>NC_066325.1:17179259-17779259 GCF_022539315.1 Serinus canaria | reverse complement strand
ATTAATGAGTATAAATGTACATTGAATGTCTGGAAGAGGAATGGAATGGAGCTGCTGGAGGCACTGGAAGCAGTGCTGGCTCAGAACAGTTGCATCTGTCATGCAGCAGGAATGCCTGCAGTGGAACCTGCTCTCCAGATAGAGCTGTTTCAAATCAGACCTATCAGCATAAAGTGTCAGCTCAAATTCATCAGAGGCAGGAGAAAAACAAAACATTCTGATCCAGGTGAAACTCGAGCCGCTCTCTGGTGGCTTCCAGCTCTCCCTGGTGCTGCAGAATGGCAATGCTGAAATTCCCCTGCTGCTGGAAGTCCTGCTGCTCCTGCCAGGTTGCCTTTCAGGGGCTGGGATTGTGTTTCCTCCAGCTGAGCAGCTCCAGGGGCTCCCCAAAGCCCCTCTGGGCTCCTCCAGCTCGGCTTTGCCAGCAGCAGGGAGGGTTGGAGCCAGAAATTCTCCATCGTGTCCCAGGGCTCAGGACAGCCACTCCTCATCCCCCAGTGGCTGTTTGGCAGAGGTTGGTGCACAAATGAGCTTAGGTTTTGTGGAAATCTGATCATTTGCTTGGTAATAAGGTCCCGTTCACTCAAATCATCTCTGTAGCACAATGGCAGCACTTTGGGAGCTCTGGAGGCTGTGGAGTCACCACTGGGCTTATTGAATTTGTTGTTGAAGTGCTGATTAAATTTTACATTAAGGCAGAAGCACCTTGTCTTAAATACAAACCCTTTTTATGAGCAGTGGCTCACAGGCTTGCCTGTTCCTTTTCTTGGCTAATTTAGAGCCACAATGCAGCCATTACAAAGAAATTAAAAACTACAGAAAAATCACATCTGTGTACTGTGAAAAGGTATTTTGGGGCACTTGCTTCTTCCAAAAATGTTTGCAGGAGATAACAAGCAGGGTTTGGGATAAGCCAGCCTTGATTTGGGGTTTACCAGAGCAGCAGCCACGGGGACAGGCAGAGATCTTTGCTGCTGTCTGGGGTTAGATGTGCTCACAAAGCAGAGCCCATCCACTGGCTCACAAATGGACTCTGGATATACTGAAAATTATGGAAAATAGCAAAATGTTGGCATTTCTGTTCATAAAAAAGAACTGGACAGCATTAAATGTTGGCTGCTCTGTTGGGACAAGGCCCCTCTGGGTGGAATAAGGCCTTGGCCTTCAAAGGATTGCGATGATATTTTTCCTAAAGCTTCACAGGAGAAATGGGAGTGCCAATAATTAAATTTGTGCTGGAATCGACCTTTTGATGCCAATTGAGGCCCTGCTGTGTGCACACAGGGTTGGCAGGAGCTGTGCAAGGCGCCGGGGCTGATGGACACGGCGAAGGCTCACACTCCAACCCCAAAGAGCTGCCACTCCTGGCTCTGCTGAGAGGGCACCAACCCCAATCCTTGTGCCACGGGGTGCTCCTGGTGGGAATTCCGTGCTGAGGCTCCTCTGCAGGCTGTGCCTGGCCCTGGCTCACGGGCATGGACGAGCTGTGCTTGGCCTCTGCCAAGAGAAAGGGCCCGGTTCCCTGTCAGCACGGATCCCACCGAGCTCCCAGCTGCTCCTTCCTCCTCTCCCATCAAAGCTCCTGCTTGGACATGGCTGGCTGAGGCAGCAGCTGCACCACGGTGCTGGGCCCCGCGCTAGAGCCCAGCTTGTAGTCTTCACTGCCTGTGCTGGCAGAAGGAGATGGAAGGGATGTCTCAGGAGAGGCTGCGGGAGAGAAAAGAAACAGAATTAACGTGGACTTGTGTCAGAACTCAGGACGTACCTCTGAGAGTCTGGAGTTCCCTGAGACCCTTGCCAGGGGGCTCAGAGACCCTGGCACAGGCCCAGAACACCACGGAACAACTTAACACCTTTACATGAAGAGATAAAAGCCACAGCAGTTTAGATAATATAAAAATAAAGTACTCACAGAGTGTAAATGTAAGTTTTAAGATTTTTACTATAAGAGTTTCTGGTGACAAGATGGAGGGATTTAAGCGTGTCTAGCCTTTCTTCTTCTTCTCTACCTCCATCTTGTCTAGTGATGTTGGCACTTTTAGATTAATCTAAAGTAGAAACTCACTGTCTAATATAGATAATAAGTATTAGAAAACAATTGTAAATATTGTACATGTAGTTTGTAGTATATAAAGATAACACCGCCCTAGAAGTGGGCAGAGTGCCTCTGGCTGTCCTGCTAAATTAATCTCAGTGAGACAGAAAGAAAGAATTTTATAGATAAGATGCAATAAACAACCTTGAGACCGAAAAAATGAAGAGCCCTGACTCCTTCTTCAAGCACCGGGCTGAGCAAAAAGACTTTTGAACTTTTCTCAGAGTCACTCTGACCAGCTAGAGAGAGAGACCCCGAGAGACTTGGGTGCTGCTCAGTGGAAAGCAGCAAAACCATCCTACAAACCCAGGAGCAGGAGCTTGGGGATCCTGGCACGTCCTTCTTTCCTGGTTTGTGAGGAGGTACGGGGTGGACTGGCAGGACCAGTTCTCCTCAGGGTTTTCCATTTGTGGAATGCCCCCTAGTGCTTTTCAATCCTTCCTCTCCTTGTCACAGAGGAGCATCCCCTGCATCCCCACTGGACCTCCTTTACAGAGCACAGCATTTCTCTAATCTCCTTTGCTGGAAAGGGGCTTAAAAGCTCAATAAAAGCCACTTAAAGGACATGATGCCAACATTTATAGAGCTGAGAAACAGCAAAATACACTACAGGAGGTAAATGATTATAGCTGGCAGAGGGAGACTGTGAGTACAGGACGTTGTGATTGTTAAATTCCACATCTGCTCTACTTTCCTTTCTCCACAGCATGGTCCTACAGGGGATAAATGCCTGAACCCACCCCAGCAGTGCCCGGGGTGATTGAGGATGGGCTTGTGCTCAGGTCCTGCTGTCTGGCAGCAGCCACAGGGAACTCCTGCCATAAAGAACCATCTGGCCTCTGTTGTGGCATCTCCCAGTGCTGCCAAATCCATAGAGACACTCAGTTGTGATTTCTAGCCCTTTTTTTTCAGCCTTGTGTTGTTTCAGTAACATCTCAAAACCCCCCCTGGGTCATGCTACCATTAAAAATCCTAACTTCTCTTTGGAATCATGGAAAGGAGTCAGCCAGGGGGGCTGGGAGCTCTGATTCCATGTAACACTTAAAAACATATCAATAAACTTAAAGAACTTAACTAAACTTACATTTACTTCAATAAACCTAAAGAACTTAAATGTAATTTTAAAAAATAATAAACAAATAAACTTTTTAAAAAAATAAACAAAATTTTAAATAAATAAATAAATTTTTAAAAATTAAAATAAATAAGTAAACATTTTTTTTTCTGTGCAGCTGTGTCTGCTGCCCAGCTCCTTGGCTGTGCAGACACTAATGATGCAAATAATTAGTGAATAATGTAAAAATGGGCTGTAAATAACATAAAAAGGGGGACATACGGTCTGGAGCAGGGTGGATCACAGAGGTCATGTTGCTCTGCAGGACATGTCCTGGCAGTGGTTCCAGGTTGAGGCTGGGAGGTGCTGACTGGTACTGGAGATCAGCAGAGGTTCCTGCAAGTGGAATTGGGAAGAGACATCATTCCTTGCACAGTTCCTGCCAGGATGCTCTGGGCTAAATCTTTTTCACCCAGAGGATGTGGAAGACCTCTGTGGGTGAAGGTTAATGGCTCATCTTTGCTTCCTTCCCCTGCTCTCAGCCTCTGGCAGTGTAGGAGCAGCCTCCTGGGATGTCTGGGCTCCCAGCTGCTCTCCAGCTGCGCTCTTCTGCCTGGGGTGTGTCCCAAGGGCTGCTCTCATCCGGATTTCCCTTAAAGTTAGACATTTCACATGCTTCTAACAAAAGATGTGTTGCCTGCCTTAAACTGCCTAAGCTGAGTCCCACACCACAGAGGGGATCCTTTGCTGAGAATCTCACCAGATTTCCGGAGCTAGGCTGGAAAGAATGGCTCTGGGGTTGGACTGGAGTGAGAAGGACCCTTCAAGCTACAATTCATCAAACGGTTTTGGCTGGAAGGGAGCTTAGAGCTCATCTCCCTTCAAGCCCATGCCATGGGCAGGGGTGCCACCCACTGTTCCAGGTTCCTCCAAACCCCATCCAGCCTGGCCTTGGACACTCACAG
Organism: Serinus canaria; assembly: GCF_022539315.1. Taxonomy (NCBI): domain Eukaryota; kingdom Metazoa; phylum Chordata; class Aves; order Passeriformes; family Fringillidae; genus Serinus; species Serinus canaria. The sequence continues at coordinate 17,775,145 of NC_066325.1, read as the reverse complement.
GGATCCAGGGGCAGCCACAACTTCTCTGGGCACCTGTGCCAGGGCCTGCCCACCCTCACAGGGAGGAATTTCTTCCCAACATCCCACCTAAACCTTTTCTCTTTCAGCTTAAAACCCTTTCCCTCCATCCTCACAGAATTCACAGAATGACCAGGTTGGAAGAGACCTTCAAGATCATGGAGTCCAACCCAGCCCCAATAGCCCAACTCAGCCCTGGCACCCAGTGCCACATCCAGGCTTTGTTAAACACACCCAGGGATGGGGACTCCACCACCTCCTGGGCAGAACATTCCAGAACTTTATCACCTTTTCTGTGAGAAACTTTTCCCTGCTATCCAACCTACATTTCTCTTAACACAGCTTGGGACTGTGTGCTCTGGTTCTGTTGATCCAACACGTGAATTGTTTTGACTTAATGACCAATCACGGTCTGGCTGTGTCAGGACTCTGGAGAGAGTCACGAGTTCTCATCATCATTCTTTGTAACCTTCTGTGTCCTTTCTCTATTCTTTAGTAGAGTTTTAGTATAGCATAATATATAATATAATTAATATAATGTAATGTAGTGTGGTATAATGTAATATAATGTAATGTAATGTAATGTAATGTAATGTAATGTAATGTAATGTGGTATAATATAATATAATATAATATAATATAATATAATATAATATAATATAATATAATATAATATAATATAATATAATATAATATAATATAATATAATATAATATAATATAATATATGTAATGTAATGTAATGTAATGTAATGCAATGTAATGTAATGTAATGTAATGTGGTATAATATAATAGAATAGAATAGAATAGAATAGAATAGAATAGAATAGAATAGAATATATAATGTAATATAATAATATTATATAATGTAATGTAATGTGATAATAGAATAGAATATAATAGAATAGAATATATTTATATATTATAAAATATTATATATATTATAAAATATATATATTAAATAATATATTATAATATAATATAATGTGATAATTAATATAATATAATATAATATAATATAATATAATATAATATAATATAATATAATATAATATAATATAATATAATATAATATAATATATAATATAATATAATATAATATATAATTAATATAATATAATAATAATTTAGCCTTCTAAGAGCATGAAGTCAGATTCAACCATTTCCTTCCAACGACCCCAGAAAACACCACGCCCCTACCTCCCAGCAGCATCTCCTGCAGCAAGCTGTCGATCCTGGCCACTCCGAAGAGCTTCACAAACTGCACCTGCTCGATCATCTGCCAGGTGATGCTCTGCAGGGGCGGCAGCAGCAGCAGGATGTCGCTGAAGCGGCCCCGCGAGTCGTACTGGCGGTCGTTGATGTAATCCTCCAGGTTCACCTGCACCTGGAAGCGCATGTTCTTCACCTTGCCCGGCTCGCTCAGCCCTCTGCAGTCTGGGACAGGGGGAAATGCACTCAGGTGCTGGCCTGTTGTCCTAGGGTGATGCTATGATGTTTGTATCCCCATTGGTGTGCTTTGCTTTAGGGCAAATTTGGGAGGAAACCTCCGGAAAGCAAACCCACACGGCCCCTCCCTGCAACTGGTTTGGGAAGGATTCCTCGGAGAGAAGGGGAAAGAACCTATTTATTTAACAGGCACAGCACCCCCAGCACACAAAATGAACAATACTGGGTGACACCACTCTGTCACCGCTCTGACAAAAATGACAAATTCAGAAAGTCTCTCCTGGGTGGTCTCTCCATGATCAGTCCCTCCCGTGCTGGGGCAGCTGCTGCAGCCACAGGGTGCAAACTCTTGGTGTTCCCAGGTCCCAGTCTGGAGCAGGCTCGAGTGGGTCCGTAAAAGGGAAAGGAGAAACAGTCCAGGGAAAAATTCAGACTGCTGAGCTAAACTGACTAATGAGCAGGAGCAAAAAGCAGGAGCAAAGCAGGAGCAGGAGCAAGAGCAAAGCAAAAAGCAAAACCCACTCTATGTACTGCCATATCTGTGTGTCTCACCAGCTGTGGGGGAGCAGCTGATAACAAAACCAAAACTGATAACAAAACCAAACAAAAACATTCGCTCTCCAGAGCCAGTCGTGAAGGCACAGAACACAATATCCAGCATAAACAGCACACACAAATGGGGATCCAAGCATCATCATGCCACCCTGGGACAGCTGTGCAGGCAGATGTTGGCCTGCCAGACAGTGGGATAGGGAGTGGCGGGGTGGCTGGCTCTCACAATTAAAAGGCAAATATCCTGTATGTGTGTTAGGAGAAGTTTTATAGATTTATAGTTGTGTTTTACCCCCTTGCAATGTTATCAGGGTTGTTATTGCCCTGGGTTTGGTACATTTGGGAGGGTTGGCTCGTTACTATGGCAACAGCTGACCTCCAGTCAGGATTTATGGAAATTATTTCCACCACTGGACAGCAGAGAAGGATTTGATGGACAGAACTTTGGGAGGGGTTAAAGGGTTAAAAGGTGAAACCTCCATTGTGTGGGAGAGCACTTGGTGGGAAAGATCCTCAGCTCCTGGCACCGTAATATTCTATCTGTCCTCTGTTCTATTTTTTATAAGGTTTTAATAAACCTTCCCAAATTTTTGGGAGTGAGTCTCACTTCTCACAGGCAGGCTGTTTGCAGGGAGAAGCACGAGATGGCAGTGATGCTCTGAGAGGGTCTCCAAGATCAGCTGGCAGGTTGGGCTGCCATTGCTTCACATCTCTCATGGAACAGGGAAACAGTGAGGGGAAACAGTAATTGGAGGAGACTTTGAAGGAAACTGCAAGAAAAGAGGAGCTTGCTTCACATGGATGTGTCTGCCTACAGCCATTAGTGAAGGGGAAAAATTTAGAAGTTAAAACATTTATCCTTCCAAGGAAACAGCCTGGAATTTTCCCCTGAAAACTTGGAGTCACAACTGCCACCACTAAATGCAAGGAGTTTTTGTGCCTGGGTGTTGTGATTACACTCACTGCAGCATCAGGTTCTTGTCTTGCTCTCCCATCTTTGACCTGTGGTCAATCCTTTTTTTCAAGGACCACTGGCCCAGCTGTGCTTCAGCAGATAAATCTGCCCCTGGGTGGGGTGAACTGTTTGCATTTACAGCCTCCCACTCCTGCCTCTGCTGCTATCTAAACCTGAGATTTCTGGATCACTGCAGCATTTCCTTCACTGTCTGCAAGGAATCCACAGGCACCACATTTTGGGGGATGTAGTGCCAAGAGATTAGATAAAGTGGTTAACAAATGATGATGTGTCAGCACCAAGCTCGTTAGCAGGGATGAACTTCACTTCACACTCCCTCATTCCAGCTGAAACCTCAGCACCTCCTTGTCACATTGATCTAAAGCTGCACACTGATCAGCTGAGAAGGTAATTTGTCAAAATCAGTCTGATGAAAGCACCCCTGCTCTGCTCTCAGCAGGCTTTGGTGAGCCAAAGCTCATGAAACTCCTGGATCTTGATTTTGCATCAGTGAATACAGCAAAAAAACCCAATAATTAATGGCTGATACTCTGATTTCTCCATGCTAAAAGACAAAAGGGCATTGTCTGGACTTGGGATTGTTCTCCTATGTCCTCCCTGAGCTCCAGGGAGATACCCACTGGAACCTGGGCCGAGGCAGAACCCCCAGTGCTTCTGGAATACACAGAGCAAAGCTTCAAAACAAACGGGTTTTCCTCTGTATTTCCCTGTTCTCCATCCTGTGGATCAGCCCTGCCCTGGGTTGCTGCTGGCTTCCAGCAAGACCCATTAGCAGATCCCTGATATTTCTGGGCACTGTGAGCAGCCCAGCCCTCTGTGGTTTCTGATGGTGCTCTCTGGACTCTTATGGATGCTCCACGTTGCTGCTTGTCTGGCTCTCTCTGCTTATACATAATTAATACAGGCATGTATGCCCTTAATGATCATCTCCTGCATTTCAGGCCGATGGGCTTTCCCAAAGCCAAGCTCCTGCAGCAGCCAAACTCCTCCAGGGCCTGCAGAGCCTTGCACATCAGCCTGGCTGGAGCTCACGCTCAGGAATTGGTCACTTCTGCCTTAAACCTGCACCACTGAGTATTGCTCATTGCAGAATGGACAGGCTGAGATGCAGAGCTGCTCCCTAGGGGTTTTCCTGGGTTTGGGAGAGCCCCCAGCTGCTGTGCAAGCCCTGGGCCTGGCAGGCAGAGGGAATCTCACCTGGGTCAAAGAAGATGATGGCTTTCAGGCAGGCGTACTCGTTGTCGTCGATCTGGATGTCGCGCAGGGGCTTCACCAGCTCGTCCAAGATTCTGGTGGCCACACGAGCGATTTCCAGCTCTGGGCAGTGCATTGGGATGATGAAATCATTCCCTGGGAAGACAAGAGGAATTCCCCATCAGGTTTTGGCTCCAGCTCTGCTCTCATCCAGCAGTTCTCTGACAGTCCCAGTGCTGTTTGCAGCGGTTTCCAGCCTGCAGCTTTATAATCTGATCTGAGAGAGATGCAAGTCCCAGATCTCATCCCCTGGTGCTCATTTATCTCAGCTGAATTTATCACACTGTGCACACAGCCTGCTCTGTGCTCTGCTCTGCTTTGCCCTGTGTTACATCGAGCATCTGTTGGTAAGCAGTGCTGCACTGCTTTATTTTTTGGTTTTCTTTCCCCACACAAAGTTATCCCTCTCTCTTTTCTTTAATGTGAAGCTTTAATAATAAATAATAAATTGAAAAATAAAGAATTTGCCTTTTCCTATAAAAGGAAGCACCTATTTGCACTGTAATTTTTAATAGACATTTCTGATCAGTTTTCAAGTATCTATACCCAAATACCCATTGCTTGGGCCCTGGCCATTTCAGGTACAAAACCAAGATAACCCAGTGTGAGATGCCATTTAAATCCCGGGGCTTTCTCATCCACAATTTCAAAGCAGTGAGGGAACAGTTACAAAAATCCCAGTGAATTTACTGTCTCCTTTTGACTCCAGCACTGTGTCTCCACCCAGATGTGCAGCCCAGCAGTGCAGAGGGGGTTTTGGGGATGCAGAATGCTTGGGAATGACTTGGGAGGGGTGAATTATAAAAGCAGGAGTGTGTTTCACTCCCTTACCTAACAGCAGGAAATCAGTGTACGGGATGGACCTCTTGGCTACCCCGAGGAGCAGGTGTTCCCCTGCGTGGGCTCTGAGCAAGGCAACCTGCAGGTGGCACAGGAGACAGAAATAAGATTCCACTGGAAAAATCACAGGATGGAGTGCTGAGCTGCTGCTGTTTAATTAAGCCCCATTTGCTGTTTGCTTAGGTCTGGCAGATCTACAGATAAAGTTCTGTTCAGGGCTAGGAAATAACAGTATATTCACTTTGAGAAGTGAACAAGCTAAAGGAGAAGCTGGTTTTAACTAAAAGAGCAAAGAGGGGCTTTGAGCAATTCGAGTTCTTAGGAAATAATCTGATTCTATATTCAATTATTAGGTACCAGTAAGGGCAAAATCAGAACTGCCTTGTAATGCAGAACTGCTGAGTAATTCGAGTTCTTAGGAAATAATCTGATTCTGTATTCAATTATTAGGTACGAGTAAAGGCAAAATCAGAACTGCCTTGTAATTCAGATCTGCTGAGTAATTTGAGTTCTTAGGAAATAATCCGATTCTATTTTTAATAATGAAGTACCAATAAAGGCAAAATCAGAACTGCCTTGTAATTCAGAACTGCAGCAGCCTGACACAATCAGAATTTTTTGGCTGTATCTTTTGCAGGTTGGACTGACCAAATCTCTATTTTGAGGGACTTTGGCTACTGAGGTTGTTTTTAGCTGGTCCTTCTTTCTCTCCTGTTGTTTGATCTGCATGTTAATGCCAGATTCTCCCGTGAAAGCCCAGCTGGGAATTCCTCTCAAAGGCACTGGAATTACTGGGAAGGGCCACTGGGTTTTACCTGGTCGTCGAGGGGGAGCTCACAGAAGGCTGGGATGTACTTTGCCCATTCCACCAGCACCAGGAGCTGCTGTTTCATGGATTCACACACGTCGTGGATGGTGGCAATCTTCTTCATGGCAATGTCTGTGCTGTGCACGGGGCTCAGGGGTAAATACTGAAAGAGAAACCAGTTTGGGCTGTGTCTGCACCAGTACAACTCTGTTTTATCGCCCTCCACAGCGAGGGCTCATCCCTGGGGAGGTGTTCCCCTTGTGGTTCTTGGCTGTGTCCGACTCTCAGCCCGTGGAGCAGCTTCCACGAGGTGGTGCTCAGTCCCAACACACACCCAGCCCTCCTCAGCCTCCTTCCCTGCTCTCCAGGACAAAAAATCAACATTCCCATTCCAGCAGCACCGTGTCTCAGCTTCCCACCAGTCCCTCCTGCCAGCCAAGTGCATGGAATGCACTCAGGGTTGCTCTCTGGGACACAAAACCGCATTATTGGTCTCTGGCAGGGAGAGGGTTAAAACCAATAGTTTTTGAAAAGGAAGTGGGCTCAGGGCTGCCTGCAATGTGCAACATCTGGACCGTGTGTTTCAGTGGGGAAAGGGTATTTGCATAAGAATTTAAAGGATGCTCAGGGTGAAATTAATGGTGGGGTATGAAACAGAAAAGCAATCAGCGTCAGCTGAAGCCCAGTGGATTTACTCACATTATTTTTCTGCCCTGATAAAGAAGTTATGTGCAAAGATACAATCAACCATGACTGGAATATTATGTTCAGAGCAGGACAGAGTGCAGCAAGGAAGGATAAAATTCTTTGTGAATGCAGTGAGGTTTTAGGGGTGCAGCAACAATTGAGGCTGGGGGAAGAGGGACCTGGGCTCTGCAACATCCCTCAGCCCTTGGAATTTCAGCTTTTCCCACCAAAGGAGCCTCTGCTCCCTGCAGGATGTATGGCCCTGATAATGGATTTTTTCCTGTCTGCTTCTGGACATTTTGCATTTTCTTCCCTGTGGGTTGGTGCAGGAGCCATCCAAGGGCAGAGAAACCATCCAGCCCTGGCTGGTTTAGTGGGCTGGGATTGCTGAGGGCCATGGACCCGTCTGGGGGGGCTGTCCCCACGTGTCCTACCTGCTGTGCCATGGCCTCAGCCTGGGTGAGGATGTTGATGGACAGGGAGCCATTGTCCTCATAGCTGCTCCTGCGGATGCTGATCCTGTCACGCTCGTTCTGCACGGCTGAAAGGAGAGAGAGGGGTGCTGGTGCCAGTGAGAAAATCCCAATGGTTGTGTGAGAAAATCCCAATGGCTGTGTGAGAAAATCCCAATGGCTGTGTGAGAAAATCCCAATGGCTGTGTGAGAAAATCCCAATGGCTGTGTGAGAAAATCCCAATGGCTGTGTGAGAAAATCCCAATGGCTGTGCCAGTGAGAAAATCCCAATGGCTGTGTGAGAAAATCCCAGTGCTCGTGGCAGTGAGAAATCCCCCCCAAGCAGTGGCTGCTGCTCCTTGTGGTCCCTAACAGGAGTGGATGGGGCTTTGCTCCTGCAAGAGCCTCCCCTGGGGCTGGATTTGGAATAAGCAGCCTCTGGGGAGGGGAAAGGCCACTTCAGAGGGAGAAAACCAAGCCCAAGAGGGAGATGAGGCCATCTGGGGGTAGGAGCAACACCCATGGGGGGTTTGCTGGTCCTACAGGTTTGATGCAGCTCAGGGGGAGTTTGGGGGTTTGGTGTGACCCCTCTCCACCTGGCAGGGCTGGAGCCCTGGCCCTTGTGCCCCTTTCTGCCCCTTTGTGCCATGGCTGCACTGAGGGCTCGGTGCTGAGCTCCTGATACAGCAGGGTGAGCTCCTGTAGGGCTGGAAAAGCAGCCCCTGGTGCCACCTCAGAGCAGCCTTGGAGTGTCCCCTGCCCCTGAGGAGGTGACCCCAGGGGACATCACCACTCCTGGGGCACAGAAGGAGTCACTCCACGAAGGAAGCTCAAAGAAAAGGAAGTTTAAATCCCCCTTAAAACCATTTCCTCAGCGTTGCCCATCACCCAGCTGATTTCAGCCAGCCTGAAACCCCAGCAGCAGTGACACATGAAGACAGAACCAGCCAGGGTTTGTCACCAGCCCTGCTGCTGCAAATCCCTGCTGGAAACCAGCTCAGAGTCCTGGAACAGCAACACCACAGACCCTGGACACATGGCAGGGACACAGCAGAGGGAAGGTCAGCCCAGAGCTGGACATGCCATGGTGAATTGGAAAACCCCACTGATTTTTGAGGCCCATTCCACCCTTTAAACCTTCCTTCCCCTGAAGCACCAGCCACATCCATCATGCTCCATCAGCCTTGCACAGGGAACAGAAGGCATGGATTGCACTTCAGCACTTATTTTTGCAGCAACCTCTAGAGCTGACTCACCTCCACTGCAGCCATCAAGTGAAACAGCAGCAGAGAAAAAAAAAGAGAATTTCAATTGAACCCAAGCTGCTTTCAGTGCTGGTTTTTCCCCAAGCCCTCTTGCCTCTGTCCAGCAGCTCGGGGCTGGGGAAGGAGCCTGAACACACTCAGGGTTCTCCTGGCAGCTCCCAGGTCTTGGCTGCAGACAGCTCAGAAAGGCACTTGTCATGTCCCTGGAGCAGAGGGAGCGGGCAGATCAGCATGTGCTGATAGGGCAGCACATCCCCCCTCCTCCTCCATGCAGCAATCCCAGACTGATTTCACTTTATCTGGGCTAAAATGACTCAAACAGAGCTGCCAAAGCACGACTCACTCTGAGCTTTAACCCCTTGGGTGCAGAACTCTGGGGGTTTGTCTCCAAAGTGCCCCCCTGGAGAAGATTTTTCCAGCAATTTTTTCCCCCCTTTCTGCAGAATCAGCAGAGTTATTTTGCCATCATTCTTTTGAGTCTTTGCCTCGCTGCTGGGTCTTGTTTTAGAGCATCAGGACTCATTCCTGGGAATCCATACAAAGGGAAAAACGTGGGCACTGCTTTGCACAGTTTCTTTCTGCCCCCTCATGTCCAACCACTGCTCTGTTTTCCTCCCCAGCCTCTGACGAGGGGCCAACCAAGGCAAAAGGGCAGAAAACAAGCAGCAGTGACAAAAATCAATGCCTCCCCTTATCAACAGGAGTGCAGGGTTTGTTTTCCAAGATCTGGGGCTCAGTCAGGATCAGCCTGTGGGGATCTGACTTTGTACCTGCATCCATTTCTGAAGGGTGCCCCACACAAACACATCCCTGGAGCATTTTCAGGCTGTGGACACTACAGAGAGGCAATTTATCATCAGTTTAGAGAAAAAAACCCAGCTTTTGGGAGGCTCTGCTAGCCCTGCTCAGACAGCAGCACCAGTTGCTCTGTGTGTGAAGGGAGGGTGAGCCTGAAGGTGGTTATAGGAACCATAAATTTGGCACTTCAGGGGTTTTGCTGGACCACCAAAAAGGTGAGTGGCAGCATCTCAGGAGAAACAAGGCTGACCCCAGCTGTGTCAGCACTGGCTAATTTGTAAAATCCCCAAACACCTGGGTTTGTATCAGATGCTCCCCCTCGTGCTCTCAGGGTGGGCCTCTCTGCCTGCTCACAAGGAAAGGGACAGCTTTTGCCTTTCCAGTCGAGCTACACATCTGATTTTCTGTAAACCCTCCAGTGCCAGGCAGGCCTGCTCCCCATGACAGACTCCTTTAAGAAGCCTCAGGCTGTTTTTCCCCCCAGTCTTTTTATGGCACATATTTCAGTGCTTCCCTCATGCTCTGATAAGCTCAATCTTCCAGTGCAAGTGGATGGTACAGAGTGACTTTCTCAAGGTGATCCGGGTGTTATCTCTGAAAGCACCCAAGATGTGATGGAATTAGATACAAAGGGGAGTTAATGTTTCACCTGCCACAAAAATTAATCTCTCACTGTGCAGTGATTATATTGCTGTATTTATTGTGTTTGTGAAAGGGAAGGGACAGGTCACTCCTGGTGAGGCACTGGGAGTGCTCGAGGGACGTGCTGGCCCTGGGGGTGCTGGGCTCAGCTGTGATCTTGGCTCTGCTGCCAATAAAACCCAACCAACCTGCAGGAAGGGCTGGAAACCCAGTGCTGGATCCCTCTGTCTCCCAGGGGCTGCTGGTTCCAGAAGTGCCTGGCAAAATCTTTGCTCCCTGGGTTGTTTTTTTTCCCCTTCCCTGCACATTCCCAAAGCCAGAAAACACCACAAAGAGCCACCCAGCCCTGCAAGAAGGGACAGGAGTGCCCAGGATGGTGCTGGCCAGGGACAGCCTGGCCCCAAGCTGGGCTTTCCCACAGGGAGACAGGGCAGAGTGATGCTGGTGTCTCCCTCCAGGGACTTGTCCCTGGCCACAGCACGTCCTGGCAGTGGGAAGAGGATGGGAAAACAAACAAATGCTCCCTGTGATGCAGAACCCTTGGAGGGTTCTGTCACTCAGAGCAAGGCTGGACACTCTGCCTCCAGCTCTGGAAAAGCACACAGGGTCTGTGGGATTGCAACAAGCCCCCCAAACTGTTTGTCCTCACTGCCATGCCAGGCAGGGCCAGAGCCTGGGATGAGGAACCTCCAGGGAGTCCAGGAAATGGGGCACAGGCTCTGCCTGGGAGAGCAGCAACCAGGAACTTTCCACAGCAAATGCACAGGTTCCAGCTTTGGGAATTACTGTTTCCATCATTACCCCACTCAAACCAGCCCCAGTTAATGCTGGTGGGGTTGGGAATGTAGTGATAAATGGCACAGAGGGAGCAGGAGGAGGGCAGTCCCTGCCTGGTACACTCACAGTGTTTCTGTGTTCACCAGCAGATTTAACTCCTCCTGCTGCCTGATTAATTTATATCCACAAATAATCTTTTTTTTTCCTGAGCTACCTCGGATTTTGTAGGTGTGGTGTGTTTTATTTGCAAATAAATCCCAATGGTACACGTACATTTAATCCTTTCATGGGCCTGTGGCCTGATTTATGACTACTGAAGGTAGAGAAGATCCTTTATCTTTTCCATCCTTCTTTGCAATAAACTGCAGTCCCAGCATTCTGAAAGCTGGCAAAAGAAACGTGCAAACAAAAGGTATGAAACAAGACAGAGGCCCTGTGAAGCACTATAAAACTGTCCTATAAACCTGTCCAATTTCACAATAATAAAGAAAAGCCTCAAACCCTCCCTCATACACTCCCTCCTTATTGTTGCAGCAATAAGTGATATAACAATTTCTTTTTTTACTTCTGCATAAAACTAAAGAAGTTCATTCACATTCACAAATTACTTTGAAGGGGATGAGAGGTTAAATATTAACCCCTCCTTTATTTTCCCCCCACCAGCAAGCTGAATCCTGACAGTGCTGGCCTTTCAAAAGGCTTCCAGGGTTTCAGGCACTCAGCTCCATGTGAGGATGACCTGGCTCCCTTGAGGAATCACACCCTGCTGATTTATTCCAGGTTAAACAGGATCTCAGGGAGATGCTAAAAATAGAATCTCGCTGTTTTCTTTGGGTGTTTGAGTACCTGGTGTTCTACTCAGGCACTGATGCTGCAGTGACCAAAAACCTGTCTGGTGGCATTGTGCAAGACAGCAGAAATCCTCTGAGCCAACAGAGGAACTCAGGGGGAACAGCCAGAAAACCCCCAAAACATCCAGACCACCCTCTGGCACAGCCCCAGCCTTAACCCCAACACAAGAATAAAGGAGTGAATCTCCTGTAAAAATCTTAGATCCTGACCACAGAGGTGTTTAGGGCAAAAAAGGGATTTTTGTTCAGGCAAGGCTATCCCTCTCCCCTCATCCTAAATCAAACAGTTGTTATTAAAGTGAATTATTGATACCAAAAATGCAATTGGGATAGGAGTGATTCTGAGTGAGCTATTTTCTAGGAAATCTGGGAACTGGGCTTTCCACCAGACTCAAGTTTTGTCCCTTCCCAGCTCTCATTGGTGCGGATGGAACCTGGATCCCATCTCAGTTCCCAAGCCTCTTGTGGAGGGCAGTCTTGGTCCTTCCTGAAAGTAGGATCAAATTCAGGCTGCACAGACAAAGCAATCTAAAGATCAACAGGTAATTTTCTCAACCTGTTCAGTGCCCCACCACTCTCTGGGGGAAGAACCTTTCCCAAATTTTCAACCTAAATCTCCCCTGACACGGCTGAAATCCTACAGCTCCAGGCAGATCTGGTCACCAGTAGCTCAGGTATTTGAATTATATGGTTATTTCTTTAGGGAGAAACTTCCCTTCTTCCAGGCTACACAGGTCCTTGTAATTCCTCCAGAAAAGGAGGAATCCACTAGAAAAGTTTCCAAAATCCACTAGAAAAGTTTCCAAAAGGGAAAAAAAGAGAGGGAAAAAGAAATATCCAAACATGTCACGACACATCTTACAACACATGAAGATTGGGGGAGGAAAAAAAAAAAAACCACCAAAAAACCAATCCCTCTGGATCCAAAATTCCCTTTTATCAGCTAGCTCTGCCAGGGAACAGCAGGTTCTCCAGGCTGAGCACACAGGCACCGAGCAGTGGGTCAGTGGGGCACGGCGAGGGTGACACAGCCCCGCTGACCCCACCCCAGGTGCATTGTCACAGCCAGCCTGGGAAAAGGATCGTTTCCAGCTCCTTCTGGATAAACAATGCTGCTGCCACACCCTGGCAACTCTGCCTGCCGTTAGAAGGGCTGGCCCCAAAGGAATGTGCCAGGGAAAGAGGGTTGTGCCAGCGCTGGGACACGGAGCGAGGATGTCACCGCTGCCGCCTCCCAACACCGAGCCCTGCACGCTCCAGAAGGTTTTGTACCAATATTTGGCCACTCCAAGAGTGCCCCACGCAAGACACGGCTTCCCCTTCTCCCCAAGGCTTCGCAATACTGTTTAATATTAATCTAGAACCACCCAAAAGCAAACAGCCCTGTTCTTTTTTGTGCACACAATTGTGCAAGAACTTTTCTGTCCCGGTCCTGCCCGTGGGCTCGGGACAGAGCTCTGGTCAGCTAAGCTAATTTCTGCACAGCAGTTGCTCAAGGTGCTTTAAAATCTTCCCTGCCAAACACAGGAGCGTTTTCCGAGCGCGCAACCTGGCTGCACTCATAAAAAAGGAGTTTCAAGGAATGTGGCGATGTGGAACTTGAAATGAGTCATCTCCCATCAAGCTGCACTCAGTGATGGAGGGATGAGCCAAGGTTTTATAACTTTTACCATAAAAACCAATAAAAATCATGCTTCAGCTCAAAGAATAGATCTGATAATGAGATTTCAGCAGTGCAGTTTGCTGCATTGGCAGTTGGCTTTATCCCATCTAGAACTGACCAAATCAGCTTCATTTTTGTCTTCATTAATTTGAGCACTCTTTGTTTTTCCATCTGCTGTATTTACTCCGTTTCTCCTAAATTAAACCAGTCGGCATTTTTGCTTCATCCATGATTTATGCCAGGTTTCAAAACACCCTTCTTCTCCAGGAAAACATATGGTCAGACCATGGGAAAGATCATTTAATCACCAGTAAAATCTTATGAATTACCAGAAACCGACAGCAAATTTTCCCTTGGGTTCAGTGGGGCCACAATTCCACCCCTTGGGTGAACTTGGTGATATGGAAAGAAACTTTCTAGCTCCTTTCTAGCTCCCTCATCTTTTAGCTGTCAGTGGGTTGGGAAACAGCACAAATGAAGGGTGAAGAGTGTGAAACAGAACAAAGGGTGTAGAGTGTGAAACCATCACCCAACAACCTGCACCTGGGGTGGGTTGGGCCCCCAGTTTTTCAGGCACTCGGTGGATGAGGAAAATCACAATAAAACAGGATCATCCACGCTCTCCCAGTGTGCAGAACTGGACAGGTGCTGTGGTAGATCCCAGAATTCCCCAGGGAAGCTGCATGTAGGCACAGGTTGACAGAAAAGGGGTTTTCTTGCAGAGAATTAGGCACTATGACTATTTCCTTTAGAAAGGGCACGTCCTGCTGGTCACTGGCACCCAAACCTACAACTCTGCTCCTCCTCAGTGCAGACAATGGGAAGTGCAACAAAAGGTCTTGGCCAGGATGGGGCTGGCCCTTCAGTGCTGGTGCTGGCCCTGCAGTCACCCTGTCACCAGCAGCACGACCAAAGGGTTTCCTCTGAGTCGTGTCCCCTGCTGGGGCACATGAGTCAGCTGTGGGGGACACATGAGCCACCCTGCTCCTGGAGCTCTGCCCATGTGCCATGGAGGAGAGGCTCCCACCCCTTCAGGCTCTGGGCTCAGGCTGTACCTTGCCCTTGCATGCAGCTACGTGAGCATCAGCTGAGCCAACCACGCCAGCTGAAGCAGCACACTGATGGCATTTATGAGACTGGAGGTGGCAGGTCCTCGCTGAGATTGGCACAGGTGGGATTAGGAGTCACACCAGAGGGTATGGAGAGAGGAAATTGCTATTGTAAAGCACTTAGGGACCAAATAAGCCCTGAGGAAACCCATCCCTTTCCCAGGACTAACAGACCAGCCTCACAGGATGGGTGAATAATGTCACCAGGCTCCCATTGAAATTGAGATAAAATGGCAAATGGTTTTTTCAGCTGCAAAAAAAAATATCTCTCTGTGACACACAATCATCTTCTCTCCAGCCAGTGCTGCTGCTGCTCCCCACCGTGCTCTGCAGTGGAACAGGGCCTAAGAGAGCAGCAGGAAGGCTGCTGGAAATGTCTCTTTGCACCCACCTTCCTTCTTCATGCCAGCTCTGAAGCATTTCTTCAGCCTGCAGTACCTGCACTGGTTCCTCTTGTCTTTGTCTATCACACACTGTCGGTTGAACCTGGGAGGAGATGGGAAATACAACATGGAGCAGCCCCCTCACCCTGAGCAGCCCCAAACACAGCCCCAGAGCTCCCTGAGCTCCACACTGCATGATCCTAGAGAAGAGTCAAAGGTTTGCCAGAAATGGATGGAATCAACCTTGGCTCGGCCCAGCCCCTCCTCTTCCCCACCGCCGCTCCTTCCAGCTGGGAGCTGCAGACCACCCACCCTGCAGGGACTGGGATGGTTTTGGCCATGAAAACACGACTGTGACTCAAGTTGTGCTTTTGTAGGAGCTCCATCTCCCACCTCCAGACAGTTTTTTGGGTGTTTGGCGCTGGGGTTTGTCTGGTTTCACTTGTTAACTGTTCTGCGATTTGCGCAGAATAAAACGCGTTAAGGGCCACAAGCCCTTTGGGTCTGCAGCCTTGGGAGCCCGTGGCCTCCCAGTTCCTCCTCCTTTCCATGGGGATTTAGGAACCCTCATGCTGCTCCAGGGGTGGCCCACACAGCCTTGGCAGCTCTCCCCATGGAGGCTGGAACAATGGAAGGGGAATCTTCCATGCAGAGAGAGGTGACGTGGGTTTCTCCGGGACCATCAGGTTGTAAAAGCTGAGGAACTTTCCCAGCCTGGTAAAAAGCCAAAGGTACAAAAGCCCAAAGACTTCCAGAGGAATTCACGTCTGCCATAAGCAGGGCTCTGAGCTGGGCTGAGCTCACCAAATAAGGGCTTGCACACAAGCTTGGCTTCAACACTGTGGATCTTCCCTGAGCTGCCAAATATCACAGAGATTCATGGATTCCTGGGGAGAGGCAACAGCTCTGCTCCCAGGAGAGTGACAGCTGAGATTCCAAATAAACCATCACAGAGCTCATCTCCTCCTGCAGGAATCCCACAGCTCATGGGGTGGGCACTGTGCAGGTGGACACTGCTGTCACCTCAGGTGTCTTCCATGGCTGGTGTGAACAGGAGTGATAAGGGCACCAGGAACATTCTGAACAAGTAGGGTTGATTCGCATTGGAAAAATTTGGAATGCCCTTAGAGGAGGAGAAACTTTGGAACAGAAAGAAAACTTCCAGGTTTTAACTAGAGATGAAGGGCTTAAGTGTATTGAGGTTTGGGATTTCTTTCCACTTTCTCCCGTGCTAAAATAAATATCATTTTTCTAAGGTCTATCAAGATAGCAGCTTTATAATTGGTAGCCTCCTCCTGGCAAAAAACAAAACCTCTCTCAAAAGTAGACCTGTGTGCCAAAGTGGATGTGAATCATCTCTGGTCCACACATATTTCTCAGAATATTCATAAAATCATCACTGATAAGTCAGTGCACATAATTTTTTTGTATTTCAAAACAAGAATGGAGAAACTGTGAGAGGGCTTTGGAGGTGACAGATTCTTGGATGCCAGTTGTTTTTTACCAGGAAAAGCAAGAAAGATGAAATCTCTGGAGCTTTGGTCCTTTGCCACCTTGGCTTCCCCTTGCTGGGCTGTGACGAGGTCACGGTATCACTCCACACCCAGTGTCTGCATTTTTGTGTTTTACACATCAGTCAAACCTCAGGTTTTAGGTTGGACTGGAAGATCTTTTCCAACCTAGTCCGTTCTGTGGGCTGTGAGTTTCCCTCCATCCTCAGATCTTTGAGTTTCCCTCAATTTACCCCATGGGGAAAGCAGCGATGGCGAATTCACTCAATGCATCGCTTGGCACCACAGGAGCTCTCAGAGTCCAAATGAGATAAGACCAAGTCTAGAGCCAGGACTGAGTTTACTGCTTATAAACCAAACTGCAGTCCTACTGGTGGCTTTCACAGCGTGGCAACTTGGCATTTGGGATACAATCCCCTGATCCCAACCCCAAATCCCTTCCCGCATGCTCAGACCGCGTTCGCTGCTTGCCGGGGTTCGGTACCTGCAGGAGTAGACGTGGTTCTTGCGGACGCTCCTCCTGAAGAAACCTTTGCAGCCGTCACAGCTGGAGGCCCCGTAGTGCTTGCCAGTGGCTCTGTCCCCACAGATGGAGCACAGGGAGCTGACACCGTTGGGGAGCAGGTTGGTGTTTGCTGACTCGGCCGCGATGGCCTCTGCGGGCACAGAACGGGGACAGTCACAAAAAATCCCTTTGCCAAAATCTTTCCTCCTAAGAAGCTGGGAAGCTTCAGATTCTCCCTGTTTTGCTGCTCTGAAATGTGATTCAAAGAATTGTTTAGCCAGCTTGTGAATTGTTTTTAATTAATAACCCATCACAGCCAGCGGTGTCAGACTCGCTGAGTCTGTCACGAGATTTTATCACTCAATCCTTTCTAACTTTCTGATGTCTCCTTCTTCAATTCTTTTAGTATAGCTTTAGTACAGCATATATAATATGATATGATATGATGATATGATACGATATGATATGATATGATATGATGTAATATAATGCAATATAATGTAATATAATGCAATATAATGTAATGTAATGCAATGTAATGTAATGTAATGCAATGTAATGTAATATAATGCAATGTAATATAATGCAATGTAATATAATATAATGTAATATAATATAATATAATATAATATAATATAATATAATATAATATAATAATATAATATAATATAATATAATGATATATAATATAATATAATATAATATAATATAATATAATATAATATAATATAATATAATATAATGCAATAGAATATAATGCAATAGAATAGAATAGAATAGAATAGAATGCAATAGAATATAATGCAATAGAATAGAATAGAATAGAATGCAATAAAATAATAAATATAATATAATAAATATAATACAATAATTATAATACAATAAATATAATATAATACAATACAATACTATATAATATAATATAATAATAAATCAGGCTTCTGAAACATAAAGTCAAGATTCTCATCTCGTCCCTCGTCCTGGGGAGCCTCAAACACCACCACAGAGACCTCTGAATTTATGGTCATGCTCTTCCCAAGATCAGCTCCCTTCTGGTACTGGTGTTTTTCTTCAATGATTAAATGATCAGAGAGATTTCAAGCTGCATAGCCCAAACTGCTCCTGAGAATTTATCAATTATCACTGCTTTCCTGCAGAGATATAAAGGAACCTCACTTGCCTGTGAGTTATTTGGTTTTGAGGGATGGGGAGCCACCTCCTCAATGAGATGCCTGGAGAACATGGTTCAAAGCTGGTCTCCACAGAAGAAAAGCTCATTAACTTGAACAAATAGAATGCAGAGAAGAAACAGCAGAGGCAGAAAGGATGAGCTGCATCGTGCCCACGACAGAGGTGCTGAGGATAAAAGACTGCTCTTGCTGCAGCTGGAAGGCAGGGACAGCAGCTCCCACAGGGATCACTTCTGTTCCAACTCTGGTCCCTCCTCTGAAATTCTCTCTGAAGAGGCTCACTGCTTTCCACCAGAAAGCAACAGAGTGTGCAGGAAGATCAGGTTTCTAAATGAGGGACCTAAAATAAGGTGACATGAACGCCCTCTGTCATGTCCTCTGTTTGCACCCACTTGTTTGGGGCAGGAATAGCTCTGCCCCTGCGTGCACACACTGCTGAAAACTCCCCTTGGAACCTCTCCCTCTGCCCTCACCACCAGACTTGCTGCCCTCTCAGTCCTCCTAATTTGAGGCACAGCTTGGGGAAGGAGAGGACAGGAGACCCTTGTGAAGAGGGCAGCTGACAGGGTTTGTATCTCCCCATCTGTTTGCAGAGCCAGACACTCACTGCAGAATGATTTTCTGATTTATCACACCTCTGGGAGCATGTTCTGTGCTCCAGGGGAGCCCATCTGATGCTCCAGGGACCTCAGAAAAGTCCCTGGGACTTTTCTGGGATGTGTCACCCTCCCAAAAGAGGTGGGGAAAGCTCAGCTTAGCAGTTTCTTAGAGAAAACTCCTCAAAGGGGAGGAATTGCCACCTGATCTGCCTAGAGAGAGCTTTCCAATCCATAATGCATAAAAACAGCTCTGGGGAATCCACACACAGAATATATCCAGGGAGAGAGCAAGAGAAGGTTGTTTTTGTGTGTGAATACACATAAAAATTTATAGTGAAAGTATTTGCTGTGACATGAAAATTGTAATCAAAAAATCAAACATCCCAAACACCCCCTCCAAAAAAAAAAAATAGCAAAGCCAACAAAGCTTTAGTTTTTCAAATCTGGATAGTTTCTTAGCTAAGGCTGAGATAAGGACATTTTTAGGCAAGACTTCACTAATGCAAAGTTCAGATTTCCTGCCACCTCCTAAAATAACCCTTTTGGTCCATATTCACCTTCTGGGGTATGGAGGAGTGAATAAGTGGGTCACAGCAGGATGGGAGCAACATGACAAGAAAGAACAACAGCACCAAAATCATTCCTAGGTCATAATGACAGGAACTGAGATTTGCCTCTTCCCAAGTTCTCTGTAAGATTCTCCCAGCCCTGACATTTGTCAGGAAGTCACACATGGATCCTTTGGGAGCATTGTCTATGTCAGATATGTTTAATGGCAATTTAGGTTAATTTTTAGGTTTTTTTTTTTTCCCAATTATTCTTGATTTTATATTACTTAATAACTTAGTATTAAATGAACTGCACAGAACATTCCTGGGAGGATAACTGCAGAACATTTGGGCATCAGTTGCTCCATCCATTTCTTTGAAGGAGCCCATGACCACAAACAAATGCACTGTGTTGGATTCCATTTTAAAAATATGCTCAACTGAAATAAAGATAAGGCAGCCAATTTCCTCTTCACTCCACTCATGCTTTCTCTAGACCTCAGAGGAATCAAGCCAAGGTCAAACAGTTCAGGTCTCCAACAGATCCTTCATCCAGGACCAGACTGCAAAATATTCCTGGTGCTGGGAAGCATTTACTCACCAGAAAAGACTTTATTTCCTTTTGTGTGAGTAGGACATGAGAATCTGCTTGCTGATATAAGGAAGAAATGTATAATGTGGCCTTAAACCAGGTATTACTGGTATTAATTTCCAGGCCCCTGGAAATTAGCAAACCAAATTTTGCCCTCACTTGTATCCATGGAAGCACAAACAATGTGCCAGTGAGCTGGGTGGCTTGGGTTAGGGCAGCTCCAGAACTAAAAGCTCAAACCCTGGGAGGGAGCCACGTGTCCTTTTCAGCTGAATTGGCTGAATGTGAACAGAAATTTTAACAAATAAAAGGCCCTAATCCAGAAGGCACGTTAATTATGATGGCAATTTTTAATTACAAAATCCCGTCACCAGCTCACGATGGGCTCCAAATGAGAATTAGCTCAGAGAAGAGCAAAGCCCAGCTGATGTCACAGGCACCAGGAGACTCTAACACAGCTTCCAACCCTCCCCAATATTTGGGTTTTTCCTGGACTGGTCTCTGTGAGGAAGGACCAGGATCCCTGGCAGCACAGTCCCTGCCTGCCTGTGAGATCTGTTTTGTGTGCTCCATCCCTGCCTGCCACCAGGAGATAACCTGAACAGCTCCTGTGCTGTGCCACTCTGCCCTTGAGATCTCCACTGCAGAGATGCTCTTGATCTTGTTCTCCAGGGAGAGACCACAACTCATCCTGACTTGGTGTGGCTCCCAGGCTGAGCTGAGGCTCTGCTTGTGGCCAGACCCCTCTCTGGGGCTGCCCTCAGCTTCACTGGCAGAAATATCTGAAGCTGGTTTTTGAGTTATATATAATTTAAAAATATATAAAAATATAACATATAGTATAATATAATATATATGAAATATTATTATAATTTTTTGGAATTACATATAATCACTGTGCAGTCTGGGAGCTCCCTAAGGCTGAGAAGAGCGCCCGGTGGCTTCCCCAGATTTGGGATCAGCCAAGTTCACAACTGAAATGCACACAAATTTTTTGGTACCTCTGTCTGTTAATCATTGTCTGACCAGGGCTGAGATGATAATGCCAGTTTTACAGAGATAAGAAATGACACTGAGGATGTTCTCATCACGCCTGACTCCTGCACTGCTTTTCCTTTCAGTTCCTTTACTGGCTCCAGCTCCTCTAGATGCACATTGTAAAAGAGAATTGTCATGCAATACTTTCCAGGGTGGCTTTTATCTACCAGGAAATCCAAGTTTTGGTGCACATAATTTGCAGTTAACAAACCCCCAAATTACATGTGCTGGGCTAGAACTTTGTGAAGAGATCACAAGTGTGGCTTTGGGGCTTGAACACACACAGTCAAACTCGGTGCCAAAGCCAGCATTGTGAAACCTGCACACACAAATGTAGGGCAGGAGGGGCTTTAAACCCTGGCCATGTGCAGGTCAGCCTCTTTCTACATCAGCTTTTAGCAAATAGAGGGGTTTTTGAGGTATAAAACATAGCTGGGATTTAGGGACCCCAACACGTATTTCACATAAGAAAGAATTAGCAGGGATTTTTGCTCCTTTCCTTTTGCCAGTTTTTCTATTTAAACCTTACATATTTCTTATATCACTCCCATAAAGTGTTCTATTCTTTGTTTTGAATTAATCTTAAAGTATTTGGCAAATTAGGAGCTATTTGAAGGTGGAAAATCCAAAATACATATCTGGGCAAATCTCAGAATGGCAGCAGCTTCATGAAGAAGAAACATCTAAGCACAGGAAGTGCTCCACAAACTTATTCCACCCAAAATTTTGATGAAATAATGTTCTGAAGAAGGAAAGAGATGGTTTCAAGAAAGCATGACCTAATTTGAAAAAAAAATATTCCAGTTTTCACTTTTGGAATTGTTCAGAAGGTAAGAAACTGCTCTGAGTCCACCAAAATAAATATTTCATCCTTTCCTGTTCATGTTTATAGAGGGCAAAGCTGTCATCATTTAGTAGGGAAAATACAGATGACCCTTGGGAGAGATACAAGCAATCTGAAAAAAATCCAGTATAGTTATAAAAAAAACCTAAAATGAGGTTGTTTCTTGATTCTAAGGAATTTTAAAATATTTCTGAAGCCACAAGGAAACTGTGATTTTGAATTACCTCAGGGGACTGAACTCGGCTGGACAGCAATAGATTTCCATGCATGGCCATTTCATGTATTTTTTGAAGTTATTTTTACAAACGGTAGAGAAGGACACTTACCCAAGACAAACAAGCTAATTTCAAAGCAGCCACTTCCCGAGAGAGCTGGTTAGTCATTAACAGCTAAACAAATAACACAATACTGAGTTCGATAAAGTTCAGAAAAAACCTCAACCTGTCAGTTCTGCTGTGTGAATCAACAGAGAGCCCAAACAGGCACTGGTGGTTCGCTTAAAAGATTATATTGAATTTTGGGGGAATTTGTGCTGCTTCAAAAAGTGAAAAATATCTTGTTGTTCAATGGGAAGGGACGAAGCGAAACATCTGTGTTAAATGATATTTCTGGAGTAGGATGGGAGGTGGAAAGCTTTCTGCAAAAATAAGATCCAGTCTAGTGGAGCTTACAAAAATTATATATCGAAAATCCTTGATTTGAGGATAGCCAGAAATTACAGAAGGCAATTTAAAATTCAAGTTCCTTTGGGCCTTTTAACTTTAGGTGTCTCCTGACCTCCCTCCAGGCCTCACAATAATAAGTCTAATCATTTCATATTGTAGGTGATATCCCTACTGAAACTCTGATTTCTTTTGATGAGCCAGTTAACGAGCAAATGTGAAAATCCCATCTTAATTTCGCTAAGCTTCTTAACGAATTAAAAGCCTGCCAAAACTCCCCAAAGGGATCGCTAACGCCCGAATCTCATTCAGCTGCACGACTGGTTTCATGCAAGATGACCAAAATGCCCCTTATTTTTACACAGCAAGCAGCTGATTTCACAGGAGGGAGTTCACTTTTTGTCAGAGTACTTTTGACTGCAGAGAAATTAAATGCCACACCAAGCGCTTTATTCCTGCGAACCGAGCGGAAGTCTCGGCGTATAAACACTCCCGCCTCCCAGCCAAGAAGTCCTTTGTGCCCCAAAAACTGTTGGACCATCTTGGTAGCCAGAAAAGGAATGCAAAGCTAGCAGTGATTTGGATATTGTTCCTCAGTTCAAGTTCCCAGGACCAGCTTAAACAGGGCACACGGTCATGGACAAATGCTGTTTGGGACGAGGCGTTTTCCCGAGGATCAAATACCAACTGAAGTGGTATATGGGAAGGAAACACACATTTGAACAAGAAGTTTTGGTAATAACTCCTCTCATCTGCAATACAGCAGGACAAACCCAGGGAATGCCATGAAGACCTCTGCCAACACCTGCAAGACCTGGTGGGCTCTTCGGGGCGTGACGCTCAGCCCGCCAACGAACAGAATAACCCCAAAGAATAACCCAAAACGGGACCGGCAAGAGGAGGGGTCGCGTTTCAACCCAAACATCACCACGGATACAACAGAGGTTGACAGCTCAGCTGCTTAAATATTACCCCTTCCACCCTTTGCCCCATAGCTCCCACCAGCCTTTCCTCTGTGTCCAGCTTCACAGCAAAGGTGGCGCAGCTTATCCAAGAGAAAACGAATAAAAATCTCACCGGTGTTGTTGGGGAGCACGCGGAGGTTGTCGAATTCCAGCATGGTGTAAGAGGAGTCCAAGGAGTCGACATAGTCTGGCATATCCATGTCCATGATGGACTGACAAAGCTTCATTATTACCTGACAACAGCGAGGGAAGTGGCAGGAACGGCCCCGCTGTCAATCACCAAGGTTTCCTCTGCAGAGAGAGACACCCCGGTCCTCGCGGTGACAAATCATTACCCAGCTCTGCCCGCGGTCCCTCCCCGTGCCAGAAGAGAAGGGACGAGGCCAAACCCTCTGGCACAGTCCCCTCCCTTCCCGGGGTGCATCTCGCTCTCTGGCTCCTGATAAGGTGATGCAGATAAGGCCTAGGCTCAAACGCCTTGGATTGCATCTTCGGGCCAATACAGCAGCATTTATGGCTGCTCCTGCACAAACATTTTGAGAAGGGCTGAGGAGAGGCCGTCACACACATGTGTCACTCTCCCAGGGCAGAGTGGTCACATCCAGTCACCGATTGTCACCTTGCTGGCCTACCAGCCCTTGAGGGAAAGAGCAAATGGTGTCACTGGAGGCTCGTGAGGACAATAAATTAATGTCCCACTGAATGAGGACCATCAAGGCAGGTCAGCATTGAGAACTTGAGTCATTTCCGTGAGACACCACAGTGCTCACACCTGGAGTTGCAGCTGGAAGGGAAAATGAGGCTTCATTCATGCCCTACACATGGTCTCACCCTGCTCCAAAAGCAGAGGGGAGGTGGAGGAGGTGATTTCCACCCACCACCCTCCATCCCTCTCACCTGTGTCTTCTCCCCACCCCAGGCAGCCCCAGTGTCCCAGAGCTCCTCTGGGGAAGAGCTGGGCTCTGCTGGTGAGTTGTCATTGTGGAAGGTTTCAAAAGATGGCAAATGATGAAAACTGGAAATGTCTGGGAGGGCTGGGCAGAATCCTCCCCAGATGTGTGGTGTTGCATTTCATGCTGGCCCATGCCTGGCTTTTCTGGGAAAGGTCTGTAGAAGAGAAATTAAATTCCAGTTTTTTCCCAACAGGCCCGTGATGTTTGGTCTGGGTTTCTTTTTTATTTACTGAATTTTACACGACCCAGCTTTTTCGATTTACTGAATTTTACACAAAAGTTCTTTCCTTGTTAAGGAAAGAACATGAGCTGTGCTGCAAACGTCTGGAAACAGAACTCAGCCATGCAAAGCCACACAGCTTGGAGGGATTGGTTTATTCCCACTTTGATCTTCCAGATGCCCTCCCTGACATGACAGTTCCCTGTCCAGTGACGTGGTTTTGTGTCAGAGGGTCTTTCCTCTCCATGAGCTGTTCTGAGAGATCCAGGTCAACATCCTGTTGAATCTGGAGGAAAAGAAGAGTGCTTGAGAAACAGGGAGACGTGTTGCCAGAAAAGGAGTCTTGGCCAAAAGATGGGATGGCCAGACTGCCTGAACTCTCCCTGAACCGAGGAGCAAGCCGGCCCCAAGGATCCCAGCAATCTCCAAACAGCAAGAAATACTCCAAAATCTGAGTTTTTAACTCTTTCATTATACTAATTTGATTTAACCCCCATTTCACTTTTTGTTTTAATATCTTTTTCCATGTCCTGGGGCTTTACAGTGGACATTGCAAGGGGTTAACTCTAGATAGTCTTTTCCTCTATAAAGACTGGGTGTAGAAACTTTTAGCTTTACTCTCTTATCATTTCTGGGAAATAAAATAATTCCATGTGCCATATTTTCCTTTTCCTTCTTTCCCTTTTTAAGGACGTGTTGTAACCAGTGGTGCACAAATGACTCCTTGCTTAGATAAGACATTATGTTTTTATCCTTGGACTGTGCCCCAGGCTCCCAGTAATGCCAGCATCAGCTAAGTTGGGATCTGATTACTTGTTCTTGCCTCTTACTCAATGTCAGGCTTGATTGTGCCCATTAATCTGGTTGGTTGTTTTTTTTTAAACTGAGTTGTGGGCACAATCCTGCCTGATTGTCAGCACTCTGTTACTATTACAGCAAGGCTTTTCACATTTCTACAATTCTAGGTTTTTGGTTTCGTTTTTTGGGGGGTGTTTTTGGGTTTTTTAAATGGATTTCTCACCATTAAAATAGCCATTTTGGTATTGATCAAGATTTTGGGCAGCTGTGGCTCAGAGAGGAGAAACCTGGGCTCCTGCCCTGATCTTGTTGGCTTTAGGGATCTCTCAATGTTTTCCATCTCTCAGTATGATGTGAGGGTCAAGGATAATTTCCAAGGAAAGTTGTGGGATGAGGATGTGCTTGGACAATTTTCATTCTGGGAACGACAAAAGGTTATAGAGCAAATTTGGTAGTTCAGGCCCCGATTTCAGCACCACATCCACACTGATAATCAGGACTGACTTGTGGAGGGTGGAGCTGGAGGGACAGAACGTGGCATTTGTTCCAAACAGATGTCAGCACCCTGTTCCAAACCACTCCAGCACAAAAGCAGCCCTGAAGATGGACAAAACCTTTGGGCAGTTTATTCTTTTTCCTCCCCCTGCTTTCTTACATCACTTTCTGAGCCACAGCTGCAATCCAGCCAGGACCGAGTCAAGGCTGGGGCTGAGATTGATTTTATCAATGTCTCCTGATATCGATTGTATCAATATCAGGAGAAAACAAACTGACCCAGAGGTGGCCTCACATCTCCTGAGCTCGCTGTGAAGTGGCAGTGGCCCAGCCAAGAGCCAGGAATCTCCAGCTGGTTTCTTACTGCCATGATCCAGCCTGACAGAGCAGCCAGGGAGGTGGGAAGAGAACTCACCTCCTTCCCTGACCACAGAAAGGAGGGATTTGAGTAGGGATTTGTGAGGCTGGCCAGCACTTTGTGCTGAGGCACTTCCCAGGGTGCCTTCCTGGGGAGCTCAGGGATTGACTCACCTGCACAGGCATCTTAGGTGGGTAACAAAAGGCAAAACTGGTATAACTCAATCTTCCCAGTGTGGAAATGGAGGTCAATCCTCCTCCAGATGGACACAATCCTCTTTTCAATGTGTTTTCCATTGATTCCTGCTTCGACTCTGAGGCTGGATACAGCTGGAGGGTGCAGGGGAAAGGGGAGAAGGGAGAAAGAACCAGAGTTAACTTTAATAAAAATAATACGAACGTTCAAAGTTCGAGCTCTGGGAATGGATCCATGCGGATTCTCCCGTGTGAGGGCACAGAGGGCACAGGCTCTGAAGAGCACATGGAACCAATGAGACAACACACTTATTCCTAGAAGGAACACTCAGGTGCTCTTGGGAAGGCTTGTTAGACAAGATGAAGGGCAGCAAAGATAAGGACACTTTGATTGATTAAGAGAGAACACAAAGTACTGCGGGCAGGGCGTCAGAAATAACATTTCTTTGGCGAGGTGAGTGCTGGGGGAAGATGTTTGCAGGCCTTGGAAGCTGCCCATCCATCTCTGGAGGCTGATTTTAATGGAAAGGAACTCAGTGCTGCATATGGGGAGAGGTGTCTGAGAGATGAAACTTAATGAAGGACTTGTCGGTATGCAAAATGGTGAGGCAGAAGTTCCTAAATGTATTTTTGGAACAGAAGCTCTCCTTTTATTCATAGAAAGCCACTGAAAATCCCCTGCCACTGTTGTGAAATTTCCTCTGTCTGAAATGCGGCAATAATTGCATTTTTGTGAGCTTGCAGGGGTTCAGGAAAAGGGTTTTTATGCGGTGAGCATAAATCCATCAATGACCAGGTGGTTCTCAGAAGCAACACTAGCCATGATATTACCTACCTGCACAGGTGGTGGTGGGATAAAAACAGTCATTTAAAGACAGAAGGCAGCAAGGCCCTTTTCTGGGTAATGTCTAATTAGAAACAGTGTGCTTCTGGCATTATGAGCAGTGTGAAATCATATCCTTAACATGTAATTATCATGGCAGACATTTCAAAGTGTTCTAGAGCAGATTTTTTAAATCAGCTCCCTCCTTTCCTGGGTGCAGTTTGGTATTTGGGATGCACTAAACGGCAAAAAGCTTCTTTCCATTTTCAGGTGTTTCTTATTACAATGAACGTTACATTTCTACATGTTGTGAGGGTCCCCTTGTTCTTCCAGCTGTAAAAAGATTCTGTCTGTGTGGTGATTATTCATAAATAAAAATAATTTAACAAACTTCTGAAGTGCAGTGATGGACAATGATGGACATGGGAGAGCATCACCCATCATGCAGGAGGATGGAGAGGAGAAAAAAACCAAAAAAAATCAGGACCTTCACCTCCTTTCTCTCCAAACAAACTTATTTGGCTTTACTGCTGCCAAACACCTTCATTTATCATTTACTGATTTTGCCTTAGAACAATGAGGTTAGCTCTTACATAACAACCCTTTGGAGTAAATAGAAACTTATGCAAGCTCCAGTCACTATGCTGGAAAAAATCCTTTACAACAATTTAAACAAACAAGTAAACAAACCAAAAAAAAACCTCCAAACCACTACACCCCCCAAAAAACCCCACAACAACAAAAGACCAAACCCAAACAAAAAAAAAAAATCCTTAAAATCTCTTCCCACCAGGCTGGAGTGATGGATTCTGCTCTTTACACACTGCCAAGCACAAATCACCCAGACCCCCCCCTGCCAGCTGTGACTTCAGGCTGGCTAATTGGTGAAATTTGTGAAATTCCCAGTTATTGCACCAAATGTTCAGCACAGATGAAACCTGACTTGGATTTGGGGAAGAACCCTAAGATGTTTCACATTTTTCTGATGAGCAAAGGTCAGGCTGATGACTTGTTCTTTC
This sequence comes from Serinus canaria, assembly GCF_022539315.1. Taxonomy (NCBI): domain Eukaryota; kingdom Metazoa; phylum Chordata; class Aves; order Passeriformes; family Fringillidae; genus Serinus; species Serinus canaria. The sequence goes on along the minus strand of NC_066325.1, from coordinate 17,747,306 downwards.
TGAGTTCACTTAACTTTTGTTCTTGGCTGCAGAGCACTTGGCCAGGGCCGGAATTTCAGAAGCACAAAGGGCTCCCTTTGATTTCCAAATGGGAAGAGCCTGAATTTCAGCCCTGTTGAGAAACGGGAGCTCCCACTGGGAATAACAACTGGATTGGCAAAGAAGTAGCCACAGGTCACTGGTGATTAAGAAATAAATCCCCTTTTTTGGACACCTGAGTGAAATCTGATTAAAATCTCATTTGCCTTATGGGGAGTCCAAAACCTTTTAAAAATCTATCACTGCCTGGCAAAAGCTCCACAGCCAACAGCTGATGCCTCCATGCACCAGTTGGAATTTCTCTTCTTTGTTTTCCATAAGCAGAAGTAAATTCTCAGAAATAAGAAATGCCTGCAATATTTTTGGAAAAAAAGATAATATTTTTCCTCACATTAACAAATACTTCCATCAGTGGGTATTCCTTGAGGATATTTCAGAGGGCTTCTTGTCTTTTTTCCTTTCTGGAAAGAGATCAGCTGATCAATACTTGAAATAATCATGGACAATCAGGAACAAACTTAATTTTTTTTTTTTTTTTTTTTTTTTTTTTTTTTTTTTTGTGAAAAAAATTGTTGGTTTCATTTTGTAATTGAACTTCGAAGTTCACTGAAGGGAAGGCAATTAAAATATTTAATAATGAACAAAATTAAAAGTACTAAAAGGGCAGAAACAAAACATTTTGGTTCTTATGTTTGTTTGCAAGTGTTAAACATGGTATCAGTTTCAGACCCAAGTTTGGGACCCCTTGGCAACATTTTAAAACTAAAATTAAATTATGTCCCAGGTAACAAAACAAATTTGGGGGAACATCACCTTCTGTCTGAAAATTTAAGAATTTCATTAGAGATCACATCTGGCACAATCAGCTCATGAAACACCAACTTGATTGTGAAACTCCTCACACCTCACAGGACTTACTTTAATGAATTGATATTGTGCTACACAATGAGATCTCAGCAGTGTTTCACTCTAAGGCTGGGAATGTCCTTTTCCAGTTATTTCCTACAGGGATAGCAAGCTTTTCCTAGGCTGGGCTTACATGGGAAAATCCAAACTCAAAGAACTGCAAGTGTTTGGGATGGAGCTCTGCTCCATCTTGGAACGATCCATCCCAAATTCCTCCAAACTGCTGATCTGTCCAGCACTGACTAGAACCTGGAAAACACAGCTTTGGAATTTCCCCAAACATGGGGAAGGAATCATGAAATAATCCAACTTCCATTTTTTCCCCTCGTTCTCCCCTCACTGCCTTGGGGGTGAGTGGTTTCCACGTGTTCATCCAGGTTTTGTCAGAGAGAACCACGAGGATGCAGCAGAGCCCCTTCTCCAGATCACCCTGACTTTCACCATCCCAGACCAAGATTTCACACATGGATTGGGTAAAAATCATTGTCTCTGCAAGCCCTGCAGAGAACTTGGCATGCCATGGAATTACTAAGATTGGAAAGGACCCCCAGGACCACCCACTGCCCCACCTCCTCACGTGCCACATCCACACAGTTTTTAAATCTCTGCAGGGATGGTGACTTCACCATTCCCTGGGCAGCCAGTCCCAACACTTGATAACCCTTTCCATGAAGAAATTTTTCCTACTATCCCATCTCAGCCTCCCCTGGCTCAGCTTGAGGCCGTTTCCTCTCCAGAGGGTGATTCATCCCAAACTCAGGTGTCCAAGGGACCTCAGAGGAACTGCACATCAGTGCCAACCTCCCTCCACGGAGCTCACGGGCAGTTTAGGTGACTTCCACTCCGACTTTATGGAAGGTGAAGTCACAGAAGATAAACTCCCCGTGCCAGGAATGAAAATGACACATGGAGCCATCAGGTTGGATCCCTCCACCATGGGTGATGTCGGCCCCTGACTAAAGCAATAACGAACAAAATTAAAAGAACTAAAAGGGCAGAAACAAAACATTTTGGTTCTTATGTTTGTTTGCAAGTGTTAAACATGGTATCAGTTTCTGACCCAAGTTTGGGACCCCTTGGCAACATTTTAAAACTAAAATTAAAGTCATGTCCCAGGTAACAAAACTGACAAATTTGGGGGAACAATAAATAAATAACAAGGAGTAAACAGCAAACAGCTAATAAATAAAAATTAACAAATAAATACAAATAAATAGCAAACATCCCAGCCAGAGACAAGGCTGGCAGGGAGAGCGTTACCTCACCCGCTGGAGCTGGCATGGGACTCATCTGGAGCACTGCACTGCCTCTGGGCAAGATTTTGGCTTTTCCTGCTGAAAGCTCTGTTTAGTCAGGAGTAGCCAACCTGGAGGAGAGCGTTTGCTGTGCCTGCCATGCCCCTGGAGCACCATCCCTGCCTCCTCGAGCGTTCTCGGCCGCGGCGTTGACACCTCTTCAGCTCTGCCCTTACTCAGCTGAGAAGAGAACAGAAATGCCATTCAAGCCCCAGCTCCAGCGTGGGAGGTTGGGAGTGCAGATCCTTGCCTTGCCCTGAAAACATGATGAGGGTTTTATGTTGGTGCTGTGCTTTCTATTTTAGGGAACGCCTTTGTTAGGTCACAAGCCCTTTCCTAGCACATAAAGCACCGTTTTTAAGGGCTTCTTCTACCACAGTTATATTCATTTATTCTGATTTCTAATCCCCCCACAATCCCAAAAATTAACCCAGGACTTGGGTTTTGACTTGCATCTTACAAATTCCTAGTTCTGGGTTTAAAAAGCATTTACCTTGCCCCTTGTTTTTCTTTGGCACTTTAAGATTTCCGTGGTGGAATCTGGATCCAGTTTGCTCCCAATGAAGATTCAAATGTCACCAAAATTCACCTTTTCCGGTTGTAAGGTTTTTTGTAAATCATTCTCCCCAGTGTCTTCTCACGGTATTTTTGTTTTCTGAGATGAACCATCAGATTGTATTTCAGAGAACCACCAAGAGTGGGTTGACCTTTGGCTGTGATCACAGAATCATCAGCAGATTTACAGTAAACTGAACAACGTTCCTTCCCGGGAAATGAGGCAGCGTTTCTTGGGTAGTTCTGATGTCTGGGGGCAGTTTTGATTTCTCTTCCTGTCCCCCAGATTTTCTACCTTTGCCATTCTTCAGACAAGTTAATAACTCAGGACAAAGATGGAATTCCTCCAAAAAACTCCTTTCAGTGTTGCCTGCTAAGTAAACTCAGTGCAAATAGAAAAGTTTCAGAGAGAAGAGAGACCACTCAAAAAAAGCCAAGACCAAACCCACAGGTGAAGTCCATTTTATCTGCAGAATGCATTATATATTTCCACATCTGACCTTGCAGCCCTTTCACACACCAGAGCATTTTGTTGGAGCTCAGCATCAGGGAAAAAGGGAGAAGAACCAACATTTTAAGCGTTCTGGAGAAAAACTTTCCATTTCTGCAGGGAACCTGAAAGCTGAAACAGGCACAAACCTAAATAAATATTGATTTTATTTTTTCAGTGGTGGATTCTCTGAAATGTTTGTTGTGTTGAAATTGAGGGGGCTTTGGATTAAAATCTAGGAGTCGTAATAGCACCAAAGGGGGAAAAGCCATGAAGAAAAATGAGAAAATCTGCCAGAAAAGATGACAGAATTATAGAATATCCTGAGTTGGAAGGGACAAGAATCATTGAGTCCAACTCCAAGTCCAGTAAGTTGCTCCAAAGAACCGAGGCACAGGACCCATCCCCAGTTCATCTCTGGAGTTTCAGGATTGTGTGTTCATCTGTTGGAGAGAGATTTTGGGGATAGAACAAAGGGATTGTGGCTTTAAACTGCAAACATTTAGGTTTAGATGGGATCTTAGGAAAAACTTCTTCCCTGTGAGGAATGGGAGGCCCAGAGTGGGTGCCCAGAGCAGCTGTGGCTGCCCCTGGGTCCCTGGCAGTGCCCAAGGCCAGGCTGGACAGGGCTGGGAGCAGCCTGGGACAGTGGGAAGTGTCCCTGCCCATGGCTGGGGAGGGAATGGGATCATCCCTAAAATCCCTTCCAACCCAAACCATCCTTCATCATCCAAAATGACAAGTTATTTTTAAAGTATTTAGGGCAAATTCAAACAGATTTTCCTTTCTAAAAGATTCCCCCCCCCCCCCAAAAAAAAAAGGCAGTGCACAGACATACTGACGTGTGGAAAGATGCTTTTCATGACTTTAAATTGAAGAAATTACTGTAAACATCCAGCTCCATTTTCCCCACAATATCCATTTTTGAACACTTCAGTCTCTTCCAGACTGCCTTACTCATAATTGCTGCCCTCTCAGTGGGTGTAGCAAGAGCAAGTGACTCCTTGCCAAGTGACAAACACACATCTCCAAACCCCTGAGCCTCACAGATATTTTCAGGAAGCTGCAAACCCCCTGATAAATCCTTGCAGACCACTGAGATGAATAATATTTGTGGATGCATTTTTGAGGCTGCCATGGTGGAGAGGTATTTGTGGCTGTGGGCTTTGCCACTCACATGGAAAACTCTGCTTGCCCTATATCCATCCTATAGGCTATATTTTGCACGTCTGCCTTTAATTAGAACCATTTCATATCATCAGGAATATGTGCCATCAAATGAATCATTCAGAAATTGGAGTTAACCAGCAAATTATACACTCCTCTGCTTCTCTCATTCATGAACTGCCAGTGTCAAAATTCCCTCAGGGCAGAGTTTTTAGCAGATCTGGTGAGCCCAAATGTATGGTAAATGTCACAGGATCAAGGAGGGGGCAGATCAGACCTGCACTTTTACACCATAAACCTATTTACAACAGCTATTTTCCCACTGACACATGGAATAACCTAATCTCTGTCCTTTCTATTTGTTTGGGGTTTGCTCCCCCAGATATTTCAGGAAAAAATGTGTTAAATTGTGGAGGAGCTCTCCAAGGCAGGCTTCATCTCTGATTTCAGTGATGTTTGGAGCATGACTTGGGGTTGTTATTCCATGGTCCCTTGCTGAAACAGGTCACTGTGGCCTCCCCTGTTAAAAGCTGCCTGCCAATTGCATTTTTCTCCAGGCCAGAATTCTGCACAAAAACACCAGTGAATTACTAGCAGAGAGAAAAAGCTCTTTATTGCTGTTATTTATACTTCAGCAGCACCAAGGGGATGGGAGCTCCCAGCCCAGGAGCTGCTCAGAAAAAAGAAACATCCCTGCTGATAACAACTGCAGAGACAGGAGGGGAGGAGGAGAAGGAAGAGGGAAACCAGACCAGCTCAGCCCCACGTGCACACCTTCCCCTCCAAACAAAGTCACTGCACTGTGGGACTCACCCAAATCTGACCTCACTGCATGGAGTTTAACCAGCTAATTGCTTTAATTAAAAATTAGCTGATCCACAGAAAAACATTTTCATGTTTTCACCATGAAAATGAGAAAGAATGGAACAGCCCCTGAAAATTATTCAGCACCATCTCATGAGCCAATGGAGCCTCCATGAACTCCCCAAGGACTGGAACAATTTCACCATTAAATTCTTTTTCATTGCTCTTGTTTATGCTTCAGCAGCACCAAGGGGATGGGAGCCCCCAGCCCAGGAGCTGCTCAGGAATACTGCAAGAAAAATCCCTGCTGATAACTCATGAAAACGAGAAAGAATGGAACAACCACTGAAAATTATTCAGCACCATCTCACGAGCCAGTGGAGCCTCCATGAACTCAGAAACACCATCACCAGGGACTGGAACAATTTCTTTTTGGCCTGAATTTCACTGATGGGTATACAAGGCAGATATAAAACAAATTAGCTGTCACTCTGGAACTCTGTTTTCCCAGTTTTGTACAACAGCTCATCTCATCTTTCTCCTGGACCTCTCCAGCCTTGCTGCTTTCTTCCAGTCAGGACTTTCTAACTGGCACTGGCCCCCAGGAATAACAACCAGCCTGGCAGCCACAAGCAATCTGCACTCCACACTTGCAATATTCTCTTTATGCACTTGGTTTTTGGCCCAATTTTCTCTCTAGAAGATTATGCAATGCTAATTACATTCTTTTTTTTTTTTTCCAGGAGATTTGATAGAAACACATCCAAAGGCAGATTTCCCTAGGCAATAGCCTGCTTTAATAAATTCTGGTTGCACTGGAAATATTTGTATTCTAATCTATTAAACAGAGATTAGGCAAAAGTTCCTAACATCACTTAAGCACTTCAAGCCAAGAAACGATTCCATTGTACTTTGAATTATACATGTGATTTTCATGTCATTCTAAAAGGGGGCAGATATGTTTCTTCCCCAAATGTATGTTCCAGTTGCACATTCATGAGTTTAGATCAAGATATTAAGAGAACAACCAACATTTGCTGCGTGCACAGCAGGTGACACACCAATGCACTGCTAAACCCCACGCTGCTGATCAAGGGTATGAAATGTTTTTGCAGGAATTTAATCTAATTCTTGCCTGAAAAATAAATCCCAGACAAGAGCCCTAAGGATAAGGGGCTTTCAGAGAAAGCAGTACTTGCTTAGGCGAGATGGATAAATTAAATAATGAAATCCACACCTTCAAAAATTATTTTTCTGTGTTCTCTTAGCAGGCAGATCCATAGACATTGTGATAATCTGTAGACAACCAGATTTAGCTACTGGATAACTTATCCCAGTAGGAAATACTCCCAATTTAGGGGGGCAATCCCCTCTCTTTCTTCTATGCTGCAGCAGCAGCACTGAAACCAGCTCACCTAAAGCAGGGTTATTCTGGATTTACCATCATTCTGAACAGAATCTCTCCCAGTTAAACCCACCCAGAGCATCAAGAAATCCTGCTGGTAACACAAAAACCTTTTTGCTTCATTTGTTCTCAATTTTCAGCAGCCAAATTAAGCAATAAGCGCCAGCCATGGATACCCTGATGAGCATAGAAACCTTTCCTGGCTCAAAACCTTGAGCCCCAGATATCAGCTTGGCTTGGCCAAGTGAACAAACCCCGCTTTAAAAACCTGCATCAAGCAGTGGAGGGGAGGCTCAGGCTTTCCTCTCGCTCCAGGTGGCAGCAGAGGTGCTGACTCACCGAGCAGAGCTGGCTCCTGGCTGTATTTTCTGCACCTCCAGAGCCTGGAAACAGCTTCCCCCTGGAATGGAGCAGGACCCAGCAGAAAACACAACCAGGGAGTCGGGAGTGGATTCCGGATGCTCCTTGCCGTGTCCTGCTGCTCCTGGCCCCCTCCTGCCCTGCTTTCCCCGCAGGTTTGCACAGGCTCCTTGCAGAAATCCCTTGTCTCCAGGCTGCAGCATCACAGAGACAAACGGGAGGAGTATCCTGGAGAAGGAGGAATGGCTGATGTGAAACAGATGTTTTCCCTTAATGGCTTATTGCAGAGGCAGCCCAGTAACTGATCCACCTGCTGGGCTCCCACAGGGATAATTGCTCACCCCGTGCTCCCAGCCAGCTGAATTTATGTTTTCCCTGCCTCATTATATCCATCTCTGCCCAACAACGTGCCCCAAAGTGCTGCACAAGTGTCACCCTCATACAAACACCCATCTCCCTCTTGCCCAGAGCAGCTGTGGCTGCCCCTGGATCCCTGCAAGTGTCCAAGGCCAGGCTGGACAGGGCTTGGAGCAGCCTGGGATAGTGGAAGGTGGATTGGAACAAGAGGATTTTTAAGGTCCCTTCCAGCCCAAACCATTCTGTGATTCTGCAGCTAGAGTACTTTCAATGAGCAGAGGTATTTTCAATGTTGCTTAGATAGAGAGATTCACATGGCAAGTAGGGTTTTCCAGAGACTCTGGAGATGTTAATTAAAATAATACTATGGTACATGTGAGAGGAGAGCTTCCCAACCAATCACAGCAGTAAATAATTCATGTCTGAAATCCCTGTTACTTTTAAGACCCCTTTTGCAATAGGAAGTGACCAGGAACACACAGTGAAGGTTTCTGAACATCCAGGTGATGTTTGTGCTGATTTTTAACTTGCTCACACCTTGCTATTCTGAGTCACGTCCAGCACAGAGCAATGGTTGAGGTTTACCCACAATTTTCCCCAAATATTTCAAGGCTTGCTCTCAGAGGTGCTGCTCAGTGAGGAGAGAAGCCCTTTAAGTGAGTTCTGATCATGGTTAACAGGCAATTAACAGTTACAAAAAGTTAACTGAACAAAGAAAAACAGAAGTTTCAAGGGATCTGTGCTTCTCACCTGGACCTTGGAAGGACGGGCAGCCCAATCTCCAGTGCTCCAAGAGTGGGACTGGATCCCTCTCACTGCCCGAGGAATTTGACTGTGATGGAGTGGATGGTGCACAAGTGATGGGAGGTGAAAAATTGTCACTGACTGGACTTGATAGGGCTGGAAACAGAGAGTGACCCGAGCTCCAAGCCTGGTTCTGCTCCTCGTTAGCACAGCCTTCATCTTTCCTTCTTTTCCAGGGAGCTCCTCATTTCAGAGCCTCGGGCAAGAGCCAGCACCAGCTGGAGATAATTTAGTCCTACTTCACTAATGTTGACGTCTCTGGATTTAATATTGGCTTTTCTGGAACCCTCCTAGGGCTCTTTGGCTTGGCGAGGTGGCTCAGGTAGTTATCCTGAGCATAATATTTTGTTAACCAAGCGGGTGCAGATCTGTTTCAAATACAAATCAGGAATCTGCTCCTCCAGGACTGACAGAGCTCCCCAAATCTTCCCCTGCTGAATGCTCAGCAGCCCTCAGCTCTGGGAAACATCTTCAAAAGCCTTTCAGGCTTAACTAATGCCTGCTGGAGTAACACTCCAAAGCAAAATGAAGTCCTCAGAGGGAAAATCCAGTGGCTGGAGAGATGGATGTGGATGAGCTGGGAATGCAGAGGGCAGGGGTGAGCACTGAGCTTTGTCAGGGCAGTCACCAAGGGCTCTGCTCAGTGGAAGAGGCATCCAGGTGTAGCAGACAGCTCCCAGAGCTCTCCCCATGGCTCCTGGGAATACCTGAGCCAGGGTGATGCCTTGGGAAGGCTGAGCTGGAGCAGAGGCTGGGCAGAGCTAAAGAATGAAGCAGGGACTTATTAAAATGCCTCAATGGATCCACCTGGGGCAGCACAAGAGCCCAGCCAGGGCTGCACCCAAGGTGAACTAAAATGGTCCCAAAATGAACCCAAGGTGAACCAAAATGGTCCCAAAATGAACCCAAGATGAACCAAAATGGCCCCAAAATGAACCCAAGATGAACCAAAATGGCCCCAAAATGAACCCAAGATGAACCAAAATGGCCCCAAAATGAACACAAGGTGAACCCAAAATGGCCCCAAAATGCCCGAGCGCTCCCGGGGTCTCTCCCTGGGATCAGCTCTGCTCCATTCCCACCTTGCAGTTCATTGTCCCAGCCCAGCTTTAGCCCAGGCAGTCCCAGCCTTGTTTTTCTCTCTCCAGCCCATGGGGTTTGTGCTCCTGGGCTGAGATTTGGCTCATTTGTCCTTGGTGCCCAGCTGGAGCAGGAATTGTTTTGTCTCCCTGCTCTGTGCACAGAGCTCACCATGCCCTGATGGGAACCCAGCCCCACACACTAAAGCAGCACAGAATGTGAGAAATAGAAAAACTAAAACCTGAGGTCTCGAGGGGACCTGAGCAATGGCCCAGGGAGGAGCTGGGAGGGAGCCCAGCTAGAGCAAGTTTTGAGAAGAGCAGACAATAAAAAGCTGAGGCACACCACAACAGCATTTGCTCACACCCTTGTGCCTGGGGACAGGCACAAACCCATGAGCTGAAATCCCTGGCAAAGCAGAAATCCAGAGGGAGATTCAAGCACTGCCCCTTGCCAGACTGGCCATGGAATATTTCCCTGCACTGTTGCTCCTGAGCTCTGTTCAGGGCTGTTCCCAGCCTGGTGTGTCTGTGCAGGATGATTTGGGACAGAGGGACACCAGAGATGGAAAGGAGATCCCAGATGTGTCCCCATCAGTGCTATAAACACCATGGGTGTTATCCCAGGAGCAGGACAAAGGAAGGGCACAAAGAGGCTGAAGGAACCTGTAGGTTCACAGTAACTCCAGGCTCCCCTCAGCCATGTCCAGCAAGGCCAAAGTTAAAACACTTTTTTGCAGTAATTTCTATCTGTTCAGTCAGATGCCTGCCTTGCACACGGGCGTGGTGGGAAATGTTGGTGTGATATCTATCACAAACAGAGGTTTTCCCTCAAGCCTCTCAAGATCCCATCTCTTTTATCAGTGGCTGCTGTTACATCCAGTTATTTATGCAGGTAACTTGCCATTAGCATGGAAAAGCCCTGGAATTACCCCAGCAGTTTTGATGTCTGCAGTAACTGTACCCTGCCTCCTCTTTCATGAAGAGAAAAATTTGCTACAATACTCAAGATAAAACAAATAAATGCAATATAAAAGCCCATCTAATTGAATTAAATGAAAGTAGCCTCTCAGACTGCCCTTTCTGTGAATCACATTATCTTCATGTTTACTGACTCTTTGACAGGAGACTAAATGATCCCAAATTTTATCAGAATAAATGAACTAAACAAAAAAAAAAAAATCCCCTCTAAAAAGGACAGACGTTCTTAACAGTCATCTGGAACAGATTATTCCTCTCCAAGTAGCATTGTTGATACTGAAAGTGTTGTAACAATATCCTTTTCTAATGTGGTTCTGCTGTGGCTCCATCCATAATCAAACCAGTCAGTGCCAAGAAACCCATTTAGCATGAGAAGCTCCCCAAAACCTGGATTATTTGTGTAAGACTCTGATTTGATTTTCCAAGCTCCATGATCTGACGAAATTTCTTTTCCTATTTTTAAAGGAGACCAAGGAATGAGCATCACCTACTCTGGGGAAATGTTTTTGCTGAACCATACACCCTCCAAGTCCTTGTAAATCCCAAATGCCACTAAAGAGAGATGGGGACTGGAAATCAAAACAATTTTCCCTGTTTCCAGCCTTGTAAAACCTAAAATAACTGCACCTTTTTTATTTTCTTGAGTATATATTGTCAGCTGTGCAGCCTGGCTGCATTCAAAGGCTACAACAGGTAAAGCAGAATGTATATTAATCTCATAAATGACAAATAAATATCAATCAAAGAACACCACCTTTACACCAAGATACTCAGAAAAACCCAATAACACTGAGGGCTCAAAAGGAGGCAGCTGAAACAAAACTACCCAGCAGAAAGAGCTGAACACTCACCATTGTTTTGGCTCAAGTGGATAAAAGAGTGCTCTGCCAGGATCCCAAATAAAGGCACTTCTACCACATCAGTGGTGGGCAGTGCTGGGAAGGAGCCTTCTCCTCCCAAAAAACATCTCCACCTCTGTCACCTCACAGATGTTTGTGTCTCATTGCCCAGCACGTCTCTGTCCCAAGCCATATAGAAGTGATAGGGGCAGAAAGATGAGGACTGCAATTCCCTAGGAAACTGGCATTTTAAATTGAAGAAGTCCTGTGGTTTTCACCCTATATTTTCCTTTTCCCAGATGCATGACCTGTTCCTGTCCTACTTACACAACCTCAGTTTCCCTAGATGTACACATTCATGGTTACACCAAAAAAATGGTTATTCTTCAAACTAAAAGCTCCTCAGAACTTCATGGGGGCAAAACAAGTAAAACAACATCAGAACAGAGCCTGTTAGATGCTGGGCATTACCAGTTCCAGCTGTTCTATCAACCAAACACTTCCAAACAATTTAGCCCAGAGCAGCGAATCTCAATGAAAAACTGATCAAAAAAAAAAAAAAAAAAAAAAAAAAAAAGAGAAAGAGGGGATGAGAAAAGTCAGAGCCACTTCAGAACTTCTTTTGAAGTCTTAGTCTGCTGTTCCCTGAGGTCACTGAGCCCAAATGCCATCCCTGGCAGAGAGTGAGGAGCCCTGGGTGCAGCTCTGCATTGTTGCGCGTCTGCGCGGGGAGCGGAGCGAGGAGCCACAAAACCAGCCCGCCTCTTCTGCCCACTGCTGGGACAAAACATGACTTGGAGTCACAGCAGGACCCGGGCTCCCCTCCCTCCAGCCCTGCCACCCTCGCTGGGAGCCAGCTGGGAGCCTTTCTTCTCGCTCTCTTTGTTGTCTGTGGTGCCCGATAGAAGAGGTCCTGCCAACCTACAATGGGAAACAAGAGCTGGGCCTTTGTGCTCTGTCTGCCCAGAGATAGGGCAGTAATTTATGTAGCCAGCAGTGTCAAAAGCAAGTTCATAATAAATTACTCTTTTTGGGGCACTTCCTTCACTTGCCAGTGGAGGAAAAGCAAAGAAAAATGACAAAGAGCCCCTCTTGTTTCCTTCAGACAACTGTGATTTATTACAGGCGAAAGAAGGAGGATTCCAAAAACATTACTGCTGTAAGGGAAGGTAACTCAATCTCCAGCAAAAATAAACAACCACATTTAAATAAACCTTCTGAGAAGTGCTACTGCCCTTTTCCCTCAGAATTGGGGGAGCTTTTCTTTGCCCTGACATTGTTCTGCTGTGTGAGATGCTGACCCAGGGATCTCATCTGGTTTGGGTGGCCTGGTAAGTCATCAAAGGATAAAAGGCAGAGAACAAAAGGGAAAATAAAAGTATTATGAGCTGCAGCTGAAGTGCCTGACAGATGTTGGGTGGCTGCTTGTGGGAACTGCCTTCCATCTCAGGAGCAGAGGGTTCCCCCTCTCACTGCCCAGGCCCCTGCTCCTGGTGTCCACCACCCCAGAGGGCTCTGCTCAGTGGGTTAGGGACTTCCCCCAGCTCTCCCATGAATTCAATAAATCACAGCAGCCCTCAGGTCCCATACCCTGTGAGGGTCCTCACAGACTTTAGAGCTTCCAGCAGCACCAACCAACCCAAGAACTCAGAGGACAGGATCCATGCCATGGCTCAGAGGACAGGATCCAGCCCCTCTGCACCGACCATCTCCAGACCTTTATTTCTCCCTAGTGGGAAAGGTGGGAAGATTAAATCTCACCTTCTTTCCTCCCCTCCTGCTTTGGCACCAGGATGGCACATTGCTCAACACTACCAATAGAAGTGGGTTAAAAGAGATTGGGAACAAATGCAGACCTTCAAGGGAAGCCAGGTCATGGGCATCCAGCCTGGCAAAGCCTCTGGAGAGATGGCATCCACCTGCCCAGTGGCTGAAGTCCTGCTTTTCCTCCTTATCACACACGCAGCAGCCCAGCCTGTGAGGGCGTGATGTGTGAGCACTGCTGAGCTCCCAGAGCCCTTGCACAACCCCAGGGATTTACTGCCCCACTCCGTGTGATCCCCAGGCACGCCCTCTGCCTCCCCTGCTGCTGGCCTTGCTCTTTGCTTGACTTCCTTATTCCAGAATCGCTCCCTAATTAACACGAGCAATTAGGAAAACTCACTGCAGGAATGTCAGTCCCGGTCTCCCCACTGAGATAAGAGATGATTAATGACACCAGGAAAATTATCCATACAGCTGCTTGGGTCTGTGGATCTCTTACATGCTGAGAACACGTCGGACTCAGGGTGGATTTTTTTCTTATTAAGGTTATTGTGCTTTGTGAAGCTCATTAGCAAGAGAAAGGTAATTAAACCAGCCTTTTCTGCCACACTTTAAAACTAGCAGGGTAAAGGAGAGGGGGGAAAATAGCAGGACTTGTCTTTATGGATTTCTGTGATGATGAAAAGGCTGGCAAGGATAATTTATGAGTTAATAGTGATGTGAGCTGCTGTGGTCAGCTGAGAACAAGAGCATTGCTTCAGGCAAACCAGGCAGGGTTAAATCCCAGGCAGCTGGGACATCCTAAATGCAGAGCAGGCAGTGCTGCCAAGGCTCCAGCCCGTGGAGACAACAGGATACCTTGGCCCAGGCTCCAGAATAGCTGGGATGGAATCAGGGAGCTGCTGGCCAAGAGAGAACGCCAGGGGAAGAGGCATGCCTGCAGCCACAGCCTTGCAGGAATTGGGTGCTGGCTCCAGTCTGTGTCATCCATCCACGGCTGGATAAACACCCTGAGGAGAAGCACAGCCCTCACCTGCTCACTCAGTGCTGGAGGAGTCACCCTTGAGGTGTGGGGCAGCTCCCTTACCCCTGGGCCAAGAATTCCTCCTGTGTCCCATGCCCTGGTGCCAGCCCTCGTCTCCGTGGATGGCCACGCTCTGGCTCAGCTCACAACCAACTCTCCAGACTGAGCTCTGTGACTAAAAATGTTTTGGGAGCACCCTCCCCTTGCAGCCAGAGGCCTCTGGAGAAGACAGGCAAATGGAGGAACGCTGATGGTCCCAGGATGGGAATGAAGAGAGGGACACCTGTGCCCCTGCCCCACCTTCCTGAGGGCAGTGATGGCCAGCTCGCCCACAAACATTAGCAGAAGGGACATTCTGCTGCCCCAGGAATCTCCTGGTGGAAAAGAAGGTGGATTTTCAGGGGTTTTCTAACTGGGCAGCAAGCCAAAGAGGGGAAGAGTAAGGATCTGTATTCTGGACTGAGACAGGCTGAGCTAAACCACGATCAAGCAACATTTTCCCCTGGTGACTTCAGCCCTGAATGCTGAAACTGTCTGCCTGGGAGACCCAACTCAAACTCTGCCTGGGAGACCCAACTCAAACTCTGCCTGGGAGACCCAACTCAAACTCTGCTTGGGAGACCCAACTCAAACCCTGCTTGGGAGACCCAACTCAAACTCTGCTTGGGAGACCCAACTCAAACTCTGCCTGGGAGACCCAACTCAAACTCTGCCTGGGAGACCCAACTCAAACTCTGCCTGGGAGAGACCCAGCCCATCAAACTCTGCTTGGGAGAGACCCAGCCCATCAAACTCTGCTTGGGAGAGACCCAGCCCATCAAACTCTGCTTGGGAGAGACCCAGCCCATCAAACTCTGCTTGGGAGAGACCCAGCCCATCAAACCCTGCTTAGGAGACCCAGCTCATCAGCCCAAGCCCCTGTGAGGCAGGAGGGACACCTGGGACCCTCTGCAGAACTTCTGAAGCACACAGCCTGCACAAACAACCCTGCAGCAGAGCTCCATTTCAAAACACTTTAGCACAAGGTGTTCTTCAAAGAACATACCTGTAAACATGTGTTGGGGTGATCTTTTTGTATCATTTCCATGGTTGATTAGAAATGGACCTATTAAAGAAAAAAATTAGATCTTCAGAGTGGCCAGGAAAGCCCCACCTGAGTCATGTTCTCTGGGCTCCTGTGGTGTGACTTGTGTCACACATCCTGGTACAACTTCAAAGGAGACTCTTGAAGAGCTCAGAAATCACCACCAGAAATGGACTGAAAGAGTATTTTAAGAAGTATTTTAACAAGTCAACTCAAATACCTTTCAGAGACAGATACAACCCTGAACTGCAAGGTTTTTTGTTTTTTTTTTAATTTAATTTTATCCCCCCCCAAAAACTGAATACTTACACTTCTGATCCCTGCTCCTTCTGGCAGCTTTCACATTTCCATCATTTGGCAGCACAGCAAGGATTAGGAGGCTTCCTGATGTCCTCCTCCTCCCTGAAAAAGAACACATGGCTGACGTAAACTTCTTGATTTCAATATTTGGGCACACAACCAGTGGGGATCTCTCACCTGCTTTGTTGTCACTTCTTGTGCTTTGCCTGCCTCACTGATCTGACAAAATGCAGTGCCAATGGGAGAGATTTATACCCTGGAAAGTAGGATCCTCTTCCCATAAATATTCCCTGCTTCTAAGGCTGTGGAAGCCCCTAAAAGGGAGAAGAAAACAGAGGAAAGAAAACACCACATCTACCAGGTAACAGGTTATGATTTTACTGGATGGGTTAAAACAGGGAGCACGTCCGGGTTGTTGTGAAGGTTTTGGTACCTCCTTAATATTTTTGGTTCAAAAAGTACCTCTCAGTCTGGGCCTTTTTGGGCAGATCACCCCAGAAAAGGTGAATGGAAATGCACTGCTTGAGGAGTGTGCATTTGCACCACTGAGAGATATCAGCCAGCCATAAAAGAGCTGTAAACCAATATTTCCTATCTGGTCACACCAGCAGCCACAGGCAACTTGTGATACTCTCACGTGCCTGATCCGTGACACCTTTTATGACTTTATCTGCAGATTTCCTCAGACCTGGAAGTGTCCAAGGCCAGGTTGGATGGGGGTTGGAGCAACCTGGGATAGAGGAAGTGAGAAAAAGGGATTTGTAAAGAGTTCTCCAAACCTGACAGAAAGCTCACACGGCTTTGGACATCTGTGTGCAAACACTGAGATAAGGTGTGCTGCTGATTTAGGAAGGCCATGGAATAGAGATGATATTGTTGAGAGAGAGATTGAACTAGAGAGAAGTTTTAGTGAGTTTCAAAAGATGGTCTTACAAAAAGATTAGATATTTTAGAGAATTAGAGGTGTGAAAGATGCATCGTAGGAGGAGCACGTGGGGGAAAAGTCTAGGTGATTGGTGGTAGAAGAAATAGTGTGTCTCATTATTCACAGTGACTGATAATGGAATAAAATCTTTTAAAATGCCTCTCAGTCACCCCAAATCTATAAAAACTAAAAAAAGCCAACAAGGAAGGTGTCCCTGGCCATGGCAAGGGGCAGAAAAAGATGAGGTGTAAGGTCCCTCCCAACCCAAACCATTCTGTCATTCCATGATATTCCCAGTGTCTGAGCACTAAGGGAATTTCTCTACAACCTCAGGAGATGAGGGCAGCCTGAATAAACCTGTGTCTCCCACCAGCCAGGCTGCACAGCATCATGGAATGCTGGACCCCCATGGGAAAGGCAGAGGTGAGGGACTGGTGTCTGTCCCAATAAATGCTTCATAAAATAAAATAATAAAATAATAAAATAAAATAAAATAAATAAAATAAAATAAAATATAAAAATAAAATAAAATAAAATAAAATAAAATAAAATATAAAATAAATAAATATAAAATAAAATAAAATAAAATAAAATAAAATAAAATAAAATAAAATAATAAAATAAAATAAATAAAATAAAATAAAATAAAATAAAATAAAATAAAATAAAACCTGCCTTTCAGGGTGTTTCTTTTTAAAACAAACCCAGAAATAACTCCACTTCAGCCTCCACTTTGGCCACATAAATCTCCCTCCAAACCGAGGTGAGGTGCCGAGGGCAGAAATAAATAGGAGGGTGTTAATTGCAGTATAAACATCAATCAAATAACAGCTCTGGTGTTGCCAAAGTGTCTCTGGTGAGGGGCACATCTGGTGACAGCAGCAGCCATCAGCTGAGGGATAAGACCACGAGGTGTTCCCTGGAGGATCCTGGAGCATTTGGGGGACACCCAGGACACCCCAAAAGGTCTCAGTGCCAAGGGTGCATCCCCCAGGGCTCCTCCAGCTGGGCCCTCTGCCAGCACCTGGCTGAAGTCTGTCCAGTGAAACCACCAGGGATTTCTCTTGGTCCAGCCAGGAAGATTTAAATATTCCCAATTTTGGGGGGTTTTGTTTTGTCTTGTTTTTTGGTTTGTTTGTTTTTCTTTACAGCTGGAATTGCTCAATAGAAGCTTTGCAATGACAGAATGTCTATGGTGAGAAAAAATCCTCTGTCTGTCCCTGGCAGGACTGAGGGACCCTGAGCAGCCACCATGGCTGGGAGGGAGGTCCCTGCATCTTCTCCCTGTCCCCATCCCCACGTGTAATTCCTTCACCTCTGGCTGAAACTCCCTGTGGCAGCAATCCAGCCCTTCCCAGGTTTAGGGCTGTGGGGATGGAATCCTTTCAGCAGCCACAGAGCAGCAGGGCAAACCCCAAACTCACTCCTGATCTGAGAAGTTTCAAAGGAAAGTCTGATTTTTGCAGGGAAATGTTCGTTCCTAGGGAAGGGGAGAGGGCCTCACTGTGGCCCCACTGGGAAGCCAGGCCAGAGACACTGGTTGTTTGCTGAGGCACATCCTCTCCCCATCCTATCCTATTTTCCCTAAAATAACTCAGCCAAGCAGTAATTCATGGTTATTGACTAAGCTATAGAAAATCTCAGGGGAATCAAGGAGATAAATGGCCTTTGGTTTTCCATAAATAAGAGTGATGGAAACAGAGCCTTTATGCTGCCTCAGGCACTGCCAGGAGGGTTTGCAGCTCCTCTGGAAATCTGTAGGGTTCTATTGCTCTGTGCCTAAAAACATATTTACACTGGGAACAACAGCCTGGGTGGGAATGGCACTTTTTATACTGACAAACCACTGGAAAACCAAGTCCTTGACAGAATTTTTGCACCACACTGGAAAAAAAAAAAATAGAATTTAGGAAACATGAAGGCACATGAACTGACAATAATATTGGTGAAAATCTCTGGCTTTTTTGGCAACCAAAGCAGCTCCTGGTTGTGCCCACCTTCCTACAGCTCCAGTCCTGTTTGCTCCCTGTGGAAATGTGGTGCTGAAAGGGCAGATAACAATCCCAGTAACCAGCCAGAACAATCCCAGTAACCACTGGATCAATCCCAGTGACCACTGGACCAATCCCAGTGACCAGCAGGAACAATCCCAGTAACCAGCCAGAACAATCCCAGTAACCAGTCAGAACAATCCCAGTAACCAGACAGAACAATCCCAGTGACCACTGGATCAATCCCAGTAACCAGCCAGAACAATCCCAGTAACCAGTCAGAACAATCCCAGTGACCACTGGATCAATCCCAGTAACCAGCCAGAACAATCCCGGTAACCAGCTAGAACAATCCCAGTGACCACTGGATCAATCCCAGTGACCAGCCAGAACAATCCCAGTAACCAGCTAGAACAATTCTGGTAACTAGCCAGAACAATCCCGGTAACCAGCTAGAACAATCCCAGTGACCACTGGATCAATCCCAGTAACCAGCCAGAACAATCCCGGTAACCAGCTGAACAAACCCAGTAACCAGCTAGAACAATCCCAGTGACCAGCTAGAACAATCCCAGTAACCACTGGATCAATCCCAGTGACCAGCAGGAACAATCCCAGTAACCAGCTACAACAATCCCAGTGACCACTGGCTCAATCCCAGTGACCACTGGCTCAATCCCAGTGACCACTGGCTCAATCCCAGTGACCACTGGCCCAATCCCTGCTGGCTGCAGGGAGCTGTTGCCCTCTCTCCAGTCTCAGCCCTGCAATGGGGCTGATGCTGCCGTCAAAGCTCCAGGAGCTTCTCCCAGCACTCCTGTCCTGTGGGTGAAATAAAACCCCCCCAGCACGGTGCTCCCCCAGGTTGGGTGCCCAGGATGTGTCACAGCCCCACCACAGCAGGTCAGGCTGAGTGCAGGTGACACTGCCACACCTTGGGTGGTGACACCAGGGGACCAGCCTGCCAAGCCCTCTGCTGTCACCTTCCCCAGCAGCAGCAGCAGCAATCCAGTGGGGACAGGAGGAAGCAAATCACACCCTTCCGCTCCAGGAGCCAGGAGAGCTGCAGTTTGCTGGTTGTCAGCACTGATTCATGCACTCAGCCTGGATGTACATCAAATCCTCTGCTGGAAAAGCAGGATTAGTCATTGTTTCCAGAAAAATACAGCTTGCAGCAGACACCACAATGTATCTCTTTTCTTCAGCAGTTACTCATGCAGTTATTACTTACAGTCTTAGTTGGCGGGTTCGAAAAATTCAAACATGAAATTAATTACAGTGCTCATTAATTCTTCTGCTCCTGGACAAAACCTGCACAGACAAAGCAAAGGCTTTGTCTGCTCTGACGTGGCTGAGGGGTCTAATGCTTCTTTATGGGGTTGCACATCATCCCCCAAGGAAAAAGGGCCAACCTTTCCCCAGGAGAGAAAGAAAACCTTGGCACAAGGGCAGGAAACACTTTGGGTTTTCTTTTCCTGTGACATCCCTCTCCATGAGAACATTTGCCCTTTTCCTTGGGCAGGGCAGGCAGAGTTTTAAATGCAGATTTCAGCTGTAATCCCTTCTTTGAAGGAGCTGCTGCTGCCCTTCAGCTGGGCTGGTCTTCCTGCCGCTGGTGGCGTCTATTTGTCATGGCTGGGGCAGAGGAGAGAATGGAATCACACATATATCCATTTCTAAGAAAGGCTTTTAAAGCTCTCCAAGATGCTTTTCCTCTAAGGATTCCTATGGATCATCTGCCAGACCACCAGCCACGAGGCACTATCGAGTGTAGCAGCTCTCTGTTATTTTATTTATTCCTCCAGTTGGAAATAATCAAACCTTGCTCGAGCTCTGTGGAAAAGCAGGCTTGAAATATCAGTGATGGGTCAGGAAAGGAAGAGGATTGTCATCACATAATTAGAGGCAAAATTATCTTTATATCTGTCATTACTGCCACTTTTCCTGGAGCACCATTGGAAGGAAAGAAATTTATCTTAGCTGAACTGGATACCAACACCACCTTTGCTTTCATTGCTGCTGGACTTCTGAATTGGCTTTTCACTGCATTTTCTGCCAGTGCAGCTAACAGAAAACAGTGAAAATGTACAGATTTTCACAAATGCTAAAGTTTAGGATCATGTGAGCTCCTGGACCCTGATAAACAATCACAGAGCCCCCACTGCCATGGCCAAACCCCATCTCTGCAGGGAAGGAGACACAGCAGAGACCATCATTTCATAAATACCTGCCTGTTTCCATAACTCCTGGCTGGCTTCCACTCACACACATTTTGCAGACACATTTGACCATTTTCTCTGCCCACCTCAGAGGCTGCAGCCATAACAGCTCTCTGGAGCATCACTTTGGGATAACAAGCTGTGACAGACTCAGTGAGACCAGCAGGAAAAGAGGTGAGTCTGTTATGGAGATCTCATCCCTGCCCAGGGCAGGCTGCTGCCAACTCAACATTAAATTTGCATTTTCAGCTCACTCAGGTGCCTTGGAAAGGCTTTTTGGATGAGGGACAAACCACAGGAGTCTCAGCACATTTGGGCATGCAGCTGGGGAGAGAGAACTGTTTGCTGCCAAGGAATGATGCCAAGAAAACATCTGGAGTGATGGACAGCTGAGTGGCAGAGATAACCCAGTCCTTAAACCACCCTCTGCTTTAAAATGTAAAATATTCCAACACCAAATTTCTCTAAATGTGGATTTTCATGGAGCAGGCAATACCCCTGCTGCCCTTTTTCTTGGTGTTCTAACCCAGATAAAATAGATAAAAATCAATAATTTCAGAGAGAAATTCAAAATGCAGCTCTTTTCTTTCACCCTGAAGAATTTACAGCTTTAACCAGATGAGAGAAAAAAGACAAGAAAATGAACAATGTACAAACAAATGCAAACACTTCCTGGGGAGAACAGGACTGGGAAGATTTGTTACTGGTGTTAAGAGAGGATTTGAAGGAAAGGAGAATATGCAAGGTAGAATAGAACAGCTGTCAGGGAAATGAGCTGAAAACATTTCTTCCCCCTGTGGAAAAAGATGCTGGATCTTTGCTGGAAAACAGAAATTAAAACAAAGAACCTTTTGTTTCCAAGCTGTGCCAAAAGAACTTTGCCAGCTTTTGGCAATCTTTTGTGGAAAAGGTTTTGGCAAATGCCTTGTGAGGAGAGGTGAGAGGGCAAAGGAGAGCAGAGGTGCTGGGGTCCAAAGCCACTCCTGGGGCAGCAGTGAGGAACAGCAGGTGACACCAGGAGGAGTGAGCTCAGTGACATTTGTGACCCACGGTCTAGGGGTTTTCCCCCAGCTTTTTTATCTTTGGAGTACAGAAATTGCCTGAATTCCTCTCTTTTTGAATTCTTAAATGTGAGTTGTCCCCACAGCAACTTTTCCAGCTGCTCCACAACAGGCTAAAATCACACATGGAGAGATGGAACATCCCACAGGAAAACAAAAAAGCAGGAAGGGACTGATCCAGCACTTGGTTCTTTGTGGCATGGAGAAAAAAGGTCTAAAATCCAGCTTTGGGGGTACCTGGCTGGGCTTCTCTTTGCTGCTTAAACCCCATCATCAAAGCAACCCAAGGACCAGAGAAGACAACAAAACTGCTGCTAATTGCAGGGATTGGGTGCAAAGCAGGGAGAGGATGCCCAGGCAGTGTTTGGGCTGCTAGGAGGAGAAATGTGGAAAGGCCAGGTTTAAAGCAATAAAAAAAGAGAAGAGATAAATCAGTTCTGCCTAAAGAAAATCCATAAACTGCTCTCCGGGTCGTAAAGAGAAATATGCTGCACATGAGGAATTTGTTCTCAGCTTTTCTTCATGAACAGTCAGGCAGAGGCCTGAAAGAAGTCAGTGTCATTTTTATAGAGAGAAAAATATTTTAACAAGATGTTCTGTCCTTGAGCAGAGGCTCTTCCCTGTGCTGGGGAGCCCTTGATCCCCAGAGCCAAACGAGTGGGACTGGAAAAGCAGCTGAGGCACAGCAGCCACCCCCCTGCAACCCCAGAGCCAGCAGGGGCTGCTGGAAATGGTGCCTGGGGAAGGCTGAGCTGGAACAGAGGCTGGACAGAATAAAGAATAAAGCAGGGATTTATTAAGAGTCCTCAATGGATCCGCTTTGGGCAGCACAACCAAAAATGGTCCTAAAATGAACCCAAAGTGAACCAAAATGGTCCCAAAATGAACCCAAGATGAACCCAAAATGGCCCCAAAATGAACCCAAGATGACCCAAAATGGTCCCAAAATGAACCCAAGATGAGCCAAAATGGCCCCAAAATGAACCCAAGGTGAACCAAAATGGTCCCAAAATGAACCCAAGATGAACCAAAATGGTCCCAAAATGAACCCAAGGTGAACCAAAATGGTCCCAAAATGAACCGAAGATGACCCAAAATGGCCCCAAAATGAACCCAAGATGAACCAAAATGGCCCCAAAATGAACCCAAGATGAACCAAAATGGCCCCAAAATGAACCCAAGATGACCCAAAATGTCCCCAAAATGAACCCAAGATGACCCAAAATGTCCCCAAAATGCCCGAGCGCTCCCGGGGTCTCTCCCTGGGATCAGCTCTGCTCCATTCCCACCTTGCAGTTCATTGTCCCAGCCCAGCTTTAGCCCAGGCAGTCCCAGCCTTGTTTTTCTCTCTCCAGCCCACGGGGTTTGTGCTCCTGGGCTGAGATTTGGCTCATTTGTCCTTGGTGCCCAGCTGGAGCAGGAATTGTTTTGTCTCCCTGCTCTGTGCACAGAGCTCACCATGCCCTGATGGGAACCCAGCCCCACACACTAAAGCAGCACAGAGTGTGAGAAATAGAAAAGCCAAACCTGAGGCATCAGAACAGGCTTTGCTCCTGTCAAACACATAAATCTCTGTCAAGCACATAAACTCTCTGCTCCTGAAGCAGCTCCCTGAGGAGCAGCTGCTCCTGGCCCTGCCCGTGGGAGCAGGAGCATCCCGGGGATGCTGGCTCCAGGAGTGTTGGGCATTGGAGGTATCTGCCAGCCCATTTCCAGCGTCCCTCTGCCTCTGCCTCTGAGTTGGGAACACAAGAACAGCTCCCAGGGTAAATTAGGTGTTTTTCCATGCCTGGAATTCTTCCTGCCTCGCTGATGTGGCAAAATTTGGATGGAATCCAGGCAGTGTCCCTCCAGCCACCCTCTGCAGGGCTGCTGGACCCACAGGGATTGATCATCCCAGCAGAGTGCTGTGTCTGCCCGTGCCTGAGGGACAGGAGGAGGGTCACTGTGCCACCAGGCTGTGGGATAACCTGCCTGGGTGACCCCAGCACCATCCCTTCCTCCTGTGATTCAGCCTCTCCTTCCCTGGTGCCGTGGGCACAGCTCTCAGCCTTGCAACACCCCACACATCTCATTCCCCTTGGGGGATGAATGGCCTGAGTTTCCACCTCTCAGGGCAAGCTGGCAAAGCCACATCCTGTGTGAGTCAGGCACAGCAGCCTTGTGGCTCCATCACGCCGGGATGTGACATCCTGGGCAGATTCCTCCTGCTCCTGCAGATCCCTGCTGCTCCACATCCAGGGAAAAGCCAAGGCAGCCCTGTCCTAGCAGCCTCAGTCCAACCTTCCAGCTCTTGAGGGTTCTGGAAATAAATAAATAAATAAATAAATATAAATATACTTGTGCTTATTCAGAAATAAATAGAAATAAAGAGGGTGTTTTGCTTCTTTGACAGGTGCAAGGCTTTGGGGTGGTGCAAGGTTGGTGATGGGACCCATCAAAAGCATCAGCCAGGACATCTGGGCAAAATTCATGCTCCTCTCCAAGCCACAGCATTTATTCCAAGCCCAGTGCAAGGGTATTTTTCTTTCCAACAGCTCATGATTTGTGCTAAGTTATTGTTGGCTGCTCTGCATTTGTAGATATTTTCACATCTGTAGAAGGTGACATTGATCTTTCTGTGTTTCTGTGGGGGAGATTGTTTTGGAAAAGGCACCTGGTAGGTGCAGGATTGGCTTTGCCTCCTCCTTTAATCATGCCAAAACTCAGGTGGTCAAAACAAAAAAAAAACAAAACAAAAAGCCAAAAACAAACAAAAGAAAACAAACCAAAATACAAACAAACAAACCCAACAACATATATTAATAATATATGTAACTATATAATATAAATACAAATATAAATATAACCATAAATATAAATATAGATATAGATATAAATATATAATATGTAATATATAATATGTAATATATAATATGTAATATGTAATATATAGTATAGTATATATTATAATATAATATATAATATGTAATATATATATTATGTATTATATATAATATTATATGTAATATTATATATATAGAAATATTATAATATAATATTACTATAAATATATAATTAGTAAAAAATAATAACTATAAATATAATTAACAATATAAATATAACTATAACATATAAATAGAAATATAAATATAAAGAATATATAAATAAATATATAAATAATTATATAAATAAATATATAAATAAATATAAATATTAAAGACCCAGTTTCAATATTTGAATTCTAGGGATGCCAGCCCTTGTTTATTGCCATCAATCTATAAAGCCAAAGCTCCTGGGGCCATTTTCACCAAATGATGACCAAAAGCAGGTCAAAAATGACAAAGTAAATGCACTCTGACTGCAATATGACTTAATTTTACCCAGCAGGAGTTTCAGGGGGATTAAAAAAAAAAGGAAAAGAACTTGTTGACATGAGGCATGTGGAGTCACTCATCCAGCATTGTGTAAGGGCTGTAAATCTGCCTGGAAATGAGGCATGAAATGCATCATAAAAAGTATATCATCAAAACTATAAGATCAGCTGAAAATTTATGGTAGGTAGCTTGGGGAGAGCCTTACATGTCTGGGCTTTAAATCAAATTCAGCTCCTCAGCTGGATAATCCTGCAAGCTTTTGCACAGAGCTGCATTTTCTTATTTCCCCTTCCTTGCACCAGCTGTCAGCAGTAAAATCCCCCCACCATTCTCTGTAAATTCAGCAGTGAAAACTCTGCAATCTGAAAGTCAGTACAAAACCTGCCACAGCCAGTGAGTTACAGCAGAACCATCTCTGGGTTTAACTTTGGGGGCAAATAAAGCTCAAAAATGAGACAGAGGATTTGTCCCCTCCTGCAGAAGGTTCTGTTGACTCACCCAAAGCAGCTCCCCAATCTCCTCATCACTTTAAGGTGTTCCTCTGACCTCCACAACCCCACTGCAATTCTCTTCTTGGTGTTAGTTTCTGTTTCTTCATCTCCCCAAAGAATATCGTTGCCTCTCTGTGGCCAGATGAAAACCAGATGGGGAGGAGAAAGGGGGAGATGAAGATTTGGGTGTCTACCTGATTTTTGCTGTGCCTGGTGAGTATGGGCAAGCATGACCAAAATTAAAGCAATTAATTACCCTCTAAAGCCTGATAGAAATTGTTCTTTTGGTTTCACTGTTGTGCCAAGGGAGTGGGGATCATGATCCTTCCAAATTACATGGGGCCAGAGGTTTATCTCACCTAAATTCCCCTGCTCTACAAACCAGCCCACGAATTGCCCAGCACAAATCTGCAGGAGGTCTCTTAATCTCTAATCATTCATCCAGAAAAGGCTGCAGAGAGCAGTGGGAGAAAGATTCTCCTGCCCACTGCAGAAACACAAAACAAGAGCACTCTCTAAAACAAACCAAGCTCATTTTCCCTGATATCTCCCGCAGCTTCTTGGTTTTTCTGATAATTCTTGAAGATGAAGTACTAAACCACAGTCCTTGCACATGGAGTAATTCATGCACATGGAGTAATTCAATATTTATATTACTGAACTGTTCAATATTTATATTACTGAACTGCTTCATCTTCATTCCTGTTGCAGTCTGGGTTGGTTTGAAGGCACACAGAATAAGAGCACTCTCTAAAACAAACCAAGCTCATCTTTTCCCTGGTATTTCCTGCAGCTCCTTGGTTTTTCTGATAATTCTTGAAGATGAAGTACTGAACCACAGTCCTTTCACCTGGAGTAATTCATGCCATATATTCATATTATTGAACTGTTTCATCTTCATTCCTATTGCAGTCTGGGTTGGTCTGAAGGCACACAGAATAAGAGCACTCTCTAAAACAAACCAAGCTCATCTTTTCCCTGGTATCTCCTGCAGCTTCTCCTTTTTTTCTGATAATTCTTGAAGATGAAGTACTGAACCACAGTCCTTTCACCTGGAGTAATTCATGCCATGTATTTATATTACTGAACTGCTTCATCCTAATCCTTATTGCAGTCTGGGATGCTCTGTGCCTTTCCCCTGTTTTTTGGAGCCCTGGGACCCAGCATTGTGCAATCCCTCACTGCTGCAGCTCTGCCAGCTCTAGTGGAAAAGTTTGAGCAAGAGAAAATAAAATCTCCTTGGCTGGACACCAAGCACACTCCTCTAAACCAGCGTCAGGGCTTTGCTAGGCTCAGCTCTCCAGAGCTGCTGTGGCCCAGGTTTGCAGCAGGCTGCTGCCACCCTCACCCACCCTGCTGGGGCTGTCCCCAGGGTGGCTGGGCTGGGTTTAAGCATTCCCTCACTCTGACAGCTGATTTGTAGCTTGCTGCAATCCCAGCCACCACTTTGTGCTCCCACTGCCATCATCTCCCAAGCACACAGGAACTTTTTCTGTCACCTCACCAGCAGTGCCAGAGCCAGGCTCACAGAAACCTTCACCAACAACATAAAAACTGAGAGTAAGCTCCTCCTGGGGCCAAAAGCAAGCACCCATCTCTGTGTTTAGGCACCCCAAAAGCTGCTCAAGCCTGGCCTGTTATCAACATGTGACAGATGAAATAAATTCTGCTGAGGATCTCCAGACTAAGCCAGGCACTGCTGCCCCTGGGCAGCCCAGGTGGTTTTTAGGGTTAATGAGAGGCACCAAAGGTAGAGCAGAAATTTGGAATTCCCAGGTGGGCAGTGATGTGTTTGTAACCCCTGAGTGAGCAGGGATTGTTGTGTGACCCCAAAACTCACAGCCTGGTGCTCAAGGTCTCTCCTGGACAAGGGGAGGAGGAGGGGCAGATGTTGCTTCATCCCCTGCTCAGCTGCGCTGATGGGCTCCTCAGTCTGGAACTGGAGACAACTTGGAGACAATCTGGAGACAAAGACCTCATCCAGCCTTCATCCAGCTCTGGCTGGGAGAAAGAAAAGGAATTTCCCAGTGACTGCTTCCCACAGTGCTGGAAAAACCTGGGTAGAGAAGAGACAAACGAGTCTGTGATCACTTGGGACAAGAGGTGACTCTAAAAGAAACTGGCACCATCACCCAGAGTGACAACAATTCTGCTTGCCAGGCCCAGGAAATCCCAGGGTAAAGTGAGGGTGACACGTGGAAGAAAAGGACAGGGGGAAAAGTCACAGGGTCTACACAGGCATGGCTAAGTCTGCACCTCAGTTTGGATGGTTTTGTACTTTTTAAAATGATTTTTTTATGAAATTATAATTAAAATTATACTGGGGTTGTGGTTTTTTCTTTCTAAACAGTTCCATTAAATTTTAAAGTAGGCTAAGAAACAGTGTTACCAAAGAGAATTTACTCACCCTCTTTAGGGGATTTTAAGAATATTGGTTGTTCAAATGGTGATGAAAACTGCCAAGAAAACGCAGGGCATTTATTTGGGTGCAGGAAACAGAGAAGGAAGGCAGAGGAAAAGACAAAGCAGCAGCCACCAAATATCTGAGTACAAGGTGTGTGGATCTCCTTTTCCAGACTCCAGCACTGTCCCTGGTACCTGCACATCCCACCCACTTCCCATCCCATCCCCATCCCCATCCCCAGAAATCCCAGGGGGATTTCTGCCCCTCTGACATTTGGACCATCAGGGCCACAAAAGCTGATCTCTGAGGAGCAGCTCCTGATTCCAGCACACCATGTTCTGCACCACATTCCAAGTCTCCTCTGCTCCATTTTATCACTGAGGTCTTGGCTGCATTCTTCTGCTTTTTTTTTTCCTTTTTTTGTCCTTTTGCCTATTTCTCCTTCTATTTTTTTTTTTTTCCAGCAAGCTTTTCCCTAGCAATCTGCTGGAATGAACAGCCAGCCTGTGTCAGCTGGGATGGAGCTGAGATTTATGGGAGCTGAATGCTCAGACAGTTGTTCAGGGTGGAAACTCTTGCCCAGCAGAGCCTGCTGGGTGATTTTACACAAGGCTCTCTAGCTGATCTCCAGGAACCTTTGCATGCAAACCTTGTGGATGTGCTCACCAACAGATGCAGCAGCTGGAGAAGAGTTTGGGCTCGGCCCCCTTGGCCACCACTGGCCAAACCCAGTGCCTCAGTTTCCCTGCAGGGTGCCTGGATACTCTCAAGGCTGGATTTTGTGGGTTCAGTGCCCAGCACTTCTGCAGATGTTGGATGTGCTCTGGAGGAGCCTCAGAGCTATCTCAGCACTTCACACCCAGCTTTTGAAAAGGCTGAGATCCAAAACAATTTGCAGGTGCCCAAATGAGAGTGAAATCTTTTCAGCCCAGCCCTTCCTCACCCTTCACAGCCCTGTAAATCCAAAGGCTGTGCCACAGGGAACACCCCAGAACCCTTCACCACAAAAGGGAAGAAAATGCCCTGGAGAAAAAGAGGAGCAAGCGGCTCGCCCTGGCACCACTTCTCATCAGCTTTCCAGGAAATTTGGGATCTCTCCCACATGGAGAGGTTCTGGGAACAAAGCAGTTGTCATTTCCTCCTTAGATTTTGGGGCTTTCCTCCTTTGCAAAGGATGTCTCTTGACTTTAAAACAAAAGCATGGAAGGAGGGAAGAAAACAGATTCCCAAGGAAAAAACACTAGTTAGAACATAAAAATCTAACATTGTTAGATTTTAAAAATGCATTACTTTTTAACCCATTCATTTGGGGGCTGGTGATTCTCTTGGTGCCCTTAGAGGTGGAAACACAAGGCTTAGGAAATTCAGAGTAGGGGATGGAGAAGTTCCCTTCTCCCAGAGGGGCTTTGCAGAGCTTGGTCACGTTTTTCCTCCTTCTATCTCAACCCAAATCTCCTGAGGTCCCTTCAGCAGGCCTGGGTTGGGTTGTGTAGCAGGACATTTGCATGGGAACAGCCCTCCCTGCACAGGTAAGAGAAGAGAAAAATCCAAGTAAATTATTAAACTAAGAAAAATTCAAGTTAACTTTTCAAGTAGGAACTATTGAAGTGAACATCCAAGTAGGCTTTGCTGGGTTTGAATGAAGCTGCAGAGAGGTGTCCCAAGGACTGGGTGGGCTGTCACCTGTCTGCCTCACTCTGCCCCACCAGGTGTGGATCCTCCTGAATGCTCCAGAGCTGGAGGCATCCCAGTTTTGGGTGAGGAATTCCTTGGGAGAGCTCATTGCAGCCCTTTGAGGGAAAGCTCCAGGTCTGTGATTCCCTTTGCATGGAATCAAAGGCATCAAGCCTGACTCTGGCTCGAGCTTGGCAGTTTGCCTGTGGAAAACATAACAATATGAAATGTTCCTCGTGCCAGTGGAGAGCCCCAAAACTATTTTAATTACTGGCTTTGGTAACTGAATCACAATAGAGAATTCAATGGGACATTTTTGGGTTCTTAACTCACAGTCCATACATTCCTCCTCCATATCCTGGGGAGGTGCTGGATTAGTCTGGTTTGGAGACACTTAAAAACAATTTAAAGGTAATCAGGGCACATTTGTCCAGATCTAAGCAAATTTTATCCAGGATTCCCCCAAGCATTTTTAGTTGGTTTGAGTGGCTGAGGGGACCAGGAGCACCTTGCAATTCTGAGCCCTGATCTGATCAGCAGAAAAAAATTATTTTGGAAGGATCACAGAAAGCAAGATGGCTTTACAAAACCAAGGATTTACATGAAAATGGTGAAAAAGGAGCAGTGAGGGAGAACTGCTGCACTGTCCCCCTGCCATCAGTGCCACAGCTGTGACCCCAGGGCAGTGCCTGCTGTGCAGAGCACTCAGCATTAACCACCCCTCTTCCCTCCCCCTGCACTCTCACCTTTTGGTTCTAAAGTTCCCATTTTAACTGATCACAGCCAGCCAGGTGTCCCCCTGCTGCCCTCAGACTGCAGTGAAAATCCACTAAAAACCAAAGCACAGGGCACACTGGAGCTCTCCAGAACTGAAACAAAACCCAAGGAATCACCTGGATGCTGCGTCCCAGGGAAGGCTGCCTCTCCTCCCTGAGCATTTCCCCAACAGCTGGTTTGAGTTGCTGGGAGTGATGCTCCACTCAGCCCTGGACTGCTTCCAGCCTGTGGGCTCAGAACAGAGTCAGGACACCTGCACCTAAAAGCAAAACCATCCAAGTCTGCTTGGATGTGCTGCCTGAGAGAGATTTTCCTTCTCGGATGAGAAGGAACTATCCAGCCCTGCCTGTCCTGGAAAGACAATACTGTATTTCTTACAAGAACTGGGATAATAATCCCTGGCACAGCTCAGGACATTGCTTTGCTCTCCTGAAATTCCCCCACCCTGACTTTACAGTTGGTGCATTAATCTGGGGTAGGTAGCAAAACACATCCATTTTTAAAGGCCCAGGAAATTTCCATCCCCCACCTCCAAAAATTCCCAGGAATTCCAAACCCCAAAATTTCCGAAATTCCCGAAATTCCGTTCCCAAATTGCCAGGAGTTCCTTCTCTGAAATTCCCAAAATTCCGTTCCCAAATTCCCAGGAGTTCCTTCTCTGAAATTCCTGAAATTCCAGTCCCAAATTCCCAGGAGTTCCTTCTCTGAAATTCTCGAAATTCCAGTCCCAAATTCCCAGGAGTTCCTTCTCTGAAATTCTCGAAATTCCGTTCCCAAATTCCCAGGAGTTCCTTCTCTGAAATTCCTGAAATTCCAGTCCCAAATTCCCAGGAGTTCCTTCTCTGAAATTCTCGAAATTCCAGTCCCAAATTCCCAGGAGTTCCTTCTCTGAAATTCCCGAAATTCCAGTCCCAAATTCCCAGGAGTTCCTTCTCTGAAATTCCCGAAATTCCAGTCCCAAATTCCCAGGAGTTCCTTCTCTGAAATTCTCGAAATTCCAGTCCCAAATTCCCGGGAATTCCTTCTCCTGAAATTCCTGAAATTCCAACCCCCAAATTTATGGGAATTCCAACTCCAAAACTCCCCAGATTCCTGTCCCAATTTCCCAGGAATTCCTTCTCCCAACATTCCCAAAATTCCTGGGAAATTTCCATCCCCCACTCCCAAAAATTCCCAGGAATTCCTTCTCCCAAAATCCCCGAAATTCCCAAATTTCCTAGGAATTCCAATCCCAAATCCACCCAAAAATTCCTGGGAATTCCTTCTCCAAAATTCCAAAAATTCCCGAAATTCCAGTCCCAGGATGTGAACGTGATGCTAATGAAAACATCCTGCTCTGCTCTATCAGAGTCAGGGCTCTGGGCAGACCCAGAGTCTGGTCTGGGGGGGTTTATCAAGGACAAGCAGAGAACTTGCAGAAGGCTGAGCTGGTGTTGCACCAGGAAGGGTTTTACAGGAGAGGCTGGGGCTGTTTCTCAGCTCTTGGGGGGTCTCACTGCTCTCTGGAGGTTTATGGGTCAGTCTGGGACTTGGCACAGATGAAATAATCTGAATTCTTTTGGCCCCACCTTTCTGGGAGTCTCCCTGGGCTGTCTGGTCGCAGGATTAAAGAGGAGACTCTGCAGGGGCAGCTCTGGGCACAGGGCACCTGTGATGGAGGAGCCTTGGCCACAGCCCTGCTCCAGTGGGGTCAGGGGCTGATCCTGCCACAGCACCGGGTGCTACTGCTGCAACATCATCCCAGCATAAATAACCAGGCAGACAGAAAACAGCTCAATTTATAACAATCCAAAGTGACCCTCTAAATCTCAACCTGTAAATAAATACCCAAACAAATAAATCTCCAAATAAGCACCCTTGAGGCCGTTACAAAGATACACCCTCTCCACCTCAGGCTTTTTCTGATGAGCAAGAGGGAAGACTTTAAATAAACCTGGCTCATGCCAAGCTCCTGGAGCACAGCTGTGCAGCCCAGGGGCTGCAGCACCCAGGCCAAAAGGCAAAAATCACCTCAGGTGGATCTGAACTCCTACAGGCATGGAGCAAACAGCTCTGCAAGCACAGGGGCTGGAGCTGTTTATCACCAGCAGGGGCCAGGAAGAAGTGAAGTGACCTGTGAAGCCAAACCTTCTGTGTCTGATAGAAATCTCAGGATATTCCCCTTCCAGGACCCGACACCAGGGCAGTGTCTGGCCAGACACGGTGCCTTTGAGTGATGGAGCTCCAGCTCTGTCTGGGCAGGGAGTCAAACCCCACAAATCCCCATCCAAGCCTCACACCTGATGGCACTTTGAGCCAGTCCAGACAATCCTCTGGAGTTTATGCTCTGCTCCTTCCACCCTGTCCAGCTGCCAGCCTGCCTTCTCTCAGAGAGAGCTGGGGAGATAATGCCAGCAGATCCTTCCAAAAAGAAAAGGAATCCTGGGGGAAAAAAAGCAGGTTTTAGGCAATCTTAGACTGATGAGGAGGTGTGAGACCACAGGGCTGACAGGATCCTCCAAGCCCCAGCTGGAAGAAGTCCAGGGTCACAGGGCAGTGTGGGCTCTTGGTGGGACCAACTCTGACTTAAAAAGGACTTCCACACTCATGGGATCTTCTAAATCCATGGAATCACAGAATGCTTTGGGCTGGAAGGAGATGATCTAGATCCAACCTCCTTCCGTGGGCAGGGACACCTTCCATGAGAAGGAATTTCATCAGGTCATTCATGACCTCATCCAGCCAAGCTTTGAAAATCACCAAAAAAGGGGAATTTCAGAGCTTTGTTCCAGCAGGTTCTCACACAGAAACAGCAGCACTGCTCCTAGGGGGACAGAATTAACTGGAATTTGAAATTAAGCCTTTGTTGATGGACTCAGAATATCCAGGAGTCAGGAATAGGCTGTTTTGTTCATGGTGATTCCTTCCCCAACCTTAATGCAGGGTCAGGGTTGGTGTCATCTCAAAATAAGGCAGAAAAACTGAAAATCACCAGAACTGAAACTGCATTAGACACAGACCTGGCCACTCAAAATGAAAGGAGCAAAACAAAATTTCCCTGGTGTCCCATTAACCTCAGAAATACAATAGAAAAACTGAAATCACAATTCAGGAAAAAATTATTAAATAAAATCAGCACCTAAATTGCTCCTGAGGAACCTGCTCTTGTAAACCCTGCTTTGGGCAGAGATTGCCTCCAGCCTCAAATACCCAGTGTGATTGTCAATAATTTCAATAACTTCAAATCATTTTCCACATTGTTTTGAATTTAACTGTATTTCTGTGCATTCCTGAAATGTAGAATTAGTGGGGAACTTGTTGATAAAAATGGAGTAAAACTGAGAAATTTTTCAATTGTATTTGATGCAACTCCAAGCCCGGTGCAGAGATTAATTTATTTTTTTATGGATTTCTCTGCATGAGCTCCTAAAGTCCTCTGTTTACAGTGGGGCTGTTCTACTCATACTTGTTTTGTTATCAAAACCACACACCTTCTTTGTTTAATTTATTGCAGCAATTGCTGGAATTGTGCAACTCCTGTGGATTCTTTCTAAAGCCTTCAGACAGACAGACATCCAACAGGGAAAAAAAAAAAAAGCCAAAGGAAAAACACCCTTCTCAGAGAGGAAGAACCTGAAGACTTCTACTAATTTTTGGCAGCAGCAAATTTGCATATAAATTTGCATATTCTAACACCATCATTTTTGGTAGAAATTTGGAATGAGCATCCTTGGTGTCCCGACACTGAGCTTCCAGAGGAAAATATTGCCTGTTAAAAAAGGGCTTTGAGAGGGATAAAGTCTTAAATCTTGGACATGGAGTGCTGGGGAGGGATGGAGGCTGAGGGAAGGGGAACATGGGCCTGGAGAAGGATTGGAAAAGGGAGAGAGAAACAGAGAGAGCATCAGTGATGGAAAAGGGAGAGAGAACCAGAGAGCACCAGTGAGGGAAAAGGGAGAAGGAAGGGGAAGGATTGGAAAAGGGAGAGAGAACCAGAGAGAGAATCAGTGAGGGGAAAGGGAGAGGGAACCAGAGAGAGCATCAGTGAGGGAAAAGGGAGAGGGAACCAGAGAGAGAATCAGTGATGGAAAAGGGAGAGAGAACCAGAGAGAGCATCAGTGAGGGAAAAGGGAGAAGGAAGGGGAAGGACTGGAAAAGGGAGAGGGAACCAGAGGGGGGAATTGGGGTGACCTGGGCATGACTGCACTCACAGCACTGGTGGAGCTTCTGCACCAAAGGACATCCTGCCCCACCTTCTCCTCCATCCATTTCAGCAAATTTAGGCCAAAAAGGCCAAAGGACACAAGGCCTTGTGCAGCTCAGCTGGTGTGGAGGACAGTTTGCTTGCAGAGGAGACAGGAAGGAGATGACTCACAAAGGTCTCCTGGCTCTTCTGACAGCTGGAGGAAGGAGCACGAGGCACCAGCCTGTCCCTGAAGATAATCCAGTCCTAGAAATGGGACAAGGAACTGGGAATAACATTGGCAGTGGAACAGACAGGCTCTTCTGGGGACAAAAGCCAGAATATGCTGATTTATGGCAACAGGAGGAGGGATGTATTTTTGTTATCCGAGCCAACCTGAATCACTGTAGAGGCAAGAGTTCAAAAATAAAGACCAGGTCCACGTCCTTTCTTGGTTTAATTGCAGTCACTCCAGGAGGATTTTGTTTGAACAAGGGTTCCTGATGTTATGTCTGCACTGAAAAGGAAAAAGAATGTGTTTCCATTTCAGTTTGGTCAAGCCCCATGAGCTAACCTGGGCTAAAACAGAGGTGAGCAGAGTCCAGGAGCAGGAGAGGGATGGAGTGGGTCAGACCAAAGGTCCCCAAGTGCTCAGGGAGGAACAGCCAAGCACAGGAAGCTGTGAGCAATTCCCACACCATACCCAGCCCCAGGACCCCACAGCTTTGGGGAGGGTGGAAGTCACAGTCCCCAAGGTGGAGATGTCTGAGAGCCTCTCATGGGCCAACCCCTCACACATCAGCAGAGCCCCCTCAACACCCCTCAGAAAGGAGCTGCTGGGCTGGAGGATGGGCTGTGGCACACATCCCTGCTCCTCAGCTGACTCAGGTGTGTGTGGGCACCCCAGCAGCAGCCCAGAGGTGATTTGGGGTTAGCCTGGGGATCAATTAAAATTGCTGAATTCAGTGAGAGCCTCTGCTGGTTTTCCTTCTTTCCCTTTATCCTTATTTTCATTAGAGATAATTAATATGGATTGGTTAACTGGCACTGAAAACAGATTTTCTTCTTTCTGCCTTAAAATAAAACAGAATCAGGATGTAGGCATGAACTAAGCCAAGGATCCAAACACACTCCAGGCTTAAGGAAAGCCCAACTTCCACCCTAAATTTTGTGCTTAGGATCAAGGAAAAGAAATATTTCAGTTTGGTGAGAAGAGTTTCTTAGTGCACAGAATAGTATTCTAAAATAAAAATATCCCATTTTTATTTTATCTGAGCCTACCTGATTGCAACAAGGATGAGTGATTGTTTTTCCCAAGGCTCCAATCCCTTCATTTTTCTTTCTTTCCCCTAAAGGATTTTTGGCAGATAATCTCCACCTCTGGCTTCTTCCCCCCTTTTTTGTATAGGAAGGCTCAGGACATGCCTGGCTGCACACAGGGGTCACCCTGCAGGTTACTGATTAGGAAATAGTAGGGTTTGTCAACATCTGGCCCTGACAAACTTTTAAAATATAAATACAGATGGTTTTATTTAAAAAGGTAAAAGGTCCAAATTCAGCTCAAGGATGAAGCCTGTTTTCTTTCCAATCTCATTTTTTTCCCCTGGATGTTTGGAACGCTGTGTTCCATTGCTGTGGAGTGTAATCACATTTATATAATAAAATGTAATTAAGAAAGGGAAGCTTAAATTGGGAGCTCTTTCGTTTTGTGACTTACTTGAGAAATTTCTAGCCCAAACTGAGTAGGATTTGTATATGTGAAGTATTTCTGAGTGCTCCTTCCCATGGTAGGAGGGAGCACAAGCCTCAGGGAAGTAGAATAAAGAGGATAACTTCCCTAACTGCTACTTCTGTGGGCTGGAAAATGAATTCCTTCATCCAGGGCTTGACTCTGAAATCTGCAGCTGAAGCTGTCTCTGCATGAGCTCTGATCCTGTTTGATTGTGCAGCACCTCAAGTGCAGATCCCATCGTAGCAATTCCTGCCCAGCTAGAGATTTCCACCCCAGAACATCTAATCCAAAGCCTTTACAATCCGTGCCCATGACTTTTCCCTGCAGGAAAGCTCACAGACCAGCACAGGCTGCTGAATCACCAAAGAAAACTGCACAGTAAATTCAGCATGACAAGAACAAACCCCTCCATAATCCACCAGGATACCCCAACATTTGGCTCCCAAAAACCCCTGTGATCAGAGCCCTGAACTTCAAAAAATCACCGACCTTTGGATGCTGCTCCTTTAAAAACACCATCCCCGGCACTCTTGGTGCCCCAGGGCTGGTAACCCAACCAACCCAGGATGGGTTTGTTTGTCTTCTCATTTATTTATTTATTTATCTTGTCATTTCTTCCTGTTTTCCTGAGGTTTCTCATCTCCCTGCCCCTGACAAAGGCAGAGGGATTCGCTCGCTCTGTGGAGTGTAATCACATTTATGGAATAAAACATAATTAAGGAAGGGAAGGATGAATTGAGAGTTCTTTCATTTTGTGACTTATTCAGGAAATTTCAAGCCCAAACTGAGTAGAACTCATATTTTTCAAGTATTTCTGAGTGCTTACCCCCATGGTAAGAGGGAACACACCGTGTTGAGCACAGCAAAGAGGGTTTTTTTGGGAAAAGGGACAGGGGGAGGAGCACAGAATCAGCATTGTGAGGGCAAAAGGGCTGGACTGGGAATATTGTTTTTATCAAGAGGGGTGAAAAAATCTGGATACTGCTCCCAGCAGGGCACCAGCAAGCCTGGAGCAGAGACAGAGTTTTGGAGATTTAAATCCTGGGAATCTGAGTGTGATGTGCTTGGTGCTCAGAGCAGTAACAGGGGTGGCTGTGGTGGGGACAAAACCCCTTTAATGTCAGCCTGCAGCTAATTAAAACATCCTGCTCTGCCGTATCAGAGTCAGGGCTTTGGCCTGGGGGTGTTTGTAAAAGAACAAGGAGAGAACTTGCAAAAAGCTGAGCTGGTGTTGCCCTAGGAAGGGTTTTGCAGGAGAGGGTTAAATTCCAGATATTCCTGGAAACCTGCTGAAATGAAAATCATCCAATTGCACAGAGAAGAGCAGAGGATTGTGTGGAGAGAGGGGGGACCAGTTGTGAGTGAGGGGCTGGGAACGGGGGCTGGAGGGGATGTGAAATGGGAAAGGTGATGGGAATAAGCTCAATAGGAGGCAGGGGAGAACAGCTGGGAAAAAACCCAGACCAATGCTGGAAAACACAGAGCACAAACAAGAATTTTTTGTGTAACCTGGAAAAGCAGCAACAGGAGATGGGAAATGCTGTTCACAGCAAAACACATAAAGATCATTATCGAGGCAAAGGCAGCCAGCAGCTCTCCAGGAATGCTCCAAGGAGCACATGAGGCCTTTGGCTTTATTTGCAACAAATACCTTGAACACATCCTCAGCTTTAAGCACTCCATGAACTTGCTATTTGTTAGGATTTCTTTTTCCCTCCTTGGCGTGAAAACATCCTGAAGGCAGCAGAAAATACAAATATATATATAAAACAAATTAAACCCATGCAGCAAACATATATCAACAACACACCTCAGCCATAGAAACCCTGGGAAAACCTCAATTTGGCACACAAACAAGGCTGATTCTGCCTCGGGGACTCTGTTCCCAGGGCAGTTTTTGCACTAAGCCCATGGAGCTGTGACACCTGAAATCCTGGCAGCAGCAGGAGCAGGGAGAGCACCGTGGGTTTTTCTGCCACAGCATGCAAGGCTGCTGCTGTGCAGAGCACGAGGCCCAAATGCAGCACCAAGCAGCACCAAAATGTACTTCACAATCAGATTTTTTATTAAAATATGGGTTTCATTTCCCTTAAGACGATTAAAAGAGAAGGGGGAGGAGCCAGCACCATTTCCTTCAACAGGTGCCCGCTTTTCCTTTTCCTTCTTTTCACTTTTGCTTCTGCTGCCCCTGAGCAGCACAGTGGCATTAAGGTGACATTTTCACCCTCAGTAACTGAATGGCAGCAAAATAAATCACTGAGGCAGGAGCTGAAATCCCCCCCAAAACCCCACCAGTGACCTCAACAGCCTCCAATGGATCCTTTGTGCAAAAAAAGGCACAAATCCTACCCAAAACCACTCTTTTTTTTTTTTTTTTGTCTCCTTCTCTGTTTGAGCTTTGTGGAAGCAAAATTCCTGCAGCACCTGCACTCCCGCAGCGCCAGGCAAACCTCAGGGGACATTCCAAGCTCTGCTGTCCTAAATAGGATGCAAATAATCAAGTTTTTACCCTGAGAGGTGGAACCATGCCATGTTTCCTGGAGCAATCCATCCCACCACCCAGCTGGGAGGTGCTGGAGCAGCTGGCAGGGGCTGCAGCTAGAAAATGATGCTGGAGATTTAGGAGGCTGCAGGAAATGTTCCTCAAGATTTAGACTCCATGTGCAGCTGCTGCACGGAAGGCAGAGCAGGATGTCAGCTGCCCTGGTAGAGGAATGTCCTCTAATTGAAAAAGTTTGGTTATTATTGTGTGAGGAAATGATAAAATCTAGTGCAGAGCATGGCTTGGTCGAGCAATGATATGGGAAATAATAAATGATATCAGTTCTCCTGGCTTAAGGCAGAGAAACATTCAGGACAATGGGTTTATCCTCATTTCTCACAGCCTGTGGGGGATGGATCAGCTCTCACCTTCAGGAGAATGATGTTTTGTGTGTGTTTGCTCTGTTCAGCTGGGAAAAAGACTTTCAGGCGAGCTCCCCAGTCAGCAGAGCTCTGCAGCCACCAGAGCCAGCTGTGCACCCAGCCCCTCTGCCCTCTGCCCCCAGAAACATCCCAGGGACACCCAAAAAAACCCCAAAACAAAAGCAAGAAGCTGCCTCAGTGTGAGGTAACTCTCAGGGTCACCTCTGGTGAGGTGAGCTCTGGTTTTTACACAAGGAGCTGCATCCCAAAGGCCTCTGGAGCAGCAGAGCCCTGCCAGCTTGGGCTCCATCCTCAGGGACAGCTCACACTTGGCCACCCAAATGTTTTGCAGAGAGGTAACCCAAATATTTTGCAGACATTTCTCAGCCAGTGAAAGAGAGAAAAGGGACAAAGCTGCCACTCAACTGAGCTAATGACTTGGGGGTGATTAATGAGAGGGGTGAGTGCTGCCCTGCTGGGAGGGCAGAGCCAGAGGGGGTTTGTGGATGAAATACCCCCAGAAATGGGTGGAGAAGCCAGAACAGATGTGCTGCCATGGAAAGCACAGCTCTGGAGAGAGGTGGAGCTCAGCTGGGTCAGCCACACACCAGGGTTTGTCCACCAGGGCCTGACAAATGGGCATAAAGGCACCTAATTAAACCACACTTCTCTAATTAGGGCAGGACAGCTGATGGGTTTGGAGAGTGAGAAGGAGCAGCAGTGTTGACACCTGGAGATATCAAATCTCACTTTGCAGAGGGGATGACAGGACCTGGAGGGATTTGTGGGATCCCTCCAAACCCTCTGTGTCCCCTGGTGCTCCTCACACAGCCAAACCCAACACCATAATTCAGGGGGGGCTGCCCTCAGCACCACTTTGAACTGGGTTGGGCCCCTTGTTCCTCCCATAATACAGAATTTCCTCCCCTCAGTTGAGGGCTGAGCTCCTTCTCTGGTCTCTCAGCCATCAACAGAAGGTTTGTGGGGTCCCCAGGGATGTTTGTTGCCCACCAGGGATGCAGAGGCAGCCCAGCTGCTCAGCAAAGACCTCTTGCTTCTCATGAGGTGCCTGTGATCTCATGGATCCCCGTGGGGAAAATGAAAATAACCCCAAAACCCAAATCCAGAGGTTCACATAGAGACACGGGGTTTTCTCAAAGCATCAGCAGATTGTGGTTTTGAAATTTTTCCTCATTCTGAATTTTGTGTGTCATCTCCTGGACAGCACCATGGTTCCTTCCACATGGCCACAGCAGCAGAGGTCTCACAAAAAGCAGTTTGTGTTTTCTAACACCATCAAGAGAGCAGCAAAGGGAAAAGGATCTGTCTGGGATGTTTGAAAGCATTCCTTTTGCTCTGGTTTGCAAAAGTGCAGGCCAGATTTCTGCCACAGAAAAATTCAGCAAAGGGGAGAGATTTGAAGGAAACTTGAAACTGGCAGAAAAGAGAAGGAAAATAAATTAGGGAGATTTATCTTAGCCTGTGATTTCATTCCTTAAGTCTTATATTTGAGCATTATCTGACTGTAGACACAGGTTGTTTTTGCTAGTGCACGTTGCTGTTTATCTTTTCTGCTCTCCATGCCATGATGTTTCTGGCCAGAAATGGGTTATGTATCAAATTCACACCTTTCTGCTCATTTCTTAATAAAAATCAGCTAATTGCATCACCCCTGCTCCCAGCCAAGTGGAGACTGTCATTTTACTAGGCCTATTCCAGCTTGGTTTTTCGTAGAAATCATCATAATTTTGGCTGTTTCTTTCTCATTTGGGAAAGTAAACTTTGCAAAACAGCATCAAACCTCCCCAAACAATTTTGAACTGCTTTGGAGCTGAGAGGTGCTGCCTTCAGAGCAGGGCACTTCCCCTGAGCCAGTGCAATCATCACTCAGAGTTTGCCCATAAAAAAGCACTTTTAAATTTTGTCTGTGTCTCTTCAGCTTGTGTTACCTCCAGAGTAGGTTTTCAGTGCTCGGTTGGAGGGGTTGAGTGAGGTAAATGGAAATATTTGCTGGCTCAGGGGTCTCACCTTGCAGCTCCACCACGTGAATTGGGACAATCCCACTCATCCAAACTTGGGGAAAGGCTGCCAGGCACGGATGCTGATTCATCCTCCCCCTGTCCATCCCTTTGTGTCCCAGCCCTCTTGGCTCTTGAACAATCCAGAGGCCATCCCATGCTCACCTCAGCAGCAGCATCCAAGTGTCCAGGCCCTGCTCCTGGCCAGGATTCCTCCTGCAGGAAGATAAAGAAGAAGAAGAAGAAGAATGCAAACGCCACTCGGCATTTCCAGAGGTGCAGGAAATATCCACTTTTGGGACAAAGCCTTTTCTTTCTAGCTCAGACAGAGAGGTTGAACATGATCTGCTGCTGGGAGCTCAGCCTGGTTTTCTAAGGAAACAACAAATCAAATGCTGCAAAAGCAATGAAGGCTGGCACTGGGGTCGTGTGGGTGTTTGGCTGCTCCTGTGCTCCACCCTCCTCCCCCCTGCTATTCCAAACTGAGCTGCCTCCAACAATGTGACCCAGACTATCTGCCCTGCTTGCTCTTCCAAGTTACATCCTGCCTGCAGATATCCTTCCACTCAGCTCCTGCTGCTTGGGGGTGTCCAGAAGCTGAGTCTGGATTGAGCATCCCAAGGGCCCTGAGCTCAGCATGGCCACTGCAGCTCCCCAGGGTCCCAGCCCAGCTCCCTCCTTGCAGTGCTGGGGAAAACCAGGGCACCAGGAATATTTCTGTGCCTGCTCTGGGGTGCCCTGACCCCCAGGGCAGCACTGACTCTGACCCTCATCCATGGAGAAAGATTCCCAGACTAAGATAGACTGGAACCCACAAAAGTGTGGAATAGGTTATAGAGAGCAGTGTGGGTGTGTCACTGGGTGAGAAATTGAGGGTTTGGGGTTTTTAGGATGTTGTGGATGGCAGCAAGATGGAGGGCACAGGGTGTCATCCTGGGTTCCTTCTTCATCCTTCTTCTCCATGGGTTGGGGTGGCATTTTGTAATTGGGCAGAAAAGTCCCCACTGGGGCTCTGTGGGATCAGTTATTGGGTTAAAAGGGAAATAATCCAGGTGTATTTTCTTAATTGGATAGTTTAGTCTGAAAAGCCCTTGGAACAAGAGATAGTTAACCATTTTGTGCCTTCTAATGAAAAGCTGCCCAACTCATGGTTGTGAGACTGTTTCACTGATAAGAAGTAATCAACACCTGAGTCTGAACAAGAATTACTGTCTCAGGTGCCTTCAATCCAGCCCCAGAGAAGCCCACACAGTGCTAGGAAGGAGATTTGGCCCAGAATTTTAAAGCAAAGCAAAACAAAACCCTGTGCAGATGCCCAGAGTCAGGAAAAGCACAAATGGTTTGAGTTGGCCTGCTGAAAAGTTGGCCATGCTCTTTAATTGTACCTTTGTAGACCAGGTTCCAAGCAGGAGGAACAAAAGCAACTCTGTGCATTTTCTTGCTGAGGTCAGGTTCCTGTCTCCCCAATCCTGTTTATCATTCTCTAATCAAATAATTCCTCTTGATACAACCAGTTCCTAAAAGTCTGCTTGCCATAAACTGCTTTAACCTTAGAATCTCATTTACCACGACCTCAGCTGAGGGGTTTATTCAGGCTTCATCTCTAAAATGTTTTGTGCAATCAGGCAAAAGCTCGAGATCAGCAGCAAGACCTGAGCCCAGAACTCAGCTCTGCCAAGCCCAGCCCCTCTCAAGGTGACCTTAAACTGGGTTGCAAAAATACTCTGAGAGTCCAGAACAATGCAGAACATTTAGAGAAAACCATCCCAGCCTCAGCAAGGCCAAAAATCCTTTGTGGGGACAGAAGGCCAGCCCTGAAGAAGCTGGGTCTGGGCCATCTCACTTTGGGACCTAATTTTTCAAGCTCTCCCATGGGGAAGTCAAGGAGAATCCCAAGTCTGTGTCCAGCTTGGGGAAAGGGACCAAGCCTCTGGCACACCCTCAGGAATTCTCCAGGGAGAAAGCACAGCCTGGGAAAAAAAGAGATTTTGGTGATCATTCCACAGTGTTGGGAGCAACAAAAAAGAACTGAAATGCCATGGCCTGGTCGTTTGTTCCCAAGGAATAATCCAGGCCACTGACTTGTGTCTGAGGTACAGCCCTTCCCCACACTGCTCCAGCTATTGACACCTCCTGCAGCATTAATAGGAAGACAATTAATTAATTAATACAGGACACTTCCTGCAGAATTAATAGGAAGACAATTATTAATTAATACAGGACACTTCCTGCAGAATTAATAGGAAGACAATTAATTAATTAATACAGGACACTTCCTGCAGCATTAATAGGAAGACAATTAATTAATTAATACAGGACACTTCCTGCAGCATTAATAGGAAGACAATTAATTAATTAATACAGGACATTTCCTGCAGCATTAATAGGAAATAAATCAAGGGAAGCCTCTCCTGCAATGACTTTATGGGGCTGCTGTGTCTTTCTACAGATCCCTTGTAGGTTCCCACACTGAAAGCTATTCTGCTCATGCCTTTGGAGTCACAGCTTGGATTTCACATGGCTCTAAATAAAATAAATTAAAAAAAAAATATACCAGCAACCAAACAAGAGCAACAACAAAACAAAACAAAACAAAAAAATAACCACGTGCCCCAAACATGTTTTCTGGAAACATTTTGATTTTCAAATTATGTGTGCTCTCTAAAATGAGAAAAATCCTTGACCAAAAGAGCTGCTTGTTGAAAGCATTACTTGTTTCTTATTTCAAAGGGAAAATTGAAAACATTTATGAGGGGTGTAGCTATTTACCAGTCCAGAGTGTTCTTATAAACAAAATAATATAAAACATATCCTCTTTGCTGTTTTGTTGTTTAATATCTTCCAGTGTATCACAATGTGGAGAGCAGAACAGAGGAGAAAATAGAGCCTATTTCCAAAAAGCCTTGCAACAGGAAAAAAGAGTGAAGGACAACGTGTTTCAGCTTGAAATGCACAGAAAACATGAGACAGGTACCAATTTTCCATCGGAACAGCTGAAGAATTTGTGCAGTTTACCTGCAATTCCAGCTGGGCACATCAGGAAAAGTGAGGAAATCTGAAGGCCACGAGAAAAGTTGAGTTCATCCAATGGACAAATGCATGTAGGAAATCCTTGAACTTCTTCGACAACCTCTCCACAGAAATTCAGCTTGAGAGAACAACAGTCAAGTCAAGCTCACCCTTAAACTGTTCTTATTAAACATTGTCCCTCATTTCAGTGACAGCTGTGATGCTCACCATCAATCATTGCTCCACTCAATCATTTTACCCACAGAGACTGTGAAAAATAATTCCATGTGCAGAGCCTCAAACACATCTCTGGCAGATGGGTGTCCAGCCCTGGGGGAGGATGGGGAGGACATTTGTTCTGTCCCCTGGGGTGGAAGGGACAGGCTGTGACAGTGCTTGAGAGGCTGAAGAAGTGGAGG
This sequence comes from Serinus canaria, assembly GCF_022539315.1. Lineage (NCBI taxonomy): Eukaryota > Metazoa > Chordata > Aves > Passeriformes > Fringillidae > Serinus > Serinus canaria. Next base: position 17,702,911 of record NC_066325.1, on the reverse strand, counting down.
AGCTGCTTTGTTTTAAAAAGAGACAGAACCTAAAGGCTCTCTGTCCTTTCACATCTGTACAACAGCTGGGTTTCTGCTGTGCTTCACCCAGGCGTTTGATGAGATTTTTGGGCTCTGTAAAGCCAGCAGGGGCCCAGGAGCAGCCCTGCAGGGAGGGAGGAGTGGTGCCTTTGCTGCCTGCCCTCTGCACACCCCCTGCCCCCAGGCAGGCACGGCAGAGAAGTGCCAGGGGAAGTTTATTTCTGTTTGCAGACCTGTGTGGTTCCCTGGGAGAGGGCAGCTCTGCCCAAATCCACCCAGTCCTCCCAGCTGTGACAGGAAACCACCCTTAGCAATGTCACTGCTCCCAGCCAGGACCTGCCAGCCTCTCTGAGAGCTTGGGGCTGTCTCCAGGCCAGCTGCCCCTGGATTTTGGGCTGGGGTGGGTGTTTGGCTTTCCCCATCTCTCTCTGTTGGTGTCACCAGTGTGAGGATTCAGAGGCTGCAGCCAAGGTGTGAAGCAGGTCCAGTGAGGTGGTGCCAATTTGCACCCCCTCCTGATGAGGGTTTACAGAGCCTGAAAATCTGAGCATCCCGTTCAGAGCCTGAAAAAGCCATTTACATGGATAACCCAGCCTGTGCTCCCCTGCTGTACACCCAGCACAGGATTCCAGTTTGCTCTCATTAGGGAAACATGATTTTCTGGGATGAAACTTCCCCCAAGATTCCCATTCATTTGGCCAAGAAGTTGGAGCAGGATTACAAATTGCATTTCCCAGATCCCTGGGACCAGACTCTCTGAGGCATCAAAAGAGATGGAAAGATTTACCACAGGGCAGAGAAACTGTGTCTGTTAGGACACCCTTCTGAAATCAGAAGTACAGAGCACAATCCAGGATCTTTGGTTCCTGCTGTCCAAATCCAGACCATGAGAAGTCAGAGCTCAGGGTGACACAGCTACAGGGCAGGGTGGAAGGGTTTTCTGTAAAGCAGCAGGGCCACTGGCCACTTCACTGAGCACAGAAAAACCTTTCCAAGCAATATGTGACTTTATTTAGTATTTAGATTGGCCATGCTCTCATTTTCCCACAAGAGCACTAAAACTTTCCCTAGGAAAAGTCAACTCCCAGCTTCAAATGCCACAAAATTCAGATGTCACAAGTTCAGCTTTCCCACCAAAAAAAAAAGGTTTGATCAGAAAACGGCCCCACCTCAGACCAATATTGCTAAAGAAGGCACCAAAACCTTTCAAACATCCTGGGCATCCCTGCTCCAGGCCACCCAAAGAAATACTGCAAGCTCTGCTGGCCATGGACAAAACCCCAGCTGCTTTCTCAGGGCAAATAATTCATAGAAGCAAGCAGAGAAAGATGTTTATCTGCTCCCTGATCAAAAGAGTGGCCTGAGTTAAGTTTTTTGGAGAGGTTCCAGGCAATCTCATGTTCATTCCAAAACCAGAGCTCAGATTGATGCAAGGGGACGTTGTGCCAAAGAGGACAAGGCAGGGTAGGGCAGAGTGCAAGAGCAGCACAGTGCAATGTGGAGCTGTTGTGTTTGCATCCTTTGATGGCTGCTGATGGGAACCTTCAGCTGGGAATCACCCACAGAAGGACCTGCAGAGCCCAGCACGGTGGTTGGGGTCAGCTGAAAGCAGAATTGGATTTCTGAGCAGGCAGCAGTGATGTCTCTCTTTCCCAAAGCCATGAGTCAGGCTGTGCACAGGGATCCAACGTGAGCAAAAGCACAATGAGGGAAAATCCAGCAAGCTCCAACACGTGGCTGGATTTCCTGTGGCTCTGGACACTGCTCCAGCTCCTTTTTTTTTTTTTTTTTTCCCTAAAAGCTCCTGGTTAAGGTTGGTTCCTCTGGGTGGACAAGGATGTGAGCAGCTCCTGCTTTTATTGTGATGAGGCACTGGAAATCCTGAGTCAGCCAAACGGGGCTGCAAGCAGTGCAACAACATCCCTGACGTTATGGGAAAGATGTTCCACAGCCTCTCTTCTTCCCAGCCCTCCTGTCCAGAACCCATAACTCACTGACCTGGAGCAGCACTGTCCTGCTGACAGGCATTTCTTGGTGGCTGATTTCACCTCCTGGCACACCATGGAGGCTTTCATGGCTGCTCTAGACACACTCAAGAGCTGCAGGAGCTCTGTTATGTTCCCTTGAGCCTTTCTTGCTTTTCTAATATATATTTTACAAAAACATGGTGTCTCTTCATGAAAGCTCATCCAGTTCCCTCCTGTCTTGTTAGCAGCTACCCAATGCTGATAAATCTATTCCCATGTCCTTAAAATGCCAAGACCTGTCACAATGACAAGTGTGTGGAGCAGTGTCCCAGCTGAAGAAGATTGACTAAAGATCACCCCATCACTGTCACATCCTGTTCCCCAGAGCCCAGACTTACTTGGAAGTGTCCTTCTCACTTCTGCTGTGCATCAGAGGCCTCACCCCACAGCACCTTGGTTCTGCACTTGGGGTGGGAGCTGCCTCTCCTGCCCTGCAAATCCTGCTGCTGCCATGAAACAGGTCCAGACACCAAAAGCTGGGGTGGCAGGGTGGGATGAGGCTGCAGGGGAAGGTGTGGCTCCATCCCATCACCTGCTGACTCAGCTGGCACTAATGGGGTTTAATGAGGGTGATCAAGCTCAGGGAGAGGTGCTGCAGTCCCCAAGGGCATGGTCTGTGTGAGACACTTCATCCAAATGTGGCACTCCCAGCCACTGCCCCACAGCAGCTGGCTCAGCAGAGAGCCTGGGGCAGAGCTCAGCCAAGGCAGGGAGGAAAGGAGCAGGGGGCAGTTTCATTTCAGTGAGTGGCTGTGACCAAGCTGTGCTTCACAGCCCAAAAATCCCCACTGCAGCTTCCAGAGGGGGAATTACACAGCTCTGCTTCCAGCCTTTGGGCTCCCTGTGACACATCTGGCTATGTTTTCATCTCTGTGCAATATCCTTGAACTAATCAGGAGGACCACTCATGGCCTTTGACTGGAAAATTGGTGTGCCAGCATTCCAAGGCCTGTCCCCCAGCAGGCATTGCCACACCTTTCCTCAATGCCAGAGGGGACAGCCAGAACCACGGTCTGATGAAACCTCCTGTCCTGCTTCTGCCATGCTGGAAACCACCCCCCTCTAAAGACACCCCCTCAAAGGTCCCACCAGTCCAGAAATTCTGCATTTCCCTGCATGGCTGGTTTGGAGCCTCTGATTTGTGCAGAGCTGGGAACAGACCTGTGTGACACTGTTCACAGGGGTGTGACATTGTTCACAGGGGTGTGACAATGTTCACAGGGGTCCCAGGATGAGGGAAGAGATGAGAAAGTTGACTCCATGTTCAGAAGGCTGATTTATTACTTTATGAGATATATTATGTTAAAACTCTACTAAAAGAATAGAAGAAAGGATTTCATCAGAAGGCAAGCTAAAAATAGAAAAGGAATGAATAACAAAGGTTTGTCTCTGACCCAGACAGTCTGGGCAGCTGGGCTGGGATTGGCCATGAATGAGAAACAACCACAGAGACCAATCCCAGACCCACCTGCTGCACCCACAGCAGCAGAGAAGAATTGTTTGCAGTTTGTTCTTGAGGCCTCTCAGCAACTCAGGAGGGAAAAGTCCTAAGGAAAGGATTTTTCATGGAACATGTCAGTGACAGACCTGCAATGCCCAGCTCAGGCCCTGGTTTATGAGATCCATAAACGAGGTCCTGGCAGGGTTTTGTGACTCTTTCTCTTCAAAGGGGGTCTGTGCTCTTGCACCCTTTGCAACACTCTCTTCCTGTTCAGTCAAGACTGATGTTGAAATTTACAGTAATTCTCATACACTCAGTAAAAATGAGTCTGTGGTTCATTTTTGCTTCCTCTTCCAATAATTTTCTTGACTCCCTCCAGTACCAGGACAAACCTCCCACACCAGCAGCAGGAGGGGGTTCCCTGAGCTCAGTCTGTGCCAGCACTGTCCCCTGTGCCCAGCACAGCCTTGCCTGCCCCTCTCTGCCACCAGGGAAAGGAGGGGGAATGTGAGGAGGGGTGGCTGTGCAAGCCCCAGGGCTCTCAGGTGTCCCTTAATTAAAGGCAGAGATTACAGAAGATAATGAGAAGGTACAGGAGATCTCAGCTTCCAGCAGGGCTTTGATGAGAAACTCACATCTGCCAGAACCACCAGAGGGCTGGTGGGTCAGAGCTGGGACTGGGAAGAGGATTTCCCTCTCTTTGCACACCCTCAGCTCTGGGAATGACTCCCTCGCTCATCCACCAGTCCAGAGATGCTCCCGTGGATGGGATGCACTTGGTGGAGACACAAAATCTCACCTCAGCACAGGGCTGGTTAAAGGGGGCCTGCCCATGGAGCAGCTGCAGGGGACCATCCACCCGTCAGTGACCGAGCACAGACCCAACGGTGCTGCAACAGCAGGAGTTGGGCTTTCATCCAGCCTTGTCATCCTGGCAGCTCTCCAGGCTGCCTGTGCTGCTTGACCAGCTGAGTGAGCTGTTCCATTAATTTTCCCTGAGGAAAGTCCACTGGGAAGCTGTTGATAGGGACAGGAAGAGACAAGGGCTGTGTTGTCTGCCCAGCCACCGAGCTGGAACGCTGCCCATAATTTCCAGAAAACCCAAATGTTAGCTCAGGAAGAGCAAGGCTGCTTGTGGCTGTCTTTTCCTAGTGAGTGAAATGAAAGTTTCCTTTGCGTTGCATTTGGCTGGAAGAATGGCATCCTCTAGCATCCCACAGGAGATAAAATAATAATAAAATTAATTCAAATTTTTCATTAATGCTTTTCAACTCCAACGAGCTTTTAAGAAGCCACACTTTCAAGCATGAAAAGAAATTACTGAAATAACTGCAATTTCATTTTTTAAAACAGTGTGGTTTTAATTTTTTTTTAAAATATATTTCGATCAACAAAGCCATTTTTTTACTTAAAACGAGGATTGGCTTTCACTCCTTTTTGATCCTTAATGAGACAGAAATGCTTTGGGGGTTTGGATAGTTGCATAAATTTTACGTAATGTGGTTGGCTTGGGGTTGGTGTTTTCTTTCCTAAAGGTCAGTCAATCAAAAAAACACCCCTCATTTATCTGTAATTTGCAATTATGGAGTCAGAGCCTCCCATTCCCTGGGAATGCCCCACTGTTGACCCTTGGATGAGGAGTGCTGCTTGGGTCCCTTCCAGGGAAATTGTGGGACTGAGACTCTGACCAATTTCACTGGGCCAAGGTCTCGGAACAGCTCCAAGCCTGTGTCTCAAATGGGAAAGGTTGGCACACAAAAAATAAAAATTAAAAAAAAAAGAAATAGAGGAACACACCCAATTCTGCAATATTGCACATTAAAAAAGCCTGCCTTGCAGGTCCTGCTGACATTTCTGCTCCCAATGTGTGAATTATCAATATTTAGTATCTGTGACTCACTGAAATTTACTTTGGGAGGTATTTTTATGAGGTTTGATGCAGGAGCTAACGGAGGCTCCCGTTGTGGATGCCCAGGGAGCCCTCCCTGAACAAACTTTTCTGGTCACTGTTCAAACTGGGCTGCTGGGCTCTTTTGGGGCCCTGACCCTGCGAGGCTGAGCCCTGGGGCTGGCAGGGATGGCCCTGCTGGGACACAGCTAATTTTAAACCTGGATCCCAGGGCAAAGGAAAAACCTGGATTTTACTGGCAAAACTGTCCCAGCCGGACTCTGGGCTCAGATTACGGGAAGAGCACACGCTCAATCCCTTTTTTGGGTACTTGGCATGAATTTTATCTGAAGTCATGGATTGTATAAGAGAAGAGCAGAGACTTCACACAACTCTCTCCTGCGTCAGTGCAGGACACCCGGGGCGTGCTGGACCCAGGACATTGCTCTGGCTGCCCTGGAGGGCTCCAGACCCTGCCAGGGGCTCAGAGACCTTGGCACGGGGTCACAAACACCTGAGCCTTGAATTTTAGCCATGGAAACAATTCCCAACTCTGTGTGAGGAGTTACAGACCACAAGGGTTTGAGTAGAATGACAGTGAATTTGGCACAGGGTGGAAAAGTAGAAGTTTGGGGATTTAGAGTGGGGGTTCAAGAGGCAAGATGGAGGAATCTGGGCCTGTCCTGTCCTTCTTCTTCTTCTTCTCCTTGTCCTCCATCTCCTGCTGGGATGGTGGCACTGCTGGGTTGGTTTAGAGCACAGACAGACTGTCTGACACGGGTGACAGGTATTGGGAAGTTATTGTAAATAAAGCACAGGTAGTTCTTGGTATAAAAAGCCAACAGTGCCCTGAGGGTGGTCAGTGTGCCACAGCCCGACCTGCTGGACAGAGCTCAGCAGGGCAGAGACAGAATGGGATGGAAAAGAGAAAATAAACAACCTTGGAAAGCAGAGAAGAGGCATCTCCACTTCTTCAGTCACGGGGCTGGGAGAAAAGAGACTTTCCACACCTCAGGAGCCATTCCAGCAACACAAAACCAGAGAGGGGCAGGGGGGACCCTCCACTCCAAGCCCCCCTGTTGTGCCAGATGCTGCCCACAGCCAAGGGGACAGGGCTTGACCCCTTTTCCAGTAACTCTCCTTAAAAGTGCATCACAAGCATTTTCTGGACCTGCATCCAGAGCTGTCCACAACATCAACAAGAGTTGGCTCCTAAAGTCCTTTTCTTGGTCTAGACGTGAATTTTTGGAGCTCATGAAAACTTGGGTGTTTTCATAATGTTATGGCTCTGATTAAAATGGCCAGTGTCCAAACAAGTCCCCATTTAGTGCTTGGGATTTGCAGAGATCATTGTTTGCTGACAATGAAGCTGTTCCCAAGGAGAGCATCGTCCAGCCCTGGGCTGCTCAGCTGCCTGCATCTGTTTTGCTGCAAGCTTTTGGGACAGCCTGACATCCCTGGTGTCTTTGGAAAGGCACTCACAGCCTGCTGAGCTGGTCAGCTGCCCTCAGACGCCTGACATGGTTTCATGACTCTGCAGAGGAGAACATTTCCATGGTCTGCCTCTCCCCACCCAGAGCCTGTCCTCAGATGGTGCTGCACGCCTGGCACGGGGAGGAGATGCCAGTTGTGGCTCAGGGACACCCCCAGGGGATGCCTAAATCACCCCTTCCTTGCCAGCTTTTCTGGAGGGTTGTCCCTGCTATTTCATCTCAGACACAACAGCCACGGGTCCACCTGCAGCTCTACCTCAGAATTCATCTCTCTGCCAAAAGACCTAAAATAAAAACCCCAAAAAAACAACCAAAAAAAACCTGAACAACAAAGAACAACGACTAATTTTTTATTGTGACTGCCATGACTCAGCACACCTTTATCTAGACTTCTTCTGCCAGGTCATCTCTGTCACCCACAGAAAAATGACAGTCCCTGCTTGTGCACCATCCTGGTCCAAACAGAGGATAACCTGTCCCACATGAAATTTTCCCTTTAACTTGGAAAATGATAGGAAAACAAAAATGTTTCCTTTAACTAGGAAAATTATAGGGAAAAACACCTGGGAGGAACACCAAGACATTTTCTAGTCCATCCTCCACTCAAAGCAGGATCTTGTTTTAGGAGCTGCCAACCAGAATAATCTCAAAAATCCTGGACTGGTGGCTTGAAAAGAGCACACAGATAATCTGCTCCAGTCAGAACCCTTAGCAATGCTCTTGGTGGCTCCTACCACATTTTAAGGCCACCCCTTCCCAGTGGAGTTTCTTTGGGCATGAAGAACCCTCTCTCCCTTTGCTGTACCTTGACACACTTCAGGCATCCTTTTCCAATCCTCAGAGGTCTCTCCTGCTTTCTCAGGAGTGGTTTTGGCTCTCAGGTCTCTCTTTCTTTCCTCCTGGACTTCCCAGGGTGGGATGAACATTTTCCAGGCAGTAGCAGGACAAACCCAGACAATGTCATATTGCACCAGAGACCTGAACAGAGGAGGAGAAGCTGGAAGGTTTCTCACCTGCCCTGCTGATCCTTTCACACCTGATATGGCTTTTATCTCCTTGGCCATAATGTGATGGGTTTGACTCTTTATCTCAGTTGGGCTGAGCTGTTCTTTGCTGGTTGGTCCCATCCTTGATTACTCTTTGTACTCTTCCCTTCCAAGTGCCATCTGATTTTTCAGCCTGTTTCTTCCAGCACAGGCACTGATGCACTTTTGGAGCTCCCTGCATAGATATAAACAATATTTTCATTACCAACACATCAAGTAAGATGCTATGAATACCCCTGCCTCCTACAGCCAATCTCTGTTGGGTTTTACTCTCTTTTTTTCAAACTTACAAAGCCTGCTCAGCTGGTGGAGAGGAACTTAGGCTGCTTTTGAGATTTGTTCCTGACAGACTTGTCCTCTGGCCCCTGGGTTTAGCTCATAGGTGGTTTTTTCTCAGCTTCCACATGTGCAAAAGACAGATGTGCAGAAACAAGCCTTGAGGCAGCTACTAAATAAAAACTTCAGGTATCAGTCAAGCACTCCTCAGGACAGTTGTGCGTGTTGGCAGGTCCCCCCTCGGGGTCACAGTCACCCACAGGAGCCCAAACCTGACAGAATCAGCCCTCCTAGGACACCCCAAAGCTCTGGGTTTATTTTGCTCCCTTCTTCTTTCTGCTCTCATGTTCCACCTGCGCCTCCTGACTTGTCACCCTCTATAAATATCCCTGCACTCCTTCTGACACTGAATCCCCCTGCCATGTGCTGGGCTGTGCAGTGGCCAAGGGACACTGTGGGCAGCCCTCCCCTGGGTGAGGAGCAGAGGGAGCAGCATAAGGCAGACCTTGTCTGTTGACTTAACTCCCTAACCCAATTTTAACCACCGTCCACAAGATAGAAGGGTGGTTTCTGTTTACACTGAGGCTTCTCTACGCTGCTCTCTCCACACCCTGAAGTGGCATAAATGCCTCCTAAGTGCCTTAAAGCAGGTCCTTGGTGCAAATGAGAGCCAACCCCATCGTTTGCAAAATGGCTTTGAAAACATTGGGGGCGCACCCTGTAAATGACTGTGGGTTTTTGGAAGGACACCCACCCCCAGGCATGCCCGGGCTATACATAGGCTCTGATGAGCTCAGCACGGGCTGAGGAGCAGCCAGCAGAAGGCAAAACAACCAGCAACGAGATCTTTGTGCCTGAAGCAGCAAGCAGAGAGAGCCTGGCTGCCTGTCGACCCCCAAGGATTCCCAGCAATGTGGGAATATCAGATCTGCCACCCTCGCCCAGCTCCATGGGGGTTCATCTTTCCTTTCCCCTCTACTTTCCTTCAACCTGCCAATCTTTCTGCCTTCTCAACTAAAACAGAACCTGGATCCCACCCCAGCTGGGAAAAAAAAAAGTAATGAATATTTCTCCTGGCTGTGTGTTTCCCCTGAGCCTTCCCTTACCTGGTTTTCATCCCTGTTGTGCAGGAAGCAGGCACAGCCCTGTTTGCCACGCTGCTCTCACTTGTGATAACACCAATTTCTGCTGGACAGGCAGAGGACAAAGCCCAGGGCTCGAGCAGGAGGAGACAAAACCAGAGACCGTGTCAAAGGATGGCAAGCTGACCCAGAGGATGGGTTTGGTTCAGCCTTAAATTTTGGGTGTTTTGCTCTCTAGGCCAACCAGGACCTAAATTTTACCACAGAATCATAGAATGGATTTAGTTGGAAGGGACCTTAAATATCATCAGGTTCCAAATCACAGAATGGGGCATTTTGTAGCACCAACAAATCAGATATCAAACAAATGTTGCCATTAATGGGATGCTCCAGGCAGCCTCACAATGACCAACAGCCTGAATTCCCCTCTCTGCTTACCTTGAATTCCTCAATTCCCCTCTCTGTTTACCTTGAATTCCTGAATTCCCCTCTCTGCTTACCTTGAAGCTCTGCTTAGGAAAATCTTCCCCAATATTTTCAGCAAAGGAGATCTTTTTGCAGCAGTAAGAATGGGGGAAGGAAAGCACAAGGTAAATTCCAATGGGCAGTTTGGGATTGCAGAGCATGCAGGAGCCATGAGACTTGCCTTTGACAGAAACCACTGGCAGGGCAATAATGAGGTTATCTCATCAGTCCTAGGCTGGGATTCACAGGGAAATACTCTTCAACCTGAACTGCATCAGCCCAGCCCTGAAGTGAAGCAAACATCTCTGGATTTAACATCCATCCTCTTGTATAGGTAATGAAAAACACAAATCTCATGGCCTGGTCAATCAGGACCCCATCCCATGGCCCAGCCCACATTTCTGGTCAGAGCCCATCTGGTGCTCATTGTCTGGAGGGTGAGTTATGAACCTCCCTGTGTCGCTCCTTTAACCAAATGGGGTTGGATTACCATGGAAAAATCTTGGTTTGATTTGTGGTGCTGTCAGCAAGGACGAGCCTGGAGAAAATTTCAAAGGGAATTGCAAAATCTGAATACTTTTCCTTTCCAAAAAGGAGGGTACAATTCACACCAGCCTGCTCAGGTGGGGAGGAGTTCACCTCACTTGTGTTTTGCAGCACTAAATCATCAAACACCATTTCCAAGCCATTAATCTGGTTCAGCCCTTATGCTGCAGGGATTCAAAGACAGGCAGTGATTTTCCCTTACTCCCAGAATGTTTTACTAAGGATACCTCTTATTTTTGATGCCTGGGTACTGGGCAGTTTATTTGTTTGTGGAACAGGCTTTTCACATCCCAGACTCATTTGGAGTCTCCAGGGGACACTCTAGTGCCCAGGATTAATCCCAAATAGCTCTCCTAAACACCAACCCAACCCTGGCTGAGCATTAAAGACAAGGGAAGCATTCATTCCGGGAAGGTTTTATTTCACAAATAATTCAGAAATCAAAAGAAAATGGAAGGGTAGGGAGGAAAAGATATTTTACAATTCTGTATTTAGACAAAAAAAAAAATCTAGTTTATAAACAACCACGGCCCCTTGGAAAACATGCAAAGGCACACAAAAATTTACAAGTAACTTTTATACATAGGAAGTAAAATACACCATTTTTCATAGAAAAAAAAAAAGGGAAAGCAACTCTATGAACTGGCCCTAAATATTTAGACTGCCCAAGTGATAAACTGGAGCCTCCTCAACCAGCTGCTGGCTGGAAGTCTTGAAACAAGGAATGAGTGGAGCCAAGGCCCCACCAGCACAGGCTCTGGGTTTCACCCTGGTTGTGTTTCCTGGAGATTGGGCTGAGCCAGGTGTTTTGCAATGACAGTGCCATTGCTTCCAACCCCCAAATTATTGGAAAAGAACAACCAGGCAGCACCAGCTTTGGCTGCACCTGGATGCTCCAGGTGCCTACAGATCTGCTGAGCTGGGGCTGAGGAGGAGAGGGCCTGGTGAGATACAGACGTGATGCATCTTTAAGCTGCACTGAAATATAGCAGGCTGAGAAATGTCTTGGTATCAGAAATAAAATCTGTCAATATTTGGCTAAAAACACTGGTACTGTCCCACCTATTCATGAATAGCTAGCACACATGATTGCGAGTCATTGATAGGTCATGACTGCCTTGGAGGACCTGATCACCCCTCATTCTGGGGGAGGTATGTTTAAATTAATAGCACCCAGGACCTCGAAAAATATTTGTGTAGTAAAGTCACAATTTCTCTTTTGTACAACAAATACAAAAATAAACAGATACAGACTTAAATTATCATCGGTTTCTAAAAATCCAAACCAGTTGGCTGAAGATAAAAATACGCAATTGTAACTTGAATTAAGCGTTTTAGGATATTTCTGTTGGAATAATAACCCTTCCCCTGTCCCCTTTCTGTCACCTAGGTACATCCCCAGCTGTTTGGATTTTTATGTGCTCTCAGTAACCCCCTGGGTTTTACTCCAAGAGCCCTCACAGTCCTTTCCATCACCTTCCATCCGTAATTTTCATGGATCTCACACAAGAGTCGAGGTGTTTTATGTGCTCCTGCAGTCCCCATGAACCTCTAATTCCATTCCCAGCCCATTTGGCCCAGGATTCTGGGATTTGTCCCAGATTCTTGCTGCAGTGTTGGATGGGCTGGAACCAGACCGTGCTCACCCCAACGCTCCACAGCGGGCAGAAACGGGGGAGCTTCTCCTCACTGCCAACATCTCAACTGCTCCCAACCAGCAGCTTCTCTAGGACATGTCCCAGCTGGATTTAACATCAATTTATTTAGTCAGAAAAGGAAAAGGTTCCGTTTTCCTGTCTAAAGTCAATACTGTACACCTCGGACCACAATACTACATAAACAAAGATGACACCAAGGGTCACTTCTCTCTATCCACCCCAAAAGTGGCTTTTCTGTGCAGCATTTTTGGAGACAAGTGAAAAGCAGCTCCAATTTCAGGTTTTACGAAAGGTTTCTTTCCAAATTCAGATTTCATGGAGAAATAAATCCCAGTGGTGGGACAAACTGAGTGATAAATGTCATTTAAATGTCATTTCCTTGCTGATTCCATGGTGTTTACAGAGTTAAAGCATTTACTCTTATAAATGCTTATGCCTGTCTAGATTAAACCAAACACGTTCTGGGCCTAAGAACAGCTGTGAAACATCTGCCAAACAGAGGGAAATATTTTCCCATTTGTTATCCAATATCTCAATTCAGTTATTGAACGGAAGGACTGCACATTTACAAAAACTGAAGAACCTCTGTTGGCTTGGTCTTCTCATGCCTGATGAAGTTACTGCGTGTGTGTGTGTGCATCAAAACCCCACCAGATTTGTGTTTAGACCAATCATAAATATTCATTTCCAATGTGCAGCAGAGACTGCCCTTCTGCCTTGAGCAGGCAGCTCATGCTGAGCCCTTCTCTTGGCTTTGAAATGAATTTGGGTGCCCGTCAAGACAAAAATATCAAAATATGGAATAACACCATTACAACACCTCATGAGTTTTGCAAAACCCAAATTTATCAAATGCTCACATGTACAGCATTTGCACTGAAAGTGGGGATGTGTTGGCTTCACAAACTGGACAGGAAAAATGAACCTACCCCAATTTGTGCTGCATCTATAAAGTGCCTCAGAGCTGCACACACCACAAGGAGCTTCACAAAGGGAAAGTGAACCTGTTTCCTACAGATGCAACCATTCCTAGCAGAAATAAGGTTAATTTTATCACTACTCAACTACTATAAAACAACCAGCACTGCTGTATAAACCAATACACTGCATTTAACTGAAGGTATGGCGTGGAGTATAGGATGAGATGTGCCAGCACAGGAGCCCCAATTCTCTGGCTGCTCACAGGTTGCCAGAATACCTGGGAGTGTTTGACCAGCAAACACCAAACCTGCTCTTTGGATGATCTGGTGGCCTCATTTTCTGCAGTGAGGATCTCTGCCACCATTTTCCACCCTGCTCCAGACCCAAAAAACCTCAATTTTGGCTGCCAAGAACATACCCAAGTCCCATCACTCGAGGTGCCCAGCAGCCTCACACAGCAGCGCTGCTGCACGTCACCTCAGTGGGGAAACACCACTTTTTATGCTTTTTTGCTCAGAAACCACCCAACACACAAAAAATCACTCTGTCAAAGCCCATCCTCTCCCCAGAAAATGCCATTTTTCAACGAGTTTCTCATTTCAAAGTGTCCAGCGCCTGGGCAGCCGCTCGCTCCCGAGTCTGCTCATCCTCACACCCATCCCAGGAGAAGCTTCACACCCTAAAAACACCATCCAGGGCCAGGCTGAGATCCCTGAATCTGCTGCACGTGGAGCCACCACCGTCCTGTGTAGCAACACCTCTGGCAAAACGAAACCTAGAACAGTTTATGGTCGCTGAATGCCCCCGGGGAAACAAAAAACACGAGACAAAAAGATACAACGCTGCACGGGTGCGATGAGATGCCAACAGCTGAGTCAGAACCTGGGGTCTTTTTTTGGGGGTTTTTCTTTTTTTTTTTTTCCCCTTTTCTTTTGGAATTCCCTGAAGGAGATCGGCAAGGGGGGTACGGGCAGAGCTGATGCCGTTCGGAGGAGCTTTGGTGTCTCTGGAGATCAGCAGAGAGCTCTCCCAAAGGAACCTGCACCTTCCCTGGGGCTTTTTTACTGCTTCACTGCAAAGATTCGGAAGGCGTTCCCATCTGAAGGGTTCTTCAAGCTGGAGACAAAGAAAAAAAGAAAAGAAAACAAACATGGAATGAACCAAGTGAAGGCACCACAGAACCCAAACAGGCAGCTCTGAATTTCTCCTATCTCTTCCCTACCAGGAGCAGGAGGAAGATAGAGGGTGAAAAAGAAGCAGCACAAATCCATGGTTGCACCTTTTTTTTTTTTAGGTTTTCAATCCAAATTTGTAGTGCTAATGCCAAAAAAAGGAGCTGGAAGACAACAGACTCAGTTACAGCCCTAGCTTTTATCCAAGGAACACTGTGCTCCCTTCTGCAGAGATTCAGGAATAAAGAGGAATATGTTTTCCTAAAAAACCTGTTGTCAAATAGGCTGGCAGATTCCCAGGGCCTGTCTGGCTTGGCTCCTCGTGCTGGGAGTGGGAATGGCCCCATCAGCTCATGTTAAATGACAATAAAAATGGATATTCCTTTCCAACCTGCAGAGGTGTCCCCAGCTGCTCTGACTCGGAGCTGCTTGGGGTGGCTGTGTGCATGGGGAAAGGGGAAGTTTCTATTCCCGGGTCCTACAGCACTGAAAACACCCAGGAAAAATACAAAATTTCATATCCCCACAAGACAAACATTGCAACAAGGGTAAGGACCCAGTAAATCCCAAAGGAAGACTTTTCCCACACCTGTTTGGGTGTGTATCTATCTTTGCTCAAGGTTACTTCCAGTGTCCCAAAGGGTGAGGGTTCACCTTAATCTTGGAAAAGCTGTTTCACTGCCTGGCGGATCTCGCAGCATGAGGCTGCTCCTTACGGCAGAGTGTAAATAAAATTTCCAAATGTTCATCCCCACTGTGAGAAGGTCTCTGGTTTCACCCCTCAGATCAGCACTGGCTGCTCACATTGCTCATCCCTGAGAGTGGTGGGATTTATTCTTAGCTAGGGCACAGCTGGCCATCCCAGTAAAAAGTTGTCTTTAGGTATAAAAGATAAGTGAAAGCAAGACTGAGATTTAAAAAACAAATCAAAGGGACAGGAGGTTTTTCACCTAAATCCAATTTATCCAATTGGAAAATGCTGAGCCTGGTAATCTATATTAAACCCCCCATATTTAACTGCTATAGCTTTCCTGTCTTAGTGTGCTTTTATTTCTTGAGGTGCTCTAAAGCATTCTGGAATATCCACAGATAGAATAAAAGCAGCAAACTTGATAGAATTCCTTATGGTCTTTGTAAAATAACTGCACAGAGCTGAGTTAGCAGTGACCAAAACCCCCCTGTCTGTGGGAAATTCTGTACTTGTGAAGATTGCCCTGAGAAATCAGTGCCATCACACCAATATCTGAAAAAACACATAACATGTTGAAGGTGAAGTCTCAGATTAGACAGGACTGGATGAGCTGGGACTGGATTGTTGTGCTCTTGAGGAGGTGCAGGATTTTGGAAGCACAGATTTGCAGTTGGTCCCTGATACCAGCATGGTTGGCCGTAGAGAGTAGAAAAAATACCTACAAGGGTGGCAAATTCATCTTCAAAAAGTGTTTGATCATGTCTCAAGAGACTAATTTACTTATTTCAAAGAGAATAGAGGACATGGATCAACAAATACAAATGAATCCCACCCCCCAGAATGGAACAGAAATCCAAATTACAAAACCCAAGTCATGACCCAGGCTGAGAACTGAAAATACCTGGGCTGATCTCGAACTGAAAATGCCTGTGCTGATCTCCTGATGTGTTAAACACACAGCAAAATGCATTAACATGGACTTGTGCTGTGACAAAACCTAACCGGGTTTGCTTAACAGCATTTCACAGCAGCCTGAACTGGGGAGGAAAGAGCAGGACAGCACGCTCCATTTGCTCAGCTGTCCCAACTCACAGTGACACTGGGAAGTCACTTCTTCCCAAGCCTGTCAAGCTGATACCTGCTGACTTTCCCAGGCAGCTGAAAACACTGGAAAAGAAGAGGGAAGTGCAAAGGAGGGAGGTCCCACCTCTCTGACTGGACGCCGTTCTTTAAGGAGCCCACGTAGGTTTTCTTCTTTTCTACAGGCATCACGTCCACAAAGCCTCCTCTTTCGTCTGAAATGACCCCGGCGTGCACTGCAGTTTTGCAGATACTGGAGCTCTGAAAAATATTTAATTGGTTTGACTTACACACTGTCTATATTTTATTTATGAAGACTTATCAATTCCATCAACACCATGAAAAGCAGGGAATAGACAAAGAAACAGTTATGAAACAGTTTTGTCCCTCTTTTGGACAAATTAGGGACTAGATCTGGCAGGTATGTCATAATCCCTGGGTGAAAGGAGATCCACCATCAGCACAGAGGAGAGGCAGATTTTCCATCATTCGAGGTGGAGCTGCACCTGTGAGATCATCACAGAATCATGGAATGGTTTGGGTGGTAAGGGACCTTAAAGCTCATCCAGTTCCACCCCTGCCATATGCAGAGACAGCTTCCACTGTCCCAGGTTGCTCCAAGCCCCATCAAACCTTTACTTGGACATTTCCAGGGATGGGGCAGCCACAGCTTCCCTGGAAAACCTGTGCCAGGGCCTCCCCAGCCTCACAGGGAACAATTCCTTCCCAATGTCCAGTCTAAAGCCACACATCTTCACCTTACCCAGGGCCAAGACTGAATTGAGACAACTTTCCAGCCAGTGCCTCTTGGGACTGCACCAGAGAAACCTCTGAGGTGAAACTCTGTGCAGACCTCAGCTAAGGTTATTCACAAGTTGCTTGGAAAGTAAATGCTTCTGCAGAGTTGAGGTAAATGATCCCTAATTATCTGGGACAGCTCACATCCTTCTGTCTTTCCTAGAAAGAAGAGCTGCCTCCACTGACTGGTGCAGTTTTTGGATGGGTTTTACCCCATAAAACAACACCAAATGTGGAGGGAGATTTCACTGCTGGAAAGACCAAAGTTTCTCTGTTTTCCATCCCAGATGTGCCGAGTCAGAAGAGCTGGAGGAGCACAAACCAGCAACAACTGATGACTAAGCCCCCAAAGCATCCCGGAAAAGGGAGCAAAAGCTGGGAAGGCTGAGGGATAGTGTAAACCTGGCCATCAGCTCTCTGCAGGGTTTACACACAACAAGCTGGAAGAACAGAAAGGAAAAACCAACTCTGCACAGCAAACTGCAGCAGGTGAAAATCCCAAGCCCAGAAATGCCCTGACTGCTCAAAATCCAAGTTCCACAAAAGCAGCGCCAAGTGCAACAGTTCCCCTTGTGTCAGTAGGATGCAGCCCATGCTGCCTCCCTGCCACAGCCATATATGGCAGCTCTTGTCCCCTATATATATATTTATCACTTTGGATGGCCTATCTCTTGGCAGCCCTCAGAGTTTTGAGTGCTAGTTTGGTATTTTGCTTCTATATATGGTCAATGGAGCAAGGGAATGCTGTGTTTGGAAGATATGCAGTGAATTTGCCCTAATATGTGGTGGGAAATCTATAAATCTAAAACTGGCTCATAAAACTGAACTGTCCTGGATCAATTTGCAGCACCCTCCACTGGGAGACATCCTGAACAATGTTCTTTTCAAAGCATTCCTGTTATTTTTTTTTCCAGGACTTGCTGTTCCGCCGCTCACTCAAAGCTCTGACCAACAGATTCACCCCAAACCTCCTCTTCTCACTCTGTTGGATGACAGCCCTCTCATGTCCCAGGCCACTCTGTGCTTTGATTAATTGATTGCAGAGCTTTTGGAAGATGAGATACTACAGGAATATGGCCCTCCCTTCCAGCTCCAGGAGTACAGCAGCATGGACAATGGAGGTTTTCCATGGTGCAGCCCCTTGGGATGCTCTGAGACCAATTTCCAATGAAATGAGCCCCAGGGGACACACCATAAAATGACAGCACACTTTACAGTGGGTCATTAACAATGTTCTCTGACTATGAGCTTAATCACCCAGAACTTCCTCACTACTGTGACTGATTTAATCGCTAAGTTCAGATCTCCTGAGAGCTGACTCCCAACTCAGTTTGCTCTGGTGACAAGAGCCATCCATCCATCCATCCATCCATCCATCCATCCATCCATCCATCCATCCATCCATCCATCCATCCATCCATCCATCCATCCATCCATCCATCCATCCATCCATCCATCCCTCCCATCCATCCCTCCCATCCATCCCTCCCATCCATCCCTCCTCCTCCAAGCAACCACTGCACAACTCTGGATAAACCTTATCTCAAACGTGGGGCAGTTGTTCTCTTTCCTGGCTCCACAGGGCTCCTGGGCAGGGATGGGGATGGGTTTCCCCTGCAGGATGCCAGGAGCCAGGCAGAGTGACAAATGACAGAGCCTCATGGAAGCCAAAAGTTCTTTTACAACCTCCATGAAGATCCCTGGCTGTTCCCACAGGTCCAGCACCAAGGCCAGGTTGGACAGGGCTTGGAGCACCCTGGTCTGTGGAAAATGTCCCTGCCCATGGCAGGGGGTGGAGCTGGATGATCTTTGAAGTCCCTTCCAACCCAAACCATTCCATGGTTCTATGATCATCCCAGAGCCAGGCCTGTCCACTTTTACCATTGCATATTTCTTGCCTTTTATTCATTTACCCCAAAATTCAAGTCTCCTCTACTCCCCTGTTCCACAGCCTTACTAATATCCTTACTAACAAGTCCCTGAATTGCTTTTTAAAGCAAAGTGCAGGCTGGAAATGGGGCTAAATGCTTCACTGTCTTTTAGATAGCTCCAGGTGCCACTTTAACATGAAGTTGGCTTCCCAGGGCCCTCCCAGAAGACCAGCACTTGTCTCATCCAGCTCACTGCCTGCTTTAATTATTCCTCAGCAGAGGGTTAATTCCCAGTACCCTGCACAAGCCTTTCTTCCTTTCCCCAAATTCTCCTTGTGTGGTGTGGTTATTTCTCTTCTCGACTTCCCATTCTGAGCATTCCCAGCATCCCAACCTCTCCCTGTGCAGCACCATTCAGAGTCACCTCAAACTCTTTGTCTCACCTGCTTTGCCACCAACCTCAGTTCTTTCCTGCCACCTCCACATCACCCTGCTAGCACAGCAGTCCAGTATAAAGGTTAACCAAACCCTCGAGGAAGTGGCCAAATACTTTTTTATTACTATGGGTTCTTGTTTTTCTCCCAAGCCACCATCCATGCCCCCGTTTATGAAACAATATCCAGGAGGGAGGGTAGGAAATGGGTTGATTAAAGGACACTAATCCTTTTGCGTCAGTGCAATGCCAGCCCAGGATGCTGCTCCTCACCTAATTCCTTTGTAATCACAGGCCCTGTGCAGGGCTGATCTCAGGGAGGTTTGTCCTCTGTAAAAACCAGAAAACTATTTTCCATTTCCTGCAGGTGGGAGCATGCAGGAGGCAGGTACTGCAGGGAGGCAGCTGCTCCATAGATTTGCCTGTGAGCTAATCCAGGATAACCTGTTTGTGCAGCTCTTCCTTCAAAAAAATTGGTCTTGAGCAAAATTAAAAATAGTATGGTTTTGGTTTTTTTTGAAATTGCTTTCAAAATTGCTTTTCCAAATTACTGTATGATTCCTGAAGGATGGATTTCCTCAGCAGTCTGCAAAGCTCCAGGGTGACCTGAAGCTGGGGGTCCACAATCTGCTGGCTGCTTTCCCCAAGCTTTCCAAACCAGGATCCTACAGGGCAGCCAGGGAGCTGGCATTCCTGAACACAGCCCCCAGTGGAAAACAGAAAATGAGGGAAAAAACCCAAAATAATCAGACACCCACAAAGGGAAAAACATCTAGACCCAGTTTTTAGAGGCCTAATGGTAAGAGATTTCAAGAAAATGACTCTGCCTAGTTTTAGCATCAAGTCTCTGCTCATGTCCTCGAGCAAAGCTCAGAAAAACAAACCCATAAAACCAGCTCACACGCTTTCTTCTTTCTTTCCACTGCTCTGAGCTCTCCCCTGGCTGCTCAGAAGCTGTTTATCTCCCAGAAAGAGGAGGGAAAGGGAGAGAGGTCTTTTTCTGTCAACTCTGTGGTGTGATAGGATGGAATAAAAGCCCTTTGGTGCTCACCTATAAATCCCAAAATGCTTTAAAGAAGTACAGCCATGATTTCACAGCCAGAGCCCAAAGGCCTGGGGAGGTTAAGGGCCATGACCAAACCTCAAGGGCCATGACCAATTCTTTAGGATGGAGTCAGTGCTGGACAGTAGAAGAGCTCACCAAACCCAGCTCAAGGGCTGTGGAGTGACACATCCAAGTCCTTCCGAATTAATCAGTGTTGGAGACCAACAGGGCTCCCCAAGCCTCCTGACCCCATCTTTCACCCCCTTTGGCCTATCCCCACATGGAATAACCACGAGAGAGTTTGAATTTCTCCCCTGAAGCCCAGAGTGAGCCCAGCTGTGGGACAGGGCAGTCAGGGTGTGCGGGGAGAGCTCTGTACTCACATCGGCGTAAACGTTGGTGCCGAACACGGGCGCCCAGTACGACGGCTCGTCCTTGCAGTGGGCTGGGCAGTAAATCCTGGAAAACAAGGTATTCAGGTTGATTCTCCAGAGCAGGCCTGCACAGGAAGGCCAGCTGCATTCCTGGGAGATTTCAAGTGCCTGCATCTGGTCTGCAGGTGGCAACAGCGAATTTGATTATTGGCTCCCCTCAGATGACATTTGGGCTGCTGCAGAACTGCAAATAGAGGGATTTGGACCAGCAGAAGAGGGATTGGTCTTTTATAACCTTTTCAAAATGGACTACCTGTGTTTTTGCTCAGTTCTGTGCACATAAATCTCTGCATGTGTTTGTGCCCCTCTGCCCTGTCCCTTACTCCTGCACAGATTCCAGAACAAGCTTCTTCCATGCTTTGAGGTGGAAAGGAAAACCACATCCAAAACCCAGCACATGCAGAAGCAAAGAGACAAAGAGTGTGCAGTGGCACGCTCACACATGAGAGTGTGTTGGGACAGGATTGTGCAGCCTGGCTGATAGGTTACTGAAGCCATCCAAAAACATAAAGTGAATTTTCTACAGTGATGCCAAGAAAAGAATGGTGGCGGGAGGAAACACGCCATTCCCAACCCCCTCCTCCAGTTAAACCAGTATGATCAGCTCTTCTCCCAGCAGCCCTCAAATTCAGGGCCTTCAGCACCTCTGTTAAGCTGCCCCTCGTTTAGGACAGAGGTTTTAAACCCAACAGATTTGTGTTACCTTGGGCAGTGGCTCGCTGGCTTTTTGAAGTGGCACAGTTCAGCTACTGTGGTGTAACAATCCAGAGTCTGTGCTGCCAAGAGAAATGTGGAAAGGCAAATTATCAGACCCAAAAGCTCAGGCTGCTGCAGAAAACACAAGTCAGAGCCACACGATGCATTTGGTGGGACCCTTGTAAAGCTGCTCCAGCAGCAGGATCCCAGGATGGGGCTGGCCAGTTCTCCAGCAGGAATCCTGCAGCCACAACACAGTGTGGCCTTAAAAAGGTCACAGCTCTCAGAAGAGACAAGCAGCTGATCCACAGCACATGGGTTTGTTACAGCTCCAGATGTGGAGCCCAAATATCCTGACACCTACAGCTCTCCCTGAAAGGAGCTCAGGTGGATCTCATCAAAAGGATTGTTCTGCACCAGAGGAATTTTTCAAAGATATTCAGAAAGTGGGAATTGTTTAAAAAGCAGAGCAGTGTTTATTTATATGCCCATCAGAAATGTGATGACCCACTGTTAAAAACTAATTTCCCGTGTATTGTGGGTTTTGTTACATTACTGCACTAGGACATTAGCCACTATTTTTTTTTTTTTTTCAGTTTTTGTAAGTGTTGACACTTGACTGAGACTCTCAAAGATGGGTGGCTCAACTCCCATCCCTTCACTATCAGCAGCTGCAGTCTGGGCCCCACCAGGATCCATCAGCAGGAGATGCTGCTGGAATTGGCCCATTTTCACCTTTTTCTCTTCCCTCCTCTTAGATGCCCCCAGGAAAATGAGGTGGGTGGTGGTGGACTTGCCCAGGGTGGGTGGGCAGTCACTCAAAGGTTCTGATCACCCAAGACCACCACTCCAGGGTCTGGTGGTGGCACAGAACCATTTGACACAACCACTGAAAATTAAAAAGAGCCCTGAAAGGAATGATGTTTTCAAGTCCTCCATAAAACCCCAGCAACAATAATTTTTTTTCGCCCTCAACATTTAAAACTTACTTGTGACTTTGGAAACCATGAATGCATTCGAAGGTTTACTTTTCCTGTAAAACAAGCAAAAAAAAAAATTATTAAAAAAAAAAAAATAAGCAGAGCAGAATTCTTTGGACCACTGTGCCCACATGAGAGCAAGAATGACTGAAGACCTGCTTGTATTTAAAGGTAACACTAATAAAGATAATAGTTTTTGGTGAGGGCAGTACCTGAATGACTCCACACCATTCCTGGTGGACTTCACAAACGCAGGTGTCCTCCCTTTCCTGGTGATATCCACCAGCCCTCCTTTGTTGTCCAGGATTCCGTAGTGGATTGCAGCACGACAGATGCTGGAGGACTGACAAGAGATAAATAGATGGGCTGTGACATCAATCCAGTAAATCTCATGCACAGAGCAACGCTGCCCAAGGGCTACGTGAAAAACAGAGGAGAAATGAAACCACCACCAGAGCACCAAGTGGAAAATAAGCTGAGTGCACTCCTTTGGAATCTGGTTGTTAAATCTTCCTCTCCCAATACAGATTCTTTTATTACTATTATTTTAAGCACTGCCTGGTTGAATGGCAAGATTTTTTTTTTTTTTTTTTTTAAATAACAAAACCATACATTTAAATACAATTTAGAGGAAAAGCAGTGCTGGAAGTGAGCGACCAGCCTGAAATATTTCCAGTTCTCGAGAAAATATTCAAACCCAAAATATTTCTGCTGACGCCACTTGGAGGGGTTGGGTGTCTGCAGTCACAGAATTTCCAGGGCAGAGACACATCAGGGGTGATGCAGTCACGCACCAACAGTTGGAACAGGGAAAGAAAAACTGATTTTACCCAAAGAAACCCTTTTATCTTCCAGCTTCCCTCACCCCAAAAAGTAGTTTCGATGGGAAAATGGTGCTATGTTTTATTTATTAATTATCTTATCAATTTAACATCAAGCAAATCAGCCCAAAATATTATTTAGTTACAAAATTTAGGTGTTTTTTTATATAAAGTTTCTGTTCAGATGACAGGAGCAAAGAGATCTTTGTAGGAGCTGCCTATTGGTGCTCATCCCTCACTTTCCATGGGTGTCCACATTAAGGACAATTCCTGACAAAATCCCATCTGGAACCACTTTGCCTTCCCAGAATCTGTCCCTTTTTTCAACAGCAAGATGAGGAAAATGCAGATAATCTTTATTAGCTCCATTTTACAGCACCACAACCCGAGAGTCTGAAAAGCCAAAGGACAGCAGAATGTCTGGCATTTCCCATTTCTGTCATCCCCACTGACTCCCACAAATTACACCCAGCAGCTATTAAAAGGTACTTACACTTTCATAATAAAATGTTCCAAAGATCTTTCCCTTACTGTACAAGCAGCCAGCTGGGCACAAATACCTAGTAAAGATATTTATCTTTGAGGGTGGCGAAAAACAATTCAAGAAAAACAGACTTTGACTCTATTTCCCTTAATAGTCATTCCATTCATTTCACGTAGTTCTCCTGTTTTAAAAACAAGATTGCAAAACAGCTACTTTTTTAAAACAGTTGTTCCACCCTCCTTAAGAGCCCGACCAATATTTAGGTTCTGTGGATTTGGTTTTTCTCCAAGTGATAAACTGTCCTGTTCTCTGCAGAAACCTTAACCAGAAGTTCTGGACTGGCTGGGAGGGGACAAGCCATGAATTATTGGGTCTGCCTCGGGCAGCAATGGAATGCATGAAAAAGGCTCGAAAAATGACTCTGCTGAAATGTATTCAATTATTTTGGACACCTGAAACTGTGGGTCATCATGGCTGAATAAAATCATCCAAACCACCTTACTGCCAGGCTTGGTTGAAGGCTTGAATTAGGAGAAATTTAGGGGATTTTTTTGTTGGGTTTCGGGGCTTTTCCTAAGGAGATCCACCTAGAGAGTCACAAAAAATATAGAGTGCAACCTATCCTAGGTTTGCAAGAACTGGATAATATTTAGCAATAAAACATAAATATTTATTAAAAATATTTAACGATAAAAAGTAAATATTTATTTACTTTTCCCCTCAGCACTCCAAGAAGTATCAACAAAACTTTACCTGTTGCACGTTGAGCCTCTGCACTTGTCTCTCATCTTGGTTTCACAGGTAATGACTTGTGCTGGGGAGGGGAAAAAAAAAAATCAAATAAATACATTTTTTAAAAAGGAAATTGCTCAGCCTGCTCTTGAGCTACAGAAATGAGCGAGCTCCACACATCCTTCCTGGAGGTCTTTGGTGCATCAAGATAAAATCGGATTTTCTCCAGCCTGGAGCAGTTGGAGCCTCTTTAGCCCTTCACCTGAGACAGGTGTCTTTGGAATATTAGCAAGGAAGATGCAGCTGACAGCTGAAGGCTTTGGTTTACAGCCCCAGGTCTGCAGCCAGAGCTCTCATCCTCCTTGTAATTAC
This sequence comes from Serinus canaria, assembly GCF_022539315.1. Classification (NCBI taxonomy): domain Eukaryota; kingdom Metazoa; phylum Chordata; class Aves; order Passeriformes; family Fringillidae; genus Serinus; species Serinus canaria. Next base: position 17,678,438 of record NC_066325.1, on the reverse strand, counting down.
AGACTCTCCAGATGCTGGCTGATAAACTTGAAAAGGGCCCACTGGCGTGCCCCACCAAGTGTCTTTTAATTAACAGAGGTTGGAAAACAGCTCAGGAAGCACCAGCAGCTCCACAAACAACTTCAGAAATATTCCCCAGCAAGAAATAAGGAGGAAACAAGCCATAAACCCCAGATAAGTGCTGAGTGTAGAGTTTTATAGGTGAAATAAAATCAGTATTTCCTAAATGTGTTACTGATTGAGGGCACTTTTGGTACGTTGGTATTTTATTGAGGTCAGGAGGACCTGGACTGCTGGAGTCAGTCAGAGGAGGTGACAGAGGTGCTCTGAGAGCTGGAGCCAGGCTGGGACACCTGGGGGTGCTCACCTGGAGAGGAGAAGCTCCAGGGAGAGCTCAGAGCCCTGGCAGGGCCTGAAGGGGCTCCAGGAGAGCTGGAGAGGGACTGGGGACAAGGGATGGAGGGACAGGACACAGGGAATGGCTCCCAGTGCCAGAGGGCAGGGATGGATGGGAGATTGGGAATTGGGAATTGTTCCCTGGGAGGGTGGGGAGGGGCTGGGATGAATTCCCAGAGTAGCTGTGGCTGCCCCTGGATCCCTGGAAGTGCCCAAGGCCAGGCTGGATGGGGTTTGGAACAATCTGGGACAGTGGAAGGTGTCCCTGCCATGGCAGGGGGTGGGACTGGATGAGCTTTAAGGTCCCTTCCAAACCAAACCATTGTGGCATTCTATGAAATGACTGAAACAAGCACAGAACTTGTGCAGCTCCATGTGCAGAAGGTGCAGGTTGTTTCTGGGAGCTTTGCTCACCACTTCCAGCAGCTTTCTGCACAGCTGAAATGCTCACACAGTGAATTTTCACACAGATCACCTTTCCTCCTCTCAAACATCCTCCCAGTTTCTTTGTCCCTCAGCCCCCTCATCACTTCCCACACCTTTTCCCACTGAGGTGCTCCAAAACCCACAGGAGCTGAAAAAGAGAGAGGCTGTGCCTTACTCATGTAGGATTCTGGGCTGATTTTCTTGGCCTTGATGGTTTTGCTGGGTTTGTTCTCTGGAAGGTGGAACTGCACCGGCTTCTGCACCTGCGGGATCTCCACCTCGTTGGTCTCGTCTGTCTCAGCAATGATGGGATCTTTGTAACGGTGATCTTGGCAGAAGAGGGGATTCAAAATAGTCACAGGGTGCTCACAAGGGTGGGCAAGTCAGGTTCATGTTTAGTGGGGATGATTTAGTTGGACAAGGATCTGCTTTTAAACAGCTGGGAGATCAGGAATGCCCATTGGAGGCAGCACAGGGCCATGGCCAGGACACTCCTGCCCTGCCCCTCTGCACATGAAGCAGCATTCACAGCATCTCACTATAAAGATTTGAAGGGATCCCCACTAATTAGTGAAAAAAGTGCTAATATTCCTTCCTAATTAGTGAAAAAAGTGCTAATATTCCTTCCTAATTAGTGAAAAAAGTGCTAATATTCCTTCCTCTGTTTCCCACCGAGCTCTTCCCTCTGGAGGAAAACACAGATTTGCTGAAGGGCTCATATTCCATCAGGGCATCCCCTGCTGCAGCCCACCTGCACCCTGGGGTCCTCCTTCAAACCCCACAAGATGAAAAATGAGAAGTGCATGGTGGCAGCAAAACAAGCCTCAGCTTTGGGCAAGTCTCCAGGGAATGTCCCTGTTTCCAAAGAGCTCAGTTCTCTGGGAAGCAAAACACTTGGGAGGAGAGAAGTGGCCCCAGGAGATCGTGGATGCTGGGGGTGGCAATGCTGCTGGAGGGCTCACCCTAATAATGTTTTATCCCATTGACCTCTCTTCCAAAAACACTCCACAGGTCAGGGAGAACCTTTCAGGATCCCCCTCCTCTCCTCCAAGGGACACGAATCCCTAGGTTCATTTTGCATCCCTGAAAACCATCCCTTGAATCCCCCACCCTGAAAGGTGGGGAGGGAGGCAAAGGCTCCACCCGTGGCTCCCAAAGGTGCTGAGCAGGCAGCCAAGCTCTGCCCACCCAGGATTCCTCTGCCAAGCCCTGGAGAACATTCCCTAACCCAGCAAACCCTCCCAGGAGGGGATCGCTCCTGCCCGCAGCCTGCCAGAGCTCAAACCCCCCTGCAGCTCCCGGGCCAAACCCATGGGAGCTCAGAGCTGCTTCTCCCCAGCCAAACTCTCTGTTTTCTCCAGGAAAACCCGCTGAATTCCAGATTCTCAGCAGCTCAGGGATTCTTGCTTTCAGTGGCTGACTATTTCCCATGTTTCCCAATATTGAGGACGGCTAATTAGGAGGGGCACGAAGCTGTGGCTGGCCCCAATGAGAAGATTCCAGATGTTTGCTCCAGCCTTGCCCCCCACCCCAGAGGTGCCCCAGGCCCCCAGCAGGTACCTTTGTAGCAGAGGTTGTTCTGGCAGCTGCCCCCGTAGCTCGGCGGGCACTCGGAGCAGGGACGGCCGGTCTTGTACGGAGCTTCTCCAATCCAGTTGCCCCTGGGAGAAATGAGCATCCATCAGACACCCTTCTGAGCCTCCAAACCCAGAAACACCATCCTGGCCTAGAGCAACTAAATAAAGACTAAACCACCAGCCGTGTAGGGAAGGTGTTCCTCCTTGTTCCATCCCTAAAATGACATTTTCTAGGGGTTTGCCTAAATCGTGTGCCATATTGCTTTTATATCACATCCCAATATCAACAGCAGGGTCTAATGTAAAGAGAAATAAATCACTGGATTGCTGCATTTTGCTGAAGAAACTCTCCAGAAACAACAGCCCATTTTGGCCTTCTGTCCTGCAGGTTTTGGGGGACGAGGTGGTTGAAGGAGCTGGAGTTAAGCTGTGCCTATAAACTCCTGGGTTATGCTCTTTCAGCTGTCTCCACCTATGAGGCTACATGAGGACAATGTGCACCGGTGCCAGAGAGAAAAGATTAAGCAGAAGCTGCAGAAGCAGAGTGTTTTTCCATCCAGCAGCTCTGAATGGATGATGTGTGAATGGCCCAGCCTGCTCTGGGGGCTCTGTGGGAGCTGCTGTTACCCCTCAGGAGGAGCAAGCTGGTAAATCCCCCCAAACCAGGAGCAAAATGTGCTCATCTGACGTGGGGAGAGGGGATTAGAGAACCCTCCCAGAGAGCTCTGCCTGGGACACGGCAGCTGCAGCCCCACACTTCTTTTTCCTTTGCATTATCCTGCAGTGTGATCCCCTGAAGTCAGGTGCTCCCCGAGCCACTCACTTTGCACACAGCAATTTCCCTATTTTGTTTTGTTTTGAAGTTTTGAATTGCCAAGGGCTTGGAGTGGGAATGTTTCTCCTATTAGCCATTAAACCAGAAAATCTTAACTGCCCTTGCCAGGTAGTAAACTTCTCCTGGATGTAGTAGGCAAGAAATATGATTTTCATTTTGAAATTTAATCAAACCGTCGAGCTAGTGAAATCTTGACTGCTGCAGTTATTTCAGGGTTTTTTTGGCATTCACCACCACCCCATCCCTTCCCACCCTGTGACAGCAGAGAGCAAGCCTTGCTCAGCAGCCAGCTCCCTCCTGGCCATCTCCTGCTCCTCCTTTCCCTTCCCGTGGCAGGAACATCAAAGCTCCAGCCTGGCCCCAGCCTCTCATTCAGTTTTCCAGGCAGGGCTCTGGAGTTTTGAACCAGCCCTGTGCTGCTGTCTAAAGAAAAAATTTAAAGCCACAACCACCGGTCTAGACTGCCTGAAATCTCTTCCCCAGAGCTAGTTAAGCCAGCTGCCAGTTTTGGGAGAGCTGGAGAGAGCCCAGCTGCTCTGCCTTACTTGGGGGAGTAGTTGCAGACCAGGTAGACGGCGTTCTCCCAGATCTCTCCCCACACATTCATCTGCTTGCAGACATTCACAGCACAGCCAATCCTGTTGGTGGTGGCCCAGACTATCTGTAAGGGAAATGTGGTTATTGAAAATAAGCAAATTACCCCAAGCCAGACACGGGGGGATGTGGGTGCAGAGCCCTTGGGGTCCTTTACCTGGGTGTAATGTGTGCACATGGCACCTGTACACCTGTCTGGGCACCACGGGTTGCACTCGTGGGGGTATGGGAATGTGTAATCTTTCACTTCATCATACCAGGACTGCACATGGAAGGCTGGAGATCGATACCTGAGGGGGGAAAGGCAGCTGGAGTCAGGATGTTCTGGTAGAAGTTTTCAAATTAAAAAAAACCAACCAACCAAACAAACAAACAAAAAAAAAGTTTTTGAAAATGTTAAAGATGAGGGGTTAGATGGGATATTGGGAAGGAATTGTTCCTCTGAGGGTGAGGAGGTGCTGGCACAGGATGCCCAGAGAAGCTGTGGCTGCCCCTGGATCCCTGAAGTGCCCAAGGCCAGGCTGGACAGGGCTGGGAGCAGCCTGGGATGATGGAAGGTGTCCCTGCCCATGGCAGGGGAGTTGGAGCTGGAAAGATCTTTGAGGTCCCTTCCAACCCAAACTGTTGTGTGTTTCTATGATTTTTTCCCTCAGATTCAGAGCCTGACCTGACTCTGTATTATTTATAGGTTTGACATGATCCTCAAGTGCTGCTGACCTGAAATGCCCTCTCACTTTTCCACTCAACTACAAAATACCTTCTAGTTTGGCGGGAAGTTGTGTTTTGAAAGTAAACACGAGTTAGGCTTTGCCAAACGTCTTAACCCAAAAGCCATCCTGTACCTATTTTACCAGGGGGCAATTTGCTAAATCTGGAAGGTAACTCACAGCCAGTGCTGGGAGAGCTTTGAGGGTGAGTGGGCTTTTCCTCACCCACATCCCACCAGGAGCTGCTGTGGAGCAGTTGGTGCCCTGCACTCCTACCCTACCTTTTTTTGGCAGCAATTTTCCCCTGCACCCCGTGGGTAATCTCTGCCTCAGATATCACAGTCTGAGGCAGAGCTGATGCTGTTTGGGGGGCACAGAGGGTGTCAAAACTACCTGAACAAACTCATGCACACTGCACACACAGTGATCTGCAAACTGCACCAAACCCACTGCTTTTTGGTTGCTCTCAACAGCTCACACCCAGCAAGCTGCCAGAAATCCAAATGATATCATTACCAACTGGAGCTGATCCCCACAGCCAGCTTTTCATTAAAAATCACTCATTAGAGGTATTTTAAAAACATCCATCTCGTGATGTCATGAAGCAAATACTTTCCCAATCCTATTTTACAGGAGAGGAAATGGAGGCAAACAAGTTGTGGCCCGTTTCTGAAAAAGCTGAGATAAATCTGATTTTTCTTTCCTCTCAGGGATCACAAAGGGAGCAAGATTGGATCTTCCTCCATCAGGAACCCGTGGCCACCCTGAGCACTTGTAGGACAGCCAAGAACAGCACGATCTTTTGACTTTGTTTCCAATGAATTAACCACTCTATTTTCCAAACATTACAATGGGCCTGATTTTTACATCCTGATTTTACATTTTTTACATTTCACACCAGCAAATTTCCTTTGCTTTCCACCAAGTTCTGCCTGATTTACAACAAAGATAACTGGACTTCCACCCAGGAAATGGGGGAAAACGCTCAGGGCTCCTGAGCAAGAACAAAATGTTTGCTGTGCAAAGCAAGTTTAACCTATAGCAAGCTTAAAAACAGGGGCTTAACAATAAACAAATTTCATCTTGAGGTGGAGAGGAAAATCCCTTTAGAAGCCTTCATGTCAGCTTTCCTGACTGGGTTAATGACTCTAGTTTAAAAACTTGTCCCAGAAATTGAAAAAAAACCCTGCAAAGTGTTTTCAGTAAAGAAAAATCAGGAGCCAGATAAATATTTATGGAAAACACAGCAAGAGAGAATTAAATTCTGAACTGAATCCAGACATTGCTCCTGAGAAACTTCAGCCTTCAGCTGTGTGGTGCCAGAACCCCCCTGAAACAGCAGATTTAGGAGCAAGTGTTCAGGCTCCTGGACCTGTTCACCTCAAGGAGAAGGAGTGACTTCAGGTGTGTTACAGAGGTGCTGCCCCGAGATCCAGATGGATGGAGGGGCCCAAATCAGTGCTGGGAAGTCTCAGTGGAAGGTGGCAGCAGGAGTTACCATGATACCCATCCCACTGATGACAATTAATCACAATTAATGACCCCCAGCTCTTCTCCCATCCCCCCAGTGCTCCTCCAAGACAAGAGCAATGTGTCTCTAAAGGGGGCCCCCAAACCACCCTTTGCAGAGACCCTGAGGCACCCCAAGCCTTACCTGCCCCAGTGCACTGCCAGGTTCTGCCCAATTGACCTGATGAGGTCACTGGGCCCGTGGTCCCAGATGCACTGCTGAGCCCAGGCGTGTGCTGACCTTTCCAGCTCCTCATCCCAGCTCTGCAGGGTGTGGGGAGAGAAAAGAGCTGGTCAGGTTTGCATCTCAGACTCGCTAGATCAGGAGATTAAACCAACAGCAGTTAGTGGAGAAAGACTAAAGTGCAGACCACCCCCCAATTTCTGGCCTGTCCTGGGGAAGCCACCACACTTCTGTGCTAAAATCTCATTTCTCAACATGTTCCCCTGCCATGAAGGTCCAGGGCACTGAAGGGTCTATGATTTCCTCAGCTGGTGCCATGCTTCTGAGGAAATGCTTCACTCAGTTCACCAGAAAACACACAAACCCACGTGGGAAGACCTCAAGGACACATCCAGACCATCCACCCTAAACCACGAGATATTCTTGGCAGTTGGTTTTCTAATGTGTTTTAAAAAATTGAAAATTAAAATTAAAATTAAGCTTGGAGATCCCACGATCTCCAACATGACACACATTTCTTGGATCTCATGATCAGAACATGACATTTCTGGGATCCCATGGTCTCCAACATGACATTTCTGGGATCCCATGATCTCCAACATGACACACATTTCTGGGATCCCATGATCTCCAACATGACATTTCTGGGATCCTATGTCTCCAACATGACACACATTTCTGGGATCCCATGGTCTCCAACATGACATTCTGAGATCCCATGATCTCCAACATGACACACATTTCTGGGATCCCATGATCTCCAACATGACATTTCTGGGATTCCATGGTCTCCAGCATGACACACATTCCTGGGATCCCATGGTCTCCAACATGACCCGCATTTCTGGGATCCTATGTCTCCAACATGACACACATTTCTGGGATTCCATGGTCTCCAACATGACATTTCTGGGATCCTATGGTCTCCAGCATGACCCACATTCCTGGGATCCCATGATCTCCAACATGACACACATTTCTGGGATCCCATGGTCTCCAACATGACACACATTTCTGGGATCCCATGATCAGAACATGACACACATTTCTGGGATCCCATGATCTCCAACATGACACACATTTCTGAGTGCTGCAGGAGTTCTGACATACACTCAGGGCTTTGATGTATTTCAGGATGATTTTTCATCCATTGTCCTTATTGTTGGGATGTCTCCAGGCTTTCCCACCACGTGAGAGCTCCAGTACCTCCACCACACACAGCTGGAGATCTTTGATCCAACCTCTTCATCAGGGAGTGTGGGTCTGAGGCTCTCAGTCTCAGCTCCTCTTCTCCTTCCAGAATAAATGAGAGTCCACCACTGGATCCAGTCAAATACACCAGAGGTGGCAATGTGCCAGGCTTTTTTTTCCACTCTCACTGAAACAGGCATCATGTTCAAATGACAAATCCCATTTCTGAGGGCAGGATGCTGGGGTGAGATCACTGCTCATGGAATATCACACAGTTGTGAGCCAGAGGAGAGCTCCAGCATGACACAAAGGCACACAGGAAAGCAGCTCTGCTGGCTCTGCTGCCCAGGAGAGCATTTGTTCTAAAGGCCAGACTGGCTGGGCCCAGCAGCCAGTGCCCTGAATTCATTGTGTAATTACTGACAGCTGCTCTATTCAGAGCAGCCCTTAGAGGATAATTCGTTGGGATTTAAATATTACCACACATTCCTACAAATAAAACCAAAGAGAGGAGAGGTCCTGTAATGTGCATCCAGCCCATCCACATGCCAGCACAAGACTGTCCTCTCTGGACATTTACCATCACAACCAGCTGCTCTTCCCAAGTCCTGTCTCCTCCAGAAGAAAGGCAACCTCTGATCCCAAAGGTTTCAAAGGACCTGTCAGAGCCTGGAGGGCTGCAGGGCATCCAGGCTCTCAAACCCATTTACAAAGCACCCAGTGTTCATTCTGAGCATCTCTGCACGCAGTCTCAGGCAGTCATAGCTGGGATGGGGAAGGACTGTGCATCCCTGGGTAAGACAGTGGGAAAATGCAGTGTCTCCTGGAACGTGGTGTGTCTCCACTATCTCAGTGAGGCAAACATGACCTCATCTCACTGAGCTCACAGCCCAGGCCTCCCAGAGCAGCTTATCATGAAGCATTCTCAGCAGCCCAGGTTCCAGCAGCATCCCAGAGCTGTCCCAGTCTCACCAGCCTGGCTTTGGACTCAGCAGTGACCGACCAAACTCAGCCTGCAAAACCCCCTGTGGACACAGCTCTGACACAGGGAACAAAACCATTTTCCTTCTCAGCCCTCCAGCTCCTTGGAAGTGATGGGATCAGACCCACCACACATCCCCAGCCCTCTGCTCAGGCAGGCTCAGGCAGCAGACACAGCTTTTTGTGGTTTCCCACTCTGTGGGCTCAGCAGCCACCGGCCACAGCCGCCCTCCCATCCAGCACAAAAGCCACAGAAACTCTCCCAAGATGTTCTGCACTCCCAGCTCCTCAGACTTCCTACCCAGCTCTATTCCCTGCAGCCCCGGAGGCGTGGATGTTCCAAATTTCTTAATTTAATGCAGAGACGTCCTGAGCAACGGGCTATTAAATGGGAATTAATGCGAGCGTTCGCGTTGCATCTCCCTTTGATGCCTGCGGATAAAATAAAAGAACTCGGACAAAAGACACTTGGCAGGTAATTGGGAGGGAGCTCCATCTCTGCACGGCTCTTTGCTGCATCAGGAGAGGAGCTCGTTTCTGCAGGCATCGGATTACAAAGCCATCCCATCTAAATTAGAGCAGTTATTTGCCTCTCGCTTCTCAGACGCGAATGCGGTCAGGAGGCTGGAATTAGTTCAGGGCAACAAACATAGGGGGAAAAAAAAAAAGAGATTTCAAACTTTCCCAGCTATACTTGCAAGAATTCTTGATGCCAATATTCAAAGCAGTATCTAGGAAGATGACTGAAGCCAGAGGGGCAACGAGCCTGTGCTCAGCTTCCTTCAGAAGCAGAGGATGAAAATGTTTTGGGTGTGAGTGATTCCAAGTGGGTTAGCACGTGGACTCTCTTTTTTTTTCACTCCTGAAAATTTCTGATGTCCTTTCAAGGTGGAATGGACGGTGTACATGTAAAATATATGGCATACACACACCACACCACAACTTGTAGGTCCAGATCTAATAATGCATCCCACAAGGAGTCTGCTCCCTCAGCCCAAGGAGCCTGCAAACCCAAAGCCAGACACCTGAATTGCAGTGATCAGGTTACTCACTCATTTTCCTCCCCAGCCCAGACTTTCTGCAATACTGGAGCTTCCTTCTAAAAGGGGCACCAGCCTCCAGGACTGACATGTCCTGGCAGAGCTCTGGAGATGCTTTTTGCTAACCCCCACAGCAACACTACCCCGTCCTGACAGGGAAAGCCACCACCCTACAGCTGAGAGGAAGGATGCATACCTTATACATGAAAACAAACTATTTTCCTTCCAGCAATCTGCACTGAGAACAATTTTGCTTTATCCAGCTGTCTCTGAGGCCACCGCAAGAGGAAAGATTTCTGCCTTTCATCACTGCTGAAAGCATCTGACTAAGCCATCTTAAAAGGTCACCATGCCTTAGGATCTATTTTGTCCTTTTTCCTCCGAGTCCGTGGTGTCCTTTTCACTCTGGGACTGTTAACAAGGAGTCTGTTTTGGCCTTGGCACCCACCCAGCTCTGTTCAGCAGTCCAAATGCACTCTGGAAGTGTCAATCACGGAGCTGGTAGAGGGGTTAAGGTAATTCTGAACTGGCCCAGCTTTGTCAGGAAGTCGTGCCCTGCTCACTCATTTTCCATTAGCACTGAATGCCTGTGCCAGCTTTCAATTAATTACACAGACCCAGCAGCTAAACCGTCTCTTTCTTCATTTTTCAGCCCACTTTGCCTAATCCCATCCATATATAAAAATTCTTTTGATCTCTAGATAAGTTATAGGACTCACTGTGCTCTTGCTTTCTCATTAACAGCATCCAACAACAGAAGTTCATCCAGTAGCAGTGAAATATGTCCCTTTCCTGGAATAGGTCCCATTTCCCTTTTAGACCACGTAAATATATCAGATATGGAGCTGGGAGGAAGGATTTTCACAAGGGAGTGTTTGGAGGTTGATGGGCAAGAACGAGCTCTACCCACTCATCCACAAATTATCCCAGCACATCTCCAGTGACGCTCCACTCCAGCATCAAAGGGAAAGAGGAAGGTTTATCAATGGTTCTACAGACAGACCATCCTCTTAAACGAGTCCAAATGAGAAATGTCCTCTGCAGGACACAGGATTAAAGAGAAATTCCCGTTCGGCATATACACGGCATTTCCAAGTCATACTGGGTAAACACGAGCACATGAAAGGCTGATTCTAGCCCTTCCAAGCAGCACCATCTCATACTCAGCTCCTTTCTTCAGAGCACACAAGGCCCTTTCACTGGCCCTCCATCACCCATGAAAACCACTAGAAAAGCTCCCAGAGCAAAGGCAAACACCGAAGTGTAACCGCGCCGCGAGCGCAAACAGCGGCCGGGCCGGGGCCGCGCGGCAGCGCCGGCTCTGCCAGCCCCACGGCCAACCAAAACACCTTGGGCTTGCTCCTGCTTTGTGTTTACCCTCTGGAAATGCATCAAGTGGCCTCTTCTGGCAGCGCTTCCCTGCAGGATAACGCGAGAGAGGCTGAGAGAGGGACGCAATCCCCGGTTCTTAGAAAGGGTTTCTGGCAGAGCCCAGCTGGTGTGGACGGACCGAGGGACAGCTGTCCTTCCTCACCATCCCCTGCCCTCCCTTCTCTTCCCCTTCTCCCTGCAGTCACAGAAGGCAGGGTTTTCCATCTGCAGCCCTCACTTCAGCACAGCTGGAAAACAATTTTATATTACATTTGAGTTTACTCTTCTTTTCCCCTTTTAAACACGGTCTTAACAAGTCATCCATCATTTGATCCCTCAGCAGGAGCGCACGGCTGAAGTCAGGCTAGTTTTGATCAGAACTTTATTTGCACACTGGGAAAAGGCACACAAAAAGTAATTATTTGCCTACATCGTTTTGTGGCCCTGTAACATTCTGATGGCATGGCAAAAATAGCTCAAAGTAGGGTCTCTGGCATCAGGTGGAAAAAAAAATGTTCATGTGAATTGTTGATGGCAAAGAGATATTTCCTGCTCCTCCAACTTTTAGGTTCTCCCTCTAAAATGGGAGAACACACTGACCAAACTTTTATTTTGGTTTCCTGAACTACAAAACCCAACAGCAGTGACCCATCCACACAAGAACTCCCAAAGCCTTTCCAGCTACTCTCAGTGCTTTGCAGGTGGAACCACATTCCTCAGGCCCCTTTTCCCTGTGGGCCTGTGCAGATTCCCAGGAGCATCGTGGATGTTTGGCTCACATTGCTAAGCTCAGGTGATCAGTGTGTGACTGAGGGCAGGTGAACCTCCAGCACTGGGTTGGCAACCCAAAAACCACCAGAAGATCCCCTGGGCAGAGTGTGGTGTCCCCACAAGAGCCTGAAAGCTTTCACAGGGAGAGCAGGGGTTAAACACTGGGGGGAAATTGCTGCTTTTATGGCTTGAAGGTAATGGAAGAGCCTGCTGAGGCAGGCTGGGGAATTGCCATCACCGGAGATGCATCCAGGGCTGGGCCAGATGCTCCTTTATGAATAATGGAACCACTTCTGGAGCTGTGCAGAGGATGGACTGGATGGCCCACCAGCAGCCCCTTCCAACCAAAACAGGCCTCTGATCTAAAGCATCCTTCACTCTGGAATGAAAGGCTTCAGGAAACCTCTAGAGAAAAACTTCAGAGGAAATTTGCTACACCTCTCGCACCACAAGGAAAATTTAAATACAGTAAGGAAAAAAGTAAAAGTAGTAATAAAGTGATATATCAGGCTCTAGACTCACCATGTATTCCATGTTAGAGGCCACTGGATACACCTGACCTCTCAGTTTATTGTGGAGCATCAGTATCTCCTGTCTGTCTGAGAATAAAATGGCTCTCTTGGACCTGGAGTGAGCTTCCCCATCCTGGTATTTACTCAGGATGCTCTCCAGGTGACTCGAGTTGGGCAAGATGAAGCACTCAGCTGTCTTTGTCAGCAGCAGCACACATCCCAGAGGAATGATCCAGGGCAGGGCAGGAGTCATTCTGCCAGCAGAAGCAGAGATGAAGGTGATGCTGGGTTTTCCTGCAGGCACTCCCGAGGCTCGGTGCAGGTCTGGAATTTGGGGAGAAACAGGCAGTCAGAGCAGTGCCACAGGAGCTCCCAGTGCATTTGCCCCCCAACAACGAGGTCACACAGCCCAGATGTGAGCTTGGAAAAGAGTGGTGCTTAAAATTATTGCTCACCCCAAAGGCAGGAAGACCCCAACAGCACCACAGGAGGTGGGGACTCAGAGTTTATGACACCTGGGAATTTCACTGATGCTGATTTGGGAAAGAACCTTTCCCAGGCATGGAGGAGGATGCCTCCTGCACCCCTGCTGGAGCTGCCACCCCTCAATGCCCACCAGCTCCGAGTAACCCCCAGCTCCATCCCTTCACAGGCAGGGGGACATTTGGAGCCATCCCCCCGAAGAGCAGCTGGCAAAGCCGAGATTCACTATTTCATGAATAAAAGGAAAACTAAAACCCCCAGCCAGGCGGATGAGGAGGTCAGGCAGCAGCAAGAGCTGCTCTGAGGCTGCAGCAGAGCAGCTGCGGGGCCGGGTGAGAGCGGCTGTGTTTGGGAAATGTCACGGCGGGGCCGAGCAGCGCGGTCCCCGCTGGCACTGACGCAGCCGCCTCTCGCTGACGCTTCCCAGCGGGCGGGAGCGGCTCCAGGGATGTGAGTTATGGAGCAGCAGGAGCAGCCGCCCTCCCCCGGCCAGATTAGATGTTCCCAGGCACTCGGATGCCGTCAGCACCGACAAAATGGTCTTTGGTTGTGGATGCCGTGGGACAGAGAGAGAGAAACGGCCAGCGTTTGTCACAGCTGCTGGTGAGGAGTTTTAGAGAGTTGGAAAGATGTAAAAACTTGTTGAGTATGAACAATTTGCAAGTGGCGTTTTTCTACTTCGTCTTTCTGTTCTCCCCAAGGACAGTGTGTGAAGATGTTTTAGTTAGTTAGCCAATCGAATAGAACCTATCCTATCACTCCATAAAAACCGCGGAGTTCCTTTAAATAAAGTTTTCTTTGTCTTTTCTACAATCCTGCCTCTCGCCTGTTCCTGTGTCAATCGCGGTGCAAGAGTGACATCTGGTCTTTGAGCAGCTTCCTTTAATCCCTGTCCCTTGCTCCCTAGTGCTCCTGCTCCACCTGTCATTCCCAAGCACTTCCACCCCTCCCGTGCTCCAGTTTATCCTCCCAGAGATCCTTGAGGGTCTTGGCTGGTTTTCTTTGGATCACTCACAGGAGGCTGTGCAGCACTCACTGAGCCCCTGGAGCAGGATCAATCCATCCAGGGCAAGAAGCACCTCTACAGACAGAGCAAGCACAGCATCTCCCTCCTTAGGGTTAAGTTTTTGGAGAAAGCTTCCCCACCCCTGTCTCCAACACGAGGTGAGGATCTGGTTTTGACAGCACTGTTGAAAGCCCCGCTGAAAGCATTCCTCTGCAGCAGCAGGAAACAACCCCCAGATTAGCAGGAATTATTCGAGAAGTTTCAACCAATGACACGAGATTTGGACACTCTGAGACCAGAGGAGCTGGAAGCCAACCAGAGCAGGGAAGAGCCATCTAACTCCCAGCTAAAAGCTGCACTTGAGCACAAAACCCCAAACCTCTGTTCCCCCAACCCACTAGAGCAGCATCTGAGGAGAACAGCAGCAAGCACGAGGTGCTTTGCACAGGCAGGGACCCCAAAAAAACTCTGAGAACGCTGAGAACCCCCAAAAATTTGTTGGCTGACTGCACAAAAGACAGAGAGTCCCTGCCTGAGGCTTCTCTCTTGGACTGAACGTTGAGGCAGATGAAAACCAGCTGCCCTCAGCCTCTCTCCAGGCAGAGCACTCAGCCTTTCCCTGGGTACAGCAATGCAGGATGTCATTTGCTCCCTTTAGGTGACAGCTCCTCATCATTTCCTGCTCTGCACGGCAAGGCGAACACACACGCCTTGTCCCCAGCTGCAGGCACACCTGGAGGACATTCGGTGGCACAGGGACAGACAGACAGACACTCCTTTAACCTCATCCTGCTCTCAGCCCCGCTTGCGGCATTCGCTTCCCCCGAGGCAGGAGCCCGACTTTCTAACCTGGCTGCACAGGGGTAGGGGAGATGCAGCAGCTGCTTTTGTAGACTGTCTGACCCAAATTCAGGGAACAATTCCTACTTTGAGGCACTTCCCTGAGAGGTTAAAAATAGCTGCATTGCCACGGCCATTGACAATGTGGCCATTTAGCCCCGGCCGCTCTCCCTGCAGGAACAGCCGGCGCTCAGAGGCTGCCTTTGCACCCCTCGTTTGGCCGCCTGCCCTTGGCTGAACAGGAGCCCAAATCCACCACCCATCTAAGGCAAACACTCAACTTTCAGAAAGGGCAGATTGAAAAAAATCAGCTGTAGCATCTGAGAGCCAGAGGAGCTGCCCCGCTCACGGCTCCGCTGCGAGGCCAGCGCGTCTGGCTCGGCGAGGCAGCCAAAACCTCCCAACAGATGGTGCTTTATTCCCTGGGATGGGCTTTATTCCCTGGGATGAGCTTTATTCCTCAGGATGGGCTTCCCTGTGTCTCACTTGCCAGCCAAAGGATACCAGCACCTCTTGAAAATTAGGTCGCTTTGACTTAATCTATTTCACTCAGGGTGTGCAAGTCCCTTCCTCTGCTTCAGCTTGAGGTGAGGAGCATCCCAAGGGAGAATAAAGGGATCAGAGAGGGACAGGGAGCAGAGAGTTCCCTGGCCAGGTTAATTGAAAGCAGCTGGAAATGCTCACGTTTCAGAAGGCTGTCACAGATCTCAGATGTCCATCCATCTGCCTCTCAGTATCCTCATGCCCAGGTGCAAAGGAACACTGGGATGTGTGTGCTCCAGCCCAGTCCCAGTGCCCTGCAGGGCTGGGGCAATGCCTCACCCTGGGAGGCTGAAATCACATTGCCTTTGAGCTGGGGTTTGACATTATTCACAGAAAATCATCAGCTGACAGTCAGCTGAGGAAGGCTCTGCTGTTGATTTCAAGGGTTCAAGAGGAGCACAACCTCCCTTTAAACACATCAGGCCCTTGACACTGGTGCCAGGTGAACATCTGGGAGCCATCAGAATCGACTGAGTCAGCAGAAAAGGACTCCTGAATATGCTGGAAAGCCTGTCCAAAGTGGGGAGAAATGGGAGGCCTTCTGCTGGGGTCTGAGGGAGTTAAAGTGCAGCACTGGACTTAGGGAAAGATTATTTTTAGAAAGCTATTTCCCCAGCTAATGGATGGTGTCTGCTTTGCAGGAAAGCAGGGGAGCTGGTCACATCTGAAGCCTGGCAGAGGCACTGCTAAAGCCACATGCAGGCTGACCCTGCATTCATGTCCCCAGGTCACCTTTTTCCTTGGGGACATTGAGCCTTGACTGCCTCCCTGGTGAAGCACACGAGTGGGCTCCTGCTCCTGGGTTATGGTGACATTTGCAGCTAAAACATCCCAGGGCCTGTGGAGTTATACATGGCACCAGCTGACAAGGATGGAAAATGCAAAGTTAGCTCAGGATGTCAGGAGAGCATTTAAAACAGTGAAGCAGAGAAGAGTTAGCCTGGGATCAGCTTCTAAACTGAGTCTGGGATCAGCTTCCAACCTGAGTTAGCCTGGGATCAACTTTAACCTGTGCAAAGAAATCCAGGGATAAAGCCACAAGACGATGCAGTAATCCCCAGGTCATCTCTTTCCCTGGGATGCACACACCTCAAGCTGTGCAGAATTGTGTTGGCTTCCAAAGACAAGGAGGATGACAAGTTCCTAGACACGGGACAACAGTGACAGATTGCACTGGACACACCACAGATGCAGCATCTTCAAGGCCGTGGCTTAAAACATCTGGATCTTCCATTCCAGTGCACTCCCAAGTGGGAGAGTTTCTATGTAAAACCACATGGAGAACCCACTGGTAACAGGGAGCACACGTGGTGATGCTGAAATTCCTTCCCTACAGGACCTGAGAGCAGAGCAGCACAAACACAGGCAGCCTGGAGCAGACAGATGTGCCCACGGGGATCAGCTCTGGGCACTGCTGCAGCATCCCTTGGATATTTTCTATTTGCATAGAAATCCACTCCTGTACTTGCAAACTCCTCCCATTCATTCCAGATTAATGCTTGTTAATCTTGCATTAAATTCTGCAGGGCACACATGAGGGAAGCTCCGAGAGCACTGTGTTATTTTATACCATCCAGGCAACTTTTTGGAGAAGTTACTAAAACTGTGCCTTCTTCAGAGTCATTTCTTGCACTCCCACCACCCCCAAAAACAAAATTTCAGCATCCAGAACTGAACTTTACACTTACCTTGCTGAGTACTTCCAAGTCTCCAGGTAATTGCAGCTCCTCCAAGCCTGCTTGTGGAAAATAAATTAACGTATTTGAAATACTTAAAACGAGAAGGAGGGGAAAAAGGATGGAATAAGCCTCAGGAGGTGCGAGATGGTCGGGGCTCAGCAACTCGGACCAAGTGCAGTCTCCCCGAGCTCCCCGGTGGTATTTATGCTCTCCAGGCAGAGGGGAGAACCCTGGATCATCCCTGTGACACCGGGCGTGGAGCAATAACGAGAGGGAGAGGGAGGGGAAAAGGGGGGAAAAGCCACCAGGAGAGGGCTGGGATCGCAGCAGCTCACGGGCGGTCATTGGGGCTCAGAGGAGCGGGACCATCCTCCCTAAGGCGGGAGGGAGGAGGAGGAGGAGGAGGAGGAGGAGGAGGAAGGAGGAGGGCAGCCCTGCTCCTATAAAAGCGCTGGCTGTGCTGTGCCAGCAGCCGCCTCTGGCACTCGCAGCCAGGAATTCCAGGGCACGGGGAATCCTCCCCGCACAGGGGGGACCGCGACACCGCGGTCAGGGCTGCGGTGACAAGAGAGGGGCAATTCCAGAGAGGAATTTTCCCTGGAAGGGGCTGAAGGCGGCTGGCTGCCCCCGGCTGCCGCTCCTCGCAGGGAAATCCCACCCAGCTCCAGCCCCGCCAGTAAAGCCCATGGCATCCCCCTTTATTTCCAGAGCGGGACTTTTGCTGGGAACAGGAGATTAATGGCGCTCTAGTTTGCTGCCAAAGCTCTCCCAGAGCTGACATTCCTCCGGGGCAAGAGCGGGAGCCGCAGGGAATAGGGAACGCAAAGTCGGTGAAACACGCAGGCAGCACTCACCTCTGCCCATGTCCCAACAGCTCCAGCCTTGGCATCCAGCTCCGTGGTTTTACTCACTGTGAAAGGAAACGATTGAGCAAAAGACAAGCTAAAAGTTCCTTCCTTTTTCTCGAAGTAAACAAACAGGGAGAACCCAAACCGCTGTCGTGAGTAACAACGGGAGTGTGTCACGGCAGCAGCATCCCCGGCACTCCCGTGGGATCCGCATCCCGCACCAGGGTCAGCGCATCCCCCGGGATGTCCCCTGAGGAGGGGCACCAGCCACACCCAGCACGGAGCCAGGGGAGCACCCATCTCCTGGGAGCTGGCACATCCAAGAAAAGCAGCTCTGCTTTTTCCAAATGCACTGCCTTGTCCTCTTTCCGAGGTTCTTGGGGGGAAAAAAAGTCCTTCTATTCTTCTGACCAGTCAATATTTATTTCTTCCTTCAGGCAAAACAGCAACCACTTTTATTTACTGTTTACTAGGAGGGAGTTTACAAGATATTCCCAGAGGTTTGTTTAAACCCAGCAACGCTCAGAAAGCAGAGGGACATTTATCAAACTCGTTCAACAGAGCAGGAGCAGAGGAGCAAATATTGGCAGCTGGGAGAGCAGCACTGCTCTGAGCAAAGAAAGAGCCCTCTGAAGTCAGCATCGAGGCTGATTCCATCTCTGACACCATTTTCCTGAGGATTTTTCAAGAAGGGACAGATTGTCACCCCTGGGGTTGCATCTCCCAGTCCATTCCAAGCTGAGATGGGCAGCCAGTCCCCACCAGTCAGTCCCAGTCCCACAGCCTGGTGCAGCCACACCAGCCCCTCGGGCTGCTCTTCCCACTGCCCACACTCTCCCAGCTGTATTTACAAAGAGTTTCTATTTACTTCCAAACAAACTGTGTATGGGAACCAGCAACACGTGGTGCAGCACTTGGACCTGGCACTTCTGCCCTGCCAAGAGCCATTCAGGGCAGTTTGCTCCCAAAAAAAGCTCAGATTTTGACACCAACACAGGCAACTCAAAGACCACCCAGAACTGGTTCTGCACTGCTTTACTGTAAAATCACTGAATCCTCTTTTTTTCCCCTTGCTCTTTTGATTCTCTCTGGATCAGTGAGTTTGCTCGAGGCTTATTTAATTAGCTGAAAGATGCTGCAGCCCCCCAGTTCCTAATTTCCCCAAAACACAGTGAATTTCACCCCAACACAGTGAACCCTGGTGACCCCACACAGGCTGCCACCCCAAAACCAGGCAGCTCCCCAGCCCTGACTCACAGCCCTCAGAAGGTGCTGCTCACTCCAATTACCATAAAGCTGAATTAACTCATTTTAAATCTCACATACCGACGGACAAATAATTTCCAGACCTCAGAGGAATCTGGTATTTTGTAATCTCCGCAAATATCCCTATGGGAAAGGAATCCCTGTAGGATGGTTTGGGCTGTCTGATTGCTCCATCAACCTGGCTGCTTTACAAAGATTTGATTTTTTAATTTATTTTTTTAATGTACACCAGGATGGTTTCACTGTACAAGACACACACAGGGCCTGGTTGTGCTCAGGGATGAGCACAGCCTGGAACAAGAATTTTTACCCACCTCATTTTGTCTTGAGTCAGCAGCTTGGGGTCATATGTTCCACCAAAGCCAAAACAATCAGAAGTTACTTTTAATCATTCCTCGTTATTACTGCCTTGATTATAATGTCTCCATTTCATATGTGGTAAAAGCCACATAAAGCAGGCTGCATATATAAGTATATATTAGCAGAGAGGCTTTTAATGTAATAGCCAATGGATGGGAAGAGACACAGATTTCCCTATGCCCTCCTAATTGACCAGGCAGACAGCGAGTCTTGATCTCCACTGGAATTAATGCTCCTTTATTTCCCACTCCAACACAGCTCGGCAGGAATGGCCCCAAAGCAGGGCAGGGTGAGAGGCACAGAGCTGCAGGGGATCCCCTGACTGCACTGCTGCTCCAGAGCACAGGGGGATGAACAGGGTGAAGAGGAGCCAGTGGCAGCAGGGATCTGCAGGAGCTTCTCTGGGATCACCAGCAGTGAGAGCACAGGGGGAGCAGTGCTGGGCACTGAGCTGGGCACCAGGCACAGACAGACTCAGGTCTGGGGGAATCACACCCTGAGCTGGGCACCAGGCTCAGATTTGGGGAAATCACCCCCCAGGCTGGGCACCAGGCTCAAGTTTGGGGGAACCACCCCCCAGGCTGGGCACCAGGCTCAAGTTTGGGGGAACCACCCCCCAGGCTGGGCACCAGGCTCAAGTTTGGGATATCACCCCCCTTTTGCTGCCTGCTCACATCCCCCTCCTGCCTGGGCTGTTTACCTGAGGGAGCCAAGGAAGCCCTGCCACATCCACCACCCCAGCAGGGTGGAGATGCCCCTCTCTTGATCTTGCTGCAATCCAGAGGCTACTCCAGCAGATAATTTGACAGTGTGGGGATCCAAATCACAGGAGGGAAATGCAGGCATTGATGGATTTATTCCCAAACACAATTATTACTTGGCACTGCGAGCCCCCTGTTTGTTCTTTCTTGCTGTTCTCCTGTTTTGGGGTAGCCTGGACTGACCCAGGTCCATCTGCAGCTTCTCCACCTTCTCAAGAACATCTCAACACATACTCAAGAACATTCCCCTAAATGCTTCAGCAGCTGATGAGGAAGAAAACAACTCCCCATAAATCTGTCCTGTTTAATCAGTGAAAAGCTGATGTAAAACAATGAAATAAGAACACGAGCTGCAGCAATTCCAGAACATTTAGGGGGCACCACTGACTGCACTAAGTACAATTCAAATGTGAACTGAAATCCACCAAACCCTTCCCTATGAAGGTGGTGAGGCACAGGCTGTCCA
Organism: Serinus canaria; assembly: GCF_022539315.1. Classification (NCBI taxonomy): domain Eukaryota; kingdom Metazoa; phylum Chordata; class Aves; order Passeriformes; family Fringillidae; genus Serinus; species Serinus canaria. The sequence continues at coordinate 17,658,092 of NC_066325.1, read as the reverse complement.
GAGCAGCCGTGGCTGCCCCAGCCCTGCAGGGGTTTAAGGCAAGGTTGGACAGGGCTTGGAGCAAACTGGCCTAGTGGAAGGTGTCCCTGCCCAGGCAGGGGCTGGGACAAGATGAGTCCTTTCCAACCCATCAGTTTGGGATTCCATGAAAACCACTCACCTTGTTCTCAGAGGTTCCTGGTTGCATCTGGAGACTGGAACGGTTCAGGACCCTTAACCCAGCACCCACCTTTGGGGATTTCACCTCAGAGCAGAAGCTGGACTATCACAAGCTCTGCAGCCACCATATCTGGTTATTCACCAATAGAAATGATTTCCAAAAAAATCCTCTGGGTCATTAAGACAGCCTGAAATCAACCCCCAGCTGCACAAATCTCCAGCATGTTGGGAACATCCCCTACACGTCCAAGGTTTCCTCTTCAGTTCTAATGAAAAGCAGCAGATTTAGAGCACATTGAGAGATAAAGCCTCTGCTGACAGCTCAGGATCCATCCTGATAGCAGGCCTGGCCCAGCCCAGCCCGGAGGGACATCATCTCCAGAGGATATTGTGGATAACAGCAGTTTCCTACTCAAAACACCTTCCCCCACCCTAAACACCTCGTGGCTTTAATAACCCTCCTCCCCAGCCCATCCAGCCCTTTCCCTGCACATCTGGCTCATGGCACAAGGTTTTCCCCACAGCCCTTTGGAGCTGCACATCCAGTTTCTCATTTTGGAAATTTCAGGACTTGTTGTGCACTAAGAAAAATACCCCAAATATTTCTCAAAATTTGGTCTGAACTTCAGCAAGCAACCACCGGATTTACAGTGCATCAGAGGGTGTTGGGGATTTTGTTTTACATAATCACACCCAGAGGAAATGATCAAAAGCTGCCAGCTCTTGTTTTGTAACAATGGGAGGAGTTAATACAGAAAATAAAAATTGTGGCTGTGTGTCCACATCACTGTTGCCACATACTTTTATTTCCCTTTTAATACACTGCAGAAGAAGGACTTTAGTGACAAATACATTTGTAACATCCTCAGTAAAAAATGCAAAAATTCACTTTTAAGTGATACTGAGACAATTTCAAGTCATACTGAGAGAATTTCAACACTTGATTTTTAAACTGGCAATGACTCTTTGCCATTTCTTAAAATGGTAACATGTAAAATTTACTAAGTAATGTATTAATTAGGGATCACCTGCAGTTTTCTCTGCACTGTTCAGGTTAACCTGCACTATCAGAAATGCACCTTTTCACAATGCACTGGAGATAGAGTTAAATAAATACCAACAGAGGCACAGAACTAATTGAACCCAGGATTTCTGCTGAACAGAAAACCGCTTTAACCAGGTTCCAGAAGCAGGATGTGAATAACAGCACAGAACAGGAAGTTCAAAACCTGGTTTCTTTCTTTTTTGGAACAACCTCCCAATCCCCCAAGATTTCAAGTTCTCACCAGTGGAGCTCTGGGGCAATTCCCATCACAGGGATGGGAGCACCAATCCTCCAGCAGGTTCAGCTCCAGGAGCTGAGGTTTTCCCTGCAAACAGCCACAATCCAAGTGAGCTTTGCACAGAAAATTGCTTTGGAATTGGTGGAATGTCACCAAAATCACGAGCAGCCACCACCTGTAAATCAGAAAATCCTAATAAAGCATGAGCAGCAAAACCATAACAATACATGTGGACACCCAAAACAATGCCAGAGTATCATTAAAGTAACTCAGCAGAGCAGGACCAGCCCAAAGAGCCACGGGGTTGGGATGCTCCTTCCTGCAGCAGAAGCTCTGGACAGGAAACTCCTTCCTGTGGGACAGCACGAGAGGGCAGAAGAGTCAGGACAAGCCAGGGAGCTTCCACCATGCCATGATGAAATAAAGACACAACACCACTATCATCAGAGAATTAAATAATGTATAGGAGTTTTTTAGAGAAAGCAACAGGAAGCTGATCAAGGAAATATTTTTACCAGAAGTTCTCCAGAGCAATGTCAGCTGGCTGAAGAAGAGACAAAGAAATCATCTGCTTCAGAAATAACAGTGCAGGAGTTTCCAGGAGGACACAGAAGGAATTCCATCCCCTCTCCTGGCTGCTCAGGGCTCAGCCCTGGGACCACCACATCCCTTTCCCTCTCCCCTCCAAGTTCAGTCCCACCTGGAACACTTCTGAAGTTTCAAAAAGCTGTAAAAGCAAAGAAAAATCATCTTCATTTGGGGAATGCTCCCTACACCTTGAGAAGGGCTACACAGAAAAAACCTTTGGAGTTTCCAAGGGCAGGATTCACACCTGGGGAAAAACAAAACCCACACACACACACACACCTTAAACCAACTTTGTGACTTTTATTGATGGGCGACAACTTTATACTTCTAGGTATCACTAAACTGTGTACAATTAGGAACTCAACATTATAGGAGAGCAGACAGCAAAATTAAACAAAGCAGACTTAAAGAAATAGCAATCTTAATTATTTTGCCCATTTTCTTAATTTCATGTACACAGAAGCATAAATGCAGTTTGAAATTTCTTAATAGCAATAAAGTTACAATCACCCATCTATATAGACTAACATCTTAACTCCAAATATTTGATCTGCAATGTGTACTTAAAGCAGTTTCTCATCGCACAATTATTAAAATGTGTCTTCCTATCAGGAACCAGCAACTCTGCAGTTTGTACATGTTTTGAAGCACAAAGGACCATTTCCATCTCATACACATCAGCTCATATTTTACCACTTATCAAAAAACTATTGGGGAAGCAGAGAGAGCTTTTTAATTTTTTTTTTTTTTTAATTTTTTTTCTTTTTTTACTGAAGTAAAGATAAAACATTTTCACAGAAATCTACAAGTTCTGTTGCTGGTGCAGGGTTTTCTTCTACTACGCAATTAGAAAGTGGGAATTAAATGCAAATCCCCTTTTTTATTATCTTAGGATTCAGCATTAACTCGGATGAACTTTATTTCTTTTTAATATTTTTTTTTGTGATTCACAAGGCTTCCAACCGAGCGACTTCATTCTGCAAAGTCAAAAGTCAACACAAACTATGTTGTGCACAAACGGCAGCTTTCTTTAGCACTCTATCCCATAGTTGCAAGGGGACAAAAACAAAACAAAAAAAAGAATAAAAAGGGGAGGGGGGAAAAAAAAAAAAACAGAAAAAAAAAAATTCACTCAGAAGAGCATTTACAGGAGAAAAAGTTAGTGATGTTGGCGTCCTACGGGGCGGGGAGGTGGGGTCACAGCAGGTCCACCTGGCGGTAGTACAGGAGGTAGGCTGTGCGCTCCAGGGCCGCCTTGACCACCTGCGAGTGGTGGATGACCCTGACGGCCTGGTCGTCGATGCGCAGCCACCCGTTGAGGCCGATCTGGAACACGTCCGTGGTGTAGTGCCCGCCCGTGGCGCTGTTGCCGTGGTGGTACACAACTGTGGGGATACATGGGGGGGGGGGAGGTGTTGCCTTGTGATTTCAGGGTTTACCTCAGATCCCTACCCTGATAATTCCCTCAACCTCTCCTTTCCCTTCCCTGACCTCTGCTGAGCACTGTCTGTCAGTCCTGGAATTCCAGAAGGGCAGATTCAAAGGATGCCCTCTACCCCTGGGGGGGAATTGGGCCAACCACATGTGAAAAATGCCTATTTTAAATTTGGCTTTTTGCAAATATTGAAATGAATATTATATGTGTTGTGTTAGAAAGTAATGCTGTATTAATTCTCTTAAGTAGTGTGTTAAATCTAGTTTTAGGTTATAACAAAATGTTAAAATAGACACTGTGCTATGTGGGATACTTTTTTTCTAAAGAAAGGACTCGCACTGAGATAGCAGCCACAGGACACCCAAATCTTTCAGAGAAAGAATTTATTGCTCCATTATCAGGAGAAATGAACTTCTTCCCACCTCGCTCGGGCAGGATGACACCGTTAGGATTATGAGGAAGAAGCTGACACTGCCCAGACAGAATCCTGTGTCTGAATGGAATTTATGTATCCTGTATGAGGTGTATGAATATGCAACAGGCTGTTGTTTCTAAGGGTTAATCCTCTGTTAACATGGGTCCTTTTACGGGCTTATGCTGTCCAGAGAGAGGTACCCAGGCTGTCTGTAACTCTTAGTTTCTGTTGTCTCATATTGTCCTAATTCAAATTGTCCAAATTACTGTTACTCTAATTGTATTACTATTTTTATGACCATTTTATTACTATCGAACTTTTAAAATTTTAAAAACAAGTGACTGGCATTTTTCACACATGTGTCCTTTGTCCCTTGAGACCTCCCCTCCTGTACCTGGTTGGTGGCTCCCTACCCCTTCCCTGCCCTCTCCCTGGGGTTAAAAGGAACAGCACCCACGGGGTTTGGGAGTTCTGTTGGAGCTGGTGCTGGGTTCAGAGGCTCCATCCCACACCCACCAGAGCTCCTGCACGCCTGGACTTGTCCCCACGTTGTCCCCAGCTGCAGCACCCAGCCAGCCAAAAGTATCTGTGGAGTAAAACACCACCCACCCAGCCAGCCAAAAGTGTCTTTGGTGTGAAACACCACAGTTGCCACTATTTGGTTCAGCACAAGAGCCAGACAAGCTCACACCCACAAGGTGCTTCAGGGCAATTGAAAAGAAAACACTTAATAGAACCCAGTGTTTCTATAATTCCATGTGCAGAGTCTGCACTTGCAATAGAGGTAAAATACACACATGAAAACACACAGATAATAAACCATGCAGATAAATAAAAGGCACAAATAATAAAAGACAGATAAAATACCTGCAAAGAGCCGGTAGGTTCTTTGGCCTTTGGAAATTTTACTTTTCACACCAGGAGATAGTAGCTCTGGAGGAGGAGAAACAGCCATCCATTAGGAATTCTCTATCAAGAGGATCAATTATTTTTCAGAAAACCAACACTATCACAAAGGAGAACATTTAACTGAAATTTCTTCTGCAGCCTTTAAAGAATGGTCATGGTTCTAATAACTAGTAATCAAGGGAGGGAATTTGCAGGTTTGCAATACTGTGGTTTATGAAAGCTTTAAAAATACCACCAAAAAATGAAGGGAAATTAAGACATAGTAAAAGATCAGACTATTCCATTTTCCCCCTTTCACTCCTGCTGTCAGAATGACAGCATCAATTGTCACTCTGAATCTGTCAATGAATGACAGCATCAATTTCAGATTCCAAGTCATGCTTAAATCCTAAAAGAAAATTGCAAAATAAAATATTAAGTAAAACAAAAGGGCACTGCCTGACAATGTCCAGATCTCAGCTGAGGTATGAGTGTACACTGATTTTATTTATTCCTGTTTGAGCTACTGGCTGGCTAACAGTCCATTTGTCAGCTCAAAACAAAAGGCATTATTTTGGCAAGCTTCAGATGCTGGACAATTTCCAATCTCACTATTTAAAGGCAGTATCTCCTAGGACACTTGTTAAACAAAGAATCCTTGTTTAACCTCTGCACTATGCATTGTCTACCTTCAGGCAGTATTTCCAATAAAACACCAGTTTCCTTCCACCAGCCACTCATTAATTAAATAATTTGGCACGTCTCTGAACTAAATTTGTGATAAAAATGTCCAATATTGATCCAACACTGGCAAGTCTTGTACAGACAGGAACAGAGATCCAAGAGGATCACTTCCCATATTTGCCCTCAGCAGCCAATATCCTCACTCTATAAATCCCCAAGTTCTCATTTGACCATCCCACTGCCTAGGAAGGGCCAAAGGCTTGAAGATCTTTCATCACAAAACCCCCCCACAAACTATTCACCCAAATGACCACATTTTCACACAACGATGAGAACAAAATTTGTGTGGGAGAAAATGGAAACACAGACACTCCTAGGAAATACAACATCCTCTTTCCCACGAGGAGAGGGAAATTCTGTTCCTAAATCTTTTACCTTTGCTGATTTCCAGATCAACAGTGTACTCAATATTCTTGATCAGCTTCTGGCATCCTCCAGTCTTCTCATACACGAAGCGTTTGAGGTGTAAAACGAGAACAGGGGGCAGCTTTTCTAAGGTGAGCCTTCGACTGATCTCCACCTGAGAGCATTTCATTTCAAGTATTAAAATTGAGCATTATTTTAAATTTAAGTATTTAATTTTAAATACACTAGGAGCAAACAAAACAAACTCCAGATTTGTTATTATTGCAGTATTAATTTATGATAAATGCTCGTTTGTGACTTAAAGCCCACTGGATCTTCAATCCTAATGTTGTTTCAAAGGAGAACTCAATATATTCAATGAGAAAAATGTGAGTTATGACCAAACATTTTTCTACTAAATAGTGATTTTTATATAATTATAACCAAATAATCCACAAAATTTCTGCCTGGAAACCAGAAGTCGAGCTCAAATTTGTAGATTAAAAATGTTTTACCTTCCAAGAAATGAAGACATGAAAATATTTCTCAAAATAACTGATTAAGGTTTTTCTCCATTTCTTAATTGAGAAAAAAACTCTTTATTGGTAACCATGAGCATATTTTTTTTCAATACATGGCTTGATTCTGCTGATAATTTAGTATATTCTCCATTAAAATCCCCAATAAATTATTACATCAACTCAAACCCTAGCTATTAACAGGCCTGGCTTTGTTTCAGAGCTGACATCTCACTGCTCCAGGACACTCTGAAACGTTTGTACCTCTTTTGTTACAGCGTGCTCCAACAACTCTTTGTAAAGCCAGAGCTCTATGAAAACCCTTTAAAACACAAAGTTTAGCAGCTGGCTGTGAGGGAGGGGTGAGCAGAACACACCTCCTGCTTGGTTTTTGTGGTGTAGCCCTGCACAGACTCCCTTGCCACCAAGCTTTCCAAGGCATCCTGCACGGTGCGGATCTTGTCCGACTGGATGTCCAGCTGCAGGGTGAAGAAAAGCTGCAGCGTGGCAGACTCCTTGGAACTCTGCTGGTAAACAACAGATCTGTGGAGAAAAAAAGGAATCAAAATGAAATAAAGAGTGGTTTTCAACCAGATTGAACCTTCAAGGCTGAACAAGTTACTTACATAACTCAATTTATATTTAATTGGAGGCAACACATACAAATATAAAGGTTAAACACCAAGTTTTAACTTACCCTAATTTAAATTATTTTCATCTACTAAAAGTACTCTGAATGGGATTGTAACTGAAGTGTTTTATTTATGCAAGGTTTAAAGAAAATGACTGAAAACTGTGATACCAATTTTAAAAAAATTCACCTCCTGGCTCTTTTGGTTAGTTTAGTTTGCCAACAGCTCTTCATGTGCAAAGTGCCATTGCTTATCTATGTTATACTGTAAAAATCACAGCTGATTCCAGATTCTCCAATAAAATACACCATTTTTCAGTCACTTCTTCAAGACCAATTTTATAGTGATTTTAAAGTGTCTGCTTAAATCTTGCCACAGGAAATATAAACTATGCTCCACTGAGGACTGGTAGCTCATTTTCTTCCCTTCATTTTCTGTACCCAGACTTTGTCCATGTATATAAATTATTATGTTGTTATATATTGAAAGCAGAATTATAATTAACACAGCTCTGACTTATTTGGCCATGCTGGAATATTTCCAAGTCAGGTAGGAAATGTTAATATTCAGGTTAATTTTAATGTTCAGGATAACCAAAAGAGCCCTTTTTACCAAGGCAAAGCCCTGAAGCACCAACACAAAGCCAATGCAGCTTCATAATGGCAACTGTATCTCCTTTAGAGGAAGAGGATGCATGAACAGCAGCACCTTTGTTTTAAAAAGCAGAAATTATATTGCAACACCTCCTCAGGATATTTTCTTCCCAAGATATGCAGAAATCTATTTGATAGCAAAACCTTCACTGGGCTCTGATTTCTCTGTAACCATGCCCCTAATTAGAATAATTACAAATCTCAGTTGGACATGGGAAAATCCATCACTTTCAATGAAAAATTACTCAAGCACTGCAAGAATTCCCAGGAAAATTTTGTGCTTTCCCACTTAAGCCTCCTGTTGCTTAGAAAGGCTTTATAGGCTGGGGTTTTTAAGTAATTAAGCCTAAATAGACATTTAATAGACTCAAGCCTCCCAAGGACAGCCTAAAAACTCCCAAGCCTGAAGATTCCTCAGCCAAAAGATGCCAATTTAAATCATCTTTTCCTCACTGCTTTTCCCATTGGATTTTTCCAGTTCCTGAAGCCTTCATTTAGTGGAATTCTACTGGCAGTTTTATATTCAGCCCTTCCTATCTCCACCCCTGAGGCTGAAGCTTTCCCACATCCCAGGGGATGCTGTTTCTGTGGTGAGTTGTGCCCAGGTGTGAAGGATAAATAAAGTGGATGTGGTGCCAGCAGATGTTGGATTGGATCCTGTGGTTCTGCTGCCCCGTGCAAGGTTTTCCCTTTTTCCAGTTTTACCTTTGCTTTTTATCTTTTTTTTTTTTGTGGACTTTACAGAAAACTGCCATCTTCTCAGTATTTTTAATATTAAAACTGATGGAATCCTGTAGATATCTAAACAATTGTGACAAATTCTGAGTAAATATACCTGGGGTATTAACAGCATCTTGGGTATGTGAACCATTGATGCAGGACTCCATCAATACCTACCAACATCTGTCTGCCAAATTCTATGGAAAATATAATTTTATTTACCAGCTGTCTGGCTCAAAACCCAGAAGAATAAATAATTTCAGAGCATTTCCAAGGCAGAAGGCACTAGCCCACATTATTCACACTTCTAGACTCAATATCTGGCAACACAGAGAAAGTCAAACACCAGCAATTAAGTGTCTGTCTCCAATTTAAAAATAATTCTTCAAGTCTAGCAGTTTTGTTTTGCTGTATGTTTTTAGCAAGTGTTTACTTTGCTTTCATTTTAAATTATACATCTCTCCAAACAAGTCAGGAGGTTTCCTTTCCAAAAAATATTCAAATTCTCCTTTCTGCCTTTGTCTGGTACCAGACCTGCACAGAAGTGATAGGCCACATTCTTTTCATTCCAGGAACATCTTGTAACAATTTACATTTTTCCAGACTTCTTTTGCCTTTAACATTTTCCTTACTATTAAACACAGCTTTCTCTGAGAAGCACAAAGGGTCTGAATAAGCTAAAAGTCACATTTTTATGTTTCAGTTCATTGTTTTACTGTCAAGATCTCATTCTCTCTCAGTATCTTTACTTATACCATGAGATGAGACTCCTCAGAACTCATAAAAATTAGGCAGCTCTAAAATGCTTTGGAATTCTTTAGACAATATTCAAAGTACAAATACTCCAAACTCCTTTTCCCCATGCAATTCAGGGCTTGGGATCCCACAACAGTCAGTTCATTCAAGACCTTTTAAAAGATTCAAGCACTTCAAGTCAAGAACTTGTAGGACTAAGTACTGTACCTTATGTGACCACCAAAAATATCAGTGATTGGGGTCTGCACAAAGTCAGCCTGGCGAGTGACCGAGGATTTGTTGCGGGGTCCCACCTGCTCCCACTCATCCTCGCTGCCCTCCCCCTGCTCCTCCTGCTCCTCCTCCTTGGGGACACTCTGAGCCTCGGGGCCGTTGGACACCGACACTTCTGCAGGTGACAAGGGGAAACACAATGTCAGACACATGGACAAATAAAGATCCAGGCAGATAAAGGATCTGAAAGGTAAAAAAACCCAATATAAAAGGCAAAAATGACAATACTAATAATTTTTTGAGGATAAAATGTTTACAAAAATCCACAAAAAATATCCCCAAAAATTCTATAAAAATCCCCCAAAAATTCCCAATAAATCCCATAAAAATCTCAATAAATCCCATTAAAATCCAAAAAAATGCCCAAAAATCCCTAAAAATCTTTTATTAATTAGCAAAAAATCTCCTCCAAATTGCTAAAAATTCACTTAAAAAATCCCCAAAAACTCTCAATAAATCCTAAAAAATTCCCCCAAAAATCCCCAAATAATTCTCAGTAAATCCCATATAAAATCCCAAAAGATTGCATAATCATTTTAATATAAAAAACATTCTTTTTTTTTTAAATTTAAAAAAAGAACAAGCATATTCCAGGTTTGCTCCCTGAATGACACATCCATGTATTAACAGAAGGCAGCTCACTGACGACTGCATGTAAATAGCAAAGTTTGATATATTTTTAGTAGTAAATTTATGGGGTAGAAAATTAGAAAGTCAAGTGTTATTCTGGCAACAGAATTATGCCATTATTAAATACAACTCCTTTTCTGCACAGGTATTTTACAGGGAACCCAAGGCTTAGCAAATATTTTCCCAGCCTGTGCCAAATTCAGGTTATAAACTGCACACAGCTAAGGAACAAAATATGGAATGACTTTATATCCTAAAAAATTTACCCTACTAAAGAGAAATTGGGTAACTAGTGATCTGAATTCTTACTTGGCTATGGGTTGCAGGATTTTATTTGTAAAGGGGGTTCAAGCTAAAGACTCTATAAACTAAAATGACATTTTACTCTGCAGACAAATTCTAGTAATTCTTTCAAAGCAAATTCTCCTCCAACTTTGTCAGTAAGAATTTTCATATAATTTACTATGTTCATAGTTATTAGATAGAAAAAGAAAGATCTTAACAGTTGGTTTAGAGATCAGTGAAAAAGACACTGATGTACTTTTGAACTCCCATGGAGAGTCAAAAACCACAGACACTGCATGTTTTATAAATGACAAACAAGAGTGATAACTAGAGTTAGCCCCAAATAATGCTCAGCTGGGCTCAGAAAAATGTGTAATATTGAGTTTTGTTGTTTAGAAGAACCAGGGATGTGACTTACAACTCAGAGTATTGACAGAGCCATGATGCCTTTCCAGAAACCCAGTAACTCTTCAGATCATTCATAAACTGGGCAGAATGGACTCACTGTATCCAGATTTCATCAAAATATTATTTATTTCCCAATCCTCTAAAACATGGCATTCTGTCCCTATCTCAATCTCCACTCCAAGCACTACTCTGTACTATGGAATCACCACACAATAACAGTATTTGAAATTAATTGTTTGCTATATAAAAAAAAAAAAACCTCCACTAACTTTCATTATGTGGAGAGAGAAGTTTCTTGAGGGTCAGCATTTCTTCATGTAGTCCATTGAGGATAAATCCCAAGTATTCTTCAGCATCCTCTTGCCTGCCCTGAACAAAATATTTTTTTCAATTAATTCCATGATATTTTCATGTTTTCCTTTTAACAGAAGGATCATGACACTGAACAAATCCAGAATTCTCCTATAAATTTAGCAACTACTCAGTCTAAAGTTATGTCAAATAAAGTTTACATTTTATTATAAGACAAACTCTTTTTTTAACCAGTTAAACCCAAACTGTGCTAAGCAGCATCAGCTCCACAACGGTTACAAGAATTCTGCATTTTTCTCCATACAAATTCCATTTAATTTGTGAGCTGGAATTTCTCTCTCCCCAATTCTTTTACAGCCACTATTAAAAGTTGTTGTCAAGCCAAGGCCAAATCAAAGGATGGTTTGAATTATTATCTTTTCTTTATATTGAAATTAACCTGACCTTCAATCAGTCTTAGCTGATTTCCTCATAAAAATGAACAACTGCTCAATTCTCAAATGTAAATCAATTGGTGACTCCATTATAAAAAGAGATGTTCCATTCCAACAGTAATTTTCCCATTATTCTGACATATCAAACTGCCAAACCTGTAATTAAGATTTTCCTGTAATTCAGGTCCCAAGACAGTCGAGCCTCATTACCATGAGCTCCCATTGAGCTGATTTTAGTGGCATTTGAGCAGAGCCTGAGGTTTGGCTTTGCAGAGGTTTTAGGAAGTGCCCTGCAATGCAGTTGCACCAGTCAAGGATGTGAAGTCCCACCTTTTCTGACAGACTTGACTTTATAACCGTCAAGAGCCTGTAAATGTAGGTTGGTTCAAAGGCAGCTCCTGGCCGGATGTCTCTCACTATTTTATCACCCAAAGCTGCAAGGTGAAAGAGAATTCATGTAAGTAATAATAAATAAAAGGGTTTTTTACATTATACCTTAACAGTCTCTTCGCACATCACTAGGAGTCCAGCACTTTTTTTACTAATGGTTTAATTCTAATTTTGGGGTCTTGAGCTCAGAAGTTATAAGATACAATTCTTATTGCTTTAAAACATATCACCCTGCATAAACTCACAGATAGTCAGGAAAAGTTCTAAGAAGATTAACAAGAATATCAACAGCCATCATAAAAGAACACTTTTAGTGCTATTTGCATTTTTGCCTTTCTTTTGTAATTGAAAAACAGGTCCTTAACCCTTCTGTGCATCTGCAATTCTAACAGATCACTTTTGCTCATAAAAATAAATAAAAACCCCAAGAACAGCCTGACAAAAAGTTCCACCTAATGGCAATACAAGGCTTCAGAACTACTTGAAAACTACACAAGAAAATGACCTACAAGTAAAATAAGTTGCATAAGCCAGTAAGATTTGTTTCACAGAAAGAAACCACAGAAATGTCTGAACTGTTTGGAAATCACTGGAACAACCAGCTCCTCCTGATATTTCCTTATCATGTTACATAAAGAATAGTTTCAGGAATGTGCTTGTTTCTACAAGTTTGCAATACAACAGACTTGGCTTAAAATGAAGATTAAACAACCGAAACCTTTAAGATCATTTATTTGCATCAAAAAATATGCTATTCCTCACTCCATCATCAGCACTGAGCCTAAATATGTATTAGGAGAAATCAGATATGTCTGAAGTTTTCCCACTGGAATCAGAAGCCAGGATAATATTCCTGCAGGCAATCTCCAAGGGCTTAAGGGACCTGTTATGGGCCCATTTTATTCCAAATCAGTGATTGTTCAGGATTTAAGGAGAACTGAGCAATCTGATAAACAAAGTTGGAACTATGGAAGGAAGGAAGTGGAGGAAAATACAGGGAGTATCAGCTGATTTTCTTAGAAAGGGCATTTTCTTAGAAGGCATCTTCACAACTGAGTGAACCTTCAACAAAAACTGTTCTTACTGCACTTCTACACTTGGTCCACCAAACAGAAGGAAAAAATCCAAGGTGTAACACCTCCCCCCAAGCACACCTTTACCCCACAGGCTTCTCCTCATGTTTTCTGCTCTGTGCCCCTGCTCCCACTCACCTTGCTTTGCTTTAGGAGGTACAGGCATATTAGTGAACTCATTCATTAAACGAACACTGAAACAGAAGGGAAGCAATTGGACATGAGCAGCAATTTAACACTTAGAAAAACAAATAATAAAATTAGAACATTGTCATTCTGACTGCCAAAACAAAACAAAATCAAAGAGTGTCACAGCAATCTGGGTGAAGTTCAGACATAAAAATCCACCTGATCATTGCAGTGAAACCCAGGTGTTGGGCTGGTCCTTGCACCTCTCACAGTTCATTTTTGAACATTAAACACTACACAAAACTGATACTCCCAAGGCAACAGGAATTCTCCTCCTTGACAATCCAAGCACTTGTAAAACACCAAGTTCATTCTAAAAGAGCCACCCAAAAACACACAAAAAACTTCTGGACACATATCAGCTTCTATCAAGAGCCATGGTTAGGTATTTCCGAATGAGTTTAGCCAGATCCCAGAGTTTGACTCCTTTTTTCCCAAGCTACTTACAAACTGTCTAGCATTGGTGTGGAGGTGCACGGCCTCTGCGATTTGGAATACATTGGAATGGACTTCATTAAATGATACATTGGAGGGCAAGCAACCAAGGCTTGCAGGGTCTATGCAGTGGCATTAAGGAAAGAAATATGCAGGAAATGGCATCTGTGTATTAACCAAATATTCAATTATATGCAAAACCATAGGGAAAACAGAGCTGCATTTTTAGTAGGCAGATCAAACCAAGAATTTAACTGGAAAAAAGGATGAAGCTTTATCACAACATTAACCAATAATGTACAGAAGTTGTATTAAAAAAACCAGCATCTTGGAACACGCAGTGATTTCACTGACATTTTAATCACGGCAAAAACTTTAATTCATGGGTAAGGAAACATTTCATCCAGGAACAGGAGAGGAAAAGAACTTTCAGAGGAAGGACTTTAGAGAATTAACCATTTGGCAGGAGATAACCTGGAACACATTTTCTGAGAAGAATGGAAGAAACCAGCTGAAACGTAAAGGTGCTGAGTCACCCAAGCAAAACCTGCTGAGATGTGAGACATTCTGCACTGCAAAGAGTTGGGAGCAACCTGGAAAACTCCAGGTATGCTGGAAGAATGATACTCTAAATTTAAACATCACAACTTGGTGAGAGCAGTGAACAGAAAAAATGCACGAAAAAACTGAAGGGGAAGGACAAAATAAAGCATTGCTCACAACAGCTGGAGAGATTATTCTGACCCCCTACAATGTGCAAAAACTGAGTAATAAATTGCAATGTAAAACTTCAAGACTGAAAAAAGGGAAGCTAAGATATATAGTGTATACAATCAAATGTGCAGAACTGGTTATGTAAGATAAAAGCTTTATTTAAGGCACAGTTGTTGGCCTAGAAATAGTTTATTAGGATCTCCCATGATCAGTCTTGAAATTGGTGTTAACATTTTCCACTAGCAGTCCCAGCACTAGAAATATCCCAAGTGTCACCTTGCTGACATGGGAGACAATTTTTCTTAATTATTAATATTTTTATTATTATCATAATATACCATGGAGGGAAGGTGCTTTCTGTTCCTCGGGGTAAAAATTATTTTTGCAGGGGAATACAACTCTAATTCATTAAGAGCAAACTCATCTTCCATATGCAAGCCTGGAGTAGGATTAATTTAAATTAAATGCTGCTTTATACAGAGAAGACAACAGTGACAACCTGATCAGCACAAACCCAAATGATCCACTTAAAACTGCAAAACAAAGCCCAAGTGTAAGAACAGTTACTTCAAGTGCAAAGGAGAAATACCCACTTAAATGGATGCACAGAGTCATGGGGAAACACTGCTAGAAATCACAAGGGTTTCAGTCAGGAGAAGTTACAGGTCTGAAATATTTTAACACAGGTAACAAACTGCAAACAGGATTGCAGGGGAACCCTGCACACCAGATTCAATGATCCAAAATCCCCCTGGATTTCTGGCTGCTACACTTCAACATTTTAACCACAGGAGCAGGATCTTGGAAAACAAAACACTTCTAGAAAATACTTACCAGAACAATCCAAAACAACTCTGACAGATATAATATAAAAATATCAACTTAAGAGCATTAATTTTTTCCCAGGGAAGGATACAGCATTGATGTAGCACCAGTTTCCTTTGTTGATCAGCCCTCGGGGTTGCAAAGACACTGGTTTATGTATTAGTCTTACATTTTCCAGTATTTCTGCAGAATGAAAACAGTAAATTGAGCATCAACAAAACTCTCGTGAACATCAAACAAATATCTGCTGCAGCATTACACAGGAATTCAAATCAATGAACAAGATTCCCAGAATCTTCAGCAGATGATTTCCACTCTGTTTACCCACTGCTCCCATTCCAAACCAGACGTTTTTCTTCCACCGAAGATCCAGGGATTCAGAGCAGGAGATGCTGATACAAAACTGATCACTGTCATTCCAAAGCAAGACCTATTGATCTGGCTGTTTGTTTTCCTAAATCCAGAGATTTTATTTACATTGCTACATAGATATATACACAGATATAAAATGCCATTAGCTGGAATCACTCGTCACGGTTTTGTGAAGGATTTCCCACATTTTTCTGCTTTGAAGAGGGATGAAGCCAATGCAGCAGTCTCAGTTCAGAAGTTTCACCATCCCCTATCTTACAACAAAATCATCTCAGTGCACACACACAGGCTGATGTGCTCTGCTCTTCAGAACACACAGTTCTATTTAACATTTTTACACAGTTTTATTTAACATTTCCAAAACCTACGAGATAACAGCCTTACATAATGTAATTCCTACTCTTTCCTGCTTTCAAAACCCAAGCTGAAAACTTAGAAACCACTGCACATTAGTCTGTCCCAGTTATGAAACCAAGAACAACAAAGGGAGCTTTTCCAGGAATCCTGACCTGTTATTTAGAAACCTAAATAAGAACTGTTCAAAGAAAATATTGGAGCTCATATTCTTAAAACTTGCAAAATAAGGTGTATACAAGACAAAATACAAAGTGCAAGTAAATATAGCAATTGTGTACCAGTGGGGTTATTTTTTTTATAATAAATGTGAGGGGCTCTAAAGCTCTCATATGCTATAAACTGAAAGAATTTGAGTTGTTCACTACAGGACCAAAAAGATAAAATAACATGATGTAGGTACAAAAGCAAAGGTACAAAGTAAGCAGAGGACATGGCAGAACTGCAAACAAAATCCACATCCTTCTGCTGCCAAGCTATCTCCCTATCTATAAGATCATATTTCCTGCAGATAACATCAGTCCTAAGCAAACAAAATTAAAAAAAATAAAAATACAAGTTTAATTCAGTTGTCTATTACATAAAGAACGTGCCACCTGAAAGAGCAGACAGCAAGGAAATGTAAAATGGAAGATGAGGTAGCACAGATGCAGAATAAGATTCTTTTCTAGTGAAGGCTAGAATATGTTATTAAATTACTGCTAAAGTACTTCAGAATGTATTGTCAAACACCAACATCTGAACTGTGTTCACACACGATATTTCAGTTAACATAATTCATCATTGTTGAAAATAAGGATAAAAGTAACAGAAAAAGTTTCTATTTTTTGTGTCTATCAATAACTTCTTACATTAACTCTTTTCTTCCCCATTTTTGCATCATGCTCAATAAAGATATTAAGAGGACCTTTAGCATCCTCTTGTGGTCACAAAGCTGCTTTGTGAACAGCTCCAGTGCCATTCCTGGGAGTTTTGCTTCTTAACAAAGACTTGGGTTTGTCTACCCAACAGCACATCTCCAGCTTACAGCTAACACACAGGAACCTTTAAATCTTTAAATCTTATTTCCATTTTTGCTGCTGCACCATGAAATTTTCCTTCAGAAGGAATGCCCAAAGACTGCCATTGCATCAAGTCCTCAACAGCAGAATTAGTTATTTTCCATGTATTCCATGTAAATTGGTATCAACACACGCTGGGGAAAAGAAACTTTGTCTTCTTCAGCTCTACTAAAGACATTCATCAATTCCCTAGAACTTCCAGATCTTTTTCTCTAATATGTCTACCATTAGTTCTTCACATGGTACCTGCATTTGGTTTCTGCTCTGGTGCCCTTCATACTTGCATTTATTGGATTCCCTTCCTCCTAATTTAAAATCATTCCAGATTTAGTCAGATCTTAAAAGTTTCTGTTCTTTGATTCATCTGAAATCCTGCCTGCTGTAAACAGATTTTATGGGCACTGTTACCTCCATCACCCACAGTGAAAACACTGCAAGCAAACATGATTCAGAAAATTATTTTAGATTCTCTCAATGCAATTTTTCCTAAGATCAGCAAAGAAGAGTTATAAGACTACTCAGAGAATTGGTATTTTTCCAATCACTTATTTCCTTAGCTTATTTTCAACATTATATAAGGCATTATTAATTATCAGGTTATAATCACAGGGGATCAATGTGAAATGTGGCAAGTAAAGGCTTGAAGAGCCGTATTTTTTACCAATATAACTTATGACCTCACTATCCTTTAGATATTAATTATTAAAATGTTTGTCCTATCATCTAAATTAGGCTGTGGTGCATAATTACTGCACTTGGCCCTTTCTACACATTCAAGTGCAGCACCTGCACAGCAGATACATCTTCGACACTTGCTAAAATTACCTCTTCTGTATTTGTTTCTCATCAAGATTAACATGAAATTTGTCTATTTATTTTCTAGACCTGATCACTTCCTTACCTTGTGTAGCTTCTGTCTGAGGCTAAAGGAATCACAGATCTCTGCAGGCTGAATTAAGGAGCATTAAATTATCTTCAGGGTGCCTGTGAATCATTTACATCCCTTGTAATAACTGCTGAAATTGAAGTACAAACCAACAATTTCTCCCTGGAAAAGCAACTTCTCTTCTTGTGTGCTGAACAGCTGTTCTAAATAAGAACTGTGCAGAAGGATCTTGGCACTCCAGCACTGGGTTGTTAATTGGATTTGTTAATTTTGCCTGCTAACTCAAGATAGTTCAGGTGTAGAGTTTACCTGTGTCCAGCACCCCATGGTACTTGTGGTCAAATACTCATTCCCATTGGCATGAGCTGAAGCTGCTGAATTCCCAGCAAATCCAACAGGGGGATCTCAACTCAGCCACAGGGCAAACAAGGAACACACCTGACAAACACACAGACCCTCACACAGTGATGATCACAAGGCAGGAGATTTGAAATTCAGTATCTACAGTACAGTGCTAATGATCTGTCTGGAAATCATGACCTGAAGTTCTTGTAACACATTTTTGAGTGTGGGTGGATGAACAAAGCACTCAGGTACCTGTTTTCCAAACAGGACAGAGAACTCCAGTACATATAAAGAAAATCAAGAAAACCACCTTTTTCCACAGAGCAAAGCACTGATCACATGGCAGTCAGATCTTCAAGTAAACATTTTACACCAAAATCAGCAGCATCTGAATTACAGGAATTACAGCAATAACTCCTACCTAAATCAGCTACAAGGAGCAGATTAATTCCTTTTATCTATACTCATGAATACTCCTCTGCCCTAAGAGCAAGCTAATAGTGAAGGTGCAGAAGAAAACTTGGTAAAAGTTACATTTGTGGTTTACTACAGTGAAGACAAAATAAAAAACTCTGCTCCCACCTGGTGGCAAAAAATAGTACAGAAACAGTGAAAGTCTAGAAAGTTAAGTTACAGCTGGAACAACTTGGACAAGAGGAAAAAATCTTTTCCATTTATGGCAAGCAACCCCAGCTTTATGATGGTCACAAAACAGTTTTAAGCTAAAAATCTTTACCAAATGACAACTTGAGATTTTTAAGACAACATTCTCCACATGGGTTCATACAGACTGTAATCACTTGTCTTTTTTGTGTGTATGTGTGTATATATATATATATATATATATTGCTTTAACACAGTGTTTGTGACACCTAAGTGGAAAACACACTGAAATATAAATTATTCTGACAACTTTTCTCTCAACAGACAGTTCTGAATAATGAAACCATTGCTGAGTAAGGAGGGGAGGAGAGGCAGCACACAATTCTGGGCACTCTGAGCATCATCATCTCCAGGTCAGCTTCTGTTCAGAGTGGAAACCTGACTTGAAGCTGTCACTCTCAAAACAGCATTGTACCTGTAAATTAGCTTGTAGCATAAACAGCAGGAGTCTGCACAAAGCCTTCTCACACACTGACCACTTCACAGATTTAAAATAATTACTTTGGTTCCAACAGTGGTGAGTCAGTGACACAAAATGCACCCAGGCTGGGAGACCTTCACCATTTCTGGCTGAATCTGCACAGCCAGCCTCCTGCAGTTTCTAGTCCTTCCCATTAGGACCAAGAGTCAAAGCTTTGTATCACTCATTTCCTAGCCTGATGTCCCCTCTGGACAGTTCCTTAGGGTTATTTTTGAACTGGGAACAGCTAGCATTGGTTATGGATACAGCAATACTGTTTATAATGGTTACATTGGAAGGACAGACCCACAAGAAGCATATTAGTAAATATATTTCCTGAATTGAAATTTTTGAAGCAAGACCTACGTAGCCATCACACTTCAGCTGCTGTTTAGTGCCCAGAAATTTCAGCTACTTTGGTATAAACATAGTAATACTCTTCTTGTAATGGAACACTACAAAATTGTAAATACTGGATAATGTAACACACCATTTTCTGAACAAACCTAACATATTCTCCTTTTTGTAACAGCACACAGCCTATTTGAAACCACAGATCACTTGCACAGACTGTTTGACAAGTTGTTTGACAAGCAGCAATAGTTTCCTTGTATCTGGGATAATGACATGGCAATGCCTGCTAGGAATGTTTACTCAGGGGGATACAAACTGGCTAATTCAAATGACATCCTTCATGCAGTGTTTGAACAGTCAGCTCATTACCAGAGGAATGTTCTCTATCAATACTTCACACTCCTGTTTACAAGCAGAGCTAATACCCTCGCAGTGTAACATCCACTCGTGTGTATTAACTATACCTGCAATCTTTATGGCTACGGGATCCTCTGAAACTGGAACAGGCCCCTCTTTCACTTCAACCTGTTTTTCAGGGACCAGAGGAGATGTGGCAGGAGGGGTATACTTAGTCTCAACATAGACCACAGATGTGGAAGCAGAGGGCTTGGAATTGTGAAAAAGACTAGCCCACGATTTTGCAGGCTGATTAACAGGGACTGATCCTGCAAGCGGGACCGTTGCCTCAGTAGTAGGTGAAGCTTCCTCAGGCTTAGCTTGGTCTGAGTCAGTGCTTTCCACAGTGTGCAATTCTACCCCATTGGCAGCTGTGTCCTCACCAGAGGATTCAAGTGTTTGTCCATTAGTAACGCCAAGAGTTTCAGTAGTATCAGTACCAGCATAAGCCTGTACAACAGCTGTCCTTAGGGGGCTCTCTCTGACGGCCTCCGGGGGGAGGCAGAACCGTTCAGAATGAGCAAGGCGGCATACCTCGGGCTGCCCGGCAGTCCTGCCGGGGGCTGCGGCGCCGGGGCCGGGCTCGGCACACGCAGCTCCGGCCAGGAAGTCCACGGAGCTGGCGGGGCTGCTGCAAGTCCTCGGCGTGGCCAGCGAGGGGAGGTCTCCTGCCAGCTCCGTGTCCTCCGTGCTCAGGCTGTTGAGTCCCGCGGCCGAGGCGTGGCCGTTCACCAGCGCCTCCGGGGCAGCCACGCCGTCGGGGACATCTTCCAAGTAACTGTAGTATCCGGGGGGTCTTTTTTTCTTCTTCTTCCGCTCCCTCTGCCCGAGGCCCCCAGCCAAGGCGTCGTTTTCAGCGTTGGAGCCGCTGTCCAGAGCCAGGGTGGGGTCACTGAACTGGCAGTCAATGGAGTTGTAGTTTGTGTCGCTGAGAGCATCATCTGGGGTTTTCTGAGCAGGTGCACAGCTGAGAATGAATTCTGGAGCCTGAGGATTCAGAGTACTGGAAATACTGTAGTCGGTGTTATTCAGGACAGATGACTGAGTCTCGATGACTTCATTAACACCAAATTCAATTCTCTGATACTCTTCCCCTGGACAAGAGAAAGCAAATCTCAGTCAGAGAATCACACTGAATCAAAAAGCTACAAAAGCAAGAAAAACACTCTCCTATTTTCCCATAACTCAGAAAACAAAGTACTCCCCAAACAAAAGGAATTCTCATTCTCAACCACGACAACTTTCAAAAGATCATTTTCTTAAAGACAGCAGAGCATGATTCAGGATTTCTTAACCAGTTATGTAATGTACAAATCCTGCACATAGTCCCTTATCAAATTCCCCTCGTAAGAAAAACTATTAAAGTCCAAGGTCTACAGGAATAATCAGTATTAAATTATTACTGGATAATTGCCTATGAAATATGGTGTAACATTTAATTCCATGCTTTTTTCAAGCCAGTCTGTTCAACTGACAATTACAAAATCCAAGCCTTTCCCTTTTTAACTTTTCCATATGTGAGGTTTGCTTTTTGAGGGGCTGGGTTTGGTTTTTCTGGTGGGACTTATCACAACCAAACATAACTGAAAAATCTATTTATTAATTGCACGGAACAATTAAAGCTTTCAAGCCTCCAGGCTCATTTATAACTTCTTTAATTTTATCACAAATGTATTACCATGCCAGAGTGACGGTATCCAGGATTTTATGACCCCAAATACAACACATTCCTCAACATAAATCAGCATTCAACTTGTACATAGGAATTGCACTGAAAACTTATGAACTAGGTTTTTTTTTTTTTTTTTCATTTAATTGATTTATTTATTTGCCCTGGAATTAAAGAAATATTCTCATGGCAGGCTGCAGTATCAGGAAATATTTTCAGCCACCAAGTTCTGCAATTTCCTGGAATTTATTTATTGTTATAATGTATGTGTGCTAAGTGGTAACACTGAACACTTCAGCTACAACTATCTGTAACTACTGAGTAAAGACATAAAATTAATGAAACAGTTTCAGGAATTTAGAAGGTAAGCTGACATTTTCAAGCTCTACAGGTCTTTATGATATGCATGTTACTGTTTCAAAGACATTTCATTTTGTGTTTCCTTAACAATGGAGGCTCAAACACACATTTCCAATTTTTAAGCCTTACTGCAGAACCAAACACCACTAGGTATTAATTCCAAAGGAATTATGTGGATACAGCACTAAACTTTTAAGATTTTGTGACACTTACATTATGCATGATATCAACAAATACATCACAGACTCACTAAAAATGAGGTGGTTGTTTTATTAAACACAACAAAAAGGCAACCAAAAGTTCCCAGAAAAGAAGTTATTCACACACCTAAGGAAATAATCCTCTGGGAAAACAATCTAGTAGGGAATATTTTGATATATGACTGTCAATATAAAAATTTTGCAGTTCTGGATGTTCTCTAGAAAAATCTGCTAAGAAATATTTTAGCTTTAAAAAATGTGAAAGGAACAAGAATCTGCATTTTTTAATATCACATGAAGAGTAACAAACATACAATGTGTGCTGAGGTCTGACTTATCCATGCAATACCAACGTATAACGACTTAATGAACAAATTATAAAGATGTTAATTGCTTTTCTGCATTGATCTTTTAATCTGACTATATGACAAGCAAACAGGTCACATATCAAATTCAATCTTGCTGCCAGTCAGACTAAAGGAAACTTTTTAGGAATGAAAAAGGGTAAAAATTCCACACACATCTGGTGTCTCTAAATCATCTTAGGAAAAGAGAGAATTTCAAATTTCTCATTTCTAAATTCCTATTTTTTTCCCCCTCTCCCTGTGAGAAAGCATTTTTAACACCCTGTCTGCCATTCACCAACCACTTCTGCAATCACTGACGAGCCATCAGCACCCAGAAGAGAGGGCTCAAGTTCCTTTTTGAAAAATCAGCAGCCTGGAGCCAGGGAGGGGGAAGCTGTGCCTGGTGTGCACTGGGAGAGCTCAGGCAGCACCTCCTGCCCCAGGGGCTGGCAGTGCCACAGAGCCTGAGCTGGCTGCGCACACACAGCTCCAAACTGCTTCATCTGAGTGCAAATGCAAAGTTTTGGGGGCTTTATGTGATCTAAATCCACAACAAAACCATTCCTCATTAGTTCATCTGTTTTGGTTCTTTCTACTCTTTTTTACAACAGCACAAAGCACAGGCAACAATTGGTAACACCCAATATTCCTCCAGCCTTGAAAGAAATGAATTACTGGGCACATTTCAAATCCCTACCAGTTCAAATAATTAATGACTACTTCTTTTCCCAAAATCCAAGTTCAAGCAAATAGCAATTGCTTCAAAACAAAGAATGTGGATTCCCTCCCTGGGGGAGTCAAGTCAATCAGAGGCCAAGGTAAAAGCTGTCACCTCTGTACCCCTGTCCTGCTCCTCTCTCCCCAGCAAGCTCCCAGCACTTGTGTGACTCAGAACTAACCTGGCAAAAATCATCTAAGGGAGCTTTTTTTCTAGTTTTGGTGAATTTATCAGTTTATTGTACACTAAATAATCACAGGAACCCATTCAGGGCTAGTGGGGAGCAGAAAACAGAACACATCTCTTACAGATCACCTTGCCAAGAGCAGAACTGATGTTGTAGCTTTTAACACACAAATCAGGACGTTACAGCTGAGCAATTAATCTTTGCACCTTACAGCAGGATTAGAATATTAAATACCAGCAGCTACTGTACAGTTAGTCTGTGGAATGACTGGCAGAAGCTCATTTGCTGTAAGGTTGTGTCAAGCTCACTTGAGAAAAATAAGAGGTAATTTTTTTTCTTATTTGTTTTGACTTTCCACTTTGCTTCAGGGCATCTTTGTTTCAATCTAGTTCACAGCTCTATTTCTGAATGGACTGAAACAGATTTCTGTGCCATGAACAACATGGCACACATATTGAAACAAGCACCAACAGATGCTCCAAGGACAGTCCAAAATCTGTGACTGCACAGTACTAATTAGTGTGAACAGAGTTCTGAATATTAGAGCTTAAGCCATGATTTGATTACTCCTAGTAGGTGTTAACAGATATTCTGACTCTGTAATAAAGTTAAACACTGAAGATAAGTACAGAAAAAAATGAAGACTATGGGGAATGGTAACATGGTAAGTGTGTGTCATCATATAAAAATACAAATATTCTGCATAACCAAGCATTCCAGTTTAGTTTGCACAGCCTCCTATGCAGCCATCACAGTGACAATGTGCATGCACAGTAGAGTGCAAGATTGTTAAAGACATTTTTCAAGCAAAACCTAATTTGCTGTCATTACCTAATCTCAGGGCTGGGAGGGGTTCTCTCAAGGTCTAGGAATGATCTGAAAGACATTTGTACAAACCATCTTTCTGTATGGCTTGTGAACATTAAAATCTCAGTCTGAAAGAACAAAACTTAAATCTAGTTAGACAAAGAAATATATGACTGGATGCCCCTGTCACCAACAGACAATTCACACCATATGGTCTTTTTAAAGAGCCTTTCCAACCCCTATTTAGAACTACTCAGGGTCCTAAAACTGGTCCTGCACTAAATAAAACTCCTGAATTGTCAGAAGTGCTGCTGATGTGCTCTCAAATGCGACCTGTGGTCCTTCTTTCTGACTTATCTTGTTTATCTTCAAAAGGAAGGCCAAAGTCTTTAAGCACAATGATCAGGGGTGCTTAAACACTAAGGTGTAGTTTGGTCCTCTTCTGAGCATTTTTGAGAAATGTTCAGTCAGATGTTTCCATGATTTTCCAAGGAGACCTGGAGTCATTTTCATATACATCTAAGTCTCAGCTTCCTTACTCTCTGCTCCAGGGAATAAACTAAAAACTGATTCATTGCTGCTTAAAATTCTGTGGAAGTTTGGTTGAAACTATTCAGAGTAAAGATCCTAGGGCAGCTCCCACCTACCTGTGCACTTATTGCAACTCTGAAGTAAGGCCAGGTTTTGGGGTTGAGGCAGAGGAGACCTGTGAGTGTTACAGCTTAAAAGGGGAACTCTGTAATTTAGTTTTACATCAAGTCACACCTTCATCAAGAGATTAAAAAAAAACAAACCAGAAAAATAGCCAAGCCAGGCAGAAACAAGAGTCAAAGGGAGCACAGAGCAGAGCACTGCTTGCAGAGCAGTCTTGCTGTAATTGTTAGACAATACTCATGCTATGGCTCTTCAGCCCCCCTCATTGTCACAGCCACATCCTGCAGTGTTTCCACAGGACTCTGACTATGTGGCAGCACAGTGAAGGAGGAATAAGATGCCCACTTTAATTAGCTGGAGTTCAATGCAGGATTTTCAAAACCTCTCACAGGTATCATTCAGTAAAGTTTAAAAATCTGACCTGCCTAATATATGCCTGCGGAGGTGCTGAGCAAGTTGTAACAATTGCATTTAAAGAGAGGTTACAGTAAATCTCAGGAAAGTGTCACAACCTTGAAATTTAAAAAAAAAATTCTTGATTTCTTACCATCATGAAACTTACCTGTGGATTTAATACCACATGAAACTGTTTCATTGTATGGGGGGAGCTGTACAAAAAAGAAATGAAACTTATTTAAAGGCAAAGCAAATCTATGAACATTTCATATCAGTTTCGAATGAAACATCCAAATCCTTTAAAAATAACATCATAATTGAGATTTGATTTTTGGAGAGGATGCCTTGAACTCATGCTTCTATATTTATCAAATCCCACTGCAGCTTCAGGTGTCCTTGCAGATTACCACAAGTACTGAGAGATAAAGATAATCTTGGTTACACACAACAGCCTCACCAAGCTCTCAAGCAATTCACCTCCCAGCATCTTTCTTCATCAGCTCATGAGGAACATTTCCTCTTTTTAGACAAAAGTTGAAGACAGACCAAATTGGGAACGGATGAAACAAACTTCTGCACAGCCAACAATCACACCTGAACCTTTTGACTCTCAACCTGCTCCAGTGTGGCCCTTGGGATGTCTCAGCTAAGGTGGGTTCTTGAACACACTGATCAGCCTAAGCATGAAGAACCCACAGCACAGGGTGTGGCTAACTCCTGTATAGACACTGCCATCATTTTATGGAATCAGGAATGACAGGACCCTTGCCATGGTGTAACCACAGGTGGGCAACTCCTAACTCCCCTCACTTGCCCCTAAACCTCCTGAGCAGCTGAAAGCTTCTCCTGTGTCTGCAGAACTGGCAGCCATTGCCACACTGCATTCCAGCAGCTCCTGGAGAACACAGAACTGGTTCTGCAGAGGGAGACACAACACTGAGGGGACAGTGCAGTTTACAATGCTATTCTAAGTAACTCCAATGCTGTAACAAATAAAAGATTTCTTTATTGAAGTTTTCAATTCCCTACGCTACACATACTCACATATCATCTTTTTAATGCACTGCAGACACCAGTGCATCAGAAACAGCAAAAAATATTCCTAAAATTCCACTGCAAAAGTATACAAAAAACCCACATGCTGGAAACCCATTTATGAACCTCAATACATAGTAATAGATCATCTTTTCAAACCAAATACATCTTAATAGATCATCTTTTCAAAGCAAAAATGAGAATCAGTGGGTCAAGCTCCATATTAATTTTGAACACAGGTTCAATATAATTTTAAAAAAATTACTCTAAATGTCTATAACAAACAGTTTATGATACACCTTATAATTTTTGTTTTTATCCAAAGCAAAGACCTTCAGAGAATAAGATTTTTAAAAAGCAGTCAAGCTCTTGGTCTCAAACATATCAGATTAATCAAC
Source organism: Serinus canaria (assembly GCF_022539315.1). NCBI lineage: Eukaryota > Metazoa > Chordata > Aves > Passeriformes > Fringillidae > Serinus > Serinus canaria. Next base: position 17,631,326 of record NC_066325.1, on the reverse strand, counting down.
AGCACTCTTGCAAAGCTGACTTATTCCATACACCTGAATCATGTGAACTACCCCAGCCAACAGGTATGAGACAGAACACCTGTTAAAAATGTCCCATGTAAAAGGGACATTTTAGACAACAGAATGACCAGGCTGGAAGAGACCTTCAAGATCATGGAGTCCAACCCAGCCCCAACAGCTCAACTCAACCCTGGCACCCAGTGCCACATCCAGGCTTTGTTAAACACACCCAGGGATGGGGACTGCACCACCTCCCCAGGCAGACAACTCCAGAACTTTATCACTTTTTCATTAAAAAACTTTTTCCCAATATCCAACCTATATTTCCTTTTAGCTTGAACTACTCCCTTGCCAGTCCCCCTTGGCTGTGTGGTTAAGGGACCTCAGAGGGACAGCAGCACATGTGGGGACTGTCCCCACCACGATGTGTGTCAAACATCACTGCAGCATTATCAGCTCTGGCTCATCCTTCTTGAGTTTCACCCTGCCTTTTTCAGACCAATTCTTTACATCAATTAATGCAAAACTAATAAGCACCATTTTTATTTCATCATCCAGGTAATTAAAACATTGAAGTGAACCAGATCAAGGACAAACTTGAGGAACATTGTTCAACAGCTCTTTATTTTGACAGCTAACCAGTAAGTGGTACACTGAGAAAATGAAGTCACACTGGTGCTGGTGCTGCAGGTTCATACTTTGAGAACAGCTTTGCACAAATCAAGAGATGACATTTTCATCATCCCCAAAGTAAGTGCTGAAAAGGCTGATGGGGGCACTTCAGGTGACACTACATGGGATGAAAATGTCCCACTGCTGTGACTGCAATTATGGTGGGAGAACAGCAGGATCATCACAGCTAACAGGAATTACCTAAAGATCTCTTCTGCTTCCCACAGACCAGAGACACAGCTCTCCCCCCAAAAAACAAATGCTCTTTTTCCTTTCTGAACTTCCCTCACTCCCCACCCCACCCCATTCCCTTCATGCCCTTTCATTGTTCAGCAGGTTATTACACTAATTACCCTTGGAAAATTAAGCTACAGGAAAGTAAAGTCACATTAACAATGGTTTGTAAACTGTGACAAAAGGATTTCCCCATCTACAGCTCGAGTGTTTGTTTCCTTTATGTTGAGAGGGCAGGATGGAAGCGTGACTGAAATGTCTCAATGGAAATGTCTGGAGGAAATACATGGAAATGGACCCAGAGGAAAATTATTTTTCAAGTCTGGAGATGAGGACAATGGGATAAAACTCCTCCCTATAAAGGAAAATGGTTTCATGATTGTCTAGCAAGAACTACAGAGAATAAGAGCCTACAATGCTATGTGAGTATGTAATGAACTCCAACACACAAAGACAACTGTTCCCACTCTGTGGTTCTCTCTGTCACTAATTAGCTCATTATTAATGCATTTCTTAGACCTCACACACAGCCTTCTCTGTGAGCACAGCTCTGAGGGGCAGCAGTGCTCCACCTGGCCAAAAATACTAACAATCCCTGTGCTTCCAAAGGCTCCCCAAGGATTAGGAGCCCACCTTACAACAAAGAACTCTACTGGGAAAGTTCTCAGTATCCACCTCTTTTAAAAACCAATAAAAACTGAGGTACAGGGCTGGAAAATTTATTATCAACATCCCACCACTACTGTCAGCTAGTCCAGCTCTGAAAGATGACAAACAGAAAGTGGAATCATTAATTTATGTCTAAAAATTGACTTAATATCCACATACATGGAAAGAAGACTACTGAATAAAATTTTCAGTTTGTAAATTAGCAAGCCGAGTGAATGACAAATATTTGAATTGTTTTATTTCAAATTCACACAGAGATGGAGCTTCAAAACGTTATTTCTAAAACAAGTTTAAAGTAGATCTTACCTCAACAGAGCATCGTGGAGTCACAAAGAACTGATTAAATTCATCAGGGCTGAACTCCCCAAAAATATACTAAAAATAAAAGAGAAGGATCTTTGTTAAAGAACTATGTATATTCAATACAATTAATAAATTCATATTAAAATCCATGAGGATACTAGAATTCAAAAAGACCCATGTGCTGGGAGTCAGAAACTCTACCTTGCATCCCAACTCCCATCTTGGTTCCTTCCTACATCTTTACCAAAGAATTTTAGGCTCTGAAAGTGTAAGCAAAGCATTTCCTTCAGATTCCCATGGCAGGTGATCACAAACTGCTCCTCATCCTGTGACCAGTTTAAAACCATGTTTTGGTGCAGCTGCATCAGTTCATACAAGCTCCAGGCAAAGGCTGGTTTGCCTTCTAAACCCACCCCTCACAAAAAGAAAAAAACCCAAGAATTATTTCTCCAGAGTTGTGCTAAACTGAGAGGTTCCACATGACTAAGTGCACCTGAGGGCACAAAGAACTGAAACTGCTCAGGTGTGGGAAAATACACAAAAACCATCAATCCTGTTATTCCTGTGCCTGAAACTCTCCATAACAAACCTAAAATAAAACATCTTTCCCCAACATCATCCTCCTGCAGCTTTACAGATACTTTGCATCTAGATACTCTCTGAAAAACACTACCTAACAAGACCTAAAGAAAATGACACTAAAATGAGAAATTTAATTTACATAAAACAAAAGATTCCCAATAAAATAGCCTGAGCTGTTGGCTCCAGCTGTAATTGACTGAATAACACCCAAACATTCAGGACAGAGATATTAGGGACAGAAAGAAGTTCAAGAAGGAGCTAAATAAACTGACAAAACAGACAAAGAGGACTGAAAACCATGGCATAAAAGCAGGTCAGTCTGGCCCAGCACATCACAGCCCCCACTCCCATTTATCTCCATGTTCTCCCAGGCCCATTCTGGACAATTCTCTGCTCTCCTCCACCCTCCCACCAGGAAAGCTTTTTCAGCAGTGCCGAGTCTTGCTTGTGCTAAATCCTTAGCTTGGCTCTATCGAGACACAACAACCAGAGTGGGAGCTGAGCCAGAGAAAAGAATTCCCAAATTCCGGGAAATCATCTCTTCTGAAGTGCAGGCTGCTGCCACACACTGCACACACAATAACCCAATCACAGGATTTTTTTCCAGACTTGAGGTGGTTTATTCCAATGGAACTTGCTGTTTACATGACTCACAGCCATCCACATTCATAAATCTCAAAGCTTAACTGAAAGCCAAATTCCCCAGCAATTACAAACCACCCTTTTCTTACACAAAAAGTGATTTATATACACACCACTTTCACGTGTGGCAGAGTGTGCCCGTTTTAATGGCCTTCAGGTTTTTTAAAAAACTAGTAATGTAATCTGCTTTAGACTACAAACAACTCAAACAGTCAAAACAAACTGGAGCATCTGTGATTCAAAGGGTGAAACACAGTTAAACATTTAATGCTTCAAAAACTCTTCCCTCAGCCAACTGCTGCCCACCAAGGGAGAATCCAACACCCAAACCCAACAGATCCCTAAATTGTACCCAAGTGGCTTCACAGCTCCTGGCACAGGACTCAAACTTGGTTTATACTTTCAGTATAACCAAGGCATTTTTATTCAGCAACATATGAACTAGAATTTATCACAGTCCAAAAACAAACTGAAGAAAATCACTTGCTGACTCGTCACTAAAATTATGTTTTAGGGGATATTTTTGATGCTGTCATGCCACAGAACAAAACAATCATCTCAAGGGTAGTCTGTTAAAAGTTACATAAATCCAACCCCAATTTCTCCATATAATAATGTAACACAGTCATTTCATTCACCAGATTTTGAAGCCAAGTATCACAGGCCTGGTATGTCTTTCTGAGCTTCATTTTTAATGAGGAAACACAAGACAAAAATTGAACAAAGTGATCATTAATACTATATTAATTAACTGTTTTAATGGTGCATTCATATAGAGAAATTTGTGTCTATGCAACTCTTCCTGTGGAATTTAAAACAAGACTTTCAATATTTAGCAACATCTCATCTGGGTCAGACTAAAGCTCAATAAACAGAGCTTGAAATAAACAGAATTTGATCTGATTTGTTTTTATTTACCAATGCTTCACACCAGCATTAAGTCACCAGTTGAAAGATCCCTGCATGATAATTGGGAAAAATAATGTTTCAAAATAAACTGAAGGCCATGATGATATCAGTCCTTAAACTTAAGGACTGCTGACATTAAACCTGCCCAGTTTAACCAACCTCCTCTGCCTCCAGTCAGCCTCATCTCTCCAGAAATAACTTCTGCAAGCTGGACAGAATTTTCTACCCTTTTTGAGACACAACTGTGCACTCAAGTGAAAAAGAACTGTGATAGCACATCCCTTGGCAAGTATAACAACCCCTACCAAAAAAAGACAGGATTCAGAGGGGGAAAAGATGTATTTTAAACAATTTGGAAGATACTGTAACTCCCTGCCTGCTGTCCATCCATCCCAAGGAATCAGTGTACCTGGCACTTTACAAGCTACCTGAGTAAGAAAATACTTGTTTAGTTCAAAAACAGCATCAGCATTATTGCACTACTTACCCTGTACCATTAATTCAAATTTTGAAGGTTTTACAACATCTTAAATGCCCAAGTAATATAAGGAAGAGCATCTTATAAAAAGTAGCACACCCTTACAAGAATAACCTCATTATGAGCATGAGCTTTTGGGGTCCTACTTGTTTGCACCCTCAAAATTACTCCCCCAACCCCAAAATTCTCAAAGTTGCCTTCTTTTCCAAACTGACAAAATCTAATGCTTGGAACATCAAACATTTAATTAAATTACTTACACAAGCTACTCACAGTCAGCATTAATTTCTCCCCCACTCTATAAATAACATTTTAACACATGCCAGAAATACATCAGCACACGTTAAAAGCTTGGCCAAACTCATTTCAGATTATTTCAATTCCAATTTTAGCATTTTCAAGTGTGTAAGAAACATACACCCATTACAACTGCATCAGACTGATGCCCTTAATGCCCAGCTAACCTGCCCCACACTGTCCCACTCTCTGGCCATGTTTGTCACAGCACCTCAAGTTCCCCATGGGGGATAAGAGACAGACTTCACAAGCTCCAAGGAACAGTGGGAGTCAGACACAGACAGCTCAGGGTCAGCCCTGGAGCAGGTGAGAGATTGTGCTGTGCTGGAGATAAGCTGCTTGTGCTGCTCCATCACTGCTGTGCCAAGGCAGCAACAGCCATTCACCTGCACCAGCAACTGCCCTGAGTGAAGGTCGGGCACTGGGCGTGAGCACAGAGCTCACCTGGCCCAGGCTGCAACAAAAATTCCCATCAGTAACACAAATTCTGGCAACATACAAACCCAAAATATTTATAAATACTACCTGTGGAATCAAGAGATTTAATTAATAGCTCTACACAAATTTGAAGACAAAAAAAAATATATATATATATATATTACTTTAACACTGATTAACATTCAATTGCTGATTTCAAAAACTGATTTTGATTTATAGCCTCAGACAAAAATGCAGCTGCTTGAAAATCATGTTACACAGCAGTCAATGGTGTCAGTGTTCATTCACAGGAGCACATGGATAAAGCTTAGGAGTTCAGTCTCACACCAAGACTGATTGTGGAAGAAAATCTAAAGAAAACACTGGGAGAAAGTTCTGAAAATTTCCAACTGTAACAATATCCCCAGACTTTCTTTTAAAGATACCTAATCCCTAAGAGGCTTAATTCAGTCCCATCTGCCCTCCCTCTCCTTTCAAACCCTCTCCACAGTCTCTCTCAGAGCTGTGAGTCTGTCCTGGCTCCTGGGAAGGAATCTCTGGTGGGTTTGGGAGCAGGTATTTCACTGCTCCCTCTCCCTGGATGACTGTCGGCTGTGAGTCTGTCCTGGCTCCTGGGAAGGAATCTCTGGTGGGTTTGGGAGCAGGTATTTCACTGCTCCCTCTCCCTGGATGACTGAACCCTGCAGAGCCACCACTGACCCCGCACTGAGTGTGCCCAAGGGTCCCGCAGGACAGCTCAGCCTGAGGAGCTGCATTTCTGTCACAGGTTAAAAGCAGGATCAGAACAGTATCAAACACATCCCAGTGACCTTCCACTTGCAACTGTATAAAAAACCAGATGGGAAATGCAAACCTCCTCTGGGGGGAGGAAGGGGTGTGTGGGAACAATGGGGCTCTGTGGAATTCTTGCAAAGAGGGCATGAAACACAGGGCAGCTCTACCTCTGCTACCTTTCCAATTCCTCATCAAGGCCACCAAACTTCTCCTCTGGGATGAATGAACACCTCCAAACCCAAAACATACTGATGGATCTGTTCCATTCTGCAATTCTCAGGACTAACCCAATCTTACCATTCACCAGAGATGTACAGTGTTAAAAAAACACACTAAAATCCCATGACTTAACTAATGTCAGCAAACATGCACCAACTTAATAAAATGCCTTGCTTACACTGCACAATCAAGTATTTATGTATTTTCCATCCAGTATCTTCCATACTGAGGTTCCACAAACAATCAGTTTAAAAGAGACAATTATTCACAAGGGCTGCTTTCCACCCTCCTTTTAAACACTGGCTTTAACATACACAAGTTCTGAACTTCTGGAGTTTTCAAATGTGAATGTCTTCTTGCAGATGTCACATGTATGAGACCAAGGATGAAAATGCTTGAATAAACCTGAAAACAAGGTAGTTTTACACAGGACATACCAAAAATCCTTCCCTTCAGATACTGACACTAACAGCAACCAGCACATTAATTAAAGAAAACCCTGCAAAATTAAACATACTTTATGAAATTCTAAAATGGCATCTTTTCTCATGAGGCTCCTGGTGACATGGGTGTTCCAGTACTTACTATTTCATTTATTTGCCTTATTTGCACCTATCAAGATTTTGCAACAAACTTTGGGCATTGAGTGCAAAATACTGTCATACTCTTGGGACTATTCAAAAACCCACACAACTAAATCCTTAAAAACAACCAAAGAATCAGTTACAACTGTAGTTCTGAAATGCTTCCTGTGCAACTAAAGAGAGAATAAAAAAAGAGCTGCATCTTGACTCTCTTCTCCAAGTTAAAATTTTATGACTAGAATATTATACAAATATTCTGCAGATGAGAATATCCTTTAAAGTGTAGCATTTTTGAAATATATTTTTCTATAATACAAGTTAGGAACATTGAATGGATGAGACTATTAAAGCTGGAACAGCGTTTCCAGCTCACTCCTGAGCCTCTGGCACCAATTTTCATGTTCAGTCTGACATGCTGCAAGGAATCAAGTTCCCTGTATTGAATCCCTGCCTCCCAACATTAAATTCTCCTCAGAAAAATACTCATGTTAAACACCGTCCTTAGAGCAAATCCCAAATCCTGCTGATTGTCAGCCGCTGGTGTTTCCAGTCACAACAAAACTGGAATCAGTTTCTAACTTAATCTCTCCAATGTGATTACAGCAGTGTAACATCCAGCTGCACTCCAGGAGATTCTCCAGCACTTGGAACTAGTAATTTCATCAATAACATCCCCTTTACATCTTCAAGATATTATATGCAGCTAGATTTTAACACAAATTACATCAAATGAATTAACCAAACAAATCTATCCAAGAAGATTTGTTTTCTACCACTCAGGAATGAAAGTTAAAGTACTTATATATTTGTGTGATAACTCTGATCACTAGGCAACATCTTAACTATGCAGATAAAAGCTGCAGCAACAAAACTAATTCCAAGGAGGGGGGGAAAGACCCCAAAGGGTTAAAATACCTGACCTGCAAGCTCTGCCCATGCTGACTGGTTTTTGCTGTGGTCCCCCAAACCACTTTAAAAAGGAATGCTGATGTTACCCACTGCCTGTAATGAACTCTCCACTGGTGTTCCTGCCGAGCAGCACGGAGGCTGTCCTGGAGGAATACCAGGAGGGTGAGTACGTGTTCCACAGCTGCTTGTCCTAGAAAAATAGGTAGAAATAGCATTGCTGCATCATCATCCTGGGATCACCTGTGCTACAAGAAAGCCAGGAAAATGAAGTGTCAACTTTGGCTTTCAGAAAGCATTAACGTGGCTTTCATCTACCACCCAACAGCTTCAGATCTTCAGTCAAATTAGTTTAAGCTGCAAATACTCCCACTTCAAGTGCTTTTCCATAAAGGAGTTAAAAATACAGCTTTTACAGCTGGATTATTCCTTGCCACCAGTAAATGTCTCAGCAGAAGGCCAAACAAGTCAAACTAGTTCACATTTGAACTGAAATGATGAAACAGCTGATGTATACCTTAAGCTATACTTATATATAAATTATATACATAATCTTGGCCACCAAGTTACTCTTACAGAGGGGACTTACAGCTCTGGGATAGGCTGCAGCAGAGCAGGAAAAGGAAGCATTCAGACAGAAGTGTGTTTTCTGGCAAGGAAAAAAGGACACATGCATATGACTGCACTCAGGTTTTATTAGCAGAGAAAACACTCTCCCATTAGTCATCCCTGCAGCAAACAAGGCATTGCTTCCTCACCCTTTACTTCTCTCCCAATTTCTCAAGGTTTTTTTATGGAAAATATAGGAAAAAGAAGCCTTTCCACAGGTTGTCCTTTCCTCTGAGCTGAAATTCATCATGTCTTACTACACAGATGATTACTTAACTGGAGACAAGGTTCTACAAACTCACAAATCTCAAGAAACTTATTACTGAAATGCTTAAAAAAGCACAGACAAAATTGTGAAACTGAAAAACAGTTTTTTTGCTGTTTGGGGTTTTTATAGATTTTGAATTTGCACCCAGCATCCCATAACCAGGAGCGATGAAAACCACTGGCCATGTATTTACAGCTGTACCACAGCCTAAATAGCATTTCAGGCAAAGCATATGTCAATACACCCTCTTTAAGAAAATATAAAGTCAACTTTCATAAACACAAACATATGCAAGTGAAGCCACACTTGAAGGTGGAGCAGTCGCACATTAAAACTTTTTAACAGCTGAAAATGCAACAAATCACAAGCAAACTCTCAGAGAAGCTGCCAGTCCTTTATCATTAGCCTGCAGCTCAAAACTAGAACATTACCACGTCTCCATAGTGCTGGAGAAAGATCAGAGTTAGGTAAATGTAGGTCACCTAAGCCCATGAGTCAGTGCAACTCTGCCTGCCCACCATTTAAGCTATCAAAGCCTCAAAAATATACTGCATCACCAAACCTTTTTTTTTCCTCCCCAAGTCAGTTTTTTTTTAATGTTATTATAGAAATCTTACAGCTGAAGAAAGTTACAGATTTTCTATATGTTTCACATAAATTAATCTGACAGGTTTTATTCTTTCATAAAAATAAAAGAATTCTCATCTTCAAAAAGTAATTTTCTGGTCAGAGGAAAAGGCAGACCTCTGGCTAGTAAGGAAGCACAGTTGTGATTGTCACACTACTGGAAGGTTTCATGACCAAATGACCCCTTACAGCCTGATGTAATTAAGGGAGCACAATGTGTATCTCAGCAGTTGATCCTGAATATTGTAACTCAAATACTCACAAAAGCAGAGCAGGTTGTACTTTTATCAATTATATAATGTACTTCAAATCAAAGCAACAAACTGAACAACAACCACAGAAAATCCTGCCAAAAGACAAGCCAGTTTCTTACACCCAAACAAGTTCTGTTTATGTATGCTCCTCATTCTATTTCAAATAATGAGGTGCCTGTTGGCACTCCTCTATTTCAAACAGCAGCTGCCACAAAGTGCATCCAGCCCAAGGAAACTGTCTATAGAATGGTCAGTGTAGTGAGCAGGGGAGAGAAAAAAGGAGTGCAAGAATAAAAACCAACCCATGTCACACAGACACCACTGCATTTCTGAGTGAGCTGTTCCACAGAGACTCCTTCTCTTCCCGTGTCCACGACTGCACCAGCAGAAAACCTCTGCTGCTTCACATTTCAGATTTGCCCCAGCTGGTATTTTTCTGTTCCACAAAACAACAAAGAAAAAGCCCACCAAAACAGGCACCATCTTATTTTATAAATTATCAGGGCATAAGGAGGGCAGTGCAACTGTGGAACTCGTACGTGATCGTAAAGCAACGGCCCCTGACTGGAGAACTGTACCCACATTTATATACAACTTTTAATTTGCATCCAGTGGCACAGCACCGAGTGTTCTTGATGAGAAAACTCCTTCCCTGCACCTTCCCCAGGCACCCAAAGCAGGAACACACATGAAGAGCAGGCATTTGGGGACTACAGCAGGAATACCTGCAAAGTGCATTCCAGGCAAGAGGGAGAGGGAGGTAACTGAATTGTGAGAAGTGATTACATCAACTCTTGGCTCTGTGGAGAGCAAAAGAAGGAATTTCTGACACCTTTCCACCACCACTACAAACCCACAGAACATCTGCCTGTGATAGAGAGAAGTAGTAACATTTTCATATCTGTTTTCTTGCTATGTTCAAACTAAATACAAGCCAAACAAAAATACTTTCCTATCATCATCTCCCAGCTGGCAGTCCTCACAAATATCAAATGAAAAAGAAATACTTCCCAAACAGGGAGGTTGGTTCTTCCTCAGGGGTTGGTAAAAAACCCCTGGCCAAGGCTCTATCTCCTCACACCCTCTCAAAGTTTGGAAACATCAGCTCCAGGCTGGCTGCTCATAACTCAGCAAACACATTTACTTCAAGCTCTGCAGGCTCCTCTTGCACTGAACTAGCTATTGAGTCTATGTGCAAATTGGAAACTTGCCCTATAATGAAGAACAAAAATAATTAAGACTTGCATTATTCTGATTTACCATAGCATGATAAGCTCTGAGGAGAGAGAAGCTGGAACATGAAGTTCCTCAAGAACACAGCCAGTTTAACTACTCTTTATTACAGGTGGAGCAGGCAAAACAATCCCTTAGTAATTTTATCTAATACTTCCCAGCAGAAAACCCTTAGTGCTGGCCCTTTTTTTTTTTTTTCTCTCTTCCAAGGTAAAATTATTAGAGCTGCAACCTTCAGTGCCAGACACCTTCAGTGGGATGAAGTTCTAAGAACACAGTGGTAAAATCAGTTCTGCATCTGGAGAACACTGCTTGGGCCACATTAAATAGCAAATTGCCTTGGAACACCTCACAGCTGTCCATCCAAGTTCCAGACACGATCCATAAATCCACCTTTTCCTGTGGTTTACAAAATCTTTATTTAGCAGATGCTCCAGCAGCTAAAATCCTGAAGGATTGTTTTCCACAAGCCTCTCTCAGTTCTTCAGGGTGGAAAAGCAGCACATGCATCTTCCCTGCCATCCCCAGAGCCTGCAGTATCCAGGAGCCAGCACATTCCTCCCCTGGCCAGGCAGGATGCTCTGGGCTGCAGGAACAAAGCCTGGCTTTCCTGGAATGGCTTCCAGCTCAGAAACTGCAGCGCTGCTTGGCACTGCCCTGCCACTGCAAAGCCCCTTCTTCTCTTCTTACTATGTCTGAATTTACCTCACAGGCTGCTTTTATCCTTCAAATCCATGGTTTAAAGAAGTAAAACCAACAGCTCTAGACTTGAATGAGGTTATTAAAAAGAAAAAAAACAGAAGGAGAGCTTTAGGAGTAAAAAGTGCAAGAATGTGACTTTTAAGAAATTAAATATGGGCATGTGGTAAGTAGTTCCAAAATATTACAATTGGCTTGATGAGGCCAAAGATGAGGAAGAAGAGTTAGATGAAGAGATGACAGAGGATCTGAAGTCACTGGTGGAGACAGCAAAGGAGAAAAAAAGAAATTGAGAATGGGTTTTGTGCCTGCCAGACCATTCTCCTTTCCAAAAGCTCAACTATCACCCAAAATTGTGGAGTCACGTAATCCTTCTACTGTTGTGAGGACCCTGCTGAATCCAGTTCCAGCAGTTTGTATCTCACACTCCCTCTCCTGAGAGCTGCTCCATGTGCCTGGACAGTGAGTGCCCTCTCCATGCAGGTGAAGGTGCCAACCTTGCAGGCAGAACAGCCAATATTCAGGATGGCACTATTATTTTAAATATGGAAATTAGACTAAAAAATTATGCTTCTAAAATACAGCAATCAAAAGCAAAGCCACAAAACTCAGACTGCTTGTATTTTCATTAGATTCCCACTAGTTTGTGTATGTTTGGTACTTTCTTTGCTTATTTCCACTACTCTCATCTTCACAGAGGACAAATACCTCAAAGGACCCTTACAGACCCATCCAAGAAAACCATTCCACCCTGGGCAGTGGGGAGATTGCTGCTCCTGTTTGTCAAGCAAGCTGGAAAATACAGTGGAATATAAAGAAAAGTGGGAAAAGAATGCATAGCGTCAGAATTACTGCAGCTAAACACTGTGGAAAACTAAAATCTCTCTCTAACAGCACCTCAGCAAACAAGTCATTCACACAATGCTTTTCACAAGCAATTACTCAGGGCAGGATTTAGGGTGGCTAAGATTAGGTGAGGCAAAAATTAGCTATCTGGACTCCATCCTGACAAGGAACACAGATTAGCACTTTTGGAAAGCAGCTAAGCCCACCTGTCCAGGACTCATGCGCCTCTTTTGACGGCCTAACTTCACATCTCAACCCTAAATTTTTGTAGAGCTGAATGCTTAGAACATTTTGCTGAACTGACACTCTCATCCCTTTTCCACAGGCTGAATGATCAGCGAGGTGATTAGTGTCGAACTGAAAAATTATCCAGATGATTTTTTAATTAATTTTTCCAGTGGTGGAAGGAGTGTTAAGGAATTGAGGAACCAGTGTCAAGCAGAATATACAAGTGGCCAGGAACAAGGGAGAATGAGACTTTCCCCTCTGTGAGTTGTGACCTGCCAAAAATGGGTTATCTCATAGAGAAACAGCCAAAAATATACCAGAGAATCTGTGAAAAACACAATGGTTGATAAATGACTCATGGGGATCACAGAAATGAAACACAAATACCACTCCAGAATAAAGGCTCCAATATTTTAAGTTCTGTATCAGCTGAAGTTTGAGTACTAGTTCTGCAGAGGTTCTTGCTGTGTTTTCTGCAGGAACTCCAGCCCCTTCCGGACTCCACCAGGTGACACACTCAGATGTGGGATGTCCCATGAGGACACCATCCCATGTTCTGATTCCCAGCACATTCTCAGCCATCCACCTCCTCTATCAGCCCAACACGTGGCAGGTGGAAACCTGCAAGGATCTGGCAGAGCCTGTGACAGCAACTTTGTATTTTCAAGGGGTTTGCAAGTTAAAATGAAAATTGGGACACCACACATATGCCACCGCCTCCTGAGACAGTTTTAGAGCTTAAGTATCTGCAAAACAATTTTATGTAGATGCAACATGGCTGTTAAAAAAAATGCACAGATTAATACACTGCTGCCACCAAACCCCAAACAGTAAGCATACTAAACACTCATTTTTTTAAGTGACAGCATTAAAAATTGGGTATGAGTCTGGCAGTAGGTATACTGCAAGAAAAAAAAAAGAAGTCTTAAATGGTCAGAAGTCTTCAATGGTCAAAGAAAAGTAGCTCATTTCAAAAGACTACTACTGATAATGCTGCTACTTCATGTCTTTCCTTGTACATCTTCTGTCAGCATTCAGAATTCTTCTGCAGGTATGAATGAACAGAATGCACAAAACAGTACTCCATTTATTTCCCAACACATTTAGTCTCAAAAGATACTGAAATTCTTTTGCTTTCTGAAGGTAAAAAAGTGATTAAACCAGAATGTACTGACAAAGTGATAAAGCCCTAGTGCTCAGAGAGCAGAGCACACTCACAGCTCCCTGGGTACCCTCCATGCAGGCAGCAGTTGAGTCACCACTTCCTTGGCCTGCTCATCCAGGCGGCTCAGAACAGGAATATCGACACCAGCAGGAGCACAGGCAGCTCTGCTCTGGCCTTCAGCTGCCTCAGTGCAGGGACAGAGGCAGGAGCAGCTCTGTCTGCAGTGTCCCTGCTCTCACCCACAGCTCCACCAGCTCGTCTGCAGCTCCAGCACCTCCTGCTCTCCTCTCCCTCATCCATCCATGGCTCTGGAGACCCCTACCCAGTTGTCATCTGGCCCACAGTGCAGACAAGGTTGAGCAATGATGATGAAACCACACCCTCAACCCTCACATTTCTACACACTCTGAACCTGTGAGACTTTCCACTTTCTAACACCACCAATTCAGGCAGTTTTTGGAAGAACACGCTTCTCATGGGTCTGTTCATTGCCTTCTTTGGTCCCAAATCTAATTAAGAGATCTTGCAAATCATAATGACATTCAGTAAAGCAATGAATTACTCACATGATTGTTCAGAATGGTTGTTTTGCAAATAAGGTAGAAAACACAAACTGAACTAGAAAATATAAACTGCTTTTAAGTTTCACATTAGTGATGTCTGTCATTATCAAATACTGCTGGCTACTCAGTCAACACACTGGATGTGCTGGACACTCAGACCTGCCAATAAACAGTTGTTCAATAATCATAAGCATTTTTTATTTCAAGCTGTCACAAAATATATAAATTTAGAGCACTCACACTTAAAATTGGCTAAAAAACACCTTTTCTCTTAGCTTATCTCTTTCCTAACTATAAAAACCCATGAGCAATTCAGACCAATAATGAAGTCACACTACCATGAAGTCACACAGGCTGCACAGCTCAGCCCCACTGAAGCCCAGCTGCTGGGCAGGAGGGACCCCTCTGAGCCCCTGGTACCCACCACTGCCAGAGCACAAAGCCAAGGTGAAAAATGTGCACAGCTGCCCTCCCACACCACTGCAGGCTCAACACTGATGAGAACTTGGGGACATCTCTATTCCAAGGATGTGATCACATCAAATCAGAAAATCATATCAGCCTTAATGTGGCAATTATTAGTGCCAAGTGTAATACACATCCACTGCCTTTATCCTCTCCTACTGAGGAAACTCAGCTCTGGCAACACCTGGAACACCACGGCAGCATCTGCCACCTGCACTCAGCTACAAGAGTGACCACCACAACCCAGTGACCACCACAACCCAGCACTATGTCTGGACTGTGGTGAAGTTCAAGAGACTGAGAGCATGAGCCTGTTGACAGGAAGAAATTCAACAGCTTTATTTCTTCTGCTCTGAAAGCTGACTGCTCCTCTTTCACACTTCTGACTCTGCTGCACTTACATTTTCTGTTGCTTGCAACACCAGGATGACAATTTTATGTATCTCATTCTTGCCTGCTCTGAAAGCACATTAACTGCATAAACTCTTTTTTCATTGCTGTTCTTTCAAGTTCTGTTAGGGAGTTCTCACTATGTGTGACAAAATGAGGAAGCCTAAACTTCTTGTTAAGGGCAATGCTCTATGTCACAGCCCTTAACTGAGAAGAAAGTGAGTACTGCCTAAGTGGAAATTGCCTCAATAAGCTATCTTTGACTTTTTTCCAACTTTGTATCAATTAAACACAGTGCTCCACAGACATTTTCAAACAGTTGTGGTTTTGGTTTTGTATCCCAAAGGCAGCAGCAGAACAGAAAGTGAGGTTTTCCATGCTGTAAGGACACCAGAGTGCTATTTCTTACTTTCTTTGGTCATCTAGCTATTATTAGAACCCATGAGATTTAATGGATAGACTAAGTACACTGGAACTCAAGAGAACTTGATTCTTCTTGCAATTCAGCTGTTACCTGTGCTGACAATGACTCTTCTCCTTTCTGCTTGACTTCCCTCTCCTTTTTACCCTATCTACTCATATTTAAAATGACAAGGCCATCCCACACTATGTGCCAGCCTCATTTCGAATTGAATGCCCTCCCTAAGTAACATGGTCCAAAAACATTATTTCAATACAACTAATCTAATTGCCTGCCTCTACCATTAAATAAATTAACTGAACTTCTTCCACTTCCCTCTCCATCCAGCCTAAAGCTTGCACCAAGAATTCAAGGGATTATCAGTATCTTACCTATTTTAAAAGGTTGCTACAGTACCTACAAAGACATCCCACTCCAACAAGACAAAACATTTTTAGAGCAGAAGCCTTCACTTCTTTGTATGAATGATACACAACTTCTGTATTTTGAGTTACAGTGGCAAATCCACTGCCAGCCTGCAACATTCATGAGGGAGAATGAGGCAGGAAATCTGTGAACCACTACAGCAGGCTCTAAATGTTGTATGAAAAAACATGCCCAGTGCACTGGGGGAATAACTCAGCTATTTCTGCTGGTCTGCTCAGTGGAGTTCAAACAAAATAAGAAGTCTTTCATACACAGAATTCTTTGAAGAAAACCTACTTTCCTGCATGTTTTTTTTAAATGCATCTTTTCACACAACCTTTAGAGACATGCTCTTCTTTACAGCTTCTTACAGATCTTGCATTTTTCTCCTCCACCTCAAAGCTGAGCCTCACTTGGGGTATTTACTTTTTTAACAAAGTAAAATAATTTCAGATCCCTTAAGTGGTTTTGCAGTTTGTGTTAACATTACCCTGGATGGCAGCTCATCTATATCCCTTTCTTTCCTACTATAATTCCAATGCAAATAACACACAGTGTTTCTTTGAAAGCTTCCATCCATGATATGAATTCACATACAATACCACCAGCAGCAAATTCCCCCAAGTGCTCCTACACATTTCTTTCCTATGGCACTGACATTGGTGGCTACCACAGAATCTCAACAAGCCTCTCCTGATTTGAAGAACAGATGTTTTTTCAAAAGGTGTATGATTCAAAGAAGCCTTACACAAACACTTTGTTAGGGCTCCTGTGATTTAATCTTCCTCCTACCTAACTACAGGTGAAGAAAAACAGACCTTGTAGCACACACTGAAGATCAATAAATTGTATGCTGTCAAACAAGAAGGAAAAGTTCTTACACATATTTAAAATATCAGGAATATCTGGAAATAAATTAGGTATTAGAGAGTCAAATACAAAATGAAAAGATGAATGTACTTCAAAGTTTTACTCTATTAAAGCATTAATGAATATATTAACATGGGCACTAACAAAACAGAATCCTTTAAAGTGTTTTAAAAATAACCAACACAGCCCCATTATTGGAAATACTTAAAACACAGTCTTAAATACCTATGGCACAATTTCATAAAACAAAAGTAGGGTTCAGAACCCCAATTTTAAAATATCAGACTATCCTATTATGGAATGTCTGAATATACAAACACACACACACTTTCTCACCACGAAGCATTACTCTTTGTTCCCTAATCCCCAGTTGTACGTTTAATGATCACACATAAAACACTTCCATCAAAAAGAAAAACCGCAGTTCCAGCATGTTTAATTCTTTGGAAATGAACATCTACATTGCTGAAATGGCATTAGAGTGACAAATGACTATAATCCAATGGCCCAAGGCCAGCAACTTCTATTCTAACAGATTTGGCAGTTTTGTACGACACAGCATGTTGTGTGTCGATCACTAAACAGAAATGAGACTGCTCAGTTTACCTACAAATAAAACCCCACTCAACTTTACAAGTATTTTAACAGCTACATGAATGGAAAGACCAGTATGTCTGAGCAACTGCCTACAGAAACTGGATTTATTAATAGGTAAATGGCTGGATCCATTCTAAGAAGTCTCCAGATCAGTGCTATAGTCTAGAATGCACAGAATAAATAGCAGTGATTCACAAAACCTGTGGGTTTTAGCCTATTTGCATGCTGCCATATAGTTCCAAATTTAAGTTCTATGTCAGTTTTCCCAGACTTCCTTTTTTTAAGTCAACCAACCCACATTCACCCACTTTACTCAGTGTGGATTCACCATTCACATTTTAGAAAGGCAAATGATCCCTTCTGGCTACCCAAACTCCCAGCCTTCAGCTGCAGCCTGAATTCCCAAGATCACGGAAGCCTGGAATAACTGCTCACTCCATGGGCAACAGATGAACCCAGACCCTTCTGAGCAATGACAAAGAAGTGGGGAGAGACAAATCCAGCTTCTTCAGCCCTTTAAACACAGGACAGCAACTGAGCAGCAGCAGCAAGATGGGGCACTCACACACCTCCCTCCAATTCCACTCCCCAGCAGCCCCTTCCTGCAGCCACCTTTTATTTCTTGTTCAGGGTAAGCCCCATATCTTCAGTGGAATTCACAAACCTGAAAGAATCCAACTGCCCCATCCCCAAACATTTCTTTCTGCCCATGAGGACACCCCAGCGTTACACATATGTGCACAAGAAACTCATCCAGCTGCATAACAACCATTTTTTGGACATTATTTTCGAGACATCGATTTCCTAATCACCACAAACATCAGGCAAGACACTGCAAAGGCAGCAGAGCACAAATGCCTGCAGGCTGCAGCCTTTTTTTTTCTTTTTTTTGTCTTCTAGAAAGAGTCCTGGCTTAAGGAAACATCAAACTACACCGTGCCAGGGAGCAGCCCTCCAAGCCGGCCATAAAAGAGGCAGTTTGCAGTGCAGTGTTTCAGGGAGTCAGGTTGCATGCCATGTTCCGAGTTCCAGTTCTTCTGGTTGCCAGGCCAGACACAACCTGGGTGAGGATGAGCAGCTTAGGAGCTTGTTCAGCTTTTTTTCTCGGCTCAGACTCGCCTGGTTTTCACTTCAGCTGGGTTTGGGGCCAATGTGGTACGTTTAAAATGGAACCGAGTTCATTTGACACCACAGTAATGGTGGAAGAACAAAACAAGCATAAATGATTCATTCTGCTATGGTATCCTTTCTTCTGCTTAACTTGTTTTCACAGGATTTACAAATGATGCCTCTGTATTAATTCTTTCTATGAAAAACAATAGAAAAAGTGGCTGAAACAACTGTTTATACAGTTCCTACAGAGTTTTAGTCTTTCCAAACAGGGAAATAGTTTTTAAGCTGTCTTTTTTTTTTTTTTAAGAGATTTTTAGATGCCCTTGCTGACAAGTGGTTTTAACTAGATCAGCTTAACATCTTTAGTGTCATGGAGCAATACAGCAGGTTTACTTGTAGCTCACCTTAAAAAAAGGACAGATTGTGAATACAGTCAGCACACACCCAGCAGACCCACACAACACTTAAACCTCTCATGAGATGATTATGAAATAGTGACATGGAACAGAGGTACAAACACCAGCAAGAGCTGAACTGTGCTACCAAACACTTCTGTGCTTGCTGAACTGGGCACCCAAAATCAATGGAAATATTCAATATGATGGGGTTTCAGGAGTCATTTGTCACAATGTGCAAACTGACTGATGAAATATTTCTGCCCACTATTCCATGAATCCATCCATGGCAGAACTCTGACTCTGCATTTTAGCTGGAGGAGCAGCAGGATTTTCTTGAAGATGTTTTTTCCCCTTGTGACAAAAAATGCCTCAATGATGGTACACCCAAATTGGAGATATGGAAGAAGAACACAGTTCTGTCTACTTCAGAAACATGACATGGACATAAGGACTCAATAATCTTATTTATCTTCTACTCAGAACAGGCAACTTTTATCAAAACTTTCTTTTTTTTCCCTACTGATCTGTAACCTTATCATCCTAAAACAAAAAGGAAACACCTTGCACATGTAAAACTGCATCTCTGAACTTATCTACAGGCTTTTCATCCCAAAGGCTCCAAAACATTGTTACCTGAATTCAGCATCACAGCACTGTTCTGGAAGACATACTCACATAAATCCTAGACAGCATCTCAATAAACTGGTTAAATTTGAAAAAAACCCAAAACCACGTTGTGTTTAGTAACATGAACAAAGTATTAGCTAAACAATATCTTACAAATGTGCTTCCAAAATATATATGTTTCACATTATATGGAAACTATTGAATACAAATAATATATTACAACTTCAGCAGCAACTTCACAAGACCTAAAATCCACCTTTACTACAGAGGGGGATGATTTAAAAAAGTCTGTGCTCGAGTTGCTACTAAAGATGAATTTACAGCCCAGTTTTACTTTCAGCAATGGAGCCCTTCACCATAAACTAAATCATCAGTCTAAGTTTTTTTTGTTTTAAAGTCCACAAACATAATTATGTACAGACCAAAACAAATCCTTAATTCCTCCAAATCATGAAAAAAGCTGCATTTTAAACACCAAACTCCTCAAACTGACCACATGCACGGCTGAGGGGGGAGAAAGCAGAGAGTGAAACAACTCTTGAGTTGGACACTGAATGCTTCTGATGTATCTGAATTCCAAAAATCACTCACTGAGACAGTAAAAAAAGGTCGAAAAGTGAGTGAATTTCCTTCGCTTTGAAATAAAACTTGAAGGACACAAAATTTTAAAATTAGTCGTAAATTTGAAACAAACTCCAGACACTGCAGCTGCCCACATTAACAAAAGCACTCACGTTTTTCTCTCAAACATAAATAAATCAAGCTGCACAAGAAATGTCGGTAGTTTTCACCAATTACGAACTTTTGAAAATGGAAGTATCAGTGCCACCAGTGCACGTCTTCATTTGATGTGCAACTTGAGAAAAAAAAAAACAAAACCCACAGAACTCATAATAAAGCATCACCCTGCTCGAAATGACTTACATTGTATGAAACGTGCTTTCTATGACAGAACACAAAATAACTTTTAACGCTACCACAGTTTTCTAAACTTTATTATTTGCTAAACAACAAAGTTGCTCTAAGTCTTGCGAATAAAACGCTCCAGAGCTCCAGACGCTTTTCCTGACATTCCTGCTTTCAAGCTCTTTGGGAGAAAAACCTTAAGGGAAAGAAACAGCAAAGCGAACCCATTCAATCATTCGCTCTAAGCACACACTGGATTAGCCCAGGAACCGAGCTGTAAACTTCCAGCGAAAAACCACCACGACTGCAGTTTTTTTTCCGCTCGGTGCACAAATCTCCGGGCTGGTTCAGCCAGCGGGATCCAGGGAATCCGCACACGCATCCCCGTGCACGGCGATCTTGCAACACTCAGCCCTTTGCACCCCGATGCGCCGGGGTTTATCGAGTGTTTGGGCGGGGGGGGAGGGGGGAAGGATTAGTTTACAAATCTCCTTATTCCCTTCTCGTTATAGAATCGTTTCAGCCTCTCCCCCCCTCCAAAAAATTAAAAAGAGCAGCTCTGTCCGAGCACGCTCGGCCGGGGGCTCAGCACCGACACCCCCCGCCCCGGGCCCCGGCGTGGTGACACCGAAACCGGCGCGGGGCCGACCCCCTGCACTCCGGACCCCTCCGGGATGGGAATTCCGCCCCGGGAGCGCCGGATCCGCCGTCCCCGCGGGCAGCGAGGCCGCCCCACCGCCCTCAGCACATTCAATGAACGTGCACAATCACCCTGGGCCTACTCCCGGCCACCACGCTCCCCCCCCATCCCGGGGCCCGCCCGCCGCCGGGAGCCCGGCGGGGTCCGGGAGCGGTGCCGCAAGGGTGCCCGCGGTCCCGGACGGTACCTGCGCGCCGTGCAGGGCCATGGCGCCCAGCGTCCCCGGGGAGCTCGGCGGTCCCAGCCCCTCACGCCGCCGCCCCCGCCGCCGCCATCTTCTCCCTCGCACGCACCAGCCGGGCCGGGCGGGCGGGCGCGCGCCGCACCGCGCATGCGCCGTCCCCGCCCGCCCGCTGCGCGCGCACGGGGCGGGAGCTGAGGGCGCCTAGGGAAAAGGGCGGGAGGCGGCTCCGCCTCCCTGAGGGAAGGCGGGCGAGGAGCCCGGAGAGCTTCCCTGGAGCACCCCAGAGGGCGTCTCGCCTGTGAGAGGCTGAGGGAGCGGACAGGGTTCAGCCCAGGGAATATGAGGCTGAGAGGGGATGTGGTTAATGCATGTAAAATATCGCTAGGGCGGATGCTGAAAGAATCATGGACGGAGCTTAAAGATTATCCAGTTCCACCCCCTGCTATGGGCAGGGACACCTTCCACTGTCCCAGCGTGCTCCATGCCCTGTCCGGTCTGGCCTTGGGCACTGCCAGGGATCCAGGGGCAGCCACAGCTGCTCTGGGCACCCTGTGCCAGCCTGGTGCCCGACCTTTCCCGTGGTGCTCAACAGGACAAGCAGCAGTGGCCATAAACTAAACCACGAGAAGTTTCAGCTCACTGTGAGAGGGAATTTCTGTTCGTTTAAGGTGGCAGAGCTCTGGAATAGCTGCCCAAGGAGGTTGTGGAGTCTCTTCTGAGGGAGACATTCGACCCCACCTGGCCACATTCCTGTGTCACCTGCTCCTGATGTCCTTACCTTGGCAAGCTCGTTGGGCTGGGTGATCTCCAGGGATCCTTTCCAACCCAAATAATTCTGTGATTCCTTGATTAAGTTGGAAAAACCTTCCAAGACCATTGAGTCCAACCTCTGGCCAATCCCTACATGGTCAGCCAGCCCAGAGCACTGAGTGCCACATCCAGGCATTCCTTGGACACCTCCAAAGGCTATCCACCACCTCCCTGGATAGCCCATTCCAATGTTCAATCACCCTTTCTGTGAAAAAATTCCTCCTGATGTCCAAATTTCACCTGTAAAAGGGCACGTGCTGAGGGTCACTCTGGCAGTGTGGCAAGGCTGCGTGCCCAGGTGATGCCAGAGTGAAGCTGTACCACCTCTTTCCCAAATAACCAGGGTGGGAAAGGGTTCAGGGTTTGTATCTAGGAAAAAAAAAAAAAAAAAAGGAATGACTAAGCCAATCTCATGATTTTGAGAGGATTGAGTCATAACAATACTGAAACCCCCAGGCAAGAATCCGTCAAATTAATCGCTAATTTACTCCATATTTTTTTTCCTTAAGCAAACTACCAAGTCCTGCAAAAGTCTAATTTGGCTGGGCAGCGAGTGATAGAGACAACTTTATATCAGTGAGAAAGTTGAATAGAAGAAAAGGAAGAGCACACAAGAACTCTGTGTCTTTGGCTGTTCACGGAAAGTGGGCAGAAGATTCCTCCCCGTCTCCAGGACAAGGACACGTCCCTCCTGTTTTGTGAAGAGCAACACTTACCGTGTGCTAATGACAGTAAATTATTTTCTCTATCAGCCTTCACCCTTCCAGCTGACACACCCAGCTGCCGCTCCCTCGCTTTTGTCTCTCCCCAGTGCTGCTGTGCTGTCCTGAGGCAGAGAACCAGCAGTGAAAATGGCTGGTTAATATTAAAAGGGAGAAACAAAAAAGGGAGACAAATGTTCAGGCTTTTTGCATACAGAATTTCAAACGTCTGTAAGCCCCTCTCCCCTCGGGAGTCTAATTTACAAGGTAAATAATGGAGTGAAAAACCTTACGTGGCTCGTCTGGTTGAAGGCAAAATTCCCTTCTGCCCACAATGCTGCCTAAGTAAACTGACTGTTCCAAAATACAAATGAGCACAGTGTCTTCAGCCTGGAAAGCAGAAATTCAAATACCAAAACTGCTAAAACCCAGAGCTGAGGGTGAAAACTGAGAAAGGATGTCACTGTCTCATTCAGCGACATTTTTAACACGTTCAATTTTATCCCATCTTAGTGTGGTTTAATTATAAAGTCTGTTAACATTTTACCATACTATTTCTTTTTGTAATACCGTGCTTTGATGAAACTTACCTGCTACAAAGTTTCCACCTTGGTTCTGTTTTATTAATTTTTGCCAGTTTTTGGCCTGTTATTTCATTACTGCTTTCATTGCACAAACCATTTGTATTTTCTTACATTCTTTATGCCAGTGGCTGTGAATTATCCCTCCATATCAACAAGTTGCTTTTCCAAATTAAAAAAACAACCAGTGTTGTATTTTTCTTTCTGCATATGCACATTCTTAAGATTCATGGAGCAATGTTCCTGACAAGATGAGGATTTATCAAAACCAAACAAGGTCCACGGCTGTGGAAATAAAGGATTGTCTGGCAGCAGCCTGGGAGCTGGATAAACCACTCCCAGGGTATCTGGCTCCAGGTGCTGCTGTAATTGCTCCTATCCTGCTGGAAATGCAAAGTGCTGGGGACTCCGTGGGACTTCACAAGGTCATGGGATCTGTGCTCATGTGACAGTGCCAGGAGATGTGTACTCACGGCTGCTGAGGATGCCTTTTGGGGAGTTGAAGCACTCGGGAGCCTCACACCCACCTTTTCAGGGACAGAGGGAGGTTTAGTGCTGTCCTTGTACAGCTTCATCCTGGTGCCAGGAGCTTCCAGAGCTCCCAGGACTTTTTCTTCAGAGATGCAGAACCTTTATCCCAACATTTTCTAGGTCCAATAAGGGCTTTGCCTGCATAAAGTGTTTGCAAGCCCTGGCTGGATCTCAGGGAGGGTCAGTTGGCTCAGATTAAAAACAGGATATTTAAGTTTTCAGTAGAGAACCAGCCAGCTCTAGGCCAGCATCAGAGATTGTAGAATTATCAACCTTGGTAATATTTTTTAACTTTCTGAGCCCTAAATGTCCCAGGGCAGCAGCAGGAACTGGGAGTGAGCAAAGGGAACCTGAGAGCAGAAGGCAGGAATGGTTCTGCAGGTGGAAAACTTTAGACAGGTAACACAGGCAAACAGCAGCTATTTAATTCCAAAAATGGGTTAATACAAACCTGACTTCAAATTCCATTGGCTGCTCACAGAAATTGGGAATTCCTAAATTTTCTGGACATTTCTAAAAAGATTTGCTGATGTGAAAAGCTTAAGCACGGACTAGGTCAAGCAGAAACACAGCTGAAGTGTGGACAAGCCTTGAGTAGATCATGTGGATGCTTGACTCAGTGTTTCAATTATCTATGCAGAACTTCTGGCTAATTAATTGTGACTTATTTATCCTTATCTTAAATACAAGTCTTCCCTCTTCTCATTCAATCATTCCTGTTAGTTCTGGACCATCAAAAGAACCAGCAAGTTTCCATCTCACCTTTCCCTCGTGTTCTGTCACCAAACCCATCATCATAAAAACAAAGGTATATTTTTTCCCAAAGCTACTCCGAGTTCCAGGAGGAACTAAAAAATGTGTGTAGCACCAACAACCTCGTGCCTGGGCTGTGTCCTTCCTGTGTGGAGTTACCAGGAAGGAGGAGGAAGCTGTGAGTAGCTGAGCTGTGCTCTGACTCTCACAGCGTGGTGACAGAACCTCTCCATCTGCCCTGACCTGATCCCTGAGACACCCCAAAGCCATAAGTTCATGAAGGAATAATTAGCATCTCACTCATTATTACATTCATGAGAACTGAAATAGCTCAAGAAGCTGAAATAAAATAATATTTAAAGCCTGTCACGCCGGCTTTTTTTTTTTTTTTTTTTGTCTTACTGGTCAGAGCTTTGCTAAGACATACCAGCAAGAGGAGAATCACAGTTCAAATCTGGGCTTGTTTTCTGCAAGTTAAATTGCTCTCAGAAAGAGCACTGAAGGTTAAATTATTTCTTTACATTCCCTAGGCACACAACCTCTTTTTTTTTTGCTGTCACGCAAGAATCCAGAATCCCAAACAGCGCCCAGAAAATCAGCAGTTTTTGGAAGAAACCACTGAAAGCAGTCAGATCTCCTACACACAAGACACCAGCACATTTTTCTCAATTTAAAATTTCTACTTGAGAACAAAAATATTTCCATCTTCTTTCTCAAGCCTTTAAAACAACTGCATCTCACACCAGGCTGGGATTTTTCCTCAGGGTACCTCGAGGGATTTGTTATCCAAGGTCAGAGTTACAGCAGCAGCTCCTGGACATGCCAATGCCACGACACAGGCATGGCAGTGTGGGAAGAGCAAACCTGAGGCTGTTGGTAGCTGCTTTGTTTCAGGTCAAACGAGCTTTCCTCAGAATCTGGCAATGGAAGCCTTTTTAAAAACGAGGTAGAGCAGTAGTTATTTTTCCCTGGGGCAGGAAGAAAGAGCTGTGCTTCCTGGCAAGAGTAAAACACTTCACAGAGCTTAGGGATGAAGGCAGTGGGATGTTCAGGAGCCAGGCTGAAGCAAGAGAATACACCTTTCTTCTGCCAACCCTAATTTCTCACCAGGAGGACAGTTCAGACCTCAAAAACCAGAGCAGAAATCCCACTGGTGCCACACAATTTCTCCCTCTCATTTTTCAGGAATTCCAGCACACCAATTCCCCAAAGCCGTGCAGCACTGGGGAGTGAGGGTGATCTCCAAGCTCCCTGTGCTGTCTGCTGACTCTTCCTGAGGGGGGATAGCCACATCTGGACCCACAACAGCCCAAATCCAGGGGTGATCAGGCATATCTGGATCCAAAACACCCCAAATCCAGGGGTGATCAGGCACAACTGGATCCAAAACACCCCAAATCCAGGGGTGATCAGGCACATCTGGACCCACAGCACCCCAAATCCAGGGCCACTTGGCCAGACCTTGCCTTTAGGAGTGCTCCCTGCCATGGGCTTGGAGGTGCAAATGGGGATCACTTGTTCCTTTAATAATGGAAAAATGCTTCTGGGAACAACAGGTAGCATCCCCCAGTGACCTCTAATGACACAGGACATGTCCCACCCTCACTCACAGCCTCTGGCTTTGGTATTTTCCCCAACAAACCCTTTTTGATGAGCACTGAAGCTGTCTTTTGTTCATGTTTAACATTAAGAAATTGTAACTTGTTTATCTGCACTCCATTAAATACTGCCTTTGAAACCACCCTACAAACTGGATTGGATCTTTTGTCAGACCTGTGAAAATGTGAAAAGGAATTTCATAGAATCACAGAATGGTTTGCCTTGAAGGAACCTCAAAACTCATCTTGTTTCACTCCCTGCCATGGGCAGGGACTTTCCACTGTCCCAGGGTGCCCCAAGCCCTGTCCAGCCTGGCCTTGGGCACTGCCAGGGATCCAGGGGCAGCCACAGCTGCTCTGGGCACCCTGTGCCAGGGCCTGCCCACCCTCACAGGGGAGAATTTCTTCCCAATGTCCCATCTAACTCTGCCCTCTGGCAGTGGGGAGCCATTCCCCCTTGTCTCTTCCAACTGTCTGGAGCAGAAAAATTTAGAAAAAAATGAATTATCTAAATAAATTCTATTTCTACTTAATATTGTTAAATTTATCTTCCTACTAAAATGTTTCCACCATTATGAATTTCACTGAAAAATGATTACAGGATCATTTTTTTCCAGTTAATCAAAAAGGAAAACCTCAGTGAAATCAATACACAAGACATCAGACTGTGATGAATAGAATATTCTAAACTGGATTTATTGTTCCCAGACATTAATGTAATACATAAACACATTAAAAGAGGGGATATAGTAACAAGCAACCCAGTAACAGAAAAAAGGCAAGTCTTTGAAATTTTTGTTCTATACTTACACATGAAAATGTCCCCAAAAAGTTAAGTAGTTGTCAGTCAACATAGCAAGGATTTCAGATATTAAAAAAATAACCCCAAAAACTTGTCAATGAGTTTGTCATAACCAAAATGTTTCATTTGGGTTTTTTTGGTTTTGTTTTAAATTTATTTTTAGTCTAAAAAAGAATAACCATTACCTCATGCAATACACAAAGGCTTTAAAATAAATCCATTAATGCAAATGAAAGCCTGACTCCTGAGGCTTTTTTTTAAATAAAAAAAACACAAAAAAAAAAAAAAAAAAAAAAACCCTCAAAGAGTTTCAGAAAATTAATTCCAACTAATTTTCTTAGCATTGAAGAAACAACCTATAACCTCCTTGCACTCCAGAAATTTATTGTTACCTCTTTCCTTACACATGTGCTTGTAGTAGGTCTTAAAGTAGGTTTCTTTAGTAGAAACTCTTACCAGAGTTTCCAATGAAATTAAGTGCAAAAATGTTCTCTTAGTGTTTTCCAATGATTGAGGTAAGTAGTTTGAGGGGGGAAAAAAGACAAAAAAGTGAGGATAGCAGGATATCACCTGCACATACACCAGGTGGAAGAAAAGGCAAATCTGAAATACGTGGAATGGGAGATGGGAGAGGAGGACTGAGGAAAAAATAACAGCAATGATCAACAGCTGAACTTTAAACCAAAGCCCTTGAAATCCACTCAGCAGATCAACAGTCACTGAAATAAAGGGTGTTTATGGGCATGGCTGGCGAGCTGGGCTCTGGGGGAGCTGGGATTGTGACAATAGTCCCGATTCCAGCTGACTGCCTGACAATGCTGGGAATGCCAGCGCTGCTCCAACAGCTGCACCACGTCCTGGCCAAGCCACACAGAGACCAAAGATCATCACACCAGGAGCTCCTGATGCCAACAAGGGGGTCACGAGCACAGAGCTGCAGCTTCTACAGTCAACAACGTAATATATGGCAAACGAGAGACTGAGTTAGCAAAATGTGGTATAAAAAAGTATAAAAGTTGTTTTTAAAAACCTCCTTAAACCGTTGATATAATACGATGTATGTGGAAATGCCATGAACCACAGAAGGAGAAGCCTAAGCCTTAACATTCAGGAGAGCAGCAGAACCTCTCTGGCCACATCACCCTTTGTATAGCAAGAGGGGGAGTTTTTGGTTTCTATTGTTGTTTTTTACCTTAAACATGAGTTTAATCCAAAAACCACATTCAAGCGTACATTTTCTGAGGCTTCAGAAGATGCCCTCCCCACCCTGTTTAAAAAAAAAAAGAATAAAGGTTAGATAGAAATGTCTAAATACAAGGAGCCCACCATCCAAGGGTGGCTATCCAGGAGTGGTCATCTTCCTCGATCTTGATGCTTTTTTGTTTTTATCTTTTTCTTTTTGTCCTCTGTTTTGGGTTTCAGGGCGCAGACACACGCGGACACTCCGGCAATTGCTTTGGGCAAGTCCGTCCCTTTGCACCACTTATTTTTCTCCTTATCATAGACCTGGACTGTTTTGGAGAAGACAGCCTCCTCCCAGCTGTAGCCTCCAAGGATATAAATCTTGCCTTCCCACACTGCCACCCCTGACTCGCTGTTGGCTTGCAGCAGAGGGGCCACTCTGGTCCACTGGTTGCACTGGGGGCTGTAGGACTCCACGCTGAGGATGTCGAACCGAGCCATGGTCTCGATGTTGTCGTCGCTGCCGCCGATGGAGTAGATGTTGTCCTGCAGGGTGCACATGCTGTGCCAGCCCCTGGCAGTGATCATGGGCCTCTTCTCCTCCCACACGTCCGTGCGGTAGTCGTAGCACAGCAGGTTCTTTCTGTAGGGGCCGATCTGGTAATCGTGGCCTCCCGAAATGTACACGAACTCCTTGTAGACGGTGCCGGCGTGGCCGTAGGTAAACCTGGGGCAGGCAAACAGGAGCACTCCTTATGGGTTTTATCAAGACACACGAGCATGCAGCAGGGACTGTGCTAAAGAAGCAAATAAACAGTAACTAAAGACAGAAGAATCCCTGATCTGGCGGTTACCCAGTAACTCCTCTCCTTCCCAGGGCCTCACCCTGCACTGCGGAGTGCACAGCCTGACAACCATTTTAAATCACCCTTTCCATAGCTGGTCACTACAGAGCACTAAGGCATGACAATCACTTTTTAATGCATCCTCTAGAGTGTGTCACACAACAGAAATAGCCCATCCTGTTCTACTGGCATGACCTTCACTCCCATATTTCTGCTCCAGTGCTTGGCTTGCATCAGTCTGAGAGGGCCAGAGAGGAAAAAAATCCACATCTCAGTAAGGGTTTCTGTGACAGAAAGGGGAAATGATCATGACACCTCTCAGACTTACCAGTAGGGATAAACCAAGAGAAACCAAGAAAACTGCTGCTGCCTTGCCCTTCACAGCTTCAGGATCAGTGGATACATTTCTTACCCACGGGCACTCTCTGCCCAGTTCACCTGCAGTCCCAACACAGACAGTGTCCTTTTCCTGAGCCATCTGTCTGCTCTACCACCACTGCCCTGGTGGGAAGCTGGGAACTTCTTTGGTCACCCCAGAACAAGGCAGCAGACCCCAGCACATCACAGATCATGGTGAACTAAGAGAAAATGAGATGGTGGAAGCAGCACCATGCATGCTGCATCCACAGGGCAGAGAGAAACCCCCTTTGACCATCTATAAAAAACCCACTACAAACCTAAATCTCTGGGCTGTTCTTAACTTCACACTGGGCTTTTCCTGACCAAACCTCTTTGAGCTCTCAGAAGTGGACAGCCAAGGTGATGAACAGCATCAGCTGCTCTGAACACATCATTTCTATGTCTTTCCCCCCTCTTTTGGGGCAGTTGGGGTGTCAAAAGATGCAGCACCAGCCACAGCAAATTGGCTCTCACAAGGACTCTGAACGGTTCAATCCCCACAGGGCACAGAGCAATGTACTCATCAGGCTGCACTCACCAGCCTCTACACCCTGCTTTGTAGTCAGGCACTGGAGACCACGCAGCCTCCACAGCAGACAAAGCTCTGTTAGCATTGCTGAACCCTTTGAACCGTGCCTGAACACGCTGGAGCTCTGTGTGGAGAGAACCTTGAGCTGTTTTTATTTCACAGGCTAGTGGTTTCTCTGAGCCACACAAATGCTATCAGAACATCTTCCACACACCTGAGTGCCAGCACTTGGTGTGCCAAGGGAGAAGATGGTCTAGGAAAGAAACCCCACATTTGCCCTGAAAGCACAATGCTTCTGAGATGAGCTAAAAGGTGGTTATTATCCTAGGTGCCTACTGAAACCTCTGATCCTTGTCTGAATCAGATATTTTAATAGGTTCCTGCTACAAGAAGCAGAAAAATCCCTGACATGCTTGGGCTGACAGTGCTGAGTGACCAGGACAGTCTGTTCAACTACAGGGGCTGGAGCACCAGCCCTGGAGATCTTGCAGAGGTGACTTCACTGCTGTTCTGCTTCTTGGCCTCTCAGGGAAAAGATAGGAAGAAAAAAGGAGAGAGCTTTGGTACAGTTATGGACTCTATCCAAAAAGGCAACTCAGAATTTCCACAGCTCCCAACATGCCTCGTGATGGAAGCAGTTAATTCAAACTCTGTGCTGCTGGTGGACATGATGTATCATGAGCACTTGAACCCCTGGCTTTCACCCTGCCAGAAATACCAGGCAGGTGAAGTGCCCAGAGATGCTGCTCCTTGGTTAAGGTCTCTTCCAGACAAAACAGGGACTGTCCATCTCCAGTGGCTCCTGGGCTGCTTGTCAGAGCCTGTTTCTCTCTACATCCACAGCAGTGGGTTTAAAATGCTCAGTCTGGGGATGGGATGGACAGCTTGAGCTCAGTTCATTTCAAACTGCAGCAGACTTGAAACCCACATGAAGCCAAGCTGCCTGGAGGCTGTGCTGTACCAGGGAGTTTGGAGGAGTCAGGAGGAGGACAATGTGAGGACATGGAATGCACCCCAGAGCCCTGCACTGCAGATGGCAATCACACTGCATTCACCATTCAGGGAAAAAATGACACTAAGTTAATAAAAACCTGCATGGCCTTTGGAGAAGTAGGTTAAATATTCTCCTGCTCTGGAGCTCTGTACAGGTAAGCAAGCCATAGCCATTGTGTCAAGCACAGGCATGCAGCCAGCACAGGCAGCTGCAGGGAAAGCACTGGGCTGGTTCCTTTGCCTCAGTCCATGGCTGTGTCCAGGGAACAGCAACAGCTAAGAGAGTGCTTTGACAGAAACCATCAGATCTGAACAGCTAAGAGAATGCTTTGACAGAAACCATCAGATCTGAAGCACCAAACCGACCATCAATTGTCCAGTACAGGGCAATTACCCTCTGAAAGGCACCAAAAAGTTTCACTTTGAAACTTTCACTTCTGAAAGCTCATCCGAAATAGCATCACTTTCCTAAGAACTGCATGAAATAGATGCAGAAATTGAAACCAATCAATGCAGATCCTTTCTACAAGCCCTGTGATTGAGAGAGGGGCATTTCTAAGGAGGCAGCAGAACAGGCACATCAATAGAGTGGGTCTAGACATCCTCCAACAGAGAGCATTGAGCATTTTGGCAGCGTTATCTGCAAGAGTGGCCAGAAAAAAGCAGAGGCATAAAGAGAAAGGAGATTTGATTTTAACATCTGCTGGAGCCTGGCACCAATTTTGAATGCCTTAACCCAGATACAGTGCTGAAAAATTAGTTCCTGACCCAGTAACACCATTCAAATGCCAGAAAACCTACCATTTACTGCCCAAGACAGAAAAGCACATAACTCAGTAAAGCTTTGGGAATCCCCTACTCCAACCAAAGTCCAGGTGAGCTGTGGTTGCTCTGAATCTTGGTGTCCACCTGTTGTAGCCCTGAGAGATCATTCATGACCCAGCTGGCAGAGCAGATACCATCACTCCCCAACCTGTTCCAGCACAGCTCCTCACACAGCAGCTCTCAGTTGTTCTGCCAAACTTTAACCTAAGGCCACTCAATTAATTTCACTGCTGTCTGCAGCAGACCTTTCCATGGTGTGCTCAGGATGAGAACACGCTGCCCCACCTCGTGCTCTGCCAACTCCTCAGCCACCACTGCTCCCTGCCGGGCTAGAAACTATGACAGAAACTGCTCCCAGCTTCTGGGAAAAGGGGCAAAAAATACAGGACCTCTCTGAAGAAAGGAAAAGGTATCCCACAACCAAGGGCCCTAATTGTTACTGTTAGGCTGGACGTGACATACACACACGTGATCAGTGTCTAAGAAGAAAAAAGGTTTTTATTCTGCATGTTCTCCAGCTTTTATACTCTTAACAAAGTGTGATCTTAAGTCATTAACTACATCACAATAACTTATTATATTCATTGGTGCAAAGCAATTAATGTTAATATAATTGGCAAAAGTTTTACAGGAATTTAATAAGGCACATATACACATCTACTTAGGCATGTAGACTAGCTTACAAAAATTCTCATGTGTCTTTTGTAATCTGTTTCCATGCTGATGGCCTTGTCTTCTTCCTTGCTCTGGATACTCTCAAAAATCATCAAGTGTTATTTCTTCTAGTAACTCAGCTTTGCTTGCAGGCCAGCTGTCAGGCCCCTCCATACTTCCCCCTTTTTGCAGTTGAGTGACAAACACAGCTGAGAAGGATTTTTGCAGAGTTTGATGCAAAAATCCAAGTAGATAAGGGAGACAGAGAGTAATAATTACAATCACTAACAAAATTAACAATTTAACAACAAGGTTTTAAGCTACTCAGTGATGCTTCAGCTCTTGAAAAAACTATTCAGCTATCTGTATCTGTCATCTAAGTGTCATCATCACTGCCCCACCTCCTGCTCTGCCAAGCTCCTCAGCCACCACTGCTCCCTGCCGGGCTAGAAATTGTAACAGAAACTGCTCTCAGTTTCTGGGAAAAGGGGCAAAAAATATAGGACCTCTCTGAAGAAAGGGAAAGGTATCCCACAACCAAGGACCCTCATGAGCATCAGGCAAATTGAATTCCTTGTAGCAGGCTTGGACCAGGTCCACCCCTTAGACAACTTGGCTGAAGTTTTCCCTGCAAATCATCTGCCCCGAGAGGCTGTTTGCTTCTCCAGCAAGACAGCCCAAGTTCAGTCAAAACAGCTCAGCTCCTTCCAAGAGAGTGCTTAGGGAAAACAACGTGTTGTTTTGACCATATAGGGTGGGAAGGAGAGGGGGGTGAGAGGAGATAAAGAAGAGGCTGTGAAGCTCTTCCTTAGAGGAGCAAGACTGTGAACAGCAGTGGGACACGGGGTTTGGTGCTGGCATGTGTGCTCAAGGACACAACCACTGCCTTCCCCTGCAGATCTCCACACACAGGGTATGGAGGGGCCTGACAGCTGGACTGCAAGAAAAGCTGAGTTCATAGAAGAAATAACAATTGATGATTTTCGAGAGTATCCATAGCAAGGAAGACAAGATAAGATCATCAGCATGGAAACAGATTAGAAAAGACACATGAAAATTTTTGTAAACTGGACTACATGCATAAGTAGATGTGTATATGTGTATATTAAATTTCTGTAAATCTTTTACCAAATATATTAACACTAATTGCTTTGTACCAATGAATATAATAAGTTATTGTGATGCAGTTAATGACTAAAGATCGCTCTTTGTTAAGAGCATATAAGCAGGAGAACACGCAAAATAGAAACTTTTTTCTCCTTAAACCCTAATCACGTGTGTGAATGTCACGTCTGACCTAACAGCAACAACGTGGCAAGCTCTGACCCTTGGGAAGCAACAAAACAAACCCATTTTCTGCATGTTCAGCAGAGAAGCTCTAACAACCAACCTCTGAGAGTCCCACCCCACACAGCTCCAGCCCAACACGAGCCCACACCCCAGAATGACCTCAACACGAGCCTGTCACTCCAGGGAACAGGATTCCAGGCAGTTGCTGGCTTGGGGCAGTCAGGAGTGGCACCAAAAAGCCTGCTGCTGGTGGTTGTGCTCCCAGGAGGACCAAAACACCTGCACATGCTCTCTTCAGAGGGAAGAAGACAGAAAACCACAGGAAAAGAGGAGGTTTTGTTGGGATACAATGCCTGATCAGGCAGTCAGGAAGCAGAGGACTGGAGCTTCTGGTTTCCTCTACATGAGAAGTCTTGCTGCTGGAAGAGGGCTGAGGGAGATGTTGAGTGAAACAGGAACTTAAGTCAGTTTGAGGAACAAAGAGGTCAGATGAGGAGTGTGTTGAAGGGAAGAGTGGAGCAGGCAGGGGAAACTGTAGCTGGAATGCTTTTAGTCTCGAATGGATCACAGAATCCTCTCTCATCCTTCCTCCACTGCCAGTAAATCACACACTCACAGGGATGGGGCAGCCACAGCTTCTCTGGGCAACCAGAGAAGGGTCTCACCATCTCACAGGTGAGAATTTTTTTCTAATATCTGATCTAAGCCTGCCCTCTGCCCGTGGGAAGCCATTCCCCCTTGTTCTGGCACTCCAGGCCCTTGTAAAGTCTCTCTCCATCGTTCCTGTGTGCTCCCTTCAAGCACTGGAGTGACACAGTTACATCACCCTGAAGCTTCTCTTCTCCAGGCTGAACAACCCCAGCTCTCTCAGCCTTTCCTCTTAGGAGAGCTGTTCCATCCCTCTGATCATCCTGGTGCCTCCTCTGGACTTGCTCCAACAGCTTCACCTGAAGTACCTCAAGGAGGGGCTGCCCAGAGCCTTTTCAGCAGCCCCAGATCTGCCAGGGACACCCAGCTC
Source organism: Serinus canaria (assembly GCF_022539315.1). Lineage (NCBI taxonomy): Eukaryota > Metazoa > Chordata > Aves > Passeriformes > Fringillidae > Serinus > Serinus canaria. Next base: position 17,596,540 of record NC_066325.1, on the reverse strand, counting down.
AAGCCTTGGATGTGTGTCAGAAAGGTTCCTGTTGCTCACCTCTGAGCCTGGCCTTTTGCAACCTGCATAAAGTTCTTTTTGCCTTATTCCTTCTGTGCAGAAACAATTCAAACTGAAACAATTCACCGCCCAGCACCAAATGGAAAAAAACAGGGCTGAAAAGACAAAAAACCCAAAGGGGCCAAGAGTCCACTAAGATCTAACTAAAGAGACTTAAATGTGCAAAACAGCAGCTGCATGGAAAAATGGGGAGCTGCCACCACACAGCTGAGCTGACACAAGGACAGAGCAACAGGAAGAGAGGATGCAGAATCATTTATTTGGGTGCAGGAATAATTCATCCTAAAAGGGGTCTGAACCCTAAGGGAGGACTTTTGCCTCGTCCAAGCAGATCAGCCAGGCAATCTAATAAAAAATTAACACCCACAAGTCAAAGTTCACATTAAATGCTGCAGCTGCAGAATTCCCAAAGCCAGCACACAGGCAGCAGTTGGAATATGCAGACAAACTGCTCCTTTTTAGAGAGTCTGGGTGGATTAAGGCAACTGTGTGAACTTCTCCAGGATCATTTATGAGCAAAAATAGTCACAGAGGATACACCTCACAGGAGACCCCAGTTAAGAGAAGGATTTAGGACCTGAAGAATCTCTCCTACACAGCTTCCCAGGCAGGGTTGTGGTGTTTAGCCCCAACTGCTGGATCTGCCTAAGTGAGCAGGAATAAAAAAGCATCCTGCTTGTGAAGAGCACTCGAGCCCAGCTGCCAGCCTGGATCAGCCTTGCATTGCAGCACCTGCCCAAAATAGAACTGGGCAACAGGCTCCTGTGCCTTCACTGGCTGCCTCTGGCTCTGCAGCTCAGGGACCAGGGAAGAGCCCTGAACTCTCAAAGCAAACTGCAGGAACCTGCTCTGTGATGGCACCAGGAAAGCCAGCACTGCTGCTGAGCTTGCAGACACCATGGAAACACCACCCATACAGTCTGTGATTCCCACAAATGTGAAACATCACCAAATCTGATCACAGCAAATGAAATGCTGTCCTGCTGTCCTTACAAAGCCACTGCTCTGACGTTGATTCAAGACACAGTCTGCTACAACAAGAGCTGCAGGGCTTAAACCTCTCACAAGAAAACAGCCAAATTTTAACTCAGAGAGAGAGAGAGCTCACATTTGTCAGGGTTCTGTATTTCCAATACAGATAATTGTGTTTAGCTGTGACAGCCAGCCTGAGCAGCCCAACACAGAGAAACACCCTACAAGGAAAATCATCACACCAAGGTGACAAAGTAAGGCCAAAGAAATGACAAACCCCTTTGGCCAAGATGTGAAAAGTGACCCTGAAAATATTCAACTCCAAGTGGCCTCAGGAAAAGCTTTGTAAGAATTGTAGAATGAAATCAGAGCTCTCCCTCCCATCTTCCAGATGCACTTTGGGATGGAAATTAAAACCCTGCTGACCTGAGGCACTGCCTGCTCAGCTCCCAGCTGCTGCTGTGGTTGGTATGGCTGATGCCACATTGGTTTTACATTCCCTTCCCTCCCTTCCAGGGCTCCCTTCATCAGCTGAAGCCACACGAGCTCCCTTTACTACCACCCTGCAGACACAGGGGAGCTTCCAGACAGCTCAGTTACCTGGGCAGTCCTGCTATGTAGGTCCAGGAGTCCTTCTGAGGGCTGTAGGTCTCAACTGAGGACAGGGCCCCGTTTTCATTCCTGCCACCAACAGCCACCAGCATGTCAGTGATGGCTCCCAGGTAGAAATCCACTCGTCGCTGTCTCATGGAGGCAACCTGGCAAAGGAAAATGACCTGCTGGCATCTTCCAGTGTCTGGCAAGCAAGGGACTTAAGGGCTATTAACATCTTAGGATGGGGAAGTTGCTCCTTCCCCTTTATGTGGTAAGGAGAGATTCTGGTTTTGACTATTATATTCATAAAGCACTTCTGTTTTTCTGCAGTAGCACTCATTTCAAACAAGGGGAAACAAGGAAACATCTAAGAGACAGGTTACTCTATAAACATTTGTGTTTATAGGAACTCCTTCCCAAACTCTGCAAGAATTACTGGAGACCACAAGTGCACCATCCAGGATGGCTGATCCACAGAGGAATCATGACTGGCTCATATGGAAACCATAACTGGTCCACACAGGAACCATGGCTGGTCCATATGGGAACAAGGAGTGGCTGATTCAGTAGCCCACACAGATGAAGGGGTTTGTGGCAGCACTGGGAGCAAAGAGCTCCTTCTAAGGGACATTTAGCACAGAGACACTTGACAATTGTCAGAGACATTTCCTTTTTACATCACACCCATTTCTGATTTCTATGTACTACTGCTTGAGGAAGATGAGCCAAGCAATCACCCCTAAGTCCATTCCAGAATTATTCCCAGAAATAATCTAAAGAATTGTGGGCAGATGCTGATCAGGAATTTCTCAGATGAGATGCCCAACTCCCAAATGAAGCTGAATATCTGCCCCAAACTCTTTTGCTCTTTGTGTAATTTAAGCATTCCCACAAAGGACTCGAGCAGCTGCTTCAGCGTAACCAACTTGACTTTTCATTTGGAAGTGCTGCCACGTTGGCTATTCCAACAAGCCCTGCCCTTCCACCAGCAAAGGAGAAAACACTCTACACATCAAGGACTTTGAACAGAGAAATAATACAGCTCAAGCCTCACCTTTATCCACTGGTTACAGCGGGGGTCATACCTATATAGGAGATTTGAGGCCGCATCCCCTCCATTGTCCCGGGAAAAGCTGCCCCCGGCTATGAAGATGAATCCTCCCAAGACGGCCACGCAGTGGTGACTCCGCCGGGCCGGCAGGGGTGTCTCTGCCACCCACTGTCCCTTCCTGGTGTCCAGGAAGCAGGTGTCATCGCAGAGCTCCAGGCAGCGCTCCGACACCTCCCCGCCCACGAAGAGCAGGCGCTCCTCGCAGGTGCGCAGCGCCGTGCGCTTGGTCTGCAGCACGGGCTGCGCCGCCACGCTGTTGTGGTAGCTCACGGCCTCCTCGATGAACCCCTCGCAGTTGGCTTCCTTGGGCAGCAGAGAGCACACGGCAGGCTTCACCCGGTGCAGCAGGTCGCTCTTGGGGATCAGGGGGAAGTGGATGTTGTCCAGCACTTGGTAAGCCTCGTTCTCCCGCTCCGGGTACTGAGTGAGCCACTGCAGGGCCGCCTGCAGCAGGTCGTGCTCGCACTCCTGCTGCACGTCGCTGCTGTCCAGGTACTGGCACAGCTTCTGCAGGGAGATGTTCTGCAGGAAGTCCGGCGTGAAGGACAGCGTGCCGAAGTTCTGCAGGATGAAGGAGTCGATGTAGGAGTCAAGGCGCTTCAGGTTGTAGATGGAGGCCAGCTCCTGCAGGTACAGGTAGTTCTCCTCGCTGACTTCGTTCTCCAGGTACTCGCAGCAGAAGTCCACCACCTTCCAGATCTGCAGCAGGTGAGCTGTCTCCAGCACGTAGTCGATGTTCCCTCCGTCCAGAGACAGCTCACTGCCGTACAGGAAATCCACCACGGCCTTGAGGCCGATGTAGGAGGCTCCAAAGAGCTCCACCTCCTTCTGGTGGGCCTCCCTCATGCCGATGGTGAACATAGAGTTGAAGTAGTCGCTGCACACAGCCAGGAGGTTCCTGTGGGCCGGGACTCTCTGCTCGTCCACCACCAGCACGATGTCACAGAAGAGGCCTCGGTGCCTCTGCTCGTTCAGGCTCTGCAGAACCAGACTGGAGTGGTCATCCCACCTGTACACCTGGAGAACACAAACACCATCAGGCAGGTGGCACCTCCACCACGATCAGTTCCAGAGTGGAACATGTTTTCCCACTAAGTGCAGTCAGAGACAGCTTTTTTGTGTTGTGCATTCACATTTATATTAAATTCTGACATGAAGTGGTGGCAAGTGACACAGTACGAGCCTGAGCTCCTCACCTTCACTTTGAAAGGCCTATGGAGACTTTTACTGCTTCCTACTCCCCTTGCTTTATAAAATTTACTTTTCCTTCCCCCACAGTGCTGCATTGAAACCTTCTCCCTGATGAGTTATACAGGCACAATTTTCTGAAACTCTTCCACTCATTGTCTCGGAGACATCTTGCTGACATTTCCTTTCTTCCTTGTCCCCCAAATGACTCCTTACAGAGTTCTCCCAGCTAAGCTGCTCACAGAGCATTCAGAGTGGGAAGCACACACACAGAAGTACTCTGAATTTTCATTCAGCCCATGTATTGTTTGGGTTACTGCTTGCTTGACAGCTACCCCCTCTTAAATCTTTCCAGAACTCTGCATTTCTAAGCTTGTTAGGGTAAAATCCCTCTCTTTCTTCCCACATTATTCCAGGCACACACACTGCACTCAGAAGGAATAGCTGTTTATTTATGTGCAAAGCCACACATGTGGAGAACTGATTCCCACAAGGCTTCTCCTCCTTCCAGAAGCTGAGGTAGGCTTTGTTTAAATGAATAGGAGCAGATATTTTTCTTTTAAAGGAAAGGGAAAATGCCCTCAGGACACGTCCATTAAGTGCCCTTCTGGGATCCCTCTGCTCCTCACATTCTAACCACCAGCTCTGGATGTGTCACTGAGCTTTTAAGGCCACCAGCATTTGCTTTTTTCCCCACAGACTCACATCACCAGCCTTAGGATGAACCATTTGGTGGAAACATTTCTGATGGAAACATTTTGTTACCCCTCAAATGTCCTGCAGAACATGAACTGAACACAGCTGGTCAGTCCAGAATGCCAAGAGAAGCTTTAGGACCACCCTCTGGAGGAATTAAATGTGTGATGGCACAGCCAGGTACCTTGTGAGGCCTCTTAATAAAAGCCAGGTTAAGGTAATGCAAATACCAAATACTTTAATTACCAAATCCAAACCAGGCAGAGCCTGTAAGAACTTGTAAGAGCAATGAAAAGGGGTGGAATGAGAGCACATCCCTGTGTCCTACCTAAGGCAGCTCTGAGCAGCCCTGGCTGTCTGAATCTTGCCCAGTCCTAAACCCCCAGGCTGCATTGCAGAGGTGACACCTGAAAAGGTCACAGGGGTGACCTGAGCCTCCGGGACTCTCCCCCTTCCCTTCCCCACCAAGCTGCTGTTTCTCCTAGGAATCCTAATGCCCTGTGGCTCTCCTGGCTGCCCAGGCAGGGAGCACACAGCCACAGCAGAAAAACCTGGAAAAACCTTTGCTGGGTTGGTTAAACCATGGTGGGACCCTCTCCACCCATCTGTCTGGAAAAGGTTTGATTCTTAGAGCCAAGAGGGCTTCTTGAGACCCAAATTAACAACCAAACATGCTGCTCTTACTGTGACATCCCAGCAGATTCTCTTTATTTCCTTATGGTCTCTTCTAAACAATGGAGCCCAAGCTGCCAAAAATCCTGCTGCTGCAATGGCTCTGAACGCTCAAGTGTGCAGAGTTAAACCAGTCTAAGGGAAGAGGCTGCAATAATTAAAAGCTTTCTGCATCAAAACTCTTTAATTTGCCTTACACTCATGAACACACCTCGGAATTTAAAAAGGGATCTATGGCATAGACAACAAAGTGGCTTCCACTGAGGAATAAAACTGCCAGAGATCTGTAACAGGAAAAAAAATGAAAAATTGTGGACTGTAAAGCATTTTCCTGAGGCTGGGAAAAGCTGATATTGTACAGAAGCCCCAGCAGAAACCAGAGGGCAGAGAGGAGGGGGGAAGAATAAATATGGCAAAGGATAAACCACACTTCTGTGGCAGCTGTAATCAGGGGGAGTTGATGGTGGCAGATGAACAGACAAGAAATAACAACTTGCAGCACCCTCTCCCAAATCTGGCTGACAGGGGATAGGATTGATCCAAACCCTTGGGCTGAACCAAACCCATCCTCCCCCTCCTCCCTGGGAGCTGGCTGATCATTTCTCTCTAATATTCCCTAATTCCACCATCGTGCATAACGAGATTACAGCAGAATATCAGATTTGCCAGAGATCCCTCTCTGCTGAGCTGGATGTTGAGGCAGCAGCGTAATCCTGCCCTCAGATCCGCCTGGCAACTCGCTCTCCTGGAATCCCTGTTGCCATGTGGGACTGCTGCTGCTCCAGGAACCAGGCATGAGCCCACTCCTCGCTGCACTGGAGGCACTCCCAGCACAGCAGCTCAGAATTTCAGCCACTTGCTGAGTTCATTTGTTCAGGGAGCAAGAAATGGAGCTGAGAGCTGCACATTTCAGAACCAAGACTAATTTCATCCTGAACTTGAACATCTTCCTCAAGCTATTTATATTCTGGAGAGCAGCCTTACATTATCCAGTGGTTCTAAGTTTAACAGATAGTGACAGCTTCTGTCTAAGCAAGCAAATAAAACAATGCTGTCAAGTTAATTAATTTTTAATGTGATGAATTATCATTACATTCAGACTAAACCATTTAAGTGGCAGACAGGATCAGGGAAAAATTATACTGGTATGGATGCATTTAAAAATTAGTCCTATTTATCTTACATCAATTGTATTAGAGCAGAATTTCAGCTTCTCTTGGATTCAAAGATCTAATTCTCTCAGACTGTAAATGCAGCACTGCTGCTCGTCAATGGTGCAAAAGAAAATTAGATCTGGCTCATTCAGCTTTGGTAAGGAGGCACTGAAAAGTTTCTCTTTTCCAGCTTTTTTTTCTGCTATTACAAGGTACCTGTTCTGCAGTTCCTGTAACTACAGCACAAAAGCAGCTTGCACTGGCATGAAACAAAGTGAACATAATAATTACAGCTGTTATTAACATTTTATGTCATCCTGAGGACCTGCATAAAGAGCTGCCTGAGATGGATTTCCGGGAATTCACAAATAAAAACAATGTATTTGTGCAGACAGAGCTTTGATATAAAGAAAACGAACCCCACAAACTTAAGAAAGCAACCCAGGCTCTGTGAGTTCACCGGGCTAAGCACAGTTTGCAGGATCGAGGCTCCCATCTTGTACAAAACCAAGACTGAATCTAAAGAGCAATCCCAGCTTTGCTTTTGTAACGAGCTTGGATTTTACGAGATGGATCCGTTTAAAAAACAAACACACCACATTTCATAACTGAATTTTTAGTATAGAGAAACTACTGTGCTGCAATGATGTGGGTTTCTAAGTTATGAGTCATGATGAGCAGATGCCCATTTGCTGCTGCTTTTCCTTTTTTTCCCCTTAATCACTAGGCAGCAACTTCTACCAAAAATACTTGAGCAGGTAAACCACCATTTCCACCCCTCTTTTTAAAAGCTCTGAATTCTCACATTCCTCCCAACCAGCCCGCCCAAAGGAGACCCTTTACCCCCAGCCGGATTTTTTTGGTAGGCGACACAAATCGTACGAACCTTCGAGGATTCACTTATCTTGTGCGGGCGGCAGATCCTGCTCTGCCGGGTTCCCTCCATGACCGCCCGATCCGCAGCACTTCTGCAACAAAGGCACAGGGAGATGTTCAGCAGCTCGCCAGCCCCTCCTGAGCGCTCGCACGCATCTCGAGCCGAGCAGGGAATGCAATTCCCGGCACGGCACGTGTTGGAAACGCCCGGCTTAAAAAATATTCATTTTCCCTCCTTCTCCGCCGTTGTCAAAGGTCGGTTGTGTCAACAAGTTGGGCACAGCCCAGCCCAGCACCGGGCTCAGCGCTGGCTGCCGGGGGAGCGCCGAGCGCTGCCCGGGGCCGGCCGGAGCCCCCCGGCCGCGGTGACCGACCGGCCCCGGCCCCGCTCCGGCCGCTACATCGGCCGCGGGGACAAAATACGGGCGGAAAACAGCCGGGAAAACAAAGCGGTGACAAATTCCTGGAGGCTGCAGCCGCCCCTCGCCCCGCGGCCGGGGCAGGAAACGCCGGCGGGGCGGAACCGAGCGGGGCGGGACCGAGCGGGGCCGGGAGCGGCGGGGGAGGCGCCGGGCGGGGCGGGCCGGGGCGGGGATCCCCGCGGGAGAGACCGAGAGCAGGGCCGGGATGCTCGGACACATCCGGGAGATGGGAGCTGTTTTCTGCCCCGGGATGCTCGGACACATCCAGGAGATCAGGGCTGTTCCCTGCCCCGGGATACACGGACACATCCCGGGAGATGGGAGCTGTTCCTGCCGGGATGGCACTGGCAGGACCTGAGGCAAGGCAGACATGGGTAGCTGTGCCAGGGGCACTGGCTGCAGGGAATGCAGGGTTTTTTGTGTTTCGTTTGTACAGCGGTGATAAACTGTGCAGTGGCTGCGGGAGGTGCAGCCCGAAACCCCACCACCATCTCTTGCTTACCTGGCATGACGCTACCTGACCTCAGAAATTCACCTCCCCAGTGGGGCTTTCCCTGCTTCTGTGGGACTTTCCCTCACTCATTACGGCCCAGGAGGATTAAAATTAAGATGTTCCTCCTGGCGAGCAGCAGGCTGAAGGTTCCCTGCCTCAGGGGGGAACTCAGAAGCAAAGACACTACACAGACCACCAGGCCCAGTTTCAGTGCAGTGGTCCAAGGGGACAAGCCCTTTGCTCACCCAGCACCCCGGGTACCCTCCTGGGGTGATCGATGGACAGCAGAAGGCTGGGTGTGTGTCCAGGCTCCATCTGCTCTCACCAGGGACTGCCCAGCTTGGACACATGTCCTGGGTGGTGACAGGGCTGCGTGGCTGGCAGAGGGTGATGTATGACACCAGGGGAGTGTGCCATGGCTGCCTGGTGCCAGCACCTCCCCCTGTGCCAGCCTCTGCCACCCTCCAGTGCTGGGGCAGTGGCACCCAGCCAGCTCCAAGGACACCCCAGGAAACTAGAGGGGATGATGGGCCTGTACTCATCTATTGACTATTGAGTCTGGAGATGAAAGTGGTTTTTGCCAGCTTTGGCCTCTCCTCATGTGACCATGAGGACCTGGGTAAAGACCCTGGACTGTCTGAGTGAATTCCCACTCTGCTGCCAGCCCCAGAGTGGGCTGTGACCTGAAAACTGACAACCCCAACACTGTGACCTGAAAACTGACAACCCCAACATTGTGACCTGTAAATTGACAACCCAAATACTACCTGAGACCTGAAAACTGACAACCCCAACACTGTGACCTCAAAATTGACAACCCCAATGCTAAATCTGACCTGTAAATTGACAACCTCAATGCTAACTTTGACCTGAAAATTCAGGGCAGCCTCTTCCTGAAGGAGAGCATTGTTCTATCCATTCCTTTCTCTGTTCTCTCCATTCCTTTCTCTGCTTCTGCACAGAAAAGACAGGGATGGAGAAGCAGGATTGGGGGCAGGGATATAGAAAGATTGGAGAAGAAGCAAAAAGTGGGGGAGATGGCAAAGAGATACAGGGACAAGGCATTTGCAGGGTGTATTTTAAGATAAAGATTATGTTTCTGGGGGCCCATGGCTGAGCAGAGCCATCCTGTTTGCTCAGCTCCCTCCAAATATTCGGAGACCCTTCCTGAACCTCGTGGTACATTCTAGACAGCTGAAGGTCACTCCAGACTCCCAGGACTCCAAGCCTGCTGGAGATGTTTTTTTGAGGAGGTCCAAAATTCCTCACTTTCTCTTGTGCTCCCTCTCCAAGGACTCCTGTGACATGGACAGTATTTCTGGTATTTCTGCCAGGCCAGTGACATCTTCCTCACAGGATGAAAAGCCCCATGTTCTGGAGGTCTCAGAATTGCCATATGAAAAGCAAATCAGAGCTCACTAAAGTCAAAAAAGTAGGTAATTTCCTCACTCCAGTGACAGCCTGATGAAACTGAGCACAATACTTATCCCTGCATGCATTAAATATATATATATATATATATCCAAGAGAAAGTGAGAAAAGAAAAGGAAGAGAAGCAAAGAGAAGAGGTTTGGTCCCACAAGGAAGATGTGCATTTCTGATGTTTGGATCTGGCACTGAAAAGTGTGAGGCATGAAGTCCCTGATTAACAGAATTAATTCTTCAGCCACTGGGTCACAGAGACCTGCACAAGGATGAGATTGTCTCCTCCTAAGGGATGACATTGGAGTCACCCACCTCTAGGTGGAAACATCAGGAGCTGAGGGTCAGGGATTGAAGGGACAAGGACAAGGACAAGGACAAGCAGCAGTGTTACAGGTATAAACAGCAGCAAGTGCCAATGGATGATAAACACAGACTACAAAAAAATACATTTATGAGCAGATAATGTTCAGCATAAAGGCTTTAGAAAAAAAATGAAAGTGTTCCTAAAAGCAAAGAAAATTAATATAAATCCAGAAGTATTAATGTGTGATTACATTATCATCTAGAGCCTGCAGCCTGCAGATACCGAGTGTGATTCACCCGGTGTCCTCCACTTGTACTGACTTCAGAAACATTTCCCTGTTCCCTATGACCTCATCGAGCCAGAGATGCACTGCAGCAGTGCCCCGAGGCTCCGGGAGCCTCACGTCATCCAGGGACGGGCCTGCAGCTGGAAGGAGCTGCGGGCACCACTGGGCTTGGTGGCACTGAAGGGTCCCTGGCACTCTGGGCTCGCTCTGGAGCTCTTGTCCCTCATGTCTGACAGCGCTCAGTGACAGCGTGGTAATGAGGCTCCTGCTGCTCACAGGGACAACACTGATGTGAAACAAGCAATGGTCACCCCCTGCAAACTTTAAAAGAAAGAAAATGTGATACTTTTTATCAAGGAATGCGTTTTTTTTATTAAATGGTAAATCCAGCCGCCTGGGATTTGGGGAGCAACCCACTGAAATGCCGAAGGACTGGTCAGTAAAACTCCAGTCTTTGGGCACGAATAAACAGCACGTTTGGTGCTCACAGGCAGCCTCAGCCTCTCGCCCGCATCTCCCGGAGCGCAGGGACTCGCAGGGATGCGGGATCGCTCCTGGGCAGCGCCGGCAGCCCGGCAGGGGGAGATCGCTGCATTGGAACGGGGCGCGCCGCTCGCACACAGACACTGACACACGGACAGACACACGGACAGACACACGGATACACACACAGCCTCCCGCACACACTTGGCCCAGCAGCGGCTCTCACCACCCAAAGTTAACCCCGGAGCCGCCGTTCGAGGCCGGGGCCGCCCTGAGCGCTGGGGCCGGGATGCGGGTGATGCTCAGCCCCCGCTGCTCCGCACAGCCCCGAGCCCCATCCCCGGCCCGAGCCCCATCCCCGGCCCGAGCCCCATCCCCGACCCGAGCCCCCATCCCCGGGCCCCCATCCCCGCTCACCTGCTCCGCTCCGCGCTACCTCCCGTGCGCCCGGCCCAGCCCCCGGCCCCGCCGCGCCGCCGCCGGCCGCTCCATCCCGGGCTCTGCCTCCTTCCTCCTCCCGGCCCTTAGCGGCTGCCACAACATCGGGGAGCTGCCAGCACGGCGGCGGCCGGGAAAAGCATCCCCGCGGCGGGTCCGCGCCGCGCCGGGCCGGGCCGAGCCCCGCGGCCCCCGCGCCCCCGTGCCCGGGCTATTGCATCACCGCGGTCCCCCCGGTGGGCCGGGAGGGGCCGGGCCAGGCCCCGCAGAGCCATTGGCGGCGGCGGCGGCGGGGGCGGGACGGCCGCGCTGCGCGGGGCCAGGCTCGGCTCGGCTCGGCTCGCTCAGCGCGGTGCGGCAGCAGCGGCGGCCGCGGCCACCCCAGCTCCGCGCCGCTCCGCGCTGCCCCCCTCCCCTTCGCCCCCATGGCCACCAAAATCGACAAGGAAGCGTGCAGGGAGGCGTACAACCTCGTCAGGGACGATGCCACAGAGGTGAACTGGTAGGTGGCCCCCCGGCATCCCTCCGGACGGGCAGCGGGTCGCTGGGGTTCGCCGTCCTTTCTCCCCGCTCCCCAAAGGGTGGCTTCTACAGACCTTGACCCCTGCTCCTCTTCCCCTCTTCCTAAAGGATGAGGTTTTCACAGCCTATTCTTCCCCATCTCCTCCTTTCTCTTCCTAAAGACTGTGACTATTCGATGGATTCTTCGCCTTCCCTTCCCCCATTCCAAAGGGTGACTTTTAAACGTGTTATTCCCCTTTTCCTTTTCCCCATTCGGAAAGGTGACTTTTAACTGTATTGTTCCGCTTGTCTTTTCCCTCCCCGAAGGGTGACGTTTAAGTACAATGGCTCCACGATCGTCCCTGGAGACCAAGGGGTAGACTATGAAACCTTCAAAAGGAAGTGCACAGGTAAGCTCCGTCTCCGTTGCCTCGGCCCCTTTCCGCCCTTGCTGCTGCCCGCGGCCAGGGGACAGGACGGGAGGAAACTTGGGGGGACTGGGATCAGTGCTGCTGCTTCTCCCCCTGCAGCCCTGTCCTGCGGGATCGCCTTTCAGCCCCACAGAGCGCAACTCCCCCGAGTCCATAGTCCAGCGGGTCCTTTGTCTCACCCTTAGACTTCACGTCCTTCGGGCTCTTCCTCCCCTCTTTGCACAATCTTTCACTGCTCCTCGGTTATAAACCAGATAAAACGCCTGATAAGCAACGGCCGCCTTGTTTGGCAATGCAATTTCAGGGCAAAACCGACTCGGTTGTGGCTCCAAAGACGCGGGCGTGCAGATCCTTGGGAATGAAATACTTATAAAATCCTTCTGAAAATCATAGCACTAAAGTGACTGCAGTTGGAAGGCGTGCTAGGATTGTTTAGGGACACGAAACCTGAGCGGAGGGTGGTCATTGCAAAGCTGGGCTCGAACAGTACAGCCCTGCAAACAATCGAACAATCGCAGATGTGGCGTTGCACAACCGCAACTGTTGCGGCTCCAGGTTTAAACGTGGCAGTAGATTGTGGAGCTGCCGGCTGTGGAACGTTCAGGGCAGGAACAAAGCCTTGGGAAAATGAAGATAAATTCAGGAGTGTTTAACTGCGCCTGATCGTGACTTTTGATGAGTTTCACAAAAGAGGGTTTTGATTTTTATATTGGTTTTTATCAGTTTTTCTCCTGTCTTGGCTGCTAGTTAACAATGTCACCAAGTGGGGTGAGATATGGAGTATTTTTTACTAATTCTGGATTATAACAAAGATTTACTCAGCCAGTTACTGTACAATCGAGTGCTGTGATTCTGTATTTTCAGAATTCTGTGTCTGAACTGTGGAGGAATTGTGCTGAGCAGACCCTGCCCTCCCAAGGTGGGGCAGTTCATGGAGACACTCTGGGGCTGGGAGTCCCAGGGCTTGGCTGGGCTTTATTGAGGGGAAGGGGAGAACCCCCAGGAAAGTAACTGAGGGTGGGACAGCTCTGATCTGACAGGAGAAAAGAGTATTTTAGTCCTTGGAAAGGAGCCCTGAAATGAAGATGGTTTAGGCTGCTCTGCTACAATGTTGGCAGTGGGGTCTCACTGAGATTAATGCAGCCACTTGTTTCCAGCTGTTCCTGAGAACCTGCAGGGAGAATTCTCAGAACTAGGAAAGGTCCTGTTGTGGTTGGTGTCAGAAGAGCTGATCCTGCACTGCAGGAACTCCTTCCCACTCAACTCTTTTTAGAGAGTAACAGAAGGGAAAAGCAATTACCTGGAACCCAGGGAATCCCAGGGCTCAGCACTGTGGAAGTTCATGGCAGTGGTTAATTGTTCCCTTGGGAGGTCAATGACTTCAGGATCTGAGTTCTCTCTCCTCTCCTGGCCAACTTAACTGAGCATCTCTGGTGTCTCCAGACACCTGGGGCTTACAGGGAGCCTTCCCCATTTGTTTTCTCTCCTTGCCTTTATACAGTCCCTGTCTTTCTTTTTGTTTGAGCTTATTTTTAATGCTTTTTCTGGAAGTTCCCTTCAGAACTTCCATTCTATGGCAAAGGGAATCCTTTTCTGGAGGGGCTGAGCAGGCAGAGGGGCTTTGGCAGAGCACAGGCAGGAGTTGGGTTGGGTAGGATGAGGATGACAAACAGTGGAGGTACACACTGCACTCTGGAGTGTGGCCACATCTGTGTTCTTAACAGGGTTTATAAACAGGGTGCTCAAAGCAAGCTGGCCTCAGGTTACAAAAAAAAAAAAAAATCCATATTTTAGAAATAAGCTCAGTAAGGAAAGAGTTAAATATAGGGCACTTGTGGGATATTGTTAGCCTTGAATGGGGAGCTAAATTCCTTGGAGCTGCTCCATTGCTCCCTGTTCCTTCTCTCCCTTTCCTTTGTGCACCTGCTGAGGGCTGTTCCCTGGCAGACCAGGGCCAAGAAGCTGTCATCAAACACACCTCTGGAGCACAGCTGCTGGAGGATTTAAAAAAAGGCAAATTCAGGTGCCTGGTCCTTGGCTGGGAGCTGAAAAGGATCTTCCTCCACCCACAAATTTCGGTGCTGTAGTTGGGAAAGGAAGAGATGGAAGTTTTGGAGCCTCCATCTGCACAGCAAACCTTCACCTGGCCCGCTAGACACAGTCAGGGATCAAACATTGTGCCAGCAGTGAAGTTGGAGCTTTCCTTCCCATCTGGAAGAAAGTGGAAGTAGAGTTGGTTGGAATATTTCTACTGAAACAAAGTCAGTAAAAAAGAGTAGCAAGACATGGAAAAGCTGTTGAATGTTATTTCTTCTTGTTGCTCCATCTCTTTCATCTTGGTCTCTTCTATCTCCTTTTATGTTTCATTGGAGGGGAGAAGAGCTGCTATCAATACAAACAGCTTCAAAAAATACAATTAAAATTTTAAAAACCTTGATATCAGAACAAACTTCCTTTGTTTTGAATTCCTGTTGTGTGAGAAACACTGCTCTGAAAGCCACAAAGTGCTGCAGCTGCCTCTGGTAGAAGCTGAGCATCACTTGGTGGTCGGAGGTGAGAGCAGGAGCCGGGATTGCAAATCTCAGCGTGCAAAGAGTCCCCGTCAGAGCTCGCTCTGCTCCACTTTCTGCAGCAGCTATTTCAGCTGTTCTGAGCTGCAAACACCCGTGTCCCGCTCTCTTTAAGAGCCATTCTTATGAAAAGCACCTTGGTACTCACTGCTCCCCTGCTGGCGCTGGGCGGGGTCACTGAGTGCTGGCTCCTGTGGCTCAGGGACCAGCAGGGGCTTTCGTGCCAGTCTGGAATCTCTTTGCCTGTGGTGGATGTCCTGCCTTGTGCAGTGACAGAGGTCGGGGGCTGTTGGTAACAGCTCTTATTTCTGCTTTTTTCCCCCCTATCCATAACCCCTTCCATGTCCATCACTGCCTCTGCAAACCTCCTTGGGGAACCAGAGTGCCTGGGGACAAAGGGAAAGGACAGAAACTGAAATTGCTTCTTTTAGAGGAAGTAGCAGTTGAGGGAGGCTGTGTCAGAACCAGCTCTGCACACCTCCAGCCCTGCTCTGGGGCTGCTGGGGGAGCACACGTGCCCCAGGTGCTGAGCTGGGGCAGGGAGACCCATGCCCTGAGCCAGGAGCTGCTGCTGGCCCTGCTGTGGGTTCTCTCCTCTCAGATACATCTCCCACATCAGACCTGCATCTTACAGATCCTGGCACAGGGGCCTTTTCTTCCTTCCATCTTCACTAAGCTTTGTGTAGGAACTGTTGAACAAACAGCACCATTAAATGATCACATTTTCCCCATCCCTGTTTGGGGACAGCAGCTGCCACTCTTAGAAGCAGGAAACATGGAAAGAAGAGCTCCTTCAGTGCCCTCTTGTCCAGGGTCCTGGGGTGATGCTGCAAACACGGCCTGACCCTGAACTTCTGCGTGTCAGTCGCTGTTGTGCTGTCCCTGTCAAGGTCTGCTTGTCTCACACAACTCAAACACTGCCTGGGAGGCAGCAGACCCTGCTTTAGAGCCAGGCATCCATCTTCCCTGGCCCCCAAAGGCAGCGTGTGTGAGGTGTGTGACACCTCTCCTCCAGCCCATCCCAAAGCCAAGGAGGTTGGTTAGGTTGGTTTAAGCCATGGAGGGTGGTTTAAGCCAAGGATGCTGGTTTAAGCCGAGGAGGCTGATTTAAGCTGAGGAGGTTGGTTTAAGGCAAGGAGATTGGTTTAAGCCAAGCATATTGGTTTAAGCCAAGCATATTGGTTTAAGCCGAGGAGGTTGATTTAAGCCAAGGATGCTGGTTTAAGCCATGGAGATTGGTTTAAGCCAAGGATGCTGGTTTAAGCCATGGAGGTTGGTTTAAACCATGGAGGTTGGTTTAAGCCATGGAGGTTGGTTTAAGCCAAGGATGTTGGTTTAAGCCATGGAGGTTGGTTTAAGCCATGGAGGTTGGTTTAGACCAAGGAGGTTGGTTTAAGCTGAGGAGGTTGGTTTAAGCCAAGGAGATTGGTTTAGGCCAGGAGGTTGGTTTAGACCAAGGAGGTTGGTTTAAGCCAAGGATGCTGGTTTAAGCCATGGAGGTTGGTTTAAGCCATGGAGGTTGGTTTAGACCAAGGAGGTTGGTTTAAGCTGAGGAGGTTGGTTTAAGGCAAGGAGATTGGTTTAGGCCCAGGAGGTTGGTTTAAGCCAGTGGCACATCCTTGAGTGATTCAGAGGTGGCTGCTGGGGGCTCTTCCTCTTGCAGTCCTGCCTAAGGGCCAATGTCCTGCCTAATGGCCAGTGTCCTGCCTGTGCTGGCCCTGGCCTGACCCACAGAGTCTGGACACAAAGCTGAGGACCTTCACAGTGTCAGGGTCACTGAACACTCCCTGTGGACACCCCCTGTGTCTGCTGGCTGAGGACTGTTTTGGTTGGGTTTAACAGCACAGATTTCCTCTGCATTAAACAAGGACTTGATTCAAGGCTTCTGATCCATTTTACCCCCCAGTTCCAGCTCTTGCCTCTGCAGATGGCCTGGCTCCAGAGGAAGCATTAATTTGGTGGTTAGTGCTACATGCCATCAGTACACTTTGAAAAAAAACCCCAAAAAACCAGCTGAGCTGGTGCATTTGAAGCCAGAGAGATAAGAGTTGAAGGTTATTGCATGGAAGGATGTGACAGCTCTCGGGATTTTTTTTTGGATGTTTTTAATTTCAAAGTCTTGTAACTGGGCTGGTGATGCTGTTGCTGAGAAGAGCAGAATGAGTTACAGCTGAAAAGACATCCTGTGGAACTTTTGTGTGTGTCTGTTGTACCTGACTGCCCTGGACATTGCCTCAGTGTCTGTATTATGAAGCAGCAGAGCATCACATTGGCTCTGTCTGTGGTTTAATTTCATTTTTTTTGTGTGTGTATTCTGCCATTAAAAAAATGGAGTGGTCAGAAGGCTGGATTTCCCCCCACCTCCCCCCCATGCCATATGTGAACAGCTGTTTTCAATGCATCTCTGACAAAAGAAATAATGAGCCTTTTATTTGGAAAGCCTCAGTGCAGATAAATAATTGCAATGACAGCATGAAATGGGATAGTTATTCATGTGTCTGAAAAGATCAGCCCAAAACCACACTGGGCATTCAGCAGCAGGAAGAACAGAAAATCTTTAGAAGAACAGAAAATAAATACCCTATAAAATCATTTGGGGTTGACATAAAATATTAGAAAATAGAAATAGAATTGTCTCCTAATAAAAATACAAGTTTTGGGGGGTTTAGATCACTTGTCCCAGAAAGCCTGGGCTGCACATTAAAAAGGCAGGAGCTGTGAGTTGAGAGATCTCCAAGGTTACATTGGCACCTGAGGTTGTAGGAAAGATTTGTAAAAACACACGAGGACATATAATGAGATAGGTGCTTATCTGCATTTGGCTGCCTCTTAAGTTGCTAAAATGGGCCTTGTAAATCAATCTCCTACTGCTTTTGTTTTTCCTCTTCAGTCTTCATCTCTCCTGCTTTCCCTTACTGGCTATTTCAAGGGAGACCTGGGGCCATGGGTGGCTTATGGGTTTGTCACCCTGCCCCTGTGCCCTCCCTGCCTGTGTGGACGTGCTCGTGGCAGGGTCACAGCCATCTCCTGGCTGCCAGCTGGAGCCCAGGCTTAGCCTGGCCCTGCTGTGGACAGGGTGTGGCTTTAGGGAATACTCTCACTGATTTTTGTGGGAGTAACTCATCAGGTCAAGGCCTGCAGTGATGGTAACTCTTTGGATTTTTGGTAACTTGGTAACTCTTTGGTTTTGTGATGGTAACTGATGGTAACTCTGGTTTTGTGATGGTAACTGATTGTACTTGTTGGTTTTGGGGTGTTAAATTAAATGTGGTGGCTGTGAGTCTGCCTTTGCCATCCCATGGGGCGCAGGAGCAGGGAAAGAAGAGCTCTGTACCTTTTGCCTGCCCTTTGTTTTGGGGCCTGCCTGGCCCTTCTGGCCAACCATTCCTTCCTTCAGGGAAGAGCTGGGTCCCATTTTGCTCCCTTGGTATCCATCCAGGTCAGGAGAGGAACCACGACTGTCACTGGGGTAGCAGCACCATTGTCCCTGCACTTGTGTCCCCGCACTCACACGGGCCACCCCGAGTCACCTGGGGAAGGTTTGGTGCCCCAGCAAAGCCCTGTGGTGGGGTCAGACAAGTCTGAGGTGACTGAATGAACACGTTGGGGTGGAGCAAGGCAGCCCTCCATGAGAGCTGTGGGCTTAGTGCAGGGTTTAAGAGGAAATACAGTGTAGGAAGAGGGAAGGAACGTTTCTGTCTGCACTTGTAGCCACGTGACCACAGGGCTGACTGAAGAGGTGGAAAATTGACAAATTAATCTAAAATTAATCCAATTGAAGCAAACAAATGCAATCTTCATGGAAGCTGTCACGTGCTGTGGTAATTCATGTTGGACAGAAGACAAAAGCAGGTCAGTTCATCACCTGCCTCGCTGCCTGTGACCTTGATTCAGCAGGCAGGCGGAGCTGGGAGCAGGGTTTTTATCGTGGCACATCTCTGGCCTGGCCACTCAGAGCCCTCAGAACCCTGATGGTTTGGCAGTGGATTTCTTTCCTGCAGCTATTATCTTTTACTGATGACTCACTGCATTTTAATTTAATGGGGAATTTTTCGGTAGAGCTGAACCAAAGCACTTGAGTGGATGTAGAAAAAGGCAAGAATACCATGAAGGAAAGCTCTGTAGTTTGGCATCAAGCTTTGTTGACAGCCAAGGGCAGCTTAATCAGAATATTTGGAAAATCCTGCCTTAGTGATAAATAAAGAGTTTGGAGAGAAATACCAATACCAAGTGATGCTCGTTAAGGCATTCATTGTGCTGTTCATTGTTTGGCCAGACATTGTGAATGGAGTCGTGGTATTAATTGAATAAACATTGTTAATTTCTGCTGTTTGGATCCTGTGTGATCTCAAATAAAGCTGCTATTTCCCTTCTCCCCAGACCAGTTATTCACTTCTCTGTGCCCTGAAATTCATGTCTCAGGGGCTGGGAAGGGGGTGGCACAGCTCTAGGCAGGATTTCCTCCTTCAGGGGAAATTTGTGCTGTCTCTCTCTGATTTGTTCTGCTCCCCTCACTCCCAGCAAATTCCTAAAACCACCTTGAGTGCTTTTGTGTGAGCAGGGGCTGGTGGATGTTAATGCCTTGAGATTTCTCTGGGAATTGGCACTGATGGCATTGATGACTTGCAGCGTGGGGAGCTGATGTGGCAGGGTAGAACTGATGAACTGTGAAAGAGGAAATCTGGGAGTAGGGAAGAACTCGCGTTTTGATCCCCTTATCACTCCGAACACGCTGCAGACTAATTGTGAAACTCAGCCACTTCTGCTCAGGGGGTTTGACATGCACTCGGAGAGGCTTATAGCCAGGCTGAGCTAGCGCTAAAAACCTCTCCATCCGTCCCTGATGTCCTTTTAGGAACTGAGACATGTTAATTGCTCAGGGCTCCAATTCACATTCCCACTCGGCTTTGTGTGCAGGGATTCACAGCCGGCACAGCAGCTAAGGCATCACGTTCGTGCTAAATATCCCGAGGCAGCTGAAGAGCCTGCTCTGCCTCCCGTGGGGTACAAACCCCGTGGGAGACAGGAGGAGACTGGACCCAGCTGGGTGTGACCCCTTCAAGCCCCCACAAGTGAAGCAGCCCCAGGAAAATCTGCCCAAGAGGTGACTCAGAGCCCCAGTCCAACCTCAGGGGATCATTAAACTTACAGGACATGGTGAAGGAAGGGTTGCTCATGCTCAGGTGATCTCATGGATAAAAGCTGGAACTGCTGGATTTGGCTCACTTCAGTGTCATGGAGCTGCTTTCAGCCAGGATGGGCAGGCACTGAAAGTTCTGCTGAGAAGCAAATCCTGCTGCTGCCAGTGAGCTGTGGGTTAATGTCAAAGGGAAGTCATTTTGACAGACAAATTCATAGAATCCCAGAATGGTTTGTGCTGGAAGGGGCCTTAAAGATCATTTCATTCCAGCCCCATCATAAGCAGGGACACCTTCCACTATCCCAGATTGCTCCAAGCCCCCTCCAACCTGGCCTTGGACACTTCCAGGCATGGGACATCCCTGGAGCTTCCTCCCTGTGCTGCTGTGAAAAAGCACTGGTTTTTCCCATTCATGACCTTTTTTCCACTACCTTTTATTACAAAGGGGCACATTGCAGTGTTCAGGTTCTGTGACAGCCTCTGCTAGAAGGGACAGGGATGGAAACCCACAGGCTCAGGGTGGGGACAGAGGGCTCAGTGGGAAGGGCAGTGACACCAGTGCAGTGCAGGAGCTCCCAGCACTCTGGGACTTCCAGGACTGTTCCCAGAGGAGGCACAGAACAGCTCTGGGCAGAGCGTGGCCTCCTTTGCTGTCAGAGCTGGGGAAGCAAGGCTGGCTCCTGGATCTGTTAATTGTAACATTAGGGGATTTACTGTCTCTCTTCACCTTGGGTATTTCCTGGCTGTCGCTTCATTTATGGCTCTAATCAATCTTGGGAAGAGGATTTGCTGTCAGAACCAGCAGCCTCCACGTGCATTTCCTGCACTCACCAGTAGCAGGGCAACTGAGAGAGAAGTTTTGTTTGCCTGCGTTGTTGATGCACGACTCTTTCTCTCTTTCCAAAGATCCATCTGGATTTTTCCTCTGAATAAGATCTTTCTTTTTGTTTCTATTTTGAAATCCTCAGAGGAGTTTGTTTTGAGCATTGTACTGGCTCACACACCTCCCTACAACCATTTTCCAGTTTGCCCAGTATTACTCAGTCAGTTACAAAAAAATAAAAAAGAACAAAGAGAATAAAACAGGGAGAGCAGAGGTGGATTTTTTTCAGACTTAAAAAAGCGTTCTCTTTTATCAAGGAGAATTTGTCTTTGTCCACACTTTGGCAAATCAAAGTGTTAAAGAAGCTCTGAGATGTGTTAGCTTGCAGAGAATATCCCAAATTTTTAGCATTGATTTCTAGCAGCTTATTTTCTGGGGATGAGGAATTTAGAGCTGCTTCTCCCCTGTCTCCAGAGCTCCTGGGGCTGTCCTGGCTGCTCACGGAGTGTGCTGGGGATGTTGGCAGTCAGTCCTACACCTGGAGCCTACATTTTCACCTGGCAATTAGTCAACCCAGCAAATCCCTCTGAGGCACATTGAACTGGTCACAACAAGTGTGCCAGGATTACCAGGAGTCTGCTCAAACAGCAGGTTTGTTCTTCTGGTTTGAGCCACCTCCTTAAAAGGCCTCGAGTGACCTCTGAGAGATGAAGAAGCCATGACTAGAAATATCCCACAATTGCACAATGTCCATCTGCTCTGCTTTCTGCCCTCCTGATGGAAGGCTCCAGCATCCCTTGGAGCCTGGGGATGCAGGGAGATGGTGCTTGCTCCGGATCAGGAAGCTTCCAACTGCTCCATGAGTCACAGGAGATGGAGGAAGGAGCTCTTTGAGATAAGAGTCTGCAAGGCTGTCACACATATGGCCAGACTAAATTAGTCTGGTGTGATGTAGCACAAGCCAGCTGTGAAACAAGGAGCAGCACTGCTCTAAAGTCCAGGACTTTTCCCTCCAGGGTTTTGGAAGGAGGAGAAAAACACACCTGGGCAAGTCATTGCAGATTTTTCTTTTCCTCCTTCTTCTCCCTTCCTTCTTGTAAATTCATACTACAAATGAGCCAGAATGGAAGGAAGAAGGGAGAAAGATCAGACTTGCACAATGGCAGTTTCTGGTACTGCTATAAAATGTGACCCTAATCCTGCTTTTCTATAAGAGAGAGACGTGAGGCTATTGCTGACTTCCCTTCTTCACCAGACCTGCAGATGAATCATTTGGCTGAATGTGTAACTGGGGTTAGCCCTGCTCTTGACCTGCCTGCTGACTGTATTTTAGCCATTTCCACTGTGCTGTGGGGTGTCCAGCACAGCCAGTTTCCTCCCAGTAACTCAGAGAACCCAGAAGGGGCAGAGCCCACACGGGCAAAGCACACCCTGCAAGCACAGGGCATATGAGCAGAGCCCTGTACAGCCCCTGATTCCCAAATGCTGGCACAAACACAGGATCAGGGCCTTGCCTTGGTGTTTGAGAGCAGTAGCTCACCCTGGAGAGGGGAGGGCAGGGCTGTTGCTGGTTTTAATCCCTTGGTCCTTTTTTCCTCCGCAGACGATGTGCGATTGTTCGGCTTTGTCCGATTCACCACCGGTGATGCCATGAGCAAGAGAGTCAAGTTTGCCCTCATCACCTGGATTGGAGAGGATGTCAGTGGCCTGCAGAGAGCCAAAACTGGGACTGACAAGACTCTGGTCAAGGAAGTAGTACAGGTAACCTCTCCCTTTTGCTCCTAACCACCAGCTCCCATGGCTGTTCTCTGTACCAACACCAGCAGGAGGGAGAGAGAGGGAAGGGTTGGCTCATCCTCCAATTTAGGAGTTAATCCTTTAAAAAGAAGACAGTTTCCTATTGCCTGTCTTCCTCCTAGGAAGGCTTATCATCTGCCCTTTGAGCACTCAGGCATAAAGATGCACCTTTTGAGCTTAAGGCTGCCTTAGCTATTTCATGAGGAGGGAATTTCTGCTCTTCCCTCCTTGTGACCACTGAGATGTCCCCTGTGTCCTTCCTTGACTGGAAATAATTCACTATGGAATGATCATGAGCAGAATTAAGTTAAGCAGGTAAAATTAAACAGGAAAACCCACACCCTTGTTTAAACTTCTCCAGAGGCATTTTGCCTTTGCACAGTGGATTTGTGGAGCTAATCACCCAAAGTCTGAAGTCCCTATGGCACCAATTAACTAACAGCTCTTAATGGCTAACTAGATGTGAACAGGCTTTGTTTGGCCTTGGGCGTAGCAGGGGAAAGAGAAATGTGCTCAGTCCAAGTGAGAACAAACAACAGCCAGGAGAGAAGTGACTCGTGGGAGGCACAGCTGAGACCTGGCTGTGATGGGGAGGATGCTGATGTTTGGAATGTTTCTTCTGGAGGAGTATTTGAAGCAAGATTAGCTCTTCCAATGAAACATAGAACCAGCTCACCAGAGCATGAGAAATGGTTTTGTTTATGCTCTTGGGTAACGGGCTGATGATTAAATTAATCTCCCTCAAGAACTGAGCTCTTGCCAGTGTAAAGAAACCTCCCAACAGGACACTGTGAAGGGTGAGAATGAAGCCCCCTCAACTCTTTGGTAGTTTATATGATATAGAAGATTATGTTTAGATAAGAAGAATGAAGATAACACATTCCTGTCCTTCCAGAGGATAAACTCTGGTGCTAAATGTTTCAGAATGACGACTCAGAGGGGCCTGTTCTCCAAAGAAACTTCCAGAATGACACCTGAGAGATAGAAAAGCAAGTTTCTGGTCATGGGAAGCAGCTGAAGCTGTGTAATTGTAGCTGAAGATGAAATTATAGAGTACTAATGAATGACTCTTACATGAGTCACTAAGCCCAAGATTTTCTTAAAAATCTGTTTAGACAATGTATTCCTGTTGAGTTCAATAGCATTCCTGAGCACTGTGCTCAGATCTGTCCCTAGGTCTGTTCCATATAATTTGCAATTTCATTTGTTTCATCTTTGATTAGTAGTCTGTACAAGTTAATAATCTGGTGGAGCATTAACCACTCTTGGCTGTTAGTTAAAAGCTTTCATATTCCAATTAGCCTGTAATAAAATACAAAAACAATACAACTGGTGCTTGATACACTTTTACTGAGCAACCTTGTCTATAAACCCCTGCAAAAACATTTCTGAATGTCACAGCAATGGTGGACTCCTGTCCAGAAGAAATTATCTTGACAAGTATTTTGAATAGTTCTTGATATGCAACTGAATCCCTCTGAGTGCAGTGAGATAAAGCAGAACTATTTTCTTCTTTTTATGCCTGTGACCTTGCAGGTAATCTGTCAGAATAAACAAGGACAAGAAAGTCCAGCTGAAATGTAATGGAGGGAGTTTATCCCAGAGCTATTTCACTCTTAGCAGTTCCCTTGACCTCCAGGTACATTCTCAGTGTTCCGTTTTTTACAGAGATTATTTGAGATGTGAGTTATACATAGAAAAATACACTTTTTTTTTCCTGTAATGATAAACTACAAATCTGAGCCAGTGTTGGTTCATCATTTGGAATAAGCAGTACCCTAAGGTGTTTTTTGGTCTGCAAACCCTGAACAGGTGCAGGTGGGCCCACAGGTGCAGCCACCCTGTGGAAGGGTGGCACAAGGAGGCTTTTTGTACAGCTTTGATCTGCACAAGGGGCAGCTTGGGATTCCAGAAGAGCAGCTCTTCACTCTGAGAAGCCCTCAGCAAAACCTGAAGGGCTCTCACAATCTTGTGCTATTTGCCAAAGCACCTGTGGGTCTTTATTTAGGACCCAAGTGTGAGGAGAATCCTGCTTTAATATCCTGTGCTGTGCTGTGTTGATGAGCTGGGGCTGAGCTCTGCTCAGGGCTCAGCAAACACCAGTAAATGTTGCTGTTCTTGTGAGACCAAGGGAAAGCCAGTCAGCTCAGGCACCTCCTGCCAGCCTGGGATAAAGATGATCCCACCAGGAATGGTGAATGGGCTCCCAGAAGCACCTCCATAAGGAAAAGACAAGGACAGAACTGGTGAGGAGTGGATTATGGGCTCTGAACAAAGGGATGAACCATGACAGAGCAGAGGGAGGAGCTGGCTGCCCTGGCTTTTGTGTTCCTCCCTTGGAAGGAGGAGCAGGTGCTGGGAAATCCGTGGCGAGGTGGCTCTGGAGTGCTGACAGTGAGTGCAGGAGGTTGCCAGAAAACCTCTCAGGAAGAAAGGACAATTGATTTTTAGCTGTAATAATTGTAAAATGACAAGGATGGATCTCATCTGCTACAAATAGCTGTAGTTCTTCTGATCTATGCTAGATGAGAGCCAGGTCTTCTGGCCCTACTTGGACCTATGCTCATTACCTCTTTAATGTTGTTGGAAAATGGGTTTTGAGTTTATTGTATTTCTTTTGGATTGTAGAAAAATCCATTT
This sequence comes from Serinus canaria, assembly GCF_022539315.1. NCBI lineage: Eukaryota > Metazoa > Chordata > Aves > Passeriformes > Fringillidae > Serinus > Serinus canaria. The sequence goes on along the minus strand of NC_066325.1, from coordinate 17,571,464 downwards.
AAGGAACTATCAGGAGCTTTTTTTTTCCCCCACAGCCATTTATTTTTCCATCCTTTCCGCCTTAACTCAGCTGGAAATCTTGGCTCCAGCCTGCAGCCTGGTCCAAGCAGTTCAGCTGGGAGCAGATTAGAAGTAAGGCCAGGATGAGGAACAAGTATTTATCTGTATAAATGGGTCTAGCTAAGTCCTGCTGTGTGAGACTGCTGTGAAATGGAGCAGGGGGATGCACAATCCCACCTCCTCCCCACTGGGCTCCTCTCCATGCCAAGGCCAGGTCTAATGGGGCAAGAATGGCACAGAATTTCCCATTGCAGGCAGCTGCTTAAGATGTTGAGGAGATAATTTCTGAGGTAGAGTCTAAACCTACCCCTAGAACAATAAAACAACTGGGAACTTCATGGAGCAGTGACTTCTGCATCTGTTTGGCAGCAGCCATGTGTCACCTTGAGTCCAGGGTGACCTGGCAGATGTGTTCAGAGAGCCACCCCACAGCACTGGTGTCCCCTGCAAGCTGCACTTTGGTCACCAGACCCCACAGCAAGGATGAGCCCAGGCACAAGGGTTGTGGCACTGGGAGTGGCACCTGGTGCTGCAGTGGGGTGGTTTTGATGTAAATAGCAAAGAAATGGAGCCAGGACTTGGTTTCCCTCTGAGTGCTCCTTCCTCTCTCTGAACTCGTGTCCTTTCATGACTGCATTTCCTACCAGGAGATTTTAACTCTTCCTTAGGCAGCACTGGGGTCTTTTTCCTGCCAGGGCTGAATTCATGTCCTGCAGGACTCTCCCAGCAAAGGAACTGCCCAATCTTTGCCAGTTTGTCAGATTTTCCATGGATTTTGTCTCTTTTCTGTTTTCATCAGCACTCCTTCCCCCACAAAGTCATGTGCTCTGTTATTTCCCTAATTCATATTCAGGGTAAAACAGCTCTGTTTCTGTGAGCAAATATTCAAGGCATTTTATTCATCATTATTTTTGGTGAGGAATTCATCTGGCTTTCATGATGTCAACAGCTCTACTGGGTTCCTGCTTTGCAGCTCACATCCAGATCTTTTTTTTTTTGCTCACCTTTCCCTTTTCCTCAGGATTTCTCACTGCACTGAGGAGGTGTCCCATGAGGGGGCACCCACTGATGGGGGCCCTGTCCCTGATTTTGGGATCACACAGAATTCCCTGTATGTGCTTTGGTTTTCTCATATCAGCACAGAGTCCTGAGCAGAAGATGAAATAGCTGAATTACAGCAGGAGGTTTAATAGCTTTGTTAGAGGCAGGAAATCAAACTCACAGGGACAGCTATGTCACAGTGGCTTTGAGAGTTACTCATGAGCTGGGAACCAGTTTGCCTGCTGGGAAGGCAAACTCAGTTTTCCTTTTTGGCTGTTTTTCCTGTTCTGGTTTACTGCAATGACCACACCAAATGGGTATGGATTTACAAGAACTCCTAGTCTAGAGAAGAGGGTCAGAATCAGCAGCTTCTCACCTCCCTGAGTCTGACACACAGACTTGTGACTCTTCCAGTGGGATGAAGCACAGCAGGGAGAATTTGCAGAGCAGCTGAAATGCAGCTCCCATTGCTGAGACAAGTGTTTGCCAGAGGTTTGGACTGGCTTCTCTCAGAGTCTGGAACTGGTCCATGTAAAATTGGCAGGGAGTGGATTTGAAGAGAGGGTTTTTGCTGAGCTTGGAGTCTGACAGCTGAGTGCAGGAGCAGGTTTGCTGTAGGGCTGGGACTCAGACCATGCTGGAAAAGAAACCTGGGAGATGTCACCTCCTCTGCTCTGCATCTGCACTGAGGATGAGGTGACCAGTGCATGACAGTGGTGACATCAAGCACAGTAGAACTGAGAGTTCTGAACATCAGCAGAAGCTGCTGCAAGCCCCAGTAAAAATAAAATAAATAAAAAATGGCAAGGAGCTGCTCAGCTACCTGGCACCATCTGTAGCTGCTGAGAAGTGTCTGTAGCCTATGCAAGGATTTTACTCCTGGCTTCAGCTTCCCAGGCTGGGATTTTTAAGGGCCTCTGCAGACCTAGTTTGGTACAATATCTGCACCACATGGATTTTCCCTTGGGCAATTTAGGGAAATTTTATGGCCCATATGCTAAACATTCAAGGCTTGGAAGAGAGGAAGAAAATCTACTCCACCCTTTTTCCTCCCCCTTTAAGTTGGCTGGAAGAGAAGAGTTGAGCTTTCTGCACAAATTTCAGGTTTCCCAGGGAGGGATGCAGGCTCCTTTGCTCCAGCATGCTTCGAGCCCTTTCAGTCTGTGCCTGGAGGGTTGGCACAGGGGATGGCATCCCAAAATTGTGACTCCCAGGCACAAAGAGGAGCTGGAGCCAGAGAGGTGCATTGTAGAACCAGGAGTGATCCTCAGTATTCCTGTGTGCTGTTCACTGATTTGAGAGGCAAAGCAAAGAGGCTGTGGTCACTGTTGTGTTGGGAGAGTGCTAAAGATAAATGGCATCATTGTTTTTGTTATCTGGAGGCTGCTGCTGACTGGGGTGAAGACAAAGGCTAGAATTCACTGGCAGGGCTTGCTGTGGTTGTAGAAAGCCTGGGGTTGGGGGGAGGAGAAGGGAAAAGGAAGTGGAGGATGTAAGATGAAGACACAAGTCAGCAAATCAAGGGCCCAAGCATCAGAGTTATGCACTGTGCCTTAGGATTTGCAGCCTGAACAAAAGCTCAGCCCCAGAGAGCTCAGACAGTAAATTCAGGGTGATGAGGGAGGCTGTGGCTGGAGAAGGTCAAGCAGGATGTTAAAATCAGAAATTCCAGGCACCAAACTCACCAAAAGCATCTTCCCTCCTTGGGGCCAGGCTTGAGGAGACACTGTGGTGGGTTAGTGCTGGTGTGAGGAACCAAGGAGGACCCTGAGAGAATGGAATAAAGCAGAGTTATTAATAGCAGTGACCCAAATTGCACTCTGAGGGTACAAATCTGGCACAAGAGGTGGCCCAGTCAGCTAAGAGGATATTTAAGAGCAGCTGGGAGCAGAACCCATCTGGCCACTGCTAGGGGGACACTGTTCATTCCTTGCAGGGCGTCTTGGTGGTACTGATGTGAAATGGTGGCTGATGCCCACGGATCATCACCCAGGAGTCATCTGGAAAAGTGTCTACTTGAGAAGGCATCTAAGCAATTATCTTTATTTTGTGGCACATGTAATGAATTCTCCTCTGTTTGGGCATGAGTGCACTTGCAGTTTCAATTTCAGAATCAGCTGGATTCTGCAGAGTGGGCATTAAAGAAATCCCTCCCCACACTTATAAAATACACTTTTCATGGAATCCCTCTCAGAAATGGTTTTATGGACCTGCCTCAGTTCTCACTAAAGCAGGGCAAAGACTTGCCCTGAAATCAGGTAGTTCTGGATAATCTGCTCCCAAGGTGAGGAAAATTTGTTAAACCTGGTACCGTAGAAAAGGAATTGAAAAGGCTCAGCTCAAAACTCACATAGGAACATCAAACAGCTGAAAATCCTGGGGCTGGTCTTAGCAAGAGCTGAGCTTTACAGAGATGTCACCCTGGAGACCTGGAAGTAGGACACTCGTGAGCATGACTAAATCTGATGGTTTGGGCAGCTTGCCTCTTTATTTCTATCTTAAAAAAAAAAAAAAAAAAAAAAAAGAAAGAAAAAAGAAAAGGATTTGTTTTTCTCTAAAAGCAATGTCTTTCCCATTTTCCCTGCACTCTGCCAAGCCGTGGATGAGTGCCTGAGCTGTCCACATGGCCAGGAAAGCCGAGCACTGCAGGCAGTGGAGCAGGGCTGTTCTTGCTGAGCACTCTGTGCAGCTGCCCCTCAGGCACAGCAGAGCAGCCAAGGCTCCCGAGCTGCTCCGAGGATTTCCTGCAGTGTGAAACAGGATCAGGCACAGCCCAGAGGGGGGAGGAGGGAGCTGCTTTCCTCTCCTTTCCATTTCTCCCACCGCATAAAAGAGGTGCTGAGGCTCTTTCAAGCTGCATCCTCCTCCACCCCCTCCTTTATCCGACTCTGATCCCAAACTGAGACCCTTGGGACACTGCCAAATAAAGAGCTCTCCCATGGCTTAGAGGCTGAAACCAATTAGAAGCCCCCCTTCCCATTGGGCCAGGGCTGTGCCAGTGCCAGGGAGACCCACACAAGATGCCTGCTGCCCTCCCAAAGTGTTCCCTCCTTTTCCATCACCTTTTGGGGATCTCTCTGCCCAGGGACTGGGGCATTGCAGACTCCCTGAGATGTCACAGCAAAGCTGTTGGGATTTTAATTCATGTTTTTGGTGGAGTGCAGTGGATGCTTGTGTTTGTCATGTCTGTGGGGTGGGGGAAGGGAGACTCATGCAGCGCTCTCAGTTGTGGTTAGGAAGGGGAGGAAAATGCTAAAGCAAGCAGCAAACAGGCTGTTAGCTGAGATGGCTGTGCACACACATGGATGCCATGCCAGCCCTGCTGGGAGGCAGCAAGGACAGCCCCCAACAAGGGAAAAAAAATCCCTGAGCTGCCTCTGCTCTGACAGGAGCCCTAAAGGCACCCTGGATCCCATTCTGCTCCCAGCAAGGTTTTCTGTGTTGCCAACCTCACACCCCAGCACTGCCCAGGGCTTGCCCAGCTCCAGGAGCTGCAGAGCTCTCCAGAGGGAGGGAGCTGCCCTGCAGCACACAAGTGCATCCACCCAGGAGCTCACTTGGGACACAAAGCACAGGGCAGAGCCTGTGCACAGCCTGTCTGGGCCAGTGGCTGGCTTTGGCCATGGTGTGGAGAAGGCACTAAATTCACTGTGTTTGCTCCTGGGATCATCCCTGTGCTGCTCAGTCCTTCACAGGTGTGACACTGTAGTGCTCTCTGGTGTTGTGCTGTGCTTTTTTTAGGAGAAGAAGCCCTAAAAAGGGCACAGAGAGTATTAGTGACTTGGCCAAGATTATGCTGAGGGGCAGCAGTGGTCAGGAGGTCAATAATTTTGAGGGTTTTAGTTCACATACTGCTTAAGGAACTTGACCTAACCTGGCCTGTGCATCTCCAGGAAGAGCTGCTGCACCCCTGCACTGGGTGTGCAGCCAGTGCCTGTGGAAGTGGATACATAACATTTTTCCTGGTTAAGTGCTGGGTTTTGCCATCACCAGCCCTCTGTCTCATCCACAGCTTTCTATTTACCATCCCAGCCACAGGAGATCAGGGTATGCAGCTCAGACACCCAGGGAAGCTGGTACCCCATCTTCATTCAGCTAATTAAAAATATCCCCCTTTGTTAACAGGCTTTTTCTTTATCTCTTGCAGAACTTTGCCAAAGAATTTGTGATCAGTGACCACAAAGAGCTGGATGAGGATTACATCAAGAATGAGCTGAAGAAAGCAGGGGGGGCTAATTATGATGCACAGACTGAGTAAAGGCAGGAACCTCCTGGCACCATCACCTGCATCTCCAAGGGAGGGCAAAGGCACAACAAACTAACACACCTGAGAGATGAGGCAACTGAACTCCCCAGCTTTCTGTGGCTGCACCTAAGAACTCCCTTTTTTGCATTCAGAGGACTTTTATTTTCCATTCTCTCTCATGCAACATTCCTCTCTGGGGCTCTGTTTTTCTTTTTTCCCCTCTTTTTTTACTCATAATTCTGTCTCACACCTGTGGAATTTAGGTTTGGCTCTGCTCTGGTCCTACTCAGCCCTGTGTTTGTAGAGGCTTGCCACTGTGTCCTTCTTCATGTCTGTGTGTTTTACTTGGGCTCAACCTGGTTTCTGAAGGAAGAAAGTTTTGGGGGAGTTCTGAACATCGATTACTTTAATTTTTGAAAAATTTGTTCTGACTGATATTCTTGGGAATAACATTATTTGCTGTTCTAGGCTCAGATCAGCTTGAGATGACTTCCCTCAAATTTTGATTAAATCATCTAAGCAGAAATGTCCAACTGAGATGTTATCTAACAGCTTAAACAACCAAGCCAACAAACAAAAACATTTCTTTGACTCCTGATAAATGGGAATAAATTTGCCTTAAACATTGCTTGACAGTTGCTATGCTCTGTGCTGCAGCTCTGTCCCTCCCTCTTAAAAATAAGATCCACCACAATCCTAAAGTGGGTTTTGTTGCTTTTTGGAGGTGTCACAGCACAGTAAACTGAGGGGCTTAGAAATGTCTGGATCTTGGTCACTATTTTGTGTACGTTGGTCTCTGGGTTTGTATCTGACTTTGCTAATGCTGGGGCTCAGGAGGTGAAACTGAAATGCATAGATTTCCTTTTTCAATGATGTCTGAAAAAAACAGCAGCTGCTGAATCCTTCCCTGCCCCTGTCCCCCCTGGTTATTCTGCAGTTAAACACAACATCTTCAGTTCCTTGGGGCCTTTGGCAGTGAACACCCTCCAGCTAGGACCAAGGGATGGGGCAGGCAGCTCCATCCCAGCTGGGGGTAAAGATTCAACAGCACAGGTCCAACAGCAACAAACTGAGAACCTGGGCTCAGTTTGGTACCAAACTGTTTGTTTGGGGGGGCTTCTTTGTATGGCTTTTGTTTTTCCATCCAAGGTAACTGTCCCAGAATGACCTGCAGGGAGAGGCTGTGGGGCTTGGGAGTCAGCACTGTAAATCCATGACAGAATAAATGTTTTTCAAGAACAGTTCTCAGAGACTCTGTTTTCTTTTACCTTCCCTGCAACAAACCCATCTTTAGGATGTTTCTTAATCCTTGGTGTGAAGCTTTGAGCTCCTGCAATCTTGGGGCTGTTAGGAGATTTAAACACTGGCTTAGATGTAAAATGACCCCAGTGCCTGCAGCCCTTGTCTGCTCCTCTCTGCTCGAGAGGCAGAGGTGACCACAGTGCACCTGACACACTTTTTGTTCAGCAGCTCTGCTTCTCCATTTCCAGTGCCAAAACACCAAGTGGGAATTGAAATTAGGTCAAAGAGAATTTCACAGCCACGGAAAATAAATGCAGAGAGGTCAGGAATAGATTTGGGAACAAGAACAACACTTTCAGGCAAGTTTTGCAGCTTCCTGCACAGGGTTACCTGGGGCATTACAGTTGTTTTTTACAGGACTGACAGCAGGGACAGGCATAACTAATGGGAAGGGGCTTTGCAGAGAGCTTGTGATGCTCTGAGGCTTTGCCTTGCTGGTTCAGTGACCACGATAAACTTGAATTTGACACCCTGTGGCACAAATCTCTGCCTGGTTGTGAAGCCTGGCAGCACCATCACAAGAAATTCATCAGCACCAGCTGTGGTGGGGCCTCAAAAAAGAGCTCAGCAGAGGCAAATTAGCTTTCTCAGCCTTCAAAGGCATCTCAGCAAGACAAATGGAGCACTTGTGTTGCCTTTGGCAAGTTGGGTCCAGGGATGGAGGAAGAGGAGACATCACCCTGGCTCTGGTTGCTTTGTTATCCTTAATCCAGTCCTTAGAACATGGAAAATCCCTTATTCCCTCTTTGGATAACCTCTGTGGTGTACTGGCACATAGACTCTGATGCTGGGCACAGCAATATCAAGTTTGCAGGCATTGCATGGTAACACATGAGAAAAATGAGAAGGAATTACTGATTTGTAATATGAGGGTAAATCCTTGTGGGGAAAAAAATAAAAGTAGCTTAATGAATGAGAGTAATAGCAGAGAACCAGTGGGGTTGGGTTTTTTCCAACCTCAATTTCATCTTTTAGGGCAAGCTAGGTAGGGATACCACCCTGGTGATGTTAGGAAGAACTCTGTGGGGAAAAGCACGGGAGCATTGCTGCTGCTCTGCCCCTGGCCTCACTGGGTCAGTGCTGAAAACCACCAGGAGCTCTTGTTTGTGCAGTCCTGTCCCTCTGGCAGCACTGCAACAGCCAAGTCAACCAAGTCCCTGCTTGTCAAAGCCTCAGTCAAACAGGAGATTATCTTGGTCACAAAGAATGTTCTGGAAACACACCCAGCTCAAGCTGATGAATGCACATCCCAGGGGGATGCCTGGGAGAGTTTGGGGCAAAATGTGTTTCCAGAATTAAATGTTTCATTTTCTCTTTACTTCTCCATCCTGAGGAGTAATCTGAATTAGCCATTAAATGGCTTTGCTTCTAGGATGTTGATTATATTTCAGTGTTAGGAATGGTTTTCATTTCCCTCAGGAGAGTGACTTTACTGGTGCTGTGTCAAACCCTTACACTGGTGGTAGGAGCAGCTCAGCTGGTCCAGGGGCTGCACAAGCCTGGCCTAACTCACAATCTGTCCTAAACCTCATCTCTGGGGTCTGCACCCACTAGGCTGGAAAAGTATTTACCCCCCTTGTTTGCAAGGAGCAATTGGCAAAGACAGAGCAGCAGAAAGGCTGGGACGTGAAGAGCAAAAGCTTTGATCAGTTATTTGTGCTGTGTTTGGGGTCTCATGCTTGGCATATCACAAGAACAGGGGTTCCCAGGGGTGGGACAGGATGAGCTTTAAGGTCCCTTCCAATCCCAGTCCAGCCTGGGATTCTGTGATCTCAGGCCTGGCTTTATGGCCCAGTGAGCCAAAGCAGCAGAGGAGGTTTAACTGCAGCCTGTGTATGGCTTGGGGTGGGAGGCAATAAATGGGCAATAAATGACATTCACAGCCCACTCAGGCCTTCATCCCTGCTCTCTTCATCTTTCCCAGACATCTGTTTCTGGCCTGGAGTAGCTCACTTTGCTTTTCTTTCAAGGGTTGGTTGATTTGTGTAAGTTTATCTGGGCTGGGAAACAAAGAGAAACCTTCCAAGATTTTCCACCTTCCTCCCTCTCTCCACCATCAAAATGTCCAATAAAGTTTTTCATTAACCTTATGACTTCTTCAGAATGAGAGCAAATTTCTGTGGAAATGAAGCTGAAGGGAAGAAACAGCATCTGCTGTGCAAATATTAAATGCAGGCAGGAGATGAATAGACTTATCTCCTTTATCATGATTAGCCACATTTCGGCCTTGTAATTTTGGCCTATCACTCAAAAGAAACTGTAATCAGGATGTAATACATCCTATTGGCAAATTACAGCCATGCAGCTGCTGGAGGCAGCAGCTGAGCCCTTCAGCAATTGAAACTTGGTTTTATTACACCAGGGCAAGGCTCCAATAAGTAGATTAGTGACATGATTTAAAAATAATAAGAGTTGAATCTTGTCCCACTGAAGAATGTAGAATGATGTTGGTTCTTGTGGGAAGCAGTGTTTTGCCAAAATCAGGAATCCAGGAGCTCTCAGGGGTGTCCTCAGCAGGGTGAGACAGTGAGAGCAGAGGAGCTGTGGTGAGATCAGCCACGAGCAAAGGAGTGAACTCCTCACCGGGATTTCTGGGTTACTACGAGCCAAGAAAAGCTCCATGGGAGGAAAGTTCAATGAAATCTGACTACAGAACACAGGGCTCAGACAAGATTTAAAATGTGCCTGGCAAAGTGTGAATTTTCAGCTCTCTCCTTGAATGCACCAGTGAAGGGGCTGTTACCATAACAAAGAGCACCAGAAGTGTATTTGACTTCAAATGTCAGTGTTTCAATTTTGCTGAGTTCCAAACCAAGATAAAACTAAAAGCTGTTACAATTCTTGAGAGTAAGAATCCTGCAAAAGTCCCTAAAGTTTTATGCAAAAATTCCCAGTATTTTTTTAGGCAAGAGCCATAACTCTTGGTCCTAAAACAGATTCCTATTATAAAGTCACAAATTATTCTGTGGGCTATTCTAACACCTCATAAGAGTAAGAGAAGCACTGTTCTCTTTTCTAGATGCAAGGTGACTCTTGTCTAATTTGCAGTGCCCATGTCTATGTGTCAATATTCCCTGCTCTACCCAGACTAGCAGCTGTTTTCCATCTCCACGTGCTGGCTGTCACCAGATACCACATTCTGGTTTAGAATTATTTGCCTTTTTTTCCCCTAATGCTTTCAGTTCAGTTGGAATGACAGGGTTGATGAAAAACTTTTTGGGCTGAATCACAAAACTAGTTTTTAAGTCTGAAATCAGCACTTTCCTCCTCTTCTAAGCTGTTTTCCAGGAAGCATCTTGCATCTGGCAGTGTCTCCCTTCTAAAACACAAACTTTCTGGACAATCCCACTCCTGGATTCTCACTTAATGTGAGAATATTATATTTGTTAATGTGGATACAGCTATGGAGTGATTTGATAGGGAATCTCAGTTGGGAGCTGTACAGAGCAGCCAACTTATCTCACATCAGAGCTGTAAATCAGATATGCTACAACATTTATTATCTTTCTCTCCCTTATTTAAGAGCTCAAACCTGTCAGATGAAACCATACATCTGCTCCTTGCATCAAGCCTCTGAACATTCCAGTTGATGTTTGTTTCCAAAAACTCTCTGCCAACGTTTCATTTTCCTCTCACACTGACACTTAGTGCCTTAAGTGCTTGGAAAGATAAACACTGGCTTTAAGCAGCACAATCTCATGATCAGTTTAGCTGAGGATTATCACAGGGGTGCACAGAGGAGTCAGGCATAAATTGAGCACTTTTTGCCCTGGCTGCTGATTTAATTGCAGTGGAATATTCTGAGAATCACTGAACTGGGATGTAGAGGAGATTCAACTTACAATTTTACCCAATGAAACCCTGCTGGGGTGGGACACCAGGCTGTAATTGGAACCCAGGCTGGGGGTGAGAAGATGAATTTTACTGGGAGCTGAACTGGTGTCTTGCAGCTGAGCACAGTAGGACAGACCAAGGACCAGTGGCAAAAGGCTGAAGACAGATTGACAGAAACATCAAAGCAGACACAAACATTTTATAAGGGAAGGTGATTAACCTCTGGAAGAAATAAAACAATTGACTGATTCACCTTTTCATTGCAACACAAAGCAAGAACTCTCTTCAGTAGATGCTTGAATGAAACACCAACAATTGGATTTAGCAGATGGGAAATACAATTTTCTGCAGTGCACAGATGATTAGATTTGATCTCAGCTCCCTTATGAACTTTAAGGGTCTTCCCTGCCTCAGGGACAATAACACAAGAGATGATTCAAAGTGCATTTTCACAGAGCTCAGATGCATTTTCAGTGGCAAGGCAAAAGTGAGGCAGCTCTGCTCCAGACTGGGCAAACAGCTGGAATAAAAATGTCTTAAATTGTTAGAGGGCTCCAAGGGCAAAACTCATCTCTCAGAGCCATGGGATTCTCAGCCTTAAACAAGGACACACAAGCCTTTGTTTGCTGTAGTGCTCTTTTTCCTTTTCAGCCTCATTTTGAATAGATTAAGTTGTTTGCAGCAGGGTTTATGGCTTATACCAAATACTACTTTCAGCACAGCCAGAAAAGCTGGAGTCTTCCAGTGGAAAAAGTATTTTAGAACTGATGTTGTATTGAAATAAACCAGCACAAGCTCATCCCCTTAAATGAAAACCAGGCAAGAAACCAAGCAAGTTTGATTTTAGTGCATGTTGGACTGAAATGTAGAAAAGTCTGCAAGATGTGCTGGGAAAGAATTGTGACAGATTAAAACAAGGTATGGAATGGTCAGCTCTGCCCTCCTGGCAGCCCAGACAAACAGCTCAGAACCTGCCTGCACATCACTGAGTGCTCCTCTCAGCACATGAATAGAAATTGAAAGTCTCTGAGCAAGAAATAACAAATCCTTCACTTAACAGAGGCACAAACCAGAGCAGCCACTCCAGGGTCTGCAGAGCTGTTGAGGGGTTCTTGCCACACTCCTGCTCCAGACACCACAACTAGCACACTTCACTCAAGGCAGGAGGGCACAGTGCTCAAAAGCTGAAGCAAAAGCAGTGAAATGTTTGCTAAATTTTCTGACTTTTCCATTCAAGGCTTTAAAGTGCTCCCAGCAAGTTGATCTCTGCAGAAAGAATGAGAGTTACTTACCCATGCCCTGGGCAGCACAGCAGGGCAGGGGAGCAGGTGCTCACTGGTTACTCTGTAAAATCCTGTGCAAAATGAAAAAGAATAAATGTCAAACTAAGCTCAGAAGAGTCCAGTTAGGGCAACAGCCAATTAAATACTGCTCTGGTGATGCAAATATCCCTAATATCAGGGCACAGCTCTCAGCTTTGCATTCCACAAGGATATTTTTTGGTGAGTTTAAAATCTGCTTAGTGGAGTAAGTCCCCATTCTGCTTTCACCCCACACAGGCCAAAATCCTCCTGGATTTTTGACTGGAAATGTAAATCCCAACAAACAACAACAGACTGCAAACTTCCTTTCCAGGCTTAACTGCTCCCAAGGTTGCTCCTGGTTACACTCCCATGCCAGCCTGTCACTTTTTATTTGCTTGCAACTTGTAAATCTGAGCTGCAAGAGTGATCCAGCAATAACCACAGTGTTCCTTTTTGCTGGCTTCAATATCTGAACTGAGTACAGCTCTGCCTGTACGAGCAGGTTGTCAGAATCACCACCCAGTTACAACTCCTCTCAAATATACACAAATAATTCTTCCAAATTCCCATTTTACGACATTATTTATACCAGCAGATGTCAAGGCAAGAACACACTGGATTGCCTTCTGAAAATTGGCACTGATTTCAGTTTGGGAATGCAATATCCTAATGAAAACCACGTTAGAGGAGAGGATGTTTTCAAAGCAACTGGTTCTGGCATGTTAGATGTAGAAAATAAAGATATGCGTTTCTGTATCCTAAAAGAATTCCACAAAATTCACACATTCTTGGGAAAACAAACGATCTTTTTGGATGTGTGTGAATATTGACCCATTTCTGGAGCAAGAAATTCAAGCTAACAAAAAATCTGCAATGAGGACAAATCATTTTGGACTTCTTTACTGTGTACATTCTTGGACCACTCATAGCAGTGATTTTTGAAATTCTTTGCTTTTGAAAGGTTCTTTGTGAGGGAAATGGGTTTTGGGAGCTGGAATAGAAAGAGAATCCACTTTCTCACTAAACAGAAGACTTTTCATGTTCTAAGCATGACATGACCAATACAAATCATAGATAGGCTGAAATTCAGGATTTGAACCCACAGGCAGATCTGCCCTTTCACTCTGTTCCAAAGGAAAGGAGGAAAAGACATCCCCAGTTTTTGTTCAAATACTGAAATTCAGGATTTGAACCCACAGGCAGATCTGCCCTTTCACTCTGTTCCAAAGGAAAGGAGGAAAAGACATCCCCAGTTTGTGTTCACTGAACACTGAGGGGACAGAGAGCTCCCAGTCAGCAGCCTGATGTGTGAGGCTGATTGAGGCATGAGATGGATTTGGGATAAACCTCCATGGAACCCTGAAAATTCTCCTCCTGAGGGATTTGGGACTACCCAGATTCTCCCAGGGACCTCTGGTATTTTCCAGGACAGAACTGGAGAGCTCTTGTCTGTCTCCTCACACACTCACAGCTTCCCTGTGCCTGGACACACTAATTAATGTGCCTCTGCAAATTACTTTATGCAAGGAAATTACAGCCACATCTCCTCTGCTGGCATCATCTGAGAGAAGCTCTGAAATTGTACCTCACTCTCCTTTCCTACAGAACAACAACCTTTTTACTCCTCCAGGCTTTCCTGTCCTGGTTATGTTTCAATGGTTACAAATGTGGTGTGGTGAAAGCATCACCCAAAAAAATGTCTCATAAATAGTAACAGGGTGCTGTGTTACCCTCTCACTCTTCCAGAGTGAAAGATGATTTCATTTCAGCAAAGAAGTGAAGAAGAAATGCTAAAAATCTTTTATTACAGGTCATCTGCTCCTTCTCTCTGTTCCTGTTAGACAGAGAGGAAAGTAACAGACTCAGAACTGTGATTTTTTAATTTTTATTGTGCATTGATAGCTCGATGCTGGATTCAAGAACATGAATTATTACTGAGCTACATCTGTTAGAGAACACTGTCCAGGTAAAATCAGCTTCTGCTGGCTCCTGTTCAGATGAAATCAATAGGCTTTTTGCCATCATTTTTATAGGCCCAGCTATTGCTGTAAATGGAAGGGTAAAATATTTGGACAGGCAGACACATATGATGTGTCTGTGCAAAGTGAAGCCAAAGCTTTTCAGCCTCCAGCAAGATTGTGTTCTTAATGAAGTATAAAAAAGAAGGATAATTTGATTCAGAAATAACATTAACTTTCCTGCAGCTCCCCTCACACCAGAAGGTGCATTTGGTGTCACCATCATCTATAAAAGCCCAGAGCATCCATGGCAGTGCCACAGAGCTCCCCTGCTATGCTGGCTAAAAACAAGCTCTGGTTAATCTGGAGCACAGGCCAGGGGTCCTGAACTGGTTTGCAAGCAGTGAGTGCTGCAGAATGTGGGGATCTAGTCAATGGAAATGGTGTTTGTCTGCAAGGGCACCAGGCCAGGATGTCCAAGTTGGTGAGCTCAGGAAGGAATGACCCCTAAAAGGGAAGAAATGATCCCTAAAAGGGAAGAAATGATCCCTAAAAGGGAATTAGTGATCCCTAGAAATGATCCCTAAAATGGATGTATTCTGCTCTAGCACTGGCAGCTCCATCACTGCAGTGTGGTTGCATTTTTCACCCTCTTTTCTGTGTGACAGTTGTAGATTAACCTCAAGCTCAGCACTGCCAAAGGGCCATCCCCACTGGTGGGATTGCTCTGTAGCTGCAATCTCCTCTTTGATGCAGCTCCTGGAGCAGAATCCTACAGGAGGGAGTGGTTTTTGAGGTTAACTGAAGAATGTAGAATGGTGATGGGTTTTGTTTTCTTCAGTCATCAATCTTTGCCTGAGAAAGTCTTTACAGAAATCAGGATTTTCTGTATTTGCTGGCTGCCCAGTGATAAAGGGAAGGACATCCAGAGTTCTTGTATCTCCTGTACACCTGGACATGATGGCACAGGGTGGATCACCTTCCTGCCCAGCTTTTATTCCCTCTGGCTCACACATGGAGCAGTGGGGAGAGGCAGCTGAATTCAGAGCACACAATCAGAGACTCTAAATTAGCATTTAACTTTTCTCTGGGTGCAGTGCTGTGACAAGCTCTTTGGACACTGGTGTGATCAGGGATCAGTTAGGGAACCCCAAGGTGTTAAAGACACATGAAAATAAAAGTTCTCAACACAGTTCCTCAAAATGAACTCCTCATTCAGGTGCTTGTCCATACTTGGAGATGCCTCCACAAGCAAGGAGTGTGTTCAGTGGAAGACACAGCAATGGTTCCACGTGAGGCAGCCTGACAAAGAAAGAAACTATGAAAGAAAAACTGACCCCAAAAACAAAGATGATAAAGCAGAAGATGAAAAGAAATTTGGTTTCAAAGATAGAATCTTTAGAAGGCTTTTGGAAACACAGGTGAGGAGAGGAGACTGTTGGGAGTTGACTGGAATATTTTTAGTGAGAAAATGAATTCAATAGCCACAATTCTCTGTGTCTCCAGCACACTGGGACATTTCACATTAAGGTTTATGAGCAGACATATATTTCCTCTCTCATTGAAGTATTTTTCCTCTTCTATTTTCAGAGCCCTCTGGAGTGCTCAGATAACGCCCCTCTGCAAGCCAATCCCAGCTGGAGACTATTTAATAAGACTCTTTTTAAAATAAAATATTTCTACAAAGGTGGAAATAATGCTATACCTACAGTCCTTTTCAAAGGAAGCAGAACAAGAGAATTTTGCTGTGGAAAACCCCTTTTTGATCATTCCAGTGCCTGTCTCTCCTGCAGGACACAGCAGTGACAGAGCCATGTGATTTATGGTTATGGCAATCACTGAGGCCCATCTGGAGACCCCTGAATTTCATTATTCTGTTCCACTCCATTCCCACTGACCCTGCAGTGTCCTTGTACCTGCTCTGACCTGTCTGAGGGTGCTGTCAACTTAATCTGGTTGCTAAAGGACCTGAACAAGAGCTGCAGCCTGGGCTGCAGCTCCTCTGTTTGCCCTCCTGCACCTCTCAAAGGCAATGCCAGGGAAGGAACAGAGGAACCTGCTTTGTCTGCTCCAGTTTAACAGAAAATCCTCTCTTGGGGTCTCAATGTACTCCTGAGTGGGCCTGAATGCAACATCAAATCCCATTCTGGGAGGGGCTTTCATTCATTCTGTACCATGGAGAGCTGTCCTTGTTCATGGAAGGCACTTGGGTAATTGAGCTGTTCATTTATTTGTCATGTTCATTTTGGGCATGTTCTCTCCAGCCTTCAGAATTCATTCTCTTAAAAGCCAGGAAGAAACATTTGGACAGCTCCCCTCAGCAGGTGTTTATTTCTGGCCTCTGAGTGGTCTGAGCACCCAGCTCCTGCAAACCAGGGCTGCTGGGCTCTCCTGAGAGCTGCTTCTGCTGCTCCTCTCCCTCGAGGAGAAACCTCAGCCCCTGGCAGATGAGCAATCTGGGCCAGGCAGGAAATCTTCAGCCTTTCATGGCCCTTCAGGGGCAGGAAAATCAACAAAGAGAAAAATGCTCAAGGTCTCATGCACTGTCCAACAGCCCAAAGTACCAGGAAACAGGAACTGGAAGTCTTTTCAATTTATACATCAGTCCTGCTCTCTCTGCCCCGTGCACCCACAAGATACAAGGACAATAGACATATATTCTATATTGCCTCGATATTCTATATTGACTATATCTTCTATATTGACTATATATTCTATATTGACTATTCTATTTTGCCTATATTTCAAAAGATGAAAGTTTTTAAACACATCCAAAACTTTAGAAAATACTCATTGTTTAGAGGAAAAAAAACCCACAAAAAAGTTGTGATGCTTACAACAAAGCCAAATATTTTTTTACACAAGCAAACCATTTTGTATTGATTTTTATACACTGTGTTATTATGTATAAGAAATTTTGTCTTACCACTGACATTACTTTCATTGCTAATTCTTCAAAGATTAATAATAGCAAGTATTATAAAAAATGTAAACTATTCAACTTATTTTTTTTCCTTCCCTGCTAAAGTGAGTTGATGCATTCCCAGGAAAAGTTTTAGTTCTGCAAAATCAGCACATCCCACAGAATTTTTGTTCCATAGGGAAAAATTTTATCTACCTGCATCCGGTAATTGTTCTATTTTTCACCTCCAAAAGACCTCAGCTGGATCAGGTCAGCTTTCCTATTCTGGTTTACATTTATTTCCAACAGGAAGCCACGTCTGTCAACAACTGAGTATTCTGCTAGCAATTAGAGTCCCATCCAACATGTGCCAGCTTCTTCTAGCACGCTGCAAGAATGGAAAAGGGCATTTTTGGATGAATTAGAGGTATTAATATGAATGTGTGTCACACACTAGGCACTGTTGGTTTGCCATGACAATATCTCCATGGAGATACCTAAAATACCTATCCCTGGTTAATGTTTTCACTATTGATCAGAGACTCATTCCCCAAAATTTGGGGTTAATAATCCTGGGGGTTCCAAAGGAAGTACAATTGGATGCAATTTTCAGAGATTCACAGAATATCCTGAGTTGGAAGGGACCCACAGGGATCATCCAGTGCAGCTCCTGCCCTGCACAGACACCCCAAAATACCCCCTGGGCATCCCTGGAGTGCTGTCCAAACTCTCCTGGAGCTCTGGCAGCCTTGGGAATGTTCCCATTCCCTGGGGAGCCAGTGCCAGCACCCTCTAGGGAAAGAACCTTTCCTGATATGCACCCTAAACCTGCCCTGCACAGGTCCAGAAAGAAGAGATCAGTGTCTGCCCTTCCTCTTAGGAGGAAGCTGCAGACTGCAATGAGATCTTGACCACCCCAATGTTTCTGTAATCTTCCCTTCCCTTATTAATAAATAAATAAATAAATATTGTGATAATTTTACATGCTCAGGTGTCATTCTGTCTCTTCCTGCCTCTCTGATTTTGCTTTTTTACCAGGAACCCATCCCCTCCAAGAGTTCTGCTGTTTTGATTGACTCTAAGAAATTAAACTACTGTCTTTCATGACACAATTTAATTCTGTTTGCTTTTGGAAAGGTTTTAGGATAATCTGCCTGCTGACCTTGTCTTGAGCAGAACAAAACTCCCTGTGTGCTCCAGGGGGTCAGTTTTGTGGCATGGGAAAGCTCCTCTCTGGAGCTCTCCTCCAGTGGGCAAAGTCTTGGGGCTGCACTAAGCTGTGTGCTCTGCACACAAACTGTGCAAGAAAACAATGAGCATTATCACTAATTAATTCATCTCCATTTTTTCCCTTTCAGCACAGATTATATTTAACAGCTATAAAGCCAAAACAGCTGTAGGTGAATAACAGCAGAGCTCAGAATGGACTCTGGCCCTAAAAATGTCACTGAAAGCCTTCAGATCTGCAAAGCTCCCTGCTCACTGTCCCTCAGGGTGGCTGGCAGGGCTGCCACAAACTGCTCCAGCTCCCTGGGCTCAGGATGGACTGAGCTCACTGTGAAATGACTTTCTGGGAAGCCTCTCCCTTGTTTATTGCTATTCCTTGTTTTCTGGAAGAGGCCCTGGGATTGTTCTGTGAATGTGACCTCAGATGTATTAGCTGTTCTCTCTCTAGCTGGGAGGATTTAGCAGCATGGTTCAGGGGCCAGCAAAAAGCATTTCCAGTTAGTGTGAAATGTTCACCTGGTGCCTGTGTCAGTCCAAGTGCCCAGATGGAAATGGATAATAAAATTCATAACACAAGAACACAACTCACAGAGAAAAAGTGTTGAAATAGTTAAGGCAAATGTATGATGGCTTCAGGTCACCAAAAAAAAAAAATCCAAAAACTCAAGCAAATTTGCTATCAGGGATCAATCCTGTTTCCCAAAAGGAGCTCAGTCTGGAACTTCTAACAATGAATCTCCAGGATTTGCTGAGCTTCTCCTTGCTGAGACAAAGAATTTAAACTATTTTCAGGCGTGACTTCAGGAATTTACTATCAGGGCATGTTTGCCAGGGCCAGCTGAGGGAACCTTCCTGGGCTGGCCTGGGGAGGGAAGCTGCCTGCTCCAGCACAGCTGGAATGTTTCACAGCTGCTCTCCCTTCTGGGGATATCTCACTGGGCTCTTGAGTCTCTCTGTGCTCCAGGAAGAATTCTTTGCAGTGATTTGCCCTTGGCAGATTTGCTGACCCACCTGATGGAAGGAGAAGAAGAAACGAGTGCCCTGATGTTCTCTGTGAAAGCAATGCTGCTTTTTCCAAACGTTTTCCAGGCTGCTGGGGCAAGGCCCTGGTTCTGGGCTCATTAATAGCAGAGCTCTGAAACAACCAGAGCCAGCAACAGCCAGTGGATGTGGGTCAGCCATTGGGATTGTGCTCCTGGTGAAATGCTGAGTGCAGGACACAGCACTCACTCTCACTTCTCCTGCCTAGAAGAGGACAGACCATTTCTGATGGAGGAAAAATGCTGGAGCAGAAGCTGCAGGAGATGCCTCATCAGGACAGAGACTTCTGGTCCAACATAAACTTCTCATTACTTTTTAATACATTCAAACAGGCAAGTTTGCTTGCTCTGGATCAGTGTGGTGTGATTCTGTGTCATGACTTTTCTGAGCTGGCACAAGGAGCCCTTAAGCTGGATTTATTGTTTTGTTGAATCATGACCTCAGGGATTTGTGAGAGAAATGAACTGCAGCCAAGTGCTGGAGATTTTAAGGCAGTTTACAAGTGGAACCTGGGTCAGGCTGAAGTCAACAGCAAATCTCTGTATTCTTTTTTGGAACAAACCCCCTTGATCTCTGAAATGTGAACTTTCTGTGAGAACATATGGACCAGGTTTGGTGTGGCTTGAATTTCTGGCCTGAGGCTTCAAGGAGAGGATATTCCTTCTCTCAGAGTGATGGAGAGGCCATGCACCTCCTGTGGGATGGGGGCTGGAGCAGGCTCACACCAGGATCCTGAGCACCCTAAACTTTCCCTTCCCCCACTCTGCAGGGTTTCTGCTCCACTGCTGCAGCTGATGCTCCCACATCCACCCTGGTTGAAGCACGAGGCAGGAAACACTGAAATGATCCTTGTTTTGGAAAGGGATCTTTAATCCTCCTGTGTCTGCCATTGGTGTCCTTCCAGCCAGTGACTAAGTAGTCAGAGCTGGATAAAAGCCACTTCTCCTATCTCTCCCCCAGATTCTTTTCCAAGAATTTTGAAAGGCCTTTCTGCTGCAGTATGGAATATTTTGGAAGATGAAATACAATGTGGCTTATATAAAACTGCAGGATGCAGAACACAACCCCATTCAGACACAATCAAAGCTTCCCTGAATATTGACATCCTTTGGAAATTTTCATTTTTTTCACCAAATTTTCAGAATCACTAAACCAGCTGAATTACTTTTTAATGTTACTTTGATTAAAACACTAATTTTCTTTCAAGCAGTAAATGATCTTAGCCAGAAAATAATTTGCATTAGTTGAGCATATGGGTTGACTCAAAGACAAGTTAATTACAGAACACAGTGCAGAGAACCTTTGCCTGCTTGAAGGAGACTGCTACAAAAAGGAAAAATGAAATAGGTGTTATCTCTTTTTAAATTAAATTGCCTGTTAAAGGGGAGGTACTTTATTCAACATGAAACAGAGTCTAGATGAAATGAGGAAGGAAAAGAGAAAATGAGATTGAGAAAGCATTGGGAGAAAAAGAAGAAAAAACTCCTATATAAAAGGCTGAAGGAGAGAACGAGGGTTTTTTCTGTATTTTTCAAAAGGTCCCAAAGGAACTGAGGTAACACTGAGAGATGCAAGATGGAAGAGAACAGGACTGAACCCACACTCTGCTGGGTTAAGGGAATTTCTGCTGCAGTTGCTGCAACTGAGTCAGGGCAGAGCTCTGATTTTCACCAAGAAAAGCAAGTTCTTAACCCAAACAATTCCTGCCCATGTACCACAGACTCCCTGTAATTGTCCTTGGGAGCAGGACAAAGCCAAGGCCACAGCCTGACACGCCAGGCTGAGCCTTGCTGTCAGCTCAGGATATCCTCATGCACAACACACCATTTCAAAAGGCAGCTCTACACACTGGGATGATACAATTCTGCTCTCTGTGATTCCTTCCAGATTAAATATGTGGATATTAATTATGTAAATAAATGTATCATTCATGTAATAACTACATATGGAGATGAATATAAACATTGGAGTCATCTCAAAGGCCAGGGAGAGGCTCTGCTGGATTTCAGAACAAGACCTTCTGGCCCCATTTCAGGCTCTCTGATAAGATCAGAGAAGTCTTTCTTGGTGCACATTAGAGCTACATGTTCCAGTATGAGACCATCCAGAACTGGAGCATTTCCAGGCTTGACTTCCAGGCTTGACACACTTCCAGGTGTGAAAATGGAATTGCCCCAAAAAAAAGATGAAAAATGAAAAATGCAAGGTAACTTTTCCCCAGCCATGTGTGCAGTGCAGGCTTGCAAAGAGCCCAGTAATTTTCAGGGTCATTCTCTTTAATCTCAGTGTACAATCCATCTCCACAAACCTCCAGGATCTGAACTGCTTGGTGCATGAATTCAGATCAATACAATGAATAGCAGGTTGTCATCTGTGTTTGCTGACATTGCTTGTGCAGGATAGAAGATTATAACATCAGAGTTACAATGATGTTACCAAAAGCTTTGGATTTAGTGAGTTATTTGGGGACCTGCAATTTACTCTCTTATTGATCATTCCTCATTCAACCTTTTATTTATCCCATACCTGGAAGATGCACAGCACATGAACCAAACACCAGCTCACATTTGATCTGCCTCCAAAAGCTTTGTTTAGTTTGATTGATTTTTGAATATACCTTCAGCTCTGGGTCACACCAACTGTGGCAATGACAGCCCTTTAGAGCCATTTCAGTATCTCATAAAAAGGGATTTAAGTCCTGCTTCTCACAGTACATCAGTTTTATTGTCTGTGTGAAAGGTTTGGACGTGGCAGGGAGCAGCCAACCCTGCTCTAAAGCACTGCTTGATCCTAGGTAAGGAAAGGAAACTGTTCCTGTAAATATCTGGAGATTTATGGAGGTGCAGGAGTGCAGTGGATGTGTTTTATCCAGTGAATCAGTACGTGGTTTATGGCCCAATCACAGACACAGCACTGTTAAAACCTTTCCAAGGCATTTCACACATTTGGATTGTCCTGTGTGTGGATGAGCTCCAAGAGAAAACCTGAACACTAATTTCCACATGCTTTCATGGCTCTAAAAGATTAATGTACAATCCTGTAACCCAGGTTTTGGATGACACCTGTAGATGCACTTTCCTACTTAAGTTCCACAAATCAAGAATGTCTCCATAATTAATTCTTTGGAAAGATAAACTGATTCATGATGTCATTAAGGGCATAATTTAGTGAACCATCATGACAAGATAAAACCCAGACTGGCACAGAAATATTCCCAGTTTGAGTCTAGACTTTCCTGGGGTCTGTATAGGCAAGGCACTGTGGGTATGGGTTTGGGGCAATATGGGGAGATTTCTGTGGGGAAGGGCAGGACTGAGCTCTGCACCAGGGGGGCTCTCATGGGCCTCAGGTGCAGTGGTACTGAGGCTTCAAAAGGACCCTGACCTGTCCCCAGGGACAGAGGGAACTTTGGATGTGGAAACCTTGAGGAGCAGTGCAGGAAATTTGCTTTTTTTTTTTTTTTTTTTCAAAATCCATCTTGTTCTAAAGGAATTCTGAACATGAGCAATCCACTCAGCATCTAAGGACTGTAACCTAAAGCAGGGACACCCCTCACCCAAACAGATGTTTAATATCAGAGAGTGGACTCACTGAAAATCAATTCTAAAGCAGGTGACAAAAAAAGGTTTTCCAAGCCAGTCTGTGTCAAACTGGGATGTGTTGGCCAGGCAGACCCACAGCCAGTGGTGCCAAACTGGTGCCAGTGCTCAGAGCAGTGCAGGGTGCTGGGGTGGATCTGATGCCTGCCTTGTTTACATGCTCCCCTCACTGCTCTCCTTTGCTCAACAGGCAGCTTTACACAATGCCTTTGGGACTTTCTCATGTCTGAGCAGTGCCAGAGAAAAGCAGAATTGGGGAGGTCTTGTACAGCATCAAAGTCAGAGCAGGGCACAGGAAACAGAGCACTTTAACCCTAATTTGACACATTATTAAATTCAAAAAAGGCAGGGGAAAAAACATCCTGGTGAAAGGGGACCATGAGGAGCCTTTTTCCCCCCACAACTTGCCAACCCTAAATTAGTATTCCGTGCTCTCTGAAGGAGGAATGCATTTTTTGTGCTGTACTACTTCAAAATGGCCCTTCAGAAAGTGTTTCTCAGCAAGCAGGGAACAGCTGAAGGCCTTGAAAGAAAAGAATGCATTCAAACCAGCACTTGGCACTTGCAAAGATTTTGGCTTTCTATGACCCCCAGTCCTCCCATTCTTCTACAACTACTATCCAAAAAGAAATATTTTCATCCAGCTGGCCTCCCCTGTAACAAAACAAGCCAGAATCTTTGTGCTAATTTGCAAACTGGGCAGTTCTCTGGGATTTGGGCACTCCCAGCTGTAATTTATTCCCTCATGTGACATTTATTCCCAGCACAGTGACACTGGCAAGGGCTGCAGCAGGCTTTGGCCAGGGCAATGTGGGCACTTGCCAAGAGAGCCACGAGCTCCTGCCCTGGTGGAAGGGCTCAAATGGCCACTGCAAGGGGCTGCAGGGAGAGGAGCTCTCTGCTCCTGCAAGCCCACCATCCTGCTGGCAATGGAGCCTGAGCCCTTTCCCCCAGGGATATCAGCTCAGCTCTCTGTGTCATTTGTCTGTCTTTCTTCTGCCCTTTCACCAGACAAGGGACTCCACACCCAGACCAAACTCACAGAGTGGATACCAGAAACCTTGGATGGATACAAGTTCCAGCTCATTTCCATTGCTTTGATTTAGTTCGACATCAGGTCTTTAATTTGTCATAACCTTTAAGTTCTTTTACAAAATTAAATCATTTTCTTATCTGTTACTGATTACTTTCTTATGTTCCTTCCCTGGGAGATTAAGTGAGATACTATCTGTAAGCACTTTGAAGATGTTAAAGTGCTTATTACTGGATTTGAAAAGTCAACAGAATCATAAAGTTACAAGGTAAAAATATATATTAAAAAGGAATAAATCCCAGACACCACTCCTGACTCATCAACACAGCTGGATGCTGAGTCCTTCTGACCCTGGATCATGTGCTGCTCTTTATCCCACTGTCCAAATCCCACTGACTGCCCAGGTGAGGAAAAAAAGGAGCAAAATCTAATTCAAATTCCCAGTTTCATCCTAAAGAAATCCCCTGGGATCCAAAGCTTGCTTTTCTCTGAGCAGAGAGGGAATTTTACATCACCAGTTTCTGGCCTTGTGTACGTAGGCAGACAGCTCTGGTTTCACAACTTGAACATCCTGGGCTACAAATTACAGCCTGATTCAGATGCTGCTTCATATGTGGCTCATCTGTGCCTTCTGCCAGCCCATGAATTGCTGGGAGCTGGGCAGGGCAGGGCTTGGAGCTTCAATTTAATCTCTTAGTGCCTGGCAGCTGATGCCCCGAGGGGCTGGAAGGGAGGTGCAAAGTGCAGCCCTTCCAAATTCAGGTCAGGAAGAGCCATAAGGACACAGAGCACTCCACCGATGGATTTCCCTGTTCTGCAGTCCACAGTAATTGAAGAATTATTGTGCAATTAGTGGCAAAATTCTACAGAGCAGGAAATGGATTCAGGGCAGATTGAACGTCAGGGAGGGGATATTGAAGGTGGTACCACAATGTCACTTGGTTTATGTCCCTTTATCTCCTGGACAGAACCAATCCTGGGGAAAGGAATACACTCTGGAATGGGGGTTTTGCCTTCATTCAGCTGTTTTAGCAGCCAGGCCTTTGAGGGCTCCTGTGACATGAATCCTCCATCACCTGCAACTGCACTAACCTCCCTGTGTATTTTAAAACTTGTTTTCTTCTCAGAAGTCTCCCTCTTTGCTTCTCCAGAACTTCTCTTCAGTCTTGCCATCTTGGAAAGGCTTCAGTCAGACCCATCAGAGGCAGATTTGGTTTTCATTGCTCACATGTGACGTGCCTTGCTGACCTTTTGGTGCTTCTGTTAACCCTGGTCACCGTGACACTTCAATTTCCCCAAAGAGAAAGGAGGAATGAAAAACCAAAGGGCTTCATCTGCAAAGCTTCCACCTCTGAACTCCATGAAACAATGTTTAAATTGAAGGAGTTAATAAGTATCAGAAGCCTTTTTTAGACCTCAGAGAAGTGCAGTGAATACAGCAAAGGAACAGCAATGTCTGCAGAACTGTGATTCAGATTTCTTGTACCTTCTTTACAGAGCTCACAGAGCTTTTCTTGGGTATTAGTTCTGTCCCTTGTGCTTTGTGCCTCTCTGACACTGAGCCAAGCCTGCTCAGCTAATGCTTTTACAACTCAAAGAACCTATTTTATCTCATTATTTTTCAGCCACTTGAAATTAGGGTTTAAACTGCTCTTACAAAGAGCCATCTGAACTGATGAGAATGGGAAAAAATAGCTCAAGTGCCCATCAGAGAAATATCCTGACTGTCAGCTGCTTCTGGGGAAGAAACCACTGCACTGAGCTACAAGAGGAAGCACCGAGAGCTCTTTAGCCCCCTTTTTGCTTCTAAACAGGAAATTGTGTGATCATGGTTTGAGGAACACAGTGGGGAGAGCTGAGGTGTGAACTCTGCTAAACCCCAGAGGTGCTGGCACTGAGTCTGCATTTCAGCAGCTGGAGGAAAATGCACAGAGGGGGTTTTTCATTGATCCCAGCACAAGGAGAGAACCAGCAATTCAGCACCTTGTCTGTGTGCACTCCAAGGGAAAAGAGCAGGAAAGGTGCTGTGCCTCATTCTCCACCACTGGTGGGAATAAGGAAAGCAGCTCTGTGAATGTGCTGTCTCTATGGTAACTGTGCAACAGGGCTCTCACTGCATGGATCTGCTCACTGCTTTTGGCACTGCACAGGAAATAAATACCTGTACCTTCTGTGTGAACTCCAGCATCTCTGGATTTTACTGACTTGTGAGCAGAAGATGTGCAAAAAAATTGTGATTGTCTTATTTCAGATTTCAGTTTTGGAGCTAGGCTGCCAAAAACCCTAAAAATGAAGCAGGTTTTTATCAGTGGGATAAACAATGAATGGGAGAGAAAAATTCCCTCCAGTGAAGAGGTCTTTTGTGAGCAGGGGAAGAATTTTTTTTTTTTTTTTGTAGTGTGTACTAGAGCTGTGTCTCCTTTCTCTTTCATGTGCCCACTGTGTCCCTCCTTAAAGCGTGGATTTAAGGAGGTGTAGATTGTTTTTCTCTGATTGATGATTTCTTCTGGGCATTACCCAAAGCCAGAGTGCCTTGGCCTCCAGCTGGCCATACTCATATTTGAGTTTTCCCTGGATCTTTTTGGAATTTGTGGGGCTCATCTGAACTTCTGTAGATCTGACCCCAAGGAAAAGTTTTGGATCTGCAGATATTTCAGCTCCTCAGCACTTCAGCTCTTTTTCCTGACACAAGAGTGGTATTTCACATCCATTTCAGAGTGCAGAGGTGGAAGAAGAGGGTGATGGCAAAATCAAAGATTAAAGGCAGTGATACAGAAGGACAAAAGTTCTCCTACCCCACACTCAGCACTGGCTGCAACACTGCCCTTTGGACCATGCTTTGGTTACTTGCTTCAGGTTCCACTTCCCCTTGGAGACAGAGCCTCTCCTCTCTCCCAGTTCCTCTCAGAAGCTGTTCTATCCCAGGCTGCCCCAGTCATTTCCACTCTGTGCTTACACTGAAAAAGGGGCTCAGCCCAGCATGAATCCTGGCAGGTCAGGGGTTTTCCAGCTCTAATAACTTCCCAAGACTGAAACACGAAAGTAGCCCAGAAACAAGAGTGAAAAGGAGCCAAAAATGATTCTGCTAAGAAGCACCGAGTTCACAGCAGATTCATTTGCAGATGAATCTGCAGATTCATTTTCTTTCCACTGAAATACAAGGAAATAAAAAACCCCAGTTAATCTGCTTAATTTACTCACATCCTGAAACCATTAATAAAACCATTTGGGAAGCCAGTTGAAAGTGATGTTGTATTCTCTTTTTCATTCTTGTACCATCTCTGGAAAATATCACAGTGGGCTCTGCTCTGGGTTCACAGAGTGGCTGCAGCAACACAGCACAGCAACACCAAGTCCTCCCTGAAATCCCAGAAATGCTTCAGTCAAGATCCTGAGCTGAAGTCTGCAATGATTCTTGTGCTTATCACCAAGAGTTTTACATGTATAATGTCCTTTTTTCGAGGAACTGGTGGCCTCAGCTGGCTCCAGCATTTATAACTCACGTTTTTGCTAGCAACAGAGGGAAGTTAATGCAATTTGAAAAGATTTTAGGTCAAGTTCATCCATGTTTAATGCAATGGGGAATGATCTGGCCCACTCTGTGCATCTCAATTTGTTTGACTGCTTAAAACAGCAACTGTGCCTGTGTCCAAGCAAAGAACAGGACTTACATGGTCAGACATACATAATTTGTGGATTTTACTGCACAATGAAAATGCAATGGCTTTGTGGCTGTGCCCTGATGCAAACCAATGGGGTTTCAGTGCTGGAGCTCACTGTAGGTGTTACACTGGAAGGAGGCAGTGGGAATGCAGCATGGCTGAGCTGCTGAGGACTCTGGAATTTTGCCTGTTTCCTCTGAGCAGGGGCTTTGTGCTATTTCCTGTTCCCAGTCCCAGGCCTTGTCCTTTCCACTGGTGCCTCCATCCTCACCCACTGACACTCCACCTTTCCACTTCCTGCTTTTTCATGCTCTGCTGACACATCCTTTAACAGCAGCAGCAGCTTTGCTCTTCCTTCCACCCACCCAACCTCCTGTCCCATCCTTCCTCAGATCTGGGGGTTTGACCCCAATTTCCCTTCTGACCCCCTCCTGCACACATTTCTTTGTTTCCTGAAATGTTGGTCCCAGCTTTGCTGTTTTCCTGTTCTTGTTTGACTTTTGGTGAAGGGAGCCTGTCCAGGAACATCCCAGGAGCTCAGACCATGTGAAAAATGTGACAATGGTGAAAGAGGGCAGATAAGGCCCAAGCAAAAGATGAGGATGAGTAAAATGATTTTGATAAAAACACAAACCAGACAGGTGACAGCAGTGAAGTATTTCACACTCAGAGCAGACTGAAATCAAGATGGGGAAGAAAGTCTGGTAAATTTAGCTAATGTTGACTCAGCTGATGTCCCCAGGGTGATCCACTAGATCTGCTTTACAGTTTCCTCAGGCTGCTGCCTCGTATTTGAGTCTTTATTAAAAAAAGCTTTCAACCAACAAAAGAAACAAACCACCTGCCTCTTTCCCCCTCAAAAAAACTCCAGAGGGTTTATCTGCAAGTGTTCTTTAGTCTGTGCTGTGTGCTGAGCCTTCCTGGAAGAGATGTGGTTCCAGGAACCACTCATGTGTTTCAGGTACTGCTGACCAGCTGGAGCTGGGAAGAACAAGCTGGAACTGCTCAGCTGAGATCCTCATTACTGAGTGTTTGGCAGAATTATGAGCGTTCATTCTTTGAAGCCAATGATAAATGCCAAGAAAAGCTGAATTTCTAGGACTGCCTGCTAAAGTGCCTCCAATGCCCACATCCCTGAGCGTGTATACATGCCAAAATATCTGATTTAATTACTACATCTGATATATATCAACCAAAATATTTTTAAGTAGATGCTGTAAATTGTAAATGAAATACATTAAATCCTCTCCCACTTTACTCCTACAAAGGGTTTTTAAAGCCTACAAACCTCCCAGAATGTCCCTCAGGCAGGCTGTGTGTCCAGTGAGACATAGCTCACTCAGGTGAAACACAGAGGGCACAAAGCAGCAACTGCTTGTTAAGGATATCAGCCCAAGAATAGAATCCATCTGAAACACCAGGGAGAATTTAGGTCAGGAGAACATAATTATCCAAGTTGGAGTTTGTCCAGGTTACCTGGATTACCACTGCTATAAAAAGCAGAGTGGGACCATCAGAGAGTGATTAGGAGCTGTGTTTAGCAAGGCTTTGGAAGATCCTAATGTGAATTAGTGTTCCATTCCAACCAACTTTTGGTATGAGTTGTGCATCCTTTTCATTAAAATCTCCTCTTTATGCCATGGCATTCAGCTGCTGCTTTCTAGCCAGTCACGACAGTGTGATTTATTTTTTGCTAAAGCTTCAGTGAAAAAAAAATTACATAAAGCATTAAAGTCTTCTGCGTTAGATAAATAATAAAAACTACTAAATGTTAAAACACTGGCAATCAGTCATCTCTTGTGTTTCATTTTTGGGTTCTTTGTGATCTCAGCCCTACAAGGAGCCTCCAGACTGAACAGGATTAAGGACTATCCTTTCTATGAACCCTAAATTGGTATCTCCAGCTGTAAACCTATCAGAAAGGCAATCAGTTCCCCCAAACCTACTGCACCATGCACCTGTAGAGTGAATTTCCAGATGTAGGTTCATAGCTGGGTAGCAGCCTTTGCCTGGAGAGTGATAGAACCCCTCTGTGCAGAGCTCACCTCTGTGCTGGTGCCAGCTGGGGCAGCCTGACCTGCTCCATGAGAATCTGTCACTTCTCACTGCCTTCCCTGCACTTTGCTTTCAAAGAAATTAAAAATAAATCTCTCATTCCCAGAACAATAGTTATTGCAAAGGGAAATGGAGGCAGACTGGGGCATGCTCAAGGTTGAGTAATCACTGACAGTTTTCCCTTCTGTGCTGGCCTGTCCCTTGCAGACCTATTTGCTCCCTTTGCTGACTCACAAATCCACGTGGCAGACTTAAAAGACTTTATTATAAATACACCAATAATCTGAGCTGTCACTCCTGTGAGCTGCTAAGCTTCTGCTTGGGGCAGGGGTAATAATGAGTTCTTCTATTCCTTTATTTTCCATGAGGGAGAGCTATGCATGGATTTGTTATCAGACATCTGCCCTGTGGGATTCTAGAGCTACTTATTCCTGTTTCCACATTCTGGGGAAGGATGGATTTTCCTTGTGAGCAGAGAAAAAAAAAAGAGCAGCTAATGCTCCTCCCTTTGTCTGTGTGAATTGTGGCATTCAGCAGTTCCTGGAGGGCTGTGCTGCTCCACACAAGGGCTCAGGGAGCACAAATCCATGATTGTGTTTAAAAAAAGCCTGGATGTGGCACTGGCTGCCAGGGTTTAGTTGAGGTGTTGGGGCTGGGTTGGACTCAATGATCTTGAAGGTCTCTTCTAACCCGGTCATTCTGTGAATTCTGTGACTCCACAGCACACTGAAAAGCACAGCAGTCATAGACAGGACTGTACAAGGTTCTGAGAGAGACCACAACTGCAGGAAGGAGGATGTGACTGAAGCTTGGCCACCAACAAGGAAAAGGGAAGTCATGCTAAGCCTCCAGTGAGCAAAAGTTCATTACCAGCTGTTCTGCTCACAAGGTTTTGCTGCCCACCCTCAGCCTCTCTGTCTGCACCTTCCAGCTCCTCAGCCTGGGGCTGCCAGAGTAGAAGAGCTCCCCTATTCACATTTTTATTCTGTGATGTTAATCAAGTAGGCTAATTATATACATGCCAGGGTTGACATTGGCAGGAATCATGGAACTGGAACCACCTCCCACCCCCTCACAGTCCCCTTCTGTTCAGACCTGGGGTGTTATTAATCCCCTAACACCAAATCACTTCCATTCTGTTCTTCCAGTTATGACAAATGCAAGTGCCAATTAGACTTTTGCCCCTAATTTGCATGTGCCCCTGAGTTTTGAACAGCATGCCTCAAGAAAATGGGTCAAAATTCAATGAAAAAATATTCTACCACTGCTGCTTCTACAAAACCTCTGCTTTCCTTGAGAACATGTTGATTTTCACGTGTTGGCACAAATAAAAAACCTCCCCCCAGACATGAAGCACTTCAATGCAGTTAAATTATTCTGCTTTGGCTTTGTGCCCAGGAAACATTTTTGGGGTTTGTACATAGAGTTCTCTCGTGCATTTCCATTCAGAAGCAATAGGATTGATGCTGAAATGAGTGCTGGATCACTGTGCTCTGCAAACATTTGCTGTGTTGTCTGCTGGAGACAGAGAGGGGGTAATCACTCATGAACTATTTCTGTGGGAGAGCCCTCGTGCTGCACCAGCCATTTCAGATGCACTGCAATTTATTCAGTGTCAGAACTGGCACTGGAGAGGCTGCAGCTGCTGGGATCACACCTGGGATCCAAGCAAACAGGAATTCTTCCCACAGTGGGCACCAAGGGCACTGCTGAACCAACCTCACTATTCAACAAATGCATTCATCAAGCACAATCCTGTAAGGCTATGATTAAATACTGCACATTCTGTTTTTACTCAGGCAATAATATAACACCTCACAGTGCTTCTGCTTTCTCCGAGCATTTTGCAATTCCTCAGATTGTTCCTATTCCCTTTTGGCCGTGTTCATCTGCTACTTCTTAAAAATAAAATTTAAAAAATCCCCCAAGATCTCTCTTCATTATATCAAGTAAGAGGCAAAGCCAGATTTGTGTGGGAGCTCACCAAAACATGTTCTTTAGAGAACTGAAAAGGTCTTTTTGGTTCAATTTTCCCTATTCCCCATTTCAGCTGCTATGATCCAGGAACTCCCCCCAGACACAGAGCTCTTTTCCCTCTCAGCTAAAGGATGTGGGTACAAATGTGTTGCTCCAAGTTTTGCACACCACATTCATTTGTGTAAAATCTTGGCTGGACTCAGAGAGACTTCTTTCAGCAAATGGTCAGAACAAGTCAAGCTAAATCAGGGAAATTGTGTTCACACCTAGAAAGGTCCTCCAGTTTCTGCTTTCTGATAATCCTGTGGCAAATTCTAGGCAGGCAGTAGGATCATGAATTGTGTAACCACGCAGCCACAGACAACATCCAATGTGACTCAGAGCAAATAAAGAATTTTTTCCTCAGAAGCAGAGAAAATATCAGCTCTGTAGGAATTCCTGCTCCACCTGAGGCAAGGACATGAAGGTCAGTAGGTAAAGCAGAATTGCTTTTCACATTTCAGTTTGGGAGAGGAAGATGGTTCTGAAATGCATTCAGCATCTGGAGAATAAAATACAATGAGAGATCCCCCGAGCTACTTTGCTTCATTGTGGGCACACCAAGGAATTCCACAAATCCCCTGCTCATCACCAAGTTCATCTGATGGACAGAGCTTTGTGTGCACATTATGAGCATAAGTAGGACAAGGACAGAAAAAATAAAGTTCTATTTATACCACTGTAAACAGACGTCCAAGACAAGACCAAGCAAGCAGTCAGAGAGAAAAAGCCATCCCAAGAAGCAGCCAAATAAATTCCTATCCATGGAAGCTGAGGCTGGAGGTGTGCACACAGCTAATTAGTACTTGCTTCTGCCTAAATTAGTGACCTTTCAGAGCAGGGTGTAAGGAACAGATGAGAGAATCTCCCACACAACTCCTGTGGGATTTAACAGAGCTCCTCTCCAGGGCTCTGCAATTGTGGCACACAGAAAATGCCCCAATGCTTTTCTGGCTGCAGCAAGGCAGAGTTTTTCCAAGCAGAGCAATTCAAGACCTGCAGTTAAAGACCTCACCCACTGGGATGTTCTGGAGCTGACAAGAGCCACCAGACTGGGTGATTTCCTTGCAAGGATCCTTCTGGTCTGAGGCACTGGAAAAGGAACACCTGATATTCCCACTGACTCCAAGAGCAGCTGTGTTAGCTCAGGCTCCGAAATCAGGGAACAAAGGGTCCCTGATAAAGCTGCTGTAGGCCCATCTGCTCACAAGTGATTGCTGGGATGGAGGAAATAAGAAAGAGGGAGAGAAAGGGAGAAAAGCCCTTAAAGCATGAGCTGGTTCAGGTTTTAGGATGAATCCTTTGCAGTTTATGACTGGGATTGCCAGAGCAATCCTGAGCCTGTCTGAATAAAGGTAGAGCTGATGGCACACACAAGTGGGCAAGGTTTGTGCCCTCTCTGAGGCTGCTTGGGCACCTCCACCTGCTGAAACATCACCCAGCAGGTGCCATATCAACTTTGGGGAAGGATTAGTACAATTAAAGGGTAGATTTTAATTCTGTACTATTAAAAATGTCTCTTTTGAAAACAAATTCTCCTTTCAAAGGCTGTTCCCAAGGCTCAGCCACCTCCTGGCTTTGGAGAGGGACAGGGGTTGCTGGGCAAACGCATGGAGTGGCCTGGCTGGGAAGATTGAGGGTAAACCTGGGATCTAGACCCTCACACACCAAATCAAGGAGAGTTTGAAGTTATTTTGAACAACAGGACTCATTTGTGGATGGAGAGGGTAAAATACTAAATTTCCCACAACACATCAAGGTTATTCTGCAATGAGCTGCATCCACATGCTCACTGAAGCACACCTGGAGTTCCAAAGAGGACCTGGAGCTGCAGGGACACATGGAGGGAGCACACAGCCCTGCAGGCAGTTGCTGTGAGTCAAACACAAAGAAAGCATGCAGCTCTGCACTGGTACAAACAGAGAGAGATCCCATGGCAACTTTTATTCTGCAGCTTTCAAACTGCTACAGCAGGGAGCAGGAGAGGTGGGAAGTGGGTGTAAAACCACAGCCATGAGACAGCTCCCTCCAGGACATTTGTGCCCACGTTTCCTGGCTCCTGGTTTCACTGCTGTTTGTAAGGGAGCTGAAGCCAAGACTTTTGCCAGCCTTTCTATCACTGGAGAAGGCACCAGCAGCCACAGCTCCAGCTCAGCACAGAGGAGAAGCAGCTGTCTGTTAAACCATTAGAGAACTTTGCAGTGCAGCTGCCTTTGGAGCATAAATAATTTCTGTTAATGGGCCAGGTTGGCAAATGAATTCAATTGTTTCCTCTCAAATAGGGTTTTTGCATCCAGTTTTGACAGGGTGTTTGAAGTGGAGGCTCTCAACTCAGTGCTTTCTGGAGAGGTTTTCCAGAGAATACATTTCTGAAGAACACCTGGGAATTTGGTGACATTGCAGTATTTGTAAGATTGTGTAGCAAGAATAAACTACTAAGCATGACCTAGAGCCATCTCCATCCCTGTGCCATAAGTATCTGTCAGACTTTGGATAAGCTAAGTGAAGGAAAGGAGAAGGATATGGGGGGAAAAACCCCAAGGAAACACAAAACCCAACAACCCCAGATTTTCCTTTAGAAGCAAATGCTCAGCCTAACCAGTTCCACAGCTCAGGATGCTGGATGGTCAGTTAGAGAGTGGCATGAGCTGGCATTGCTGCTAAGACAAAAACACATGCCCAGCTCTGGTCTTTGGCAAGTTACTACATCCTTGACCCATCCCAAGTCATGAGAGGCCTCCCAGAGGGTGAAAGCCACAGCCCTCCTTCAGGCTTTGGTACCCAGTTTGTGTAAGAGTAACAGGATCTGCTGGTGGGATTTAGGAGGCAGATTGTGATTGCTGGGAAAACTCAGTGCAGGCAGGATTGGGTTTTGTCTCTTTGTTCATCAGGTACTTGAGAAGGAAGTGCACATGGCAGGACTTTTCATGGTGAGAGAAAGAGGAAAGAGTCCACCTCCATTAGCCAAAAACCCCATAATAATCTCGCTGGACAAGTCAGCACAGAGTGGCCGTTCAGGAGAGGCTGCAAGAGAGCAAAGCTGAGTACCCAAGGGTTGGACTCATGATCCTTGTGGGTCCCTTCCAACTCAGAATATTCCATGACAATAGGACTTCCATGGATGGCAGAGTATGTTTGCTTCTATATATTTATATTTTTAACCTGGTACCATAGAGTTTACTCACTTTTGACTCAAAAGGCAAATAGTCTATGTTGCTAAACCTCCAGCTACCAGCACAGCTTTATAAACCAAGCTCTTGTTTAATGATAACTCTGGCATCATTAATTTTATTTATTGTAATAACCCCCTGGATTCAGTTTGCTCTGTGTTGCTGAATCCTCTGCAAGGGCAGTGATCTTGCACATTATAATGGTTTCTGCATTAAGTATCTCTGTGAAAAATCAGAAAACTCCAGCTGAGCAAATTGCTGGGTGTTATTGGGGCTGTGCTTGGTGCTTTGAGAAAAAGAAATCCACCTCTCCTGCAAGCCTTGACCAGGCACTGGTGTGCATGCCAGCTGTCAGCACAGGGAAAGCAGGGTAATTGGAGCGATTAAAAGCTCACAATGGTTGCAGACATGCTTTTGCATTTAAGGTGGAGTGAAACTGAGCTGTGACAGTGCCATGGCTGCTCTGGGGAACCCCTGCTGTCATCTCTGCACCAGTATTTTAAATTCTGGAACCTTGACCCCACCAGTTGGCAGCTACATAAACACCTCCAGACATGCTGGGGAGCAGCAGCTCAAAGGGATGTGCTGACCCCCAAGCTGTGCCAAGGAACTGAGTTTTCAAAAAATCCTCCACTTGAATATATAATGAAATAGTGACAATTTTAGTAGTTAATGTGAGGTGAACACAGGAGGGCTCTTATTTATTATTACAAACAGTGCAGGAGCAGTGGTCAAACAGTGCAGGGAAGGAAAAATTTCCACATATATTTGATAGGATTCAGTAAGATCTCAGAGATAAGGATCCAGAATATCTGTAGAAATCAGGACCAGGCAAAGCAATGATATTGCAGTTAATTTGAATTACTGCATCCAGTAGGATTTTGCAAATTTATCTGCTGCTTTGCCCCTCAAAGGATTGACCCAGCAATATGAGTGTGCAGGACATCTGAATATTACCTAAGTTTTCCAGAAAATAGTTATACCTTTCTGGAGCACAAAGGAGACCTTGAGGAAAAACAAACAGTGCTGTCCTCTACCTCCAAAGGCTTTCTTTACATGCACATTTCACACTAGATAAAAATAGCCTTAAACCCTGGGTTAAGTAAGCTTCTTATATTGGAAAAACCCGTTTCAAGTGGACAAAGGAGACAGAAGTGGCACACCATAAAAAGGCCTTTGGTTTCAGTGTCTGCAACTCGAAACACCATCCTGGTCTCATCTTCTGTGTCCCAGAGGGAACTAACCAACACTGATTGCAGAGAGCAGAGTAAGCATGAACAGGGTGTGGGCTGTCTACTTCTCCTTCCTGCATTTTGAGATCAGGCTAAGTTCCTTTTCAAGACTAACTGGAAACTGTGAAGAAATATTCACAAGGAAAAGACAAAAATCCATTCTGTATCTCTCATCACTACTCAAAGCTTACAAGCTGGTCAAGGTCTTCACTAGAGGAGAATCAACTGCAGTCATTTCCATAGCCGGTAACTTTGAAACTGTCTCATTAGTACTGAAACATTTCTAGAGACACACACATAGCTTATTTCTGTTGTAATTATTTCTGAGTTCAAAGGAGAGTTGAAGAAAGTCAGAGAACAGGATATGAGACTTCCTGGTGCATTTTTAAACTTCAGTGCATAAAGCACTAGAGCTCTGTAGATAACTCCAAAGGGAATGGGGAGGGAACTAAGGAAAGCAAGCCCATTGTTTTGCTAAAATTATTAATCAAGTGTCCAGAAACAAAAAAGAGTGAAGAAAGAAGAGCTAAGCAAGATATTCAGAGGCTGCATGCTATTGCTCAGTTCTGCTGGTCTGCTCCTCTTGGCTACAACATTTCAAGCAAACTTGGTCACTTCAGCGTGCCTCAGTTTCCCTAAACACCCCACACTACCTAAGAAGTCAGAAGGT
Source organism: Serinus canaria (assembly GCF_022539315.1). Lineage (NCBI taxonomy): Eukaryota > Metazoa > Chordata > Aves > Passeriformes > Fringillidae > Serinus > Serinus canaria. Next base: position 17,535,112 of record NC_066325.1, on the reverse strand, counting down.
TATTAATTTCTCATAATTAGCCACACAAAGATTACTACCTTGGAGGATTCTGGCCTGAGCCCTTCAAACTGATCCTGATAGGACCAGAAACTAAAGCTTTATTATTATTATTATTTCTTATTTATTACTACTATTCCCCTTAGAAGCCTTGTGGTCCAACCCAGAATTTCTGTGAGAGCTCCTGGACAAGGAGCTGGGTGACAGAGGGAATTCATCACTGTCCTACAGCAAGCCATTCCCACACCTGAATCCATGCCTTTTGTGATGGAGACCAGCTTAAAAGTGAAATTTAGTGGATTCCTCACCACACCAACCTAATGTTACAGCTCTGGAGACCAAGCTCCACCACTGGCTGTGAATAGCTCAAGGTCTAGAAAGGAACAGAAAAGTTGGAAATTTTGTCCAGAATTCTATCCACATTTTTGTGGCTCTAACAACAGAACAGGCAAAAGTAGTTCACAGGAACACATAAGATCTTAAAAATGTAGATGTGGGGGAAACAAAGAGCAGACACAGGAGAATAAGAACTTTGTCTCATTGAACCAAAAAAGAATTTCCTCGGTGCAGGAAACTGGTCTCAAAGCACTGCAGAAGGGAATCACTGTCCTCATTCCAGCAGTTTATCACCTTCCAAGATCTCCTTTGAGGGAGCAAGTCTCTGTGAGCAGTACCAAAGAAATCCCAAGCTGGATCCACAACCCAGAGTCCAGCACTCCTTGAGCATCCCAGTGCCACAGTCCAGCCTGAGCTCCTCACCAAGCTCAGAGCAAAGTCAGCACCAACAAATTCCCACCACCCATTCCTGGGATGTTCCCACACCCCACTCCCAGCACCACATGCATTTGGCACTGCTACAGATCTGAACAACAAGCTCAATGGAAATGAGGAGGATGGACATTTCTCATGTACCCTCTTCCCAAACAAAACTGTCTCTTCCAACAGAGCTGCACTTCCTACCAAACAACCCTTCCTAGACTGATCCCAGGGCTGTGCTCCCTCTTTGGGTGACTGGTCTCTTGCTCAGCTCTTAGCACAGATTTCAGAATAGTTGCAGTGTTTCCCCCCTTCAGGGCAGAGAGCCCAGCCAAGATCACAAAGGTGACCCTCAGGATGGATTTACATGGTGAAAGACTTCACAGCACATCACCAGCTCAGGGTAGCATCACCCTTTTCCTCCTCATAGGTACCCAGGAGGCCACAATGTGAACCTGTCAGGAGCCTGATCTGGCTTTAAATATCAGGTGATTTTTAAGCTGATCAGTTCCCTGATCCACTTTGCTGTATAAAAAAAATTCCTTTGATAAAACTGAGGGCAAGACAAAACCAGGAAAAAGTGAACTGAAGGAAGGAACTAGAAGGAAAGAACACATCAATCTAGCATTATTACTGAATAAAGAATTAAAGTCATAAAATCACGATAGAATTCACAATCTTTAGGCAGAATTGGGTACCAATACTGATGATGGGTGGCTGTGGAAAGCTGTTGTACCCTCACAAAGTTCAGTCAGAGAATCCCCACCTGCCTCGAACCAGCACAAACACATGCAGCTGATCTTTCTCAACATAACATTTAGAACATTAACACATCCCCATAAAGCCCTTTAAACTAAGGTTTTATATCCCAACCTGATGCACAGACAGTATTAGCACTGAGAACTGTCAGGGAGGCATTTCAGGGTTCCATGTGGGTTCTTTTTCCCCTCTTTTTTTCTTCTAAAGGAAATATCTTGGAAACCTTGGAAAGGACAGGCCTCCTCTGTATGTTCAGTAATGAGTCATGTCTGACCATTTGTTACTACATGGAGAGGGATTTCTCCTCCAAGAATAGATAAAAAGGAATTAGAGCTACTTGAACAACATACCTGAATAAGCCAGAAGCAAGCAATGCAAAACTCTGAAAACTGCAGATCTTCCTTGAATTTTCTCTTCGACTTTTCCATGGAAGATTTTGCCAGCATGGAACAATCCTTCGAAGCAATGGAACAAATGTGTGAGTCACTTAAAAAGTTCTCATTTTAAACAAAAGCTGAATTACTTGCCCACTCTAATGGGGACAGATATTGGGCTGAAAACCATGACTCCACTGATTCAGCATATTGGCGTCTCAGGAGACAAAATGTTCCTGTTGTCCAGGCAAGCTGGGAATTGCAGGAGAGCAGGGAAGCTGTCCTACAATGCTTTACAGGGCCTAAAACTGCAAGCAAGGGAAGCACAATTTTGCTAAAAAGACAGAACTGAAGTTCTGTCTGAAGGGGAAAAAAACTTACACGCAGTCTTAATTTATTTCAAAACACAGACATGGATTCATCTGGATTTTAACAGCTTTGTAAAGGAGATGGGCCATTCCCCTTCCCTGGGAAATCAGCAGTGATACTGAGCAAGTGAAGCCACATAGCCAGTGTCAAACTGTACCCTGACATGCCTACAACTAAAAAAACACACTTGGGAAAATCAAGGAGTTTAAGGGCATCTGTGTTAAAGGGCAAAAAAAAAAAATTACAATTGGAACACGATTATTGGGCTCCATACAAGGATTATTAAGTGAAACTGTGTGGCCTCTATTAGGGAAAAGGTAGATTAAAGCATTATAATGAACTCACTGGGTTCAGAAAAATTACTTGTAGAGCAATTAAAAGAATGAAAGGATTAAAAAAAAAAAAGGTACAAAAAAGATTCAACAGCCATCACATTCAAGGTAACACAAACAGATAACACAGGCAGTGTTTCCACACACCCCAGCAGTGCTTTCCCAAAAACAGAGCTGTGACTTGTCTCCATCAGACTAAACAGGAAACAGGAACTGGTTTGGACTGGAGCCACATATTCACAGTAAAATGATTACTGGAGAAAGCATTTGGTACCAGTTTCAAATCCCACCATAAGACAGAGATTGCTCATCTAATTTCTTTTCTTGCATGTGAACAGGAACTTTATATTAGATTTTAAACACTGCTTTCTGTGGGGTTTCACCTGGAAAAGCACATGGCACTGGTCTTTAGGAATCAGTAGGATGGTGTGTATGCTCCAATGAAAGTGCAGCAAAACAAAATGATAGCAAGCAGAAGATTCAGCACAGGAAAATACAGACTGAACATGAAATTCCTAGACAACACATTTGATGCACCATTATTTAATATTTAAATCCCCAACCTTCCTATTTATTCCTGTTGACATGCATAATGTGAAAATAATTTTGACTTTTCCCTCCCCACAGGTGAAATTTCAGCTTTGAAAACTTTAGCTCTCAAGTTGTCACACATCTACTGTCTTTTTACACAAGTGTTTTGCTAGAGATAGTCAGACAATGCTGATTTCCAACCTCTATTTTCACCTTTTGCATTTAGAACTGAGCCCATGCCAGGTATTGAAGGAGTTCTAGATGCTCTCCAGTCAGAAACCCTAAATACTGTTTGAAAAACTGCCACACTGGTAAATCCATTGCTCCTAATGATTACAGTCTACTAACAAACCAGGATTTATTTATTCCAGACTTTATGAATAATTTCTAACAACAAATCCATCTGAGAATCTTGCAGTTTGCCAGCAAACAAAGGAAGTGGCAGAATTTCTCAAATTAATTTTAATGCATTATTTACCAAAGCTTCTTGTATAATGAGGTAGGGAACAAGTCTCTGCTGACAGACAGAACTAGAGTAACAATCTAAACTGATATTTTTTCATCTTCTGTTTCTACAAAATGGCAAGGACTAGAAACGTTCATACTTGTATCCTTCATTACCTTTATCAACACTGTGAGCCAAAGCCTTATATGCTCATTAACATGATTAATTAATATGCTAATATGCTACTTAATACAGAGCATATAATGAAATATTTACTGACAGGGCACCCCATCACTAATCACACATTTGGTTAATAAAGAAAAAAGTGGTGCTTGCAAAACTAAAGATAAATTAACCCAAAACATCTCTAAAATGTTCAAAAGACCTTATCAGAGCCTACTTCTCAGACAGAGCATTTCCTCCAGCAGTCTCACCCCAAGGCCTCCTCAAAGCCAATCAATCACTCCCCACCCTCCTCTTCATCATTTCCTTTTAAGCAATAGCTGGAAATAGCCCCATCTGCTCTGAAAATCAAAGAGCAGCAGCTGGTGATCAGCCCCCTTTTAGAGCAGCTTGGGAGACTTAAGGATATTGTCCTGAGCAACTCAGTCAAAATTAATTATAACCTAGATGGAATTAATTAGAGGCTATCTTTATTTCATCTCCATTGTTGTGCAGACAATTGTTTGCTACTCCTCACATGACTTGGTAATTACAGTAAGATGAAACCACTTAAGATGAAATGTCCTGAACGGGTTTTGATTCAGATTCACAAGAGTGTATTTGCAGAGCTGGGGGGAGAAGAGTGCTGTTTGTTAAATACAGACCAGACATCCACACACACTCACACACACTCACACACACACAAAAGGTTTGTCAGCTCTTATTCAAGTTATCTCTAGCACAGAGAAACTGGTGGAATTCTGATGTAAAATTCAGATTTTAGATTCAGGCAGCCTTGCTCTCCCTATTTAAAGGTGTAAGAAGCTCCCTGAGATCTGTTACATGTTACCAGTAGTTTTATCTTGCACTGTGGGAGGGAGTTTCTATAGGCACTTTAATTCTAAACCAGATCAAATGGCTCTAATCAGTATTTTCTCAACCTTTTATCAAGGCAGGCAAGTGCCTGCACGTGATGCAGATGCTTCCCAGATGGTTTTCAGCTAGAAGGAAAGAGTCTTATCAGGACTGGAAAGAGACAGTGGCAGATTTCTATTTGGTTAGTAACCACTGCTCTCCATATTAACATCTTTGATTAGATTATAGGAATGAGATTCTCTAGTTTGATAGTATAAAACCCATTTGAGAACTGCAAAAAAACCCCAAACCTTGCATTTAAGAGAGGAAAACATCCATCTAGTTGTAATCTACTGAAGTAATTTCTCCCAAGCAGCATAACAAAGCTAAATTATTCTAAAATAATAATGTCTGTTGCACGTGGGCTTGGGGGAGGCTCAATGGAAGCTGACCCTCCCTGTGGACACGAGTGCTCCATGTTTCCAGGGGTAATAAATAACATATCTCTTGCTGGAACCAGCAAATGCAATGCCTGGCACTCCTGGGAATTAGGCTAAACTGAGTCTATGGCACAAAAGTGGAGCTGAGTGATTAATTCATGTGGTGCCTGCTGCTAGGAAGATCCAGAGGCCCTGGGTCATGGGGACATTATTTTTACAGTGTGAAATCTTATGAAATTATCATGACTTTCTCATGTATAATACATAAGGAGGCAGGCAGGCTCAGCTTCATTCTGTCTCTTCTTACAAGCAGTGGTTCAGGAGTGAATTTTTGCTTCATCAGTCATGTGACAACCTCAGGAGAAGGAAACAGCAAAGACAAAATGGTTCTTGATAGCAGCAAACTGTTCTAAATGTGCTCAGCTTTCTCCTTTCTGAAAAATTCACAGGAGAACGTGTTAAAAATCAACATGAAAAGCATCAGGTAGTTTTTGGGACAGGTAAGAGTCACAGGCATTCTAGAGCAATCCAAGACTTTCCTGAGGTAACTCCATTTAAAATGAACATTCTGTACCCATCTCTGGTTCTACAGCAGTGATTTCCCATGGAGGTACAGAGCTACACTCAGCAGTAGGTCTTTGGGTACTAAAATATTGCAGTTAAACAACACACAAACAAAATGTTCAGAAAATTTTAAACTGAAAAAGTACACACCTCTCTTGTGGTTGTCACAGATATGCAAGGTTAACTAAATGTAGCAATAAATGAAATAAAGATGCCTCATTTCCTTAGACCCTAATAATCCTGTGACAATCTGATTTGATTTCCAAATCAATTTTCCCATTTTTTATCCTCTGGAGAACAATTGCTGCTTACCAAGTTGCTTCCCAGAAACACTGCTGTAAAATATTAAATCTCCTGTGAGCAGAAAAAGATCATCATGGACATTATGTTCAGTGGAGCACAGAAAAACCCAATTCATCCAAATAAAATGAATTATATGTGTTTATTTAAAAGCTATGAGTTCTCATTCTGTAATTGGTTTAATTAGTAGGAATTTTAGTCTAAATCCAAAATGGCCACAAAGGAGTCTCTGTAAGCTAGCAAAAAAAAAAAAAAAAGTGATTTATTTATGTGTGCAAAATCCTAAATATTTCACACACCATTGTTCAAAGGATCTTTCTGTGATTTCAGCCTCATTTTAATCCTAACATCATAAGACACTGTTTACAGTTCCTCCTGCTCTTGAAGAGGGTTTAAAAACCTTGTGTCCCAACCAGCCACACTATAATTTCCCACATTTAATTAGAAAATAGATGAGTTCAGTTTATTTGAACTGGTACTTGAAGTAAGCAATTAAGTGCTTCACTTAATAGGAGTGTGTGCTGTAAATCTGGCCTTTCATTACATGCACAGCTCCCCACACAATAGGTTTCTGGGAGCAGACAGAAGCTTGCAGGCGTTGCTTTAATACAAATACACCATTTAGGAATATTGTGATGTATTTCCACTGCCCCTGAGGGACTTACACTAATACAGCCTATTATCTGTCCTTATTACATTGAACTAAGTATGCAATTAATTGGCAATCTGTAGTGGATTATGGAAACATTCCAGATGGATGGGGGTTTATCACAGCATTTTGCTGCAGCAGATACTGTAATTTCCTAAGTTTGGGACACTGACTTTACAAGAATTTATTTCTTTGTCAGATAGGTCTTGTGAGCAAGAATTTCCATTTCCTTTTACAGCAGAGGCAAGGGTTGGAGATGCAGCACAAAGCACTGTGAGATAACACAGTATTGCCTCAGCAGACTGTCTGTGCTCACACACAATGGATGTGTGGGCTGCACCTCCCTCAAGAAATGAAAATGCAATCAATTGACTTAGTTAATATTTTGCTCTGTGGGAAAAGCTCCATCAGACAGTCTGGAGCTCCATTAATCTGTGGCACTGCTTGAGCTGTGGCAGCCTAAGCAGGAGAAAGCCCTTTGTGGTTTGCCAGCCCTCCTCAGCAATTTGGGGGTGAGAGGGGGAGCTGTTAACCTTTCTATCTTTGCCTTCCACTGCCACTGGAGCTGGATAATGCAGGAGAACCTGGGCTGAGGTATCTGGAGCTGCCACAGATGGCTCCACTGCCACAAGGACCATGGCTGTTGGGAGGGAGAGCTCACCTGGGAGCTGAATCCAGACAATATCCAGAGGAGAGCAGCAGACCCAGCAATGCATCACAGAACAGGTTTGTTTGGAACACACCACTCTCCCAAGAAGGGTTCTTTAAGATATTAAAAATAAGATGTTATTGTGCATAAACCTCATCAATGTATTATTGACAGGAAGGAAGTGCACAGAGGCCCTTTGAAACCAGCAGAACATGAGCTCCTGTTCTGGTGCAGCAGAGGGAGAGCCCATAGGAAAAAACCTCTCATTGTATCACACTTTGGGGCAAATGCACACATTTCCCTCCCTGCAGTGGCAATGATTATTGTTATTTTTTAGACTACCTAGGTCTGTGCAGATAAAAAGTCACCTTCAAACAGCATGCATGTTATGTAGCACCTCTTACTCCATGTCTCAAGATTTCTGTTTTCTCCCCTCAGCATAAATGCCCAGGAAGCTACTACAATGCATGGATCAGAGTTCTATTCTTGCTCAACTGGGTATCAGTTCCTAAAAGTGAACAGCTCACTGCTTTTCCTATGCACTCAGCAAGTATCACAATTCTTGTAGACATTTATAAATGCATATCTGCATGGACCACAGCTCAGCCAAGTAACCCAATCCTCATGTGAACTCCATGCCCTGCTGGAGGAATTTTCACTTTAATGTAACTTAAGATCTAAATCTGACTGTAAGATAAAATATCTTTTAATTCTTCCAGCTATACCTAAGCCTCCTGATTCCCCCTTCTCTTTGGCACTTTCCACCCACATTTATGCTCAGACTGGTAATTGCCCCCTTTACATTTCCATCAGCAGACCCCCACACACCCAGTGAATCTCCAGATTGCTTTTGCCATGTGTTAGGATTAATAATTAATGAAGCCAGCTGATTGTTCCAAGTAACCCATTATCATGTCAGGGCAGAGATGAACTAGAGAGAAGACAGGATTCATTTCTGAACCTCCAATTTCAATATCAAAGTTGTAAATCAAAACACCACCAGCAACATAAATCTATTTCTCTCAAGAGATGTCTTTTTTTTTCAGGGCTGACCAGAAAAGTCCCTCAGCCTGGAAAGCAGATATTCCCATGCCCAGGGCTTTTTAAACATAAACTATTTGTTCTCCAGTATGTGGCATTTCTCAGGGCTTTTCTGACATTTAAGTATCATCCAGGTATTTAATGATAATCAAGAAGAGAAAAAGAATGGGAAAAGGAAATGTACATTAGCATGAAAGATTATGGGCCATGAATATGTATAGCACACACACAAGAATAAAAAGCTGCTATACAATGGGATGCCACAGAGCAGAGTGGGAGGGCTTCTGTTCATTAAGTGTTGATACAGTGGATTTAAATAAAATTGAATAAAATCCAATTTAAATGCCAGGATAAAAAGCCTTGAACGACCAGGCAGGGAACAGAATGAATTTCTGTCCCTCAGAGGTCAGATCAATGCCTGACCTACAGCAGCTGCAGATGGTCGGCAGCAGAAGCCTGCAAAAATAAAAAATTAAATGGTTAGATCAGGTCTGCTGATTCTTTTTAATCCCATTCTTTGCTGTTCCTGTAACACCAAATTTATCTCTAGTACAAAAAAAAAAAAAACCAAAAACAAAAAAAAAAACAAAAAAACCAAACCTATCCCAGGTGTCTTAACAGAGCTGGCATCGTATTAATTTGCATCATGTCTCAAACCACCTTAGCCTCTACATGCATAATCCTAAAACAGCAGTATTCAATTCTACAAGAATAATTGATACTTCAGCAAGAAGATTGCAAATTCACCCGCTGAGAAAAAGCAAACAAACAAATAAATGACAGCTCATCAATTGATTTGAAGTCAGGAGCAAAGCTTCACTGGCGATAGCACAGCTGATTATCAGGCTGCTGTTAATGTAGGGCTCCCTGCTTCGAGATTATTTAAGGATGACTAACTCATGTTACATTTATTTCCTCTAAACTTCCTCCGGGCTATATGAAAAGGAGGAATCAATTAATTATTTACAGGACCATTCAGACAGCACTACAAACAAAAATTAGGCTTTCAACACAACACTTTTGTGGGGACAATATCACATGAAGTTGTTCAAGAAATGAAAGAACCCAGAAAGGTAAAAATTAATTTTCCAATGGGTTATAAAACCACTGAAGCGTTTTAAGTGTGAGAGCAATTTAGATGGAAACACTGATAGCTGAAAAGTTAAAAGTGCAGATGGAATTGCATAGGTTTCACTGTGTTCAATCCTGTCTGCTTTCTTCGCCACTCATAATTAATATTTCCAGAATGCAAAACCTTTCTTAAGAGCCATCCTACTGCCTCAGGATCAGTATTTTTTCAGCAGATGACTCACATTTTAATCCCTTGCATGTCACGGTAGGGCACAGAAAAGGAGGGTGCTCATATTGTCTCCAGTTGGCTGCACAGCTGAAATGGTGCTGCTGTGAGTTCATTGTCCCCAAGGGACTCAGCATGGGCAGCATGTTTTAGTCATGACAGAAGGCAAAACCTGTGCATGGTTATTTGAGGCAATCACTGAATCACTTTTGTGTTGTGCCTGGTATTGATTCACTCCTAACTGCTCTTGGCTTTCAGCAATAATCTCACTTTACCCTGAGATGTGGCAGGGACTGCACAGGTGGGGACACTGGAGTCACAGAGCAGCCTCTAACGTAAATTACAGACAGGTTACAACTGAGTGGATAAAATACCCTGAATTAGATACTCCTGCCTCCTGTCTTAATGGAGAATACCTGACCTACTCTTGGATTTCTGCTTCAAAAGATGGGCTAGAATTTCCAGCACTTGGATTAGACACTGGGATCAATTCCATATTTGTTTAAGGAATGGGTAGATGATTTATCAAGTTGCTGCCAGCTAAAATGACATTATAATGCCATAATACAATAATACCTTAAACACTGTGGTAATAATGCCTTTTACCCACAAAAAGAAAACTCTGCAGAAAGTAAAAGAGAGAAGTTTCATCTGAAACTTGGGTGGACAGCACATTCGAAGATACTTATTACCCAAAAGGATGCAGGTACATTTTGCTTCTTTGCAGGGAAAAGAAACCAAGACCTCTCCAGGGATTTTCTGAGGAGTTTGCAAAAAAGGCCTTTTTATCATTTTAGAAGAGCAATTACTAAACCACTTCAGCCATGGAGTACCAGCAGCTGTCCATCTTCATTTTTCCTGAAAATGTTAAAAGTGCAAAATGCACTGGAGAGCTCCTTGCAGAGCAGCTGTGGATTATTTATGGTGCCTTTACTATCCATGGTCTCAAATGCCCTGTTCCACATTGAAGGAATATGCCTTACCCATGAATGATCTCTGTGAAACAGACAGTCCTAGCAGTTCAGTACTGAAAATGGGATGTCTTGAGGGGAAAAAATAGAGCTGGTGAGAGTGTATTTCAAATAATAAAGTGCATTCAGTACTAATTAATCTGTAAAGTGACAATATGAACAGACTGGCTGGATCCTCTGTCTGGTTATTTTGCTGTGTGCCAACTCAGAGCTATTCAGGGATACCAGAGCAGTTTGTTAAGTACATGACTGGGTGGTACATGACTAAAATTTCCTGGAATTACATATGCACTTGACTTTTCACGTACAAAAAATCTGACTCAAACCTGTGCTAGGTTAGCAGTGCCATTCTTCTCGAGCATTTCTCCTTGTCTTTCAAAAAACTGGCTCAAGTTTCTGGCCTCAAGTCTGCAGATTTTCCTCCAAGACAATAATTTTGTTTGCCCATTGCACTGCTTCTGGAAGGGGACAGCAACTCTTCCCCACCCGAGATGAAGAAAGGGGAAGAAATAGTCTCAAAAATCAGAGCTGTTGTCATGGAAACCAGAACAAGGATTTTTGAGGCCAAAATGGATGCGTTTATAAATCAGAGATGAGGAAAATCCTACCCTTTTATAAAAATATGTTAAGTGGAAAATGTCTTTATCATAGGAAGTCAGTTATTTACTAGCTCAACAACTGCTGCAGTGTAAAGCAGTATGTGAGTAAATATTTTTTTTTTCTATAATACAATATGATCTCATCAGCACCAGTGGTTCATGCATTTGAGAGAAAGGCAGTAGTAGCCATAGAAACAGCCTTCTCTTCCTGAGTGGCAGAAGGTATCGTGTGACACCCACTTTTGGTGGTGGCCTCACACTCTGCAAGATTTGTGGTTGCTTTTGAGTGTGAGGGGGTTTTTGATGCACCTCAAGCCACTGGAACCAGTTTTATTCTGTGCAGCTCCACAGCTTGGCATTGCCTCTGAGAGGAGGTACCCTAAGGGAGGGAGATTCTTTCTGCAGGATGGGAATAAAGGGTGGCTCCAGGGGTGCTTGTATAAACAATGCTGTTACTTTTCCTCCCTGTGTTGTTAGAAAGCATGTTGCTACAGCGCTGCAATAAAATCAGGGCCATTACACTATGTACTCTTTCAGTATTTGTGTGGAGGATGTACAAGTGAACAACAAAACTGCCTGAGGCCATAGAGCAAGACAAGGACAGACCTTGGGGAAAAAAAAAGGTTTTTTCATTTTTTCAATCCCAACCATTTACACAGAGGATTTCACCACTTCACCTTCTTTTCCCAGCACCTTGAATCTCCCCTTCCCCACATCAGCTGCCAGCACAGAGCCCTATCTAAAGGCAGAGCTTGGCTTGGACCCTGATCTCCTGTGACATATTTTCTGTTTAGTGCTGGAAATCGCTGCTTTAAACTGCAACTTGAGCCCTGTCTGGGGACACAGGCTCTGAGTCACCTCTAGCAGCAGATGATTTACAGGCAGCCCTTCAAAGCTGTCCCAGCTCACTGCTATTATCTTGATCTCACTGGTACCTTCCTCAGAATAAAAGCACAGGTTATCCTCTTGCTTGTTTGCAATGCCTAATTAGGCCCAAGCTGTGTAGATCCAGACTGACCTTTAACAGCTCTTTGTACTGGGCACAAGAGGTGGATTTGCACTTTAAGACTGCTTATTGATAATGATTATTTCCCTCTCCTGTGGTAAAGTACAACTTGAAAACAGAAAACACAGAGAAAGCTGCTGTGTTCCGCTCTGGAGAGCATCTGTGGGGGACACATGTACCACAAGTGTTTAATGAAGGTACTGGAGTACCCAGACATGGAATAAACACTGAGATGGAAGCAGCTCATTGCCCTAACATCCTGTCACAGCTCATGGCTCCAGCAGGCACTGCAGCTGGATCACACAGGAAGCTGCTGGATCACACAGGATCCAGCTGCCCTTATGCACCAGGTTTTCAGCTTGACTTTTTACACTCTTAGTGCAAAGAACAGTGTTGAAAGGCTGGTTAGCCTCTGACCTGGAAATTCCCTCAGCAGGAGCATAATCTGTGTGATTTAGTGTGAGTATCTTGTGGCTTTAAGAGCTGGTTACCCTGCAGTGTACAGCCTAATGTCACAGGCAAGTGACAAAACTCCATCCAGCTAGATGACACAGGAAGCTGCTCCAGAACCAGGCTTTTATAGCCCAAAATTTTGAAAAAACCAACCTGGAACTGATTGGACCAATTTGGTAAAGCTGAGATGTACAAGGACATTTTATATATATATATATATATATATATATATATATATATATATATATATATATATATATAATAATGTGTATATATATATTATATATATATAATATAATATATATATATATATACTATCTATATTTTTTTATATATATATATATACACACACACATACACTCCTGGGAAAGGCATGAAGCAGGAACAGCTTCCTCTCCCACACTTTGATCTGGTGTCTCACCTTTTCCTGGACTCTTGGAGCCCAGATCCCAACACTGAGCAGTCAGCAACAACTGGGTGCTCCCACAACCTGCACTGGTTTTGTTTTGGGCAATAACCATCCCAGCATGGGCTCTGGGTCACTTTGTGAAAGGTAACCAAAGGCTTTGGACTCTGAGAGACACACTCCACACCTGGACAGAAATATGGGAAGCAGTCAAAAAGATGAGTTACAGTGGAAAACAAACTGTGCTGCACAAACAACAAGAAGAACAAAGAATGAATAGATCAAATCCAGCCCAGGTGGAAGGGAAGAAGCTGTGTGGGAAAAGGAGCTGCACGTAACAAAGCAGGGCAATGCCACTTGTACAAACCCCTGAAACTGCAAGAAATTTATTTGTTTACTCAATGGCTCTTGACATCACAAGCCATGATCATGTTTCCTCCACTTTTTCAAAACTTAAGGGTTTTCCATACAACAGAGGACAAAACACTGGTTTCTTGTTGCATGGTGGGTGTCAATACTGCACACTGCCAAGAAACACAGCTGCCCTGCTGAAAAAGCCTTCCCTCACAAATCTAGGATGTTTCAAGGGGTTTTCTCCCACTGTTTGGAGAAAGAGTGTGCATGCATTAAAGAGGTGAACAAGAGTGAAAATGAGTTCAGGAATGTTACCAGAAGTTTCCCATCTGGTACTCAAACATGTTTTGTTAGCCACACTCAGTGCTCTAAAATTGTTTGATGTTTTTCACTGTGTTTGCACCTCATTGTTTCTGATGGCCGTGGCATTTCCAGGGTTTGGGCTCGGCAGACCAAACAGGCTGACCCCAAGGAGACAATGGTGATAACACCCTGTGAGGTGATCCCCGCTCACAAACAGAACAAGTCTGGGCCACAGTGTTACTGTGTGTAGTGCTGCCCACACTACAACTGAAATAGAGGGAATTAAGCTGTGTTCTGAGGAAATGAGGAAACGAGACCTTCTGTTTTCATCTGCATTCTCTGCTTTCCATCCTGCAGTACTATATATGGAAACAACTAAAGTTATATATTTTCTGTGGAAGACTTCCTCATTGGAGAAAATACCCTAACAAAATCTAAAATTCCTTCATAGAAAGCAGCCTATAAATGAAAAAAAGTTGAAATTAAACCAACCAAACAAAAAAAGAGAAACAAAGACAGTTGATATTCAGAATTCTACCATTTGACTCCTTTACTCAGTTACAGGCTTGCTGTACTCCTCTGCAGTTTTCACTAAACACAGATTACAAACCTTTGCAAACAAAACAAGAGTTGGGTAATGCAGTAAGTAATCTGGAATTTAATTCAAACTAGGCCTGGGTTAAGCAGAAAATAAACAAAAGGGGCTGTGTAGGGTTTCTCAGCATCAGAGGTTGCATATTTGGTGGAAGAGGTTCTCTTGTTAAGGATTGTTTGCCTTGTTAAATTGGCTGTGGTTTATATTAATGCTATCCCACCTGTAAGTATATTTTCTAAAATACTGCATGTTCTAACCTCTACCCACAATCACAGAATCAGAGAATGGTTTGGAGGTGACCTTAAACATCACTTAGTTCCAACCCCAATAATCAGATTCATCTGTTCACTGCACCCTTTCTCCTTTTATAGAAGAGTTGGTTACCAGCAGGCAGAGGGGTTTGTAAAGGGAAGTACCAAGCCTTGCAAAACCCAGAACTTCCTTTGTGACTACCTAAGGACTCAGTTTGGGTGAGAATCAGACTTTCTTTTACCCTTATATGGCAATCCTACAAAAACCCGAAGGCAAATCAGGTGAGAAGCTGCGAAGTTACAGCTCCTACAGCAGCCAGTTAGAGGCAGAGCTGAACAACACGGATATAAAAGGGGATGTGGGGTAGGTTTGGAAGATACCTTTTAAAGTCAAAAGAATTTTGTGCTGAGGTCACCCTACAGATGATCAGAGGGCCGAGCCTACAACTAGTTTCATCTAATGCCACTATTGCAAGATTTCACTGTGACTGCAGATGCCTTGTGAAACTTCACATGTCCATCAAAACAGGAAACACTGAGCCTAACGGCATTAAAAGGGTGAAATGACATTTGTGTTCTCTAGACCCTAAAACATGGAAAGGGTCTTTTATAATTTAACTCTTTTAACTCAAATGTGACCTTTTTTGCAGAGGGCAGAGTTCTGCAATACAATGTAACTGAAATGCTGAGTAATACGTGGGAAGTGAAAAGCATCAGCTATGTTTCCTCCATGTGACTTACAGCAGGGCTTATCTACACTCCAGGCTGCAAGAGGCTTCAAACTGAATGGCTTATTTGGACCTGGAGTTCCAATCTCTCTTACCCAGGAGGTGAACATACCCCCAAAACACCCTGCTGAAAAGTGTCTCCGGTGTGATAATGCCATTTTTGGAGTTCTCAGATGCCTGTGGCTGAGAGGGCTGGAGTTCTGCTCATTGCATGTGTGAGTGCAGCTAATTATAAGCTCTTTGGAGCAGAAATCCTGTCTGTCTGCACAGTCTTTGGCACAGCAGGGTCCCTTTCTCAGCTGGCCTTCAGTGAGAACTCAGTGCAAAGTATGAATCATATCAAAGGTGAATCAGAACGATTCTGAGTCACAGACATCAGAGAGAAACAACTTTAACATATGTATACAAGACTAATGAGCTGCAAAATTTCTCTGTTCCAACTCAGGAGAAAAAAATAATTTTAAAGAAACTAAAAGATAACGGAAGTAAAACAGATGTGCTAGATATAAATGCATACAAATATTCTATTTTGTTATCTTGAAATAATTTATTTTAACTGAAGGAGACTTACTTGAACTGAGAGACTTGAACTGAGGATTACCTGGAACTAAGGTCATCTAAATTTTCTGTGGTCTTGGCAAACTAATAAAACCAAACCTACCCCATTTTATTAAAGTCAAAAATATATAGTATTTTAAATAAATAGTTTGGGGTTTTGTGGTTTTGTTTTTTTCACTCTGCAATCAAACACATGCCCAAGACCAGTTCACAAAATTAGCCACAATTGTTTATAGAACCTTCTTGTGTGTTTTCCCTCTTTTATATACACCAGTATATTCTTGAATGTCCTTAAAAGGCATCTTAATGTATTCTCTCTTTCTGACTGGCAGAGACAAAGCACTCGAGACACTTCACCAGCTCTGCTGAGTAGCTGAAAATACACATGAGGAAGTGACGACTCATTTAAGGAGAGCTGCGAATTGCTGCCCTTATGCACCAGGTTTCCAGCTTGACTTTTTACACTCATGGTGCAAAGAACAGGCGTTGAAAGGGTGGTTAGCCAGCCTCTGACCTGGAAATTCCCTCAGCAGGAGCATAATCTGTGCGATTTAGTGTGAGTATCTCCTGGCTTTAAGAGCTGGACTTTACAGCCTAATGTCACAGGCGAGTGACAAAACTCCATCCAGGAGCAGCAGGAAGCTGGGGTTAGACTGAGGGGCAGGGCAGACAAACATACAGCTCACAGTCAGCTCTGTCACAAACGGCCAAGGCTTGAACAAAAGAGGATAAACTGGAGTTAAACCAGGCCAGATACCTTTCAGGAGCTTTTGACTGACTCTGAGCTCAGTAGCTGGAAAAAAAGGGTCTTGAAATCATCATTTCTTTGTGAGGATGATACTGGTCAATCAGTCTGAGTGCAAGGTCAGTAAGACCAGAATCTCAAGTCTCGTCAAATTTCCAGACTGAAAAGAGGTCCTACAGAAAGAGATAAAATATGAAACACAATCAATAAAACAAATACATGTAAAAATCCATTTGCATGTGAAGCAATGCATCCACAGAAACACTAACCTTTAAAAATAAATTAAAGAAGAAAAAGTTAACTTGAATGAAAAAACTTAGTTTTTTTCTTACTGTGCACGTTTCACTTTTCTCCATGAGCATCATCTGGAAGTTCATTAACACGGATGGAAACCAAACACACTGCAGACTTTTTCCAGCACCTGCTCATGTAGCCCAGGGAGGGATTTCCAGCAAGAACCGAGTTTTGTCCTCACAGTCATTACGCAGAGTGAAAAGGAAAGGGATAAACCAGTTTATTGCACAGATTTTACTTCTAACACACAGTGTGCAAACGGGGGAATCCAAACCCGCTGCGAGCGGTGCTGAAGCCCGCAGTGTGGGGAACTTCCTAAACATGCAATGCCATCGTGTGGGCAAAGAAATCTCCAGCAGTTTCCAGAGGAACGTCATTGAATCCTGGAATGTTTCGGGCTGTTTTGAGTCAAAATGCTCATCTCGACACTGCTACAGGCAGGGACACCTTCCACTAGCCCAGGTTGTGTTCATATCATATGAACATGCCATTAATTATTTCATTTTTACTTTACTATGTCCTGACCCTGCTGAAGGAGATGGGTAACTCCTGTGCCTCTAGTGGTGATCAGAGAGTCTGAAACAGCATCCACCCGGGAATCCTGGTCAATCTGTTTCTGAGCTGGCAACAGGAAGACTATTCTACAGGTTTTTATGAAATTTTGCACCTGTGAAGGTTAAGAAAACACCCCACAATTAAAAAGTGTGGTTTAACTTAATTAAGATTTTTACTCATTCTTGCAAAAGAGCAAAACAGTGGGAGCTCTGCCATGGTTAGTGCAGACAGAATCACAGATTGGGTTGTGCTGGAAAGGACCTTAAAGCTCATCTCATTCCAACCTAAATTCTCTTAGTTTGTACATTTCTGCTTTCTGTTAAAAAC
Source organism: Serinus canaria (assembly GCF_022539315.1). Lineage (NCBI taxonomy): Eukaryota > Metazoa > Chordata > Aves > Passeriformes > Fringillidae > Serinus > Serinus canaria. The sequence continues at coordinate 17,517,447 of NC_066325.1, read as the reverse complement.
ACACTGATCAGACTATAATTAAAAGTTAAATGCCAAAGCTGCTAACCTGTTCCATGGTACCTTGTTGCAGGAACACTCACAGTACCAGATTTATGTGAATTTGCCCATCTCTCCCTATCTGGAAGGAGAAGGAGGCTTCAGGCTGCAAGAAAGTCAACCAGAGTCCGACAAAGAATGGACAAAAATGGTGTTATTGTTCTGAATGTGAAGGCCTTGGTGTGCTGCAAGAACCAAACCCTGTAGCTGAAAGAACCAGGAGAATAATGCAAATGGGATGAAAAGTTGCCACCTGGAAACAAAAAAAAGTTGTGGGACCAGATTTTGCAACTACTGAGGTTATAATTTTTTCTCCCAAGTCTTCACGTGTCTGACTGAAGGCATGGCCAGTCCCTGTCACCTTGCATTTGTCCCTTAGCCCATGCACAGCCTTTTTACCTCTCAGCCTCACACCAGCCTGATTTTGCCACTCAGGAGACAGAAACTGAACCTATTCATTGAGAAATTGTCGTGCTCTCCCCTCCAGTCCCCGCTGCCATTGAAACTGACCAGAGCTGGAGCATTTACCCTGAAAGTGACCTGTGTGTGTGTATTTACTACACACAGGCACACCCAGCTTTTCCCTTCCCAAAGGCCATGAGCTGTTTCCAGCACAGATCAGGGCCAGCAACACCTTCACCCACAGGCCTTTCTGGAACCTTCCCAGGACACTTTTTGGGATGATCTTCAGCACAGGGCACCTGGCACCTCAGGCCTGACAGGTGCCGCCTGGGGTGGTTGCTGTGTACCAGCTACAGCTCTGAATTTTTACACTTTTTGAAACACTTTTTAGGGCCAGGGAGGCTGAGGGAAAAGGGATGCCTCAGGAAGAAGGGTCCCCTCAGGGAGGAGGGTTCCTTAAAAAGCAGGGTCTCCTCAGGGAAGAGGTTTTCCTGGAAAAGCAGGGTCTCCTCAGTGAAAAGGGTTCCCTGGAAAAGCAGGGTCTCCTCAGGGAGGGCGGTTTCCTAAAGGAGATTATCTCCAGGGAAAAGGGTGGATGGCCCCCTCAAAATGGAGACCTTCCTCAGGGCGGAGGGCTCCCTCAAAAAGGAGGGAAGTGTCCGCTCAAAATGGAGAGTTTCCTCAGGGAAAAGCGTTCCCTTAAAGAGAAGGGTCCCCTCAAGGCTGAGGAAGCCCTGATGGAGGCGGGGTGGCCGCGCTCTCGCTGTGTCCGCAGCTCTCCGGCTGCCTCCACTGCGGGCTGCGGCACCGCCCGCCTGTCCTCTGCGGATCGCGGGGGCAACACCGCGGCTCCTCGTTTTCCCTGCCTTCCTCCAACTATTCCCTGACTTCCTCCACTTCCTCCACCCCTTCTCTGCCTTCCTCAATCCCTTCCCTGCCTACCTCGCTCCGCCCGTCCCTCCCCGTGGCCGAGGGCCGGCCCCGCGCTCCGCCCCGGCCGTGCGGGCGGAGGTGCCGGATGGCGCCGGCCGGGCCCGGGCCGGTGTCACAGCGCGGGGCCCATCGGGGGCTATCGAGGCCCGGGCCGGTGTCACAGCGCGGGGCCCATCGGGGGCTATCGAGGCCCGGGCCGGTGTCACAGCGCGGGGCCCATCGGGGCCGGCCCGGCGTGCCGGTAAGCGAGGGGCGGGCGAGGGGCTCGGCCCAGCCCCAGCCTCCGCCTCGTCACCGGGATGGGGCGGGAGCTGCTACCAGCGGCTGCGGAGGATGGGCAGGGCTGAGTTGAGCTGGGCACACTGGGAATAAACCCTTCAAAGCCCCCTGTTCGCCAGTGGTTCGCTGCTTAATTTCACAACTTGTCCACGGTCTGTTTTTTAGGTTACAGTGGTTTCCATTCACCCCTCGGTGTTTACCGCACGATCGGCATCTTCCTTAGGCAAACAAGGCTTTAGGCCCGAAGGTGAAACAGCCTCAACCCGGCTTCGTGTCTACGGTAAACAAAGTTAATGACAGGAATACTGCATTGGGCTCAACAGTGTGTCCTTCAGAAGAGGCTGAAGGGCTGCGTGATAAGTTCGTTTACACAGGAGAAGTGTCAGGAAGGACATGGAATTCGCAGAAAAAAGTCCTGCAAAATGATGTTTTTGTTCCATATCTGATATTTTTCATATTGTCTCCCCAGGCTTGTGTCTTCCCCAGACAGGGGGAAGGCTGTTGGCAATGGTGGCTGTCACTGTGGTCATGGTGGAGTTTGGGGTTTCAGGCACTATTAGGTCTGTGCTGTGCTGCTCCAAGGAAAAGGGCAGAGCACATGGCCCAGACAACACTAAAAATCAGTCTGTAATGCAGACGACTCCTGGGACTTTGAGAGAAATAGTTGTCCCACTAAAAGTATAAAACAAACAAAGAAATCCCCAAACCAACCCCCCAGTGCCAGCTTTAATTCTGTGGGTACCAATTCCCAATGATTGATTTGTTTCATAAAAATCTTTGTGTTTTTAATGGGTCTTGAGTTGTGTTCCTAATTGTTTTTGTTCCAAATTATTTTTATAGTGTGTCCATGAAAAAACCCACTCTTATGTGATTTTCAGAGACTTCCCAGTGATGGTGTTTTAGTACCACAGCATATTGGCAAACTTAGGTTCAGTCCATTAATGCACCAGAAAGATGCAGCATAATCTGTCATAACAAATCCATTATCAGGCTTTCCCCTTCATGTTAGCGATGCAATCCAGCTGTCAAACTCGTGGTCACTTTGTGTAAACTAATTTTACGGTTAGATCATATTGGTTTTTCCATTTGATAGAGACTTGAGTGAGGTTGGCATTGGTGGCCAGAGTGGTTTTAGCCAAGAGCTGTCAGACTGTCAGCTTTTAAAGCACAGTCACTGTTCACAGATGTTCCCCAGGTTCATTGAGCCTTGGTGAATAAAGAGACTAAACAGCAGTTTTAATAATTTCCTGTAAGGCTGCTAATTTGCTCTTCTTGTAAAGCTTGCACTGGTATGTCAGTCTGTTTGATGTGTCTTTCATGGCCCTCGTGATACCTTTCTGTGTTTCATGTTTCTTTTGATTTTTTTTCTCTTTGCTTCAGGTTGAAAAGATGGGGAATGCTGAAAGCAATGCCTATCAGAATCACCTTTCCAGATTTCTTCCTGAGGAGCAGTCTGACATTGATGGACTGTTTGACACCTTATCAGGATCCAGTGGCTCATCTGGAGCAAAAAATGCCAAAGCTGCAAAGAAAACTGTGACTCTGGCAGCACTACAGGCAAGGCAGTCTGTTATTCACTATATAACTGGGATGTAGTGCATTGAACAGAATTTCAGAAATAAACTATAAAGATGTGGTATTTTTTAAGGATTGCTCATCTCAATTTAATTTTTTATGTTTTGGGGCAGGATGGATATTTAACTTTTTCTTGCAGTTTAGCCAGAGTAGTGACTTTCAGGTTTGCATTTATCTCTTGGGTCCATTCACAGTTTTCCTAATTCTGAAGTAAGTTAGGGTGTATGGAAATATTTTCACAGAGACCTGAAAAATGGGAAGAATATTTTTACCCCTGGAGTCTGTAGTGTGGGATCATTTACAGATTGTCTTGAGAAGCTGTCACAAAGTCAATTTTTATTTGGTTATGCCTGTCTCCCTTGACATATCACTGTCTCTAATCTCTTCACTTGTACTAAAAGGAGAGAATTCAATTTGACTTGATTAAGCTGTGGCTCCCTGTTTTAGCTAATTAACATGCATTATGCTTCTGATTAACTTTGCATTCATTTTCTAATCAAGAAAAGAGAAAAAATGAGTCATTGGGTTCCTTAATAACTTCAGCTAGTCAGGAACTAAGTGGCCAAATGAATGTGATGGTAAAGTGCAGTTTGATGTATATTACACAGATAATGGAGTCAAATTAAAGCTCATTGAAAGCAGCAGGTTATTTTAAGGTGTTCAGCAATGCCTGTGCATACAGACCAGCTTCAGCCTTCCTGCAGCCTGGCTGTTTGTGAGCTGTCACCAATTTTTTGGAGCACCAAGTGTGGAAATGATGTTCCTGCTGCCTGGTTTTTCAGCACTAGTTCATCCATTGTCCTTGGTGCCTGTTAATTGTTTGGGACCTGGCAGAAGTTCTCTCTCTAGCTTTGCCCCAGATCAGTGTGATCTTTGATGAACATTTGCCTTTTCCCTTCCTGCCTTTTTGTTTGCCAGCTTCAATTAAAAGCTTTTGGAAGACTTCCTGTAGGTGCAGGGAGAATGGCAATGGCATTTGTGCCTTGTAGGTGACAATGCTCATGCCTGGACTGAGATGTGACAGATTTGATCCCACAACAATCTGGTACCACTGGTGAGGCCCCAGGCATCTGGGCCAGGACAGGCTGTACTGCATAGCTTGGGAAGCAGGTGGTGTAGGAACCTCTTGATATTTTCATGAAGCCTTTTTAAAACAAGGGTTCTGAGCTGTCAGAGGTGTGAGTTAGATGGTTATTAAGGATTCCTTTTTTACACACCTCTTTTTTTCACACCCCAGGCCCACTCTTTGGAATAGCTAGAAGCGAAATGAAACAGCTCAGTGAAGTGGTGGGATTAGGTAGGGAGTAGGCAGGTAAATCAGCAGTGTGAAGTAAAAACCCTTGAGTATAATGCTTTAGTTGTGTTCCCTGCTGCCTCTCCCACTTGAGGCTCATAGAGGATTTTTAGAAAGCCTCTCAAAGCCAGCTGTACCCCCTGTGAGCATCCCTCCCTCGCTGTGGAGCACTCTGATGGGAAAGGCTGTGGCTGCTATTTCTGCTGCTGCTGCTGGAATCAATGGGAGTTGGAGCACTGACGTCAGTGCCAGCAGCACAGAGCTCAGGGTGTTGGATCTCTCATGCCCAGCAACAGCCATTAACAGCAAATAGGAGCAGCCCAGGTGGCTTCCCAAGAGTGGCATTGAGCCAGGAATCAGCAATAGCAGCTCCCCTGAGTGGAGCTGCAGTTGGGCTTTTAGGCAGGTGGGGCTCCACTGATTTCAGCACAGTCCCCACTGAGCTACAGCCCGTGTGGAAGAGTCAAGTCAGGTCCTCAGCACACCTCTGTGCACAGTGAGGACACTGGGTAATCACCTCCTCTTTATGCATGCACTCGAGATTATTTATTTTTAAACTCTAATTATCTTGAACACTTTGAATCCAGAGTCAGATCTTTCCCACAGAGCTGTGATGAGTGATGATATATTCCAGCTAGATTTCAATTCAAAGGGCCAAGCATGCAATCCAGATGAATAAGTGCTGATTTTGGCTCTCATAACACCAGGGATGCTTTTTAAAAATCAGGTGATCTGTGCTTCAGTTTGTTGCTGTGCAGGGGGAAATTTTCCAGGATTGTTTCTACATGTGCATGTGGGGTTAAACACTACTTTGAGGCCAAAACTGAGATATGGAAAACACTCCACTTAGCTTTTAAGTGAGCTGCTCTGTCGAAAGCAGAATTAAAACACAGTTTTGAATGTTTTACTGGCAGAGCTGTAAACCTTTGCACCAGAGTTATCACCTAGAAACCCTTTGCTAATATCCCATTACGACTTTACAGTGTTGATTTTTCTGAAGCTTGTGATGTTTCTAGAAAAAGTGTCAACCTAAATCACTAAAAAAAAACACTATAAAAATAGAGATTTTTAGTTTTTCTCTTGGCAAAGCACTTCTTTGACAAAATTTTATTACTGATGCTACATACTGAATATCAGCACAGATTAACTGGAGCACATCAGTTATTCTTCATTTGTCAAACGTGCTTTTTGCTGTTTCTCTCACTGCAGGCACACACCCGGGAGCCCCTGCCAGAGCCAATGACTGCTCGGTTGTACAATGGAATGAAAAGCATTGACCTGCCTGGCAAATCAGCCGGGCTCAGTGAACAGATTGCCAAGGAGCAGTTTGTAATTTTTATGTCAAACCTCTTAAAAGGGAATGCAGATGAGAAGATTAGCATAATAATGAGAATGATCGCCAAGACGGGAGGGCCTCTGAAGGGCAAACAAATCCAAGAGGTAAACAAGCAGTTAAATGTGTGTTGGGGGGACAGTAAGAGAGCAGGGCTGTGGGTAAGAGCCAGCAAGGGCTGTGGTGTGGATGGTGCTTCTGGGAACTGAGTAAAACGCTTTCTAGAGCTTTAGTTGCAGGATCAACTATGTAACTTTTGAGATATCACAGAACAGTAATTCACTAGCAGCTCCTACACTGCAAAACTTGACCTTCCCCTCCCTCTTTCATTCTCTATTTTATGGAGGTGCTTTGTGAAGTTACATGTATGAAATGTCTTGAAAAAGGATCCTTTTCAAGGCCTGTGACACTGAAATAGCATTTCTGTAGTTCCTGACTTGGCATGGCAAGAGATGTTTCTGCCTTTGGGATTACAACGTCACTACTGCTTGACTTTATCTTCAGACAGTCCTTTGAAGCTCTTGGGAATTTCACTTAAGTAATACCAAAACGGTGATGTTTTAATCTTTTAAGTTCACAGAGGATCTGATCACATCTGTAGTCCATGTACTGAGCTACAGGAAGGAGCTGAAAGGTTGGAGTTTGGAGAATACGAGGGATTCTTCAAGTGGAGTCAAAGCTCTGGCTTCTGAGCTGCTCTCAGAATTGAAGCTTCCAGGTAAGCAGCCCTGATTCAGCTTATCCCAGAGCTTGTGTAATCAGTGGTCTCATGAGAATTTCTATCTTTAGGTCACTTCTTTGAATTTTAAGGGTGAGACCAAAATTTCAAACCTAGTGCTTAGAAAATGACATTGGAATTTTATTTATTTAACTTTACCATCTTTCTCCCCTAAATTCAGGTGAGATTCGATCTGGAGTCCTAGTTTGTCATGGAACATGTCTATTTCACAAATACCTGACTTCAAAATGATAGGAATGGGCATCTAAATAATATTTATTGAAATAAAATTTATTATGTATTTTTGGCTATGTTCTTTTATAAAGCACAGATCTATCTTTGCACTGTTGTAATAACAGATTTGCTGTCTTGTAAAGAACACTTCACGAGTTGTAGCTCGAAATCTGTGTTTCTAAATCATGACAGCCCAACCAAAGAATGCCACAGGTAAAGGTTTCTCAGTTCCATGGTTGCATTTGTTTAATTTGTTTAATATTTACATTTTACTGTTCCTGGCTCCTTTCATTAGTGGTTTTCTGTCCATTACAATAATGGACTATTATGTTTACTCTTACAAATCACCTGATTATTTTCCAGACAGAGAGACTTACTCCTCTCCCTGTGTGTCTTATTCTTCAGATGGGACAAAACCCGTGGGTTCTCAGCTGCTGGAGACAAGTTTTGACCAAAGTGTCATTGAGGACTGGGTGTACCGAGTTCCCCAGATCTCAGTTTTCCTCAGTGTTGTCATCAGGCAGGGCCTCCACGTCCTGCATTCCCTCCCAGACCAAACCAACGACATCCTCAACCTGGTTCCTCACTGCAAAGGCATCAAGGGAAGAGGAGTTGTCAGTCTCTTTGACATCCCAGCCATCATCTACATCAACTCCCACCTGCCTGCTGAGATGCAGCACAAGTGGCAGCTCTTATTTTCCTCTAGGCTCCACGGGGAAAGCTTCTCACAGCTGTGTGCACATATAGTGAACAAAGGTCCTTGCATAGTGATCATAAGGGACTTGGATGGTTTCCTCTTTGGTGGGTTTGCATCTCACTCCTGGGAGGTGAAGCCACAGTTTCAAGGTAAAACTCACTTTTCTTCCTGGATCTCTGGTAAATTCCCTGGTTTTTGTACAGGCACAAGAATCCTGTCCCCTGATGGATACTGTCCCTTTAATGACACAAAGTGTTTCTTACTCTTCCAAGTGAATTTCTCTGTGGCAAAAATAGCACTAATTTTCAAAGAATATAAAACACATGCAAAGTTATTCTTAGCATGGCATGTTGTCTTGGCATGGCATTCTTAGTCAGGCATGTTGCTGATTAATATTTGTAGTTTTTTATTTGATAAGGCTTTTAAAATTGCAGGACTTACTGACCACAGAGTAAGTACAGCAGCCCTGTAGCTGCTTAGGTTGAAAATCAAATGGAAATAAATTAATGAACTGGAGCACAGACGATGAATTAGTGTCTAAATAATTTGACCACAGGATGGCAGTCCTCCCTCAGGAACACCTGAGCCTGCACTGACTTTGGTCCCCTTCTAAAATCCAGCAGCCAGAGGATTCTTTGGGCAAGCTAAACTTCTTGTTCTCTTAAAACTTTGAGGGAGAAGAGAGGGTTTTTGAAGAACTCTTTGGAAAGAATGTTTGTGATGGATTTGTGAAGAAAAGTCATAGCCTATGAGTGTTTGGTGTTGCTGGGAATCCTCACTCTGGGTACATTAGAAACTCAGTTCACATCCTAAATGACTATTTGAAAATCAGTTGGTGTAATATTATTTTACACTGATTACACATCCACTTCCATGTATTTTTTCCTGATAGAGAAACATAGAAATCCTACAGGGCCAGCCCACCACAGGTGCCTCTGAATCCTGAACTGGGCATAGTGAAAATTGCTCTAAATCATGACTCTGAACTGATTTATCTATCAGTGTAGTCAGAACTAGGGATGTCTGCATTCAGTTTGTACAGATCTGTCAGCTGGCCAGTTTTAGGTGATATAATGCAGTCTGGGGTAGGTGACATAGTGACATCATGTCCTAGTGTGCCTCTGACTCTGCCCTTGAACAGAGCCTGTAATTGCATTGATTTTTGTGACTGCACAGAGTTCACTGAGAATAAAACATAGATCTAAAACTTTATGGGAGATCTACTGGCTTTCTGAGATGGCAGCTGCTGTCTTTGAATTATTCAGCTTAAATTATTTTTTCTAAATGATTTGTTATTGCTTGACCTCTTGTCTGACCTGAGGTGCTTTTCTGTTTGCAGGTGACAACAGATGCTTTCTGTTTTCTGTTTTCCCCACTCTGGCTGTGTACACATACACAGGGTACAATGACCACTACATGTATTTAAACCATGGCCAACAGACTATGCCAAATGGACTTGTAAGTATTCAGAAATGATGATTTGGAAATTGGATTTGTGGCTGGCGTTTGGAAGTGTTTTGTGGTTTTTTTCTTTCTGAGAGCAGATTTATTTCACTTGTTATTCTCTGAGGAAATTTGCATGCCTGAAGCAGCACAAAACAGTAATCTGTGTAACTGAGGATTCTTCCACTGGCTGCTCTCCCTGCCACAGCAACTGCTTTTGGAATTATGGAGGAGAAATCCCAGCAGGATGAGAGTGCAGACATTGCAAGTAGCTGCTGCTGCTGTGTGGTGACAGTGGCAGGAGCTAGTCCTACTCAAGTTCCCAGATGAGCTCTCCAGATGCAGAGGAGTTTCTACAGAGCTACAGCACACCACCTGTTTTAGAAATTTTGGAGCATTATGTGCCCATAAATTTGGGAATTGCAGCAGGCTGGAATTAATTTGCTCTAGAAAAAGTGAACAATATCAAATTAAATTATTTGATTATTTGGTTTCTGTAGGTACTTTCCTAAATGGAAAGGAGGCAGCAAACCCGAGCACTCTTTGAAATGGAACTGTTAATAGTCAATAAACAAAAGCCAGGAGTTAAATTTCTGGCACAAGTGACAGATATTTGTATTCTGTGAAGCACAGAAGTAGGGCAGTATCACTCAGGTAAATTTTTATTTGCATTGAAGAATAATTGATGTGGGCATCCCCTTTTTCACCTACCCACAGAAGTGTGGCATTAATACTGACCACAGCAGCTTACTCAGGTTTCCTGACGTTGCCAGTCTGTTTTCCCTGTGCAGGATGTGTTTAATGAGCTGGTTTTCTCCACAGGGTATGGGTGGACAGCATGGCTACTTTGGGCTCTGGATAGACAGTGACTACGGGAAGGGCCACAGCAAAGCCAAACCTCGCTGCACCACCTACAACAGCCCCCAGCTGTCAGCCAAAGAGGATTTTACACTGGATGCCATGGAAGTCTGGGCAGTGGGAGATGCCCCTGAGAGTGCAGGGGTAGGTGAAATTGTGAATTGAACCTGTGAAATTGTGTCCTGGTTGGAACAGAAGGTGTGAATGCAAAGCTCACGGTTGCAGTTTTCTGTTTAAACACTCACTCTCCACTGTAGGGAGTCACATGTTCTTTACCTGGCCCTGTGGTGCCATGTGTTTTGTAGCACCAAATAGCAGAACTGTAGTGGAATTATTGAGGTGCCAACAAGAAAGAATATCAAGTGCCATGAGGTGATAGTCAGAATAGCAGTACTTTGAATTTCAAAAGGCCTTTTTGATATTGAGGAATGGTCTCTGAGAGGAACCTCCTTGGAGGGGCTCAGTAAAACCCAGAGATTCTAAAAGCACTGGACATTCTCAAGTAAAGCTTAATCTGTAGTTCAAGAAGAGACCCAAAAGCTTTCTTTATCTGTAACTTTAAATTTACTATTGTTTTACCATAAATTTGTGTGAATAGGTTTATGCCAGTCTTTCTGCACATGGTTTATTTTTGGGAATGAGTAGAAGCCCTCTCTCCAGTCTCCTCTATCACTGCAATTTATTCTTTTATTAAACTGGTCTGTACAGTTTGGTGAGGTTTTAAAATTTATTTCTTTTTAATTTTCACTTGTTTTCAACTAAATTCATCTACCCTGACTTCACTGGACATGTAGCTCTAAGCAGAAACAGAGCAAACTGTTTACAGAAAATGTTGAATTGTAACTGGATCTCTTTAAAAACCTCACATCAGCACTTCAGACTGAGGTGGGGTTAACCAGGATGTCCTGGATGGCTTGTAACCTAAATAAACTTGAAATATCTCACTGTCATCTTAGGAAAAGTTTATGGCTGTTTTATATAGCTACAGCAGTAAAAATCATTTGATGCATTTGTGAATTTTGAAATTGGAAGTGCATCTTCTCCATTGTGCCAAGCTTGCAGACCACATCACTTCCAGACTTCTGAGTGTGTCCCTTCCCTGTAGCCTGATCCTGACCTTTTAAATTGACTGGATTTTATTTTGTTTTGAAGAGAAAAGGTAAGAAGAGTATCCTGGATGTGGATCCTCAGGCTCAGGCCTTGCTGGAAATGGCTGGGAAAAGCCGTCAGAGCGAAGGTCTGCGGGAGCCCGTGGAAGAGGATGAAGGTGATGATGATGAGAACTAAGGGAGCCACAGTAACATGAAAAACCTTTACTTTTATTTGCTTCAAGTGCTGGTGATGTCCCTTGGACAAGATATTTTTTCCTTTTTTTCCCCCCATGAATGTACCTTAATTGTCTGGGACAAAGCTTAAGCCTTGTACTTGTGTAATATTTAGGTGTAAAGCACTAATCTGCCTGAAGGGTTTTGTTTGGGGAGGACAGAGAAATTAACTGGGGACATAATCATTAGGCATGGCTGAGCTCCAGCTGAATATGAATCTGCTTTCATTCCCCATAGATTATGTCTGCACACTGAATTAAAAGCAGCAGAAGTTATTGACAGTATGGTTTTCTCTCCTGGAGAATTGATATGTACATAGTTACATATTTATAAAGCCTGTTCAAGGCACTGGTTAAAGCTCTTATACCTCAACTGCACATATTTATTTGCATGCAATGAAATTAGTCAGCAAAGCTTACAAACTCTAACAATGTCTTACACTGCTGAACATAGAGTAGTCCACGTGTTGCCATATGAAGGATGCTATAAATCTGCATTGCTTCAGTTAAAGCATTACATTTCAAGCTTTCTAAGTCAGATTTCCAGCAGGTGATTCCATGTGAGCTGTAGGATGTTACACAACAACAAGTTGTATAGTACTGCACTATCCTTAGTTCATCTCACTTCATCTGTTTCTGCAGAAACTTGTCTGTTGCTTTTTAAACTTAGACCAGAACCATTGGAGCCATATTTATCCTAAAAATACCTCCAGCAGAATTCTCTAGAGAAGGTACATTCTTCAGTAGCCTCATGGCACTGGAGTAAAAGATCAGGCTGTAAAAAAGATTGAGTAAGAAGCAGCCACACTTAACTGAGAATAGAATCTGCAGATATCTTGTGAAAGAAATAAAAATCAGGGTTATGTCTGTAAAATGTTTAAAGAAGATTGCTGTACACTTTATTTCCACATAATGAATCATTACTCTATTCTGGAAAAGGATCCCCACAACGTGAAATGCAGTTGTTGTGGTTTGTGCTCTGTTTTGTGACTCTTCACCAGTCAGCACCAGTTCTGTCAGGTCTCTTATACTCAGGACTTTTTTTACTTGAATTAGTTCCCATCTCTCAGTAATTATTAGTTTGACCTTGCTAATTTATTTCTACCAGGGGCTGTAATTTCTAACTCAGCAACAAGTGTTTGGTTGTCAGTGTCTCTGACTGTGAGTTTTTCTCCTCCTGAGGAAGAGGACTGTGTCCAATCCCCTTTGTCCTGGCATGAGTTTGTCTTCTTTGCAGCTTAGAGAAAAACAATAGAATGCTATAATTTCTGCTCATGTGGCCTTCCTTAAAATTCTTACCCTTGGTGTTTTCTTGTATGAGATTTTTCCCCACCTGTTGTTTTTCATAGGGAGCCAGATTTGAATATTCTGAACAATCTGCACTTGTGCCTTAACGTAGATCTCATTTGTAAAATTGTATTAAACAACATGAATTTAGCATTGAAAGGAGAGAATGAAATAATCTCTCCAGATAGGCATCCTAGGACTCAGCTGTGTGTTTTGTGGAGTACCTGGACTAATGCTTGGGTCATTTACATGTTGTTTGTGGCAGTACAGAGAGTGTTGTAAAAGGCCTGGGAGAATGTCCTTTTATGCTGTATATGCTTAGAGAAACCAGATAATCTCCCAAGTTTGTAACAGACAGGAAAAAAAAATAGCATCAGAACAATTGCACTGATAGTTTTGTATAGTTTTCTTCTCTATATATATGAATAATACTAAATTTTACAATGTAAAGACTAGTAAGTACATGATGCTGTCTGTAAGCGTGGTGATAGCAGCTTCTGTTTGAACACTGTCAAACTCCCACCCTGAGTCTCAGAGGTCCTTTTCACTTAGCAGTGACTAAGCCTATTAAACACTCCCATGTAGATGGCATACAGGATGAGACAGTTGAATTTCTGCAGTTAAACATAAAATAAACAGCTAGGCTTTATTTTCCTTCCATTACAAGGCAGAAGCTTGTTTTGAGAACTGAAACCATCTGCAAGGGTAGAGAAAAAACCCTGAATTGTACAAAGCTACTACTCTCCACCAAAAATATTTCAGTGGCCAGGTTTTCTTTGATTTTTAATGAGTATTAGTAAAGCTGTTTCTTTCTAGATTGTGAATCCAAAATATAATCCTGTTTGAACTTCATCTTGTGACTGTCAGCATAGCATTGTGACCTCTGAAATTGTAGTTTTTTGACAAGTTTGTGTCTGAGACTCCTCCTCTTCACTTTGAAGGTGTTAAGCTGGGGCAAGAAGAAAACTGACACTGGCATTTCATCAAATATCTCAGTGAAGCATTGTTTACTAGGACACCACTCATCCAACCAGCAGATGGGATTATTCCAAATTGTTCTTTAAATGTAAAAGATGGGCTTGGGAAAGACTCAATTTTTATTTTAACCTGAGCCTAATGATTAAGAAATCTGGGCTTCATGCTCATGCAGCTAAAAATGTCCAGAAAGCTTTTGTCAGCAGTGGGCTTAGCTATGATCTGAACAGCTCAGTCTCTTCTGTGCAGTTTTGGCCCAGCTGCAAAGCCCAACACCCCTGCTCTGTTCCTGACTCATCTTTATTCTCAGGCTCTTTGGAAGTAAGTCCCTTTCCCATTAAATCCATCCTCTGCTGAGCACTGGGTCTGATCAGCCTTCCCTTCTGCTGTCAGTCACACAGGTACAAAAACTGACAGCTGAGGGTTGGCACTTCAGCTCCCTGCTCTGTTTGACAGCTCCCCACAATTTCCTTGAGAGTCTTGGTGAGTCAAGCCTGGATATCTGGGAATCCACAAACACTACAGATTGGAGGAAAAGAAATGCTTCAAGGCAGGTTTTTTCCACTCTTCTAGTGAAACATTAAGGGACGTGTCTAAATGACGAGTCTCACTCAGATACTTGTCAGTAACATTTTAAAATGTAGATTTTATTAATAAAAAGGATTTTGATTTAAATAAATAAAATTTCAGTTTATGCACAATATATTTTTCTGTACAGGTGTGAAACTTCTTTTGTCTGGGACTAGGTCAGCCTTCTGGAATACACATCAGTGTTACAAAAATATACCTGCTCTTGGTTTAAAAAAGGAGCCACTCTAGAGGTTTCTGCAGACAGCTCACGTGGAAGGGGTAGAAGAGTCTCTGGTGTAAGGACTGCTGGTACAGCTGCACTTGAGTACCTTCAGGAAGGATGTGTGGGTCACAAAGCAATGGGTTGGGATGATCACAGCTGTGTTCCAGCTGCATTTCAGAGCAGTCTCAGTCAGTTGTGGCGTCCCTGGGCGTGCTTTGGGGGGCAGCAGCGCTTTTCACAGAGTTTGATGAGCTCAGACACCACGAACACTGAGGAAGCCAGGCTGGTGAGGAACAGCAGGTCTGGGAGAGGAGAGTGGAGGTGAGCTCAGCTGGGCAGGAATCCCAGCCCAGGGCCTTCCTGCAGCTGGGAGTTGGGCTGGTGAGCCCCTGGGGACATGTGCCCTCGCTGTGCCTTTGCCAGCTGAGAGGTGGGGACACCACTGCAGCAGACAAGGGTCACCCACAGCTGGGATGGTCCCCTTGGAGGGTGGAAACAGAAATCATCCTGTCCCCTGCTTATGACACAGCCTCATGTAGATGGAACACAATGTGGTCAAGCGCAATTTGCAGATTGAAATTAAAATCTGTGTTCCATTTCAGCTGGGAAACTGAAGTTTAACCCAGCTCTTTACAAAGGGAGTGTCTGCATAATGATCTGAGAAATATCTTCCTACAGAGCTGGAAAATCTTGGCATGTCTCCATTTACGTGCAGATTCAGAATGTGAGCTGGGATAATATGAACTACTGCTGCTCTTTGGGTACAGCTCTGTGTAAATAGACAGAGATTGGAGCTGTGGGTTGATCTCCCCTACCAGGGAGGTGTTGGGAGCTAACAGAGCAAACTGGAAATGGCATCTGCTTTCTAAAGTCACTTCAAGGAAAAAAAAAAACTAAAACAAACCCTTATTTATTGTGCAACTTACCTAACACCCCTAAATTCTCTGTCTGGAAGATCTTTTGTAGTGGAGGGATGTAGATAACTGCCAGCTGTCCCAAAAATGACCCAAGCACGGAATACAAGAACATGCGGTTTCGGAAAAAGCCGATTTCAAATATCAACTTTGTCTAAAAAAGGGAAAAAAATTTTGAAAAGTAGCTTTTCCCAAGCTCTGTTGGATCTAAATGTCACCCTGTTTCTTTACATTTCATCTCCATTACTTTTTAAGTTACATAAACTCTAACTTAGAGCTACATAATTGAAAGTGTAGTTGCTCTTGTGATGGATAATTTTATCTGTATAAAAAGCTGATAAAAATCATACTGCTTTAAATACCATTAAAAAACCCCTTACTATGCAAAATGCTGGTATTCTAATGTTTATGTTTGTGATTTGAGACAAGAAATTACTGCTGACAGAGCCATCTCACCTGAGAGCGACACGTCAGGGCATTGAAGAGGTCAAAAAACACAAAACAGGTGAAAGTCATCGTTGTGGTTCGAGGGGTTATGCCCCCTTTTGGATTCTGAAAGCACACAAAAATTCAGGGGTTAGTTTAACCTCACAAAAATATGTCAATTCAATAGAAGAATTAAATATTCCTGTTAATGAGCCCAGTGAAATAAAAGGGTAGTAAAACAAAGGAGTAAGTCTAGTTCTAGCTGTTGTAGGTAGTATTCAGTTCTCTCTGCTAATTTGAAAGTTTATGATCTTATCAACCATACTTTAAATTCTTAAACTGATGTGGACTTTGAGTAAAGAACATCCCAAATTAAATTATTGAAACTTAAAGTACCAACAGCAATCCATTGTACTTGGCATTTTCTGCTGGGAAAATGGAAAGCTGGAGGTGAAAAGTCCCTTAAAGTATTGATGCCACATTAGGTAATAGATTTCCCATTCTGGATTGGAAGGACTAAATTAGAGGTAAAAGAGGGAGGCAGGAGCAGAGCTGGGAGCTGACCCTGCTTTCTCAGCCCTCTGCCACACTGATCCTTCCCCATGGGATGGATTCCACAAAGTCCTTCTCATGTCCTTCAGAAACTGCCCCGATGGAAACAAGATCCGAGTGCAGATTTCCCTCACCTCCTTCCAGAAGACAAAGAGGGTTCCACTGATGATGATAATTGCTGACATGAAGATTTTCAGGATCAGGGATTTGCTGAGGATAGTGTCTGTGATGCACCTGGGGGGCTGCTTGATGGTGTCCCTGTCAACAGGTTCAACCCCCAAGCTGCCTCCAAGAGAAGCAGAGGGATGTGTTAATTAATGCAGGGTCCCAAAATGGACATCCTGAGAAACCAGGATGGAGCTGGAAGATGCAATTCTTTGGGACACAGTGTGAATATTCAAGCAAGGTGACATAAGGCCTAAATTTGTCCATGACACTGATAGTAAAGGTCTTTTCTGTATATTGAGCTGCTAAAATAACATTAAATCATCAGAGCACCCCAGAGTGACCATAATGTGGAAGATGTAATTGTATTTAGCTGTAGTTGTAATTAGCAGTTGGATATGGTTCAAAAGTCTTGTGATTGTGGGGCATATCCCCACTATTCCCTGGTGGTATTTTCAGGATAACAGGCCATTCCTAGTCAGTAAGTGGAATAGTTAAGTGATTCCACCATAAACCCGGAAAATATAGAAAACCTCAAGTAAATGTGAAGTACTTTTTAAAAGACCAGGAGGGGAGAGAAGTGCAGCTTATTGAACCACTGATGATGATTGATGAGGAATCACAACAGTCTCTGTTCCTAGGCCAAATTCAGACCTATTAAACCCAGGATTATTTTGCTCATTGGACTTTTCCCTACCTCTGTGCTGGCGGCCCATCCATGATGATGTTGATCCATAAGATCTGCATGGCATTGAGCGGGTTGGGTAGGTTGAGCACTGTTGACAGGGTAATTAGGCTCAAAGCTGAAATACTCCTGCAAGCACAGAACATTATTGTGCAGGGCCTCACCCCGAAGGTGCTTTCACAGGAGCTGAAGTGAACAGGAACTTACGTGCTCAACTGGAACCGGACAAAATTTTTTATGTTGTAAAATATTCCCTTTCCCTCTTCTATTGCATTCCTGGAAGGGAGAGGGGATTTTATTAAGTCAAGAGCACTCCCACTGTTTACACTGAGCTCCCTGTGACACTCAAAACACAATTGTCTTTTGTAGCCCTTATTTCAGAGGAAGTTCAGAGCCCAGCTCAGGAGGAGGTTGTCAGTGCAGCTTCTCAGTTACAATTCCTTTATCAACGTGTAGATCTTAAAGCCTGGGTCACGTGGCCAGGTTTTGGTTCATAAAGCAGGCCTGGGACCTATTTATATACTCCCTGTACCCTGCCCACTCTGTTGTTATGAACCAACAGAGCATTGCAAATTACATTTTTCCTCTGAGCTTCCTGGATGAGGCAGCGTACGAGGTAGAATCATAAAGGTTGGAAAACACCTCCAGAATCACCGAGCCCAAATTCTGATCAAAAAAATCTCTGATCTACCCAGGCTTTTGGGTGCTCTCAGATCCCCAGTTAGCTACAGAATCATAAAGGTTGGAAAACACCTCCAGAATCACCGAGCCCAAATTCTGACCAAAAAAATCTCTGATCTACCCAGGCTTTTAGGTGCTCTCAGAATAGAAAGCTACAGAATCATAAAGGTTGGAAAACTCCTCCAGGATCACCGAGCCGAAATTCTGACAAAAAAATCTTTGATCTACCCAGGCTTTTGGGTGCTCTCAGATCCCCAGTTAGAGGAGCCAGGGCTCTCAGGTGGCTTGGTCAGCACCACTTGGAAGCAAAGTCATTGCCATGTGTGCAACTAAAGACAAGTCAGAGCCACCCTGGTGCTCTCCACTTCCATTCCCAGCCCTCCTCACACTACAGGCTTGCTGCAGCAGACAGCCAGAAAAGAGCTGCAGAGCAAGAAAACCTCCAAACCTACATGACTTTTGAGAAGTCATCGTCCACGAGGATCATGTTGGCAGCCTCTTTGCTGACGTCCGTCCCCGCCCGTCCCATGGCGATGCCGATATCGGCGGATTTCAGGGCCACGGCGTCGTTGACCCCGTCCCCTGTCATGGACACCACAGCTCCAGCCCTCTGCAAGGCCTGTGGGAGGGGACAGCTCAGAGGCTCTCAAACCACAGCAGGAGCAAGCCATGCTGGCAATTTCAGAGCCTGCACTGTTTGCTTTGCTCTTTTTGTGTTGAAAGATCAGAAGCTCTCTTGGACTCTGAGGGTAAAATGGACTCGGCAGCACTCAGAGCACAAAGCTCAGACCAAGAATTGGGTTTTTCAGGAGTACAGGGAATCTCACAACTCCAGCAGAAGTCAGAAGAGGGGAGCAAAACCCTCAGAAATCATAATACCTCACTAGTTTGGTTTTTTTTGTGTGCCCAAGGCCCAGACTTGCAAGAAACATCATAAAATCATAGAATATCCTGAGGTGGAAAGGACCCACAAGGATCATCTAGTCCAATTCCACACCTAATACCTTCAGAGAAACAGTGCCAGTGCTCTAGCTGGGGTTTTACAATCCTCTAGTTTGAGCTGATGCTGCTGGGGAAGACCAAATCATCCAGAGAACTGAGGCTCCCTCCCCCTTGTTTTTGTGAGGTGTACACTGAATTTCACAGGCTCCTAGTACCTTTATTATTTTTAGTTTGTGCTTAGGACTCGTTCTGAAGAAAATGGAAACCTGAAAAACAGCAAAAAGGACAAAATATAATCTCGTATTAGATGGAAGCTATTGGAAATAGGCTTTTTTAAATGTAATCAAAGCTGTTACATTTTGGACAGTGGAGGAGAGCTCTGCCTCTGCCAGTTGGTCCAGCTCTTCCCCAGACATGGCTTTCAGCTTCCCATTGCAGAGACCAATATTCTGTCCTGCGAAGAAAAGAGATACTCACACTCTAAATGTTAGTGGGTTCTATAATCCTAGCAATGCTATCTGTGTCTTTTAAGAGGCTAAAACTGAGATTTTGCCATTTCTGGTGCTAAAATAGTGGAATGAATTTACTGGAATTTGGCCCAGCTGCTCTATACTCCATTTAATGTTTGTTTCAATGGAAAAGCAAAAACTCAGTGACCTTTAAAGCCTCTACTGAGCACACAGAAACCATGATAAAGTTGATTATTAAGGGATAAAACACTTGACTGATGTGACAGACACACCACAGGCCCCCAGGAGAGCAGCAAAGTTTGGTACCTATGGCCACAGCTGTTTCCAGGGCATCTCCAGTGATCATCTTCACTGACACACCAGACTCAAAGAGGATTTGCACAGCTTCTCTCACCCCAGCCCTTGGGGGATCAATTATTCCCACCAGACCTAGAAATGTTAGTTTGCCAAGTTCTGGACCTGAAGCCAAAGCAAGTACTAGCAAAAGAGGGGAGAAAAAGAGAACAAGAGTAAATTGTTAATGATGTATATCCGTGCTTTGAAAGGAACATTTAGAGAAGATATTAAATTGCCTGTTTCCCAGCAGAAAAAGTCATTAAAAACAGATCTTTAGTCATTACAATCAGATCTTGTATAGACACAAAAATTCAGTCCACTAAATAATAGTTTCTCTGAATGAGAGCATTTCTGTTTGACATGTTTCTCTTAGGATTTCTCTCTTTCTCATTTTAAGTTGCCTACCACGTCTTGCCTAAATGCAGATGGATTAAATCTGGACACTGTTATGTTAAACCAGACACTGTTAAACTCCTAAGTTAAACAACAGCATTCCTGCAAAAACTTACACTTTTTTAAAAAACCTAAAAATGTGACATGTAAATTCAATTTAAACCAGTGAAACTCCCACCATGTAAACATGCAAGCTCTGAACATTTTGTCTCTGTTCCTGGTGCACACCCGTTATCACTCAATCATTCTTAAATCACTCAAGGATATTTTGCCAGGGGTTCATGTCAGCGTTGCTTTGATGATGGAATCAAAAGCTGCAGCAGCTGCCTGAGTTAATCACTTCCCCTCAGAGCTGTAATTTACCATGGCCACGAGGGCAGATAATTTGGATATTGTAAATCAAGTGCTGCACAGGAGCTCCTAACCACAGGACACAGGGCGGGAGAATCTGTACATTAACTCCACCATCCTCCAGATCCAGCTGCCAAGGCTTGTCCTCATCTTGGTGTCTGTGTCCCCGTGGGGAAGTCTGAGATGTTTCTGGGGGGATGTTCGTGGTGCTGAAGGAGGTGACACATGGATAGAGTTCCTGTGGGCTGTGCACTGACAGGGGTCAGGAGATTGAGAGATTGGGACCTAGCAAAGGATTGGACTGAGCTTCAAACAGAAATCTCAGGGCCCAAATCCATGTTTGGAGCTCCTTCCAAAGCAGCTTTTTGTTGCTGTCCTCTCCAAAACCAAAAACTGGCGGAGCAGTGCTTGGGCTGGGCCCAGCACAAAGCCCTGCAGTGCAGCACCCAGAGCGTGTCCCAGACATTCCCAGCTCTCCATGGAAGAGAAACACTCCATTTCCAGGGCTTGTTTCCAGCTCCTTTCAAACTCACTGATCTAAACCCAGATCAGCTAGCAGGCCTAAGACATGGCCCTTGGCACTCCGACAAGACTTGGGAAGAGACCATGAAAGTGACGCTAAGAACTGAGGGCTTTAGGGTGAAACTTGAGATTTAGATTGGAGATTAGGAAAAATTCTTCCCAGTGAGGGTGGGCAGGTCCTGGCACAGGGTGCCCAGAGCAGCTGGGGCTGCCCCTGGATCCTGGAATGCCCAAGGCCAGGCTGGACAGGGCTGGGAGCACCCTGGGATAGTGGAAGGTGTCCCTGTCATGGCAGGGGTGGGATGAGATGAGCTTTAAAGTCCCTTCAACCCAAACCATTCTGTGATTTTGTGAGGACTGAGCCTCTGCCCATCCTAACCACAACAGAGCAGGAAAGTTTTAGGCCAGGAAAGCTGTGAGGAGCAGTAAGGACTGACCTCGAAGTCCTGAGGAGCCCATTCTCTTCTCCTCCTGCTGGTAGAGGGCTTTTTGCTGGGGTGTGAGTGACAGCGAGATGCCACCACTGTTGTACAGGGTGCAGTGCTGGATAACTTCTTCAAATGCTCCTTTCATAAAGTAAACATCTTCCTGATCCTTGAGAGCAAGGAGAGAATACACTTCATACAAAAAAAGGAGCACATTTTAAATGAGTAAGGCTTTAGGTAGAAAAGATCCTGTTTCCTCTTTTACCTGTTTCAAGAGATGCCCAGGAGCATATATTATGGATAGGATGGGATATTTTTTGCTCTGGCCATTTTTCATGTTCAGCCATCACAGACAGCATGGTGATGAAAAGGTTGGTGAGTTTTTAAACCAGAGCATAATACCAGCTAAAATGGACTCAGTAACCCAGTAAGGGATAAAGGGCCAACCTTTTCTCCCAAACACCAGACCTGTCTCTGAAAAGCTTTTATTTTCCTGCTTGAACGACTACAAGAGAAGTATTTTCTCCTCCCATTTGAGCTAAACCCCCCCCCAAGCTGGGAATTTTGAGGTTTATTCCGTTTTCTCCCCACATAGTTAACTCCTTAAAACATTATTTGCTGAGGAGATACCATTTCATGCCCATTGTTGAGGTGCACAATTAGAAACATGAACCAGCCCCTGCCTCTGTTTGCTTTACCTGATTTTTCAGTGTGCATTTCACAGCCATCCACTTCTGCTCGGAGCTGAATGGAATTTCCTTCTTTCTTACATAAATGTCCTTTATGTCAGCTAATTCCATCTGAAGCAAGGTAAAACAAAAAGAGCACTGTGAGGCTGGGCACTGCCAAAATCTGGATATATTTTCTGTATCAGGAGGATTGACTGTAGGCTGTCAGATACCACAGAGCTCAAGAGAAAACAGGAGAGTAAAATTCATATTTCAAACCATTTTTTCCCTTTTGGTGTGCCTGATATGGGATAAATTAAACTGAAGTTTGAAGCTTGATTCCTGATAAATTTTTGAAGAATTAGGGAACTGCCCTGCCTTTTTGTGAGGCTTTGGGTCAAAGGAAGATCAAGTCCATTCCCTAAATCTATGGCTGAGGAGATTTCTGGGTTTCTTTTCTGGGTTATTTCCCAGCAACTCTACTTGAAAGAAGAAAGGAAATTGCAAATAACAGAATGGTCAGTCGTGAATGTGATTTTGAATTATTTCCTGATGAATTACACTCAAAAAGCAATTCACAACAAAGCCTTTCAGTCCAAATCAAATCCATTTCAATCCAAATCAATCCTTACGCTCCTGCTCCAGCAGAGTGTGTGGGTGTATTTCCTGGGTGCCAGGTGAAGTGGGAGACACTGGAAGCTGCTTTTGATCACCTTTGTCCCCAGCTCCCACCAGCCCAAAACATTAAAAATAGGAGAGACACCCTCCCTCATACTCTGCTATTGCTGGGCTTGAATTCCAGAGCAGGAGGAAGGTTTTAACTCAGCAAGTGGGGAAAGGAAATGCCATTGTTTAAAAAGAAAAAAACCTGAAAAATCATTATTTCACTGCTAGAGTTATGAGCTTTAAAAGCAGGAGGTAAGATCAGATGTTTGCAGGGGCATCAGGGACCTCCTGTGCTTCACCTGAGGGCTGAGGCCACAGCCTGGGGGACACCTTGGGGTGTTTCACAGCTCTGCCCAGGAGTGTCAATGCAATATTCATAAAAACATCTTGTTTTACATAATCACGACCAGGAAAAAGCACAAGCCAGCAGATGACCCAAATGAGGGTGACCCTCTGCCATGCAATCTGGCCTGGCCTGTTCCTGCCCCTTTTTAACTCTTCTCTTCCTCCTGGACTCTTCACTGGCACGTGCAGGAAATCTAAAGAAGGCTGTTCCGTCTGAGCCCCAAAGAAATGCATCACCCAGCCCAACTGCAGGATGAACCAAGCCAGCAATGATTGCTGCCAGCACAAGAGCTCAGGGAAAGTGTTGGTCCATGACTAAAGGATGGCTGGGAGAGGCAACATCTGTGACCTTGGGCAGAGGGGACAGGGGAGGACCAAAACCAGCCTGGGCCATTTAAAGCAGTCTCACTCTGCTGCCAGACCTCACAAATCCAGCTTTTATTTATTTATTTATTTGAATTGCAGGGAAATTTAAACTCTAAGGGTCTTACCTTCATAGCCAGGGCAATGAGAGCTCCTTCTGTGGGCTGTCCTATCACACTGTTTTTCCTGATAACAGCATTGTTGACTACACAGCCAGCCTGGGGAAAGGGACAGGTTTAAATGAGCTGGTTTTGCCATCACTGAAGTCACAGCTTTTTCATCTCTTTAAATGAAATGGAAGAAGGGAAATGAAGGTTGGAAGATGGAAGGTTGGGGGATGGAAGGAGCCACATCCCAAAAGTTTTGGGAAAAACTCAGCAGCATCACTCGAGACTTGTGTTTTCTAAAGCCACTTAATGCACATAATACACCAATATTTTGGTAAAATATTATGCTTTGGATAAATTAACATCAAGAAAACATAAGATACATCCAATGAGCTTTATAGATCATGAAAATGAAGGCTCAGTCTCTCCTCCTATTGTTTCTAATGTGCAGTATGAATAAAACAGGACCTAGTCTCCATTTGAGATTGCAGCTCAAATCATTTCATCACCCAAACACTCCACTTCAGCCTACAGCTGAATGTTCAAAATTTTATGTAAAGCAGACACAAACCCCAGAGAACATCATAATAAATTGATAAACTGACTGTATAGCTGGCTAATGTCTAAAAACTGTGCACAATAAAAACCTGAACAGGGTAAAATGTATTGGTTTCTGCTCTGCCAGAATTGTATTTTTATCCAGAATATCGTTGACTCCTGAAGCTGGTGGCTCTGGTCTCTCCCTGCATGCCTTATGATCACTGCCTTTCACTCCTAACTTCAGGAATTACATCACACTCAGTCTTTCCATGAGGATGTTTTAGCAAGCCAGTCCATTTTAGAGTTACAGAAGTGGTTTTTTTTTTTCCACAATAATTAGCCAAAGTTATTTGTGCAACTGAAAACTGACTGTAACTAGGATAAGCTGGTTCATAATTTAAACTTACCTCCACGAGTTTCCCAATGGAGATGTTGGAAAATTCTTTAAGGATCTCCTTGGATGGCAGAAGATAAACATTTCCTTCTCCATTGTAGCCCACCCCGCTGACCTGAGGGAGGGAGGGAGGGAGAGAAAGGTGGGAAATTTCCCCTTTGCCAGGCAGGACTGGGCTGCAGATGTCTGCAGGGGGCTGCACTCAACAAAATTCTCATTTTGAAGGAGTGCAGAGGTTCCTCTTTCTCTCTCAAAGCAAGACTTAAAGGAAAGGCTGCAGACAGTGACAATGTCACATTAAAATGGCTTTTCAGGGACAAAAGGAGTGAATTTGTCCTACAGGGAAATAGGACAAATTTAGGACAAATAGGACAAATGTTTGCCATGATTCCAGAAGTCTCCTGCAGCTCAGGGGAGAGATGCAGACCTTTGGCAGCAGTGGCATCACTGGGTTTGTTCAAGCCCTGCCCTCTTGGCTGTCTGTCTCTCCTCTGCCTCACATTTTGCATTTTCCCTCATTTTGCACAGAGAAATGAACCAGGCAGAGAATGAAGCTGCTCTTATAATAAATATTCTTGCAGGAGATGGACCAGCAAGGGTCAGTGTCACTGTCGAGGCAGGAACAGGAGTGAGGTGACAAAGACTCCAGGTTTCTTCAGGAGCTTAAACTGAGTTCTATTGAAAACCTGTTCTTTTATAGAACATTCCAGTACAGGTGGACCTGATTGGTCCTGATTTAATCAACACCCCATTACACCACTGGCTAATTAAGAAGACAGCCTTTGGTAAACATCTTTTGAGAAAACAACTGCCCAAAACACCAGCTCTAAGATTGTTTTAATTCTTTCTCTCAGCCTTCTCAAAACTCCCCAGAACAATTCCTGGGAAAGTTTATCTGGCTTTCTCTCTCTGACCAGACTGTCACATCCACAGGTCAGTGGCAGGTTCCAGAATTTACAGTAACTGCAGGGAACAGCAGGTTATGCCAATGACAGTCACAGAACGACCAGGTTGGAAGAGACCTTCAAGATCATGGAGTCCACCCCAGCCCCAACAGCTCAACTCAGCCCTGGCACCCAGTGCCACATCCAGGCTTTGTTAAACACACCCAGGGATGGGGATTCCACCACCTCCCCAGGCAGCCATTCCAATATTTTATCACTCTTTCTGTGAAAAGCTTCTCCCTGCTATCCAACCTGAATTTCCCTGGCCCAGCTGGAGGCTGTGAGCTCTGGTTCTGTCAGTGCTGCCTGGAGACAGAGCCCAGCCCCAGCTGAGCACAGGCACCTTTCAGGAGCTGTAGAGAGTGATGGGGGCACCCCTGAGTCTCCTTTTCTGCAGTGAACATCTCTGTGGGACCTGAGCAGTTCTGTCCCCTCAGCCCCACCTCTGCTTGTCCCCGGGGCTGCAAACCCTTCTCTTTACAGAACGTGACAGAAACTGCTGGGCTTGGGGCTGGCCAGCCTCCCTGCTTTGGGTCTGAGTGAACCAAAGGCAGATGGAGTGCAACTGGATTCCAGCAGGAAAGGCTGGATCAGCTCCTCAGCCCCATCCCTACCTCAGCCTGGCAGCCGTCCGAGGTCACGAGCCGCGTCACCGTCATCTCGTTGGCAGTCAGCGTGCCCGTCTTATCCGAGCAGATGACATTGCAGCAACCTGGGACAGGGATGGCTCTGCTCACAACTGGGCAATAAACCCAGCAGGGAGATTGAGAGGGGGAAGAGCAAGTTTCACTCGTGGTGTTTGAACTGCACCGGTGAAAGGCAGAAAAGATGGAGAAGTGGGTGAGGTTCCTAACAGGGAAGGGAAGGATTTGAATGCACACTGGGGCATTGTGAGCATCATTTGGGTGTGAGATGACCTGGAGAGAGTCACATTGTCTTGGTCAATGTTTTTTAGTTGAGATACCACATAACAGAAGAGCTGCTCTGTTCCAAAAGGACAGACCCAATTCCCACCCTGCCAATCAAGCCTTGCTTCTCTAAATCAGGAATTGCAGCCCTTCCCTGCCTCACCAAGGGACTGTGAGAGGAGATGGGTCAAAGACTGCCACAAAAAATACTCAAAGATCCACATCTAAGGGCATAATCTGCCCCTTTGCTCTGCTTGTGCCAATCCTCATCCAGCAAAGCACATTTTTCCAGAGCCCATTTACAAAATACCACAAGAGAGTCAATTTGCAGAGGCACCATTTTCCAGACAGTTTCTACTCCCAAGAAGGGGGGAAATTAATACAAAACAAGCATCAGGCTCCAGCTCCCTTCTGAGTGGGAATATCTTCCCTTGCTCTGGAGGTGATCACAGTGCTCAGGCACAAACCCCATGAGCACAGGGACCTCCAGGTAAAAGCCTGGAGAGAAAATAAAGCAGATTGGGCTGCAATTAAATGAATCACACTTTGGAAGGATTAGCAGAGAGCAAAGCTGTGACCTCCAATACCTCATTTTCAGTGACTGATACTTAAAGAAGGATTGTTTTTCTCCTTTTCAGAAGTTCCCAGACAGTTTTAGCTGTGCCTTCTCTGCACCTGCAGTTCCGCCTCTGTGGGCGCAGCCCTAGCAGAACAAATTCCCTCAGGAGGGAAAAGCCCTTTCAGATGTCCTGGGTCAGGGCAGAGACAATAAAATCAAGGTGATAAGATTCCTTAACTGCAGAACAAACAAGGGCAGTTCAAACAATAGCAGTGTTTCCTTAGAGGACAGGTTTCAGCTGCAGCAGATTTTGGGAACTGCACGGACCAGCCTTGGTGTTAATTGTGCATTTAATGAGTGGTGCTAAAGAGACACCGTGTCTCCTCCTCCACATCCCTGCCACCCTGACCCAGGGCAGAGCAGAAAGCCTGGAGTACAGCCACCTGGGAGTGAGGAGCAAATTAAAGATAGGGGGAGGTGGAAGAACAATTCCATCCCGGTGTGTTGTGCCCTGCAGCTGTGAGGATGTGCTGGACACTTCCTCAAGTCCCCTCTGTCCCCCTCTCCATGACTTTTTGGATATCAGAGACATGGCCACCCAGCCTGCAGAACAAAACATGGCTTTATTTCTGCTGTCAGGAAGGGGCTGGGGAGGTTTTTTTAGCCAGACACTGAAGAAGTGAACGGGATGCAGGAGGGTCCCACAGCGTGGAGAGGAAGGAGAAACAAAGATTCTAACCCAAAGTGTGCCTGCTCCCTGTGGGCTGGCTTGCACCATCCCAAGCATGTGCCTGTGTTCATCCCACCAAACTAAGGGAGAAGGGTGAGAAACACAGGGGAGAAAATGGGTTTCATTCTGAGTGGGTTGCTCTGTCCCAGTAAGCCTAATCCAAATTCGTTTTTCTGGATCAGCCCGTGGCTGTCCAGCTCAGATTTTGGAGCCTGGCAGCTGACCAAGCCCTGTGGCCCCTCTGCAGCCTTACCTAAGGTTTCTACTATGGGCAGCTTCTTCACAATCACCTTTTTCTTGGCCATGCGCAGCACTCCCAGCACCAGGGTGACAGTGACCACGATGGGCAGCCCCTCAGGGATGGCAGCCACGGCCAGGCTGGGGACAGCAGAGACACAACAGCCTCAACACGAGGGACAAACCACAACACTGACCCAAAGGTGCCAAAGGGACATCCCCAGGGCTGAGTTTTCCTAAGGGGATAACCCTTGGGACTCCTGGCACACTGTAAATACAAAAGCAGGATATTTATCCAGCCCTTCAAGCTTTTCCTGGATGATTTTGACACAGCAGTTATTTTTCTTCTTCACATTGCCAAAAAGCAGTAATTTCTGGCTAAGCAGGGATGTACAGGCTGGATTTAATTTCATTTATTTAACTTTCTGAGGATGGGAATTGAATATTCCTTGGCATCAGGGCTCACATGTTAGCCACTGGCTCCTGGCCATGTGCAGCCCCTCACCTGCTCCCTTACCCCACAATGTGGGGACAGAACCAGCTCCCCAAATGTCCCCACCATCAAAACCTGCAACATCTGATATGCTGGAAAAATCCAGCCCCAGTCTGTATATTGGATATTAGATATTCCTTGGGAAACTCTGAATGCTTCTAGGCATGTGCACAATGTGATCCAGGACACCTTATAACATCATCATCTGCCCTCCAGAACTCAGGATTAACCACTTTCCTTGCACTGAATCAGTTTGGCTTCTCCCTTGTCTCCTCACCTGGGTTTTTTGTTTTCTTTCTACAGAACACTTTATTTAAGAATTGATTTTAGAACCATGACAACGCCAAGTTAACAGGTTTTATGGACACTGCTGACAACACATTTTTATTGTGTTTGATTAAGCTGTGCATGCTTTATGCTGTATGAGGTGTGCATTCCCTTCTTAGATGTAAATCCAGTAGGAGCAGCAAAGAGTAATATTTGCTGTTGGTACACTCCCACTGAATTCACAGCACAGATAGGGAAGGGCATTCACAGCAGGATGAGGTAGAGATGCCAGTGAAGATTTTTGAGATAACAGTTCACAAAATTAAACAAACCCTCAAGTTGGTTCTCTTTTTCTCCACTCTCTTTAAGCCTCACATTAATTTTGCCAGTGCATGAGGAGTACGTATTTATGGAAGGTTTTTACTCAAGTTCTCTTATGTGAAAAGTCCATTGTTTTGAACAGGGAATTCCTTGGGATGTTTCATTAGAAATGAAAGAGAAAAGGGCCCTCCAGTCCTCACCTGACTCCAATGGTGAACATGCTGAGGAGATGCTTCCCTTGCAGCCAGCCAATGAGCATTATCAAACCTGGGGAGTGGGTAAAGGATCTGATTAAAAACAGAATTTAAAAAACCCCTAACCTGTTTTAGCTGATGTTGTGGAACTAAAACCCAATGAGGCACCCAAATCTCTCCTTCAATGCTGTCTCTGCTGGAACCCCCAAAGTCCAGGTAAGTCCAGGTGAGCCAGACCCACCAGTGCTTTTGGGAGAGCACAGAGGGATCTCACAGCCAGCCATGCAGGTGTGAGCCCTGCATCCCACTCACCAATTATCCCAAAGGAGAACAGGGTCAGCTGCTTCCCCAGCCTGTCCATGCTCTTCTGCAGAGGTGTCTTGGGAGTCTGGAAGAGTTAGACATGGCTGGTTTTTCTTTGCTTGTTGTGTGGGATCAGGAGATGATGGTTAGCTCAGAACAAGGGACCCAACAGTCCTGGTTTCAATCCATGGCCCCTTGTGCTTTTCCCACCCTCCACCCTCCAAGGGCAGAGCCTGTCCTGTCCTTCTCTGTCACCTGGTGTCCCTCACTCCCACGGGGATGTGGTGGCAGAAGCAGAACTGAGCCCAGTGCATTGGCTCCTGGGACTGTGTCCTGCTCACCCAGGACATCCAGAATTTCCCCAGCCAGGGACTGTGTTACCTCCTCAGCCTGCATCATCTTGAACACCTCGCCAAACTGGGAATTCTCACCCGTGCCAATAACCACGCCCTGAAAAAAGAGAGATGGAGGTGGAAAAACCTAGAGAGATATGGAAAAACCTAGAGAATCCCAGACTGGTTTGGGATGGAAGGGATCTCAAGCCCATCCTGTTCCAGCCCCTGCCATGGGCAGGGACACCTGCCACTGTCCCAGGCTGCTCCCAGCCCTCTCCAGCCTGGCCTTGGGCACTCTCAGGGATCCAGGGATAGCCACATCTCTGTACCAGGGTCTCCCCACCCTCACAGGGAAGAATTCCTTCCCAATATCCAACCTAACCCACCCTCTGTCATTCACCTTTTCCTGTCTCTCCATGCCCACACCAAAAGAATCTGCAATTAATGCCCAGGAGAAGATCAGTGGTGTCAGGACTCACTTTGCCCTTCCCGTAGCGCACCAGGGTCCCCATGAAAACCACATTGCTCAGCGTGGTGATGTCCCCAGCTTCCAGCAGCACACCCTCAGTCTTGTTGCAAGGCTCAGCTTCTCCAGTAAAACTGGATTCATCCACCAGCAGATCTGTAACCTAATTCAAAAGGTGCATTTCTGGCACTGTGAAGACAAGGGCTTTGCCAGGCAGGCTGGTTTCCAGCTGAATTTACCTCGATGAGCCTGAGGTCTGCAGGAACCCTGTCACCCACAGACAGGTAGATGACATCTCCAGGCACCAGCTCTCGTGCTAGAAGGTGCTGCAGTTTTCCTTCCCTTAGGCTACACGAGGCAAATGGAAAAAAAAAGAAGAAAGGGAAGAAGGCTGTGAAGGTTTTATTCCTTCTGCAAGCCTGGGAATGTGGCTGCCAACAAAGCAAGAGGCTTGCCCCAAAGAGCTTCCAATGTAAATAAGAACAGAAAATCTTCATAGCAATGAGCAGAGGATTATGTTCAGCTTGGGCTTGGTTTTAATTCACAAATAGATGGGCAGGTTATGGATGATTTACATTTCAGAAGTGACTTGAACATTATTTATACAGTAGAGGAGCAATGAGAAGTTGGGCTTTCATGCTTTAAATAATGAATTGCAGAATCTTGAACCTAAAAAAGAGGTGTTTTAAAGCTAGAATTACCCCTGGCATTCCACTGTTGCATTCAAAGTGGAGCCTTCCAGGCAGTTGGATGCTTCTGGTGTCATATCATAAATAAATAAAGAGCCAACAGTGGGGTTTGTAAGCTCCAGGGTGAACTTTGGACCAGAGGAAAACCCCACACCTCTTTGGCAGGGCAAGGCTTCCCTGAGCCTCACAACGTTTTCCTGTTCGCTGTGACAAAACTGATTTGCAAAGACATAAAGAAGGAAAACGTTTCCTGTGATTTCCAGCACAGATAACAAACACCAAAGCTGTAGGGAAAGTGGAGTCTGATCCACCCTGCAGCTGCTCTGTGGGCTGTGACCTGGCTGTGCCTGTGCCTGACACGTGTGTGCAGCACCAGGCAGGACAGGAACCCCATCCCACCTGCACCTGCCCTCAGGTGCTGCTTGGTGCTCAGCTCTTGTGGGGAAAAACTACCCTAAAGCAAAAAAAATATATCCACAGGTGAGGCTTTTCCTGCCTGGGGAGAGAGGATGCTGCAGGGATGTGCAGCAGGATTTTTCTGAGACCCTCCTGTCTTAGCATTTATTCAATTCCCCAGGGTGCCTACTCCTTATTTCTAAATTTCCCCTAATAGTTAAACAAAAATTCTAATAATTTCTGATCAATACTGATTATTTCATCCCCAACCTGGAGCTGCACCCATTGACAGTGCCACCCCTCCAGAGACCAGCTTCTCACTGTGTGCACCAGAGCCTGGAATAACTCTCTTCTCCCTTTGGTGCTGCCCTCTCAGCCCCCTCCCTGCTGCAGCCCTGGCTCACCAGTTGCACTCGGGGGGCACCAGCTTGTTGAGCTCTTCCAGAGACTTCTCGGAGCGATATTCCTTGGGGAGGAGAAGGAGAGGAGAGCCAAGTTACAGCAGAGGGCTCTGTGCTGCTGGCCATGGCCACTGCAGAGCTCTGCACAACCCACCTGGATGAAGGCCACGGTGACCACGATGAGCACGGCCTGGGAACAGAGGGAGTTACAGGTGTGGGCACAGGGACACGGTGGGGAAAGGACAGGGGCCACCCACCATGGGGACAGGACAGGGGCCACCACCATGGGGACAAAGGACAGGGGTCACCCTCTGTGGGGACAAAGGACAGGTTACACCCACCATGGGGGTCAGGAATAGGTGACATCCACCATGGGGACAAGGAGAGGGGCCACCATCACGGGGACAAAGGACAGGTGTCACATGGGTGATGGGGCCACCACTATGGGGATAAAGGACAGGTGACACTGTGGGGATGCAGGACAGGGGCCATCCATCATGGGCATAAAGGACAGGTGTCACATACCAAGGTGATATAGGACAGGTGACACCCACTATAGGGGGCAAAGGACAGGTGACACCCAGCATGGTGATGGGGGACAGGTGACACCCACTGTGGTGATGTGGGACAGGTGACACCCACTGTGGTGATGGGGACAGGTGACAGGTACCATGGTGATGGGGGACAGGTGACACGCACTGTGGTGATGGGGACAGGTGACAGGTACCATGGTGATGGGGGACAGGTGACACCCACTGTGGTGATGGGGACAGGTGACAGGTACCATGGTGATGGGGGACAGGAGACACCCACTGTGGTGATGGGGACAGGTGACAGGTACCATGGTGATGGGGGACAGGTGACACCCACTGTGGTGATGGGGACAGGTGACACTCACAGTGGTGATGCTGGCAGCATCCTCGTACTCCTTGGTGATGACGCTCACTAGAGCCGAGGCCAGCAGCAGGAGGATGAGGGGGTTTTTGAACTGAGAACACAAGAGAAATAGGGAAGGAGAGGGGCTGAAGATGAGGTGGCTGCAGAGCCAGCAGGAGGAGTTCTGCAGGAAAGGTCCCTCAGGAAGGGAAGGGTTCCTTAGGAAGGGACCCAGCAGGAATGGTCCCTCAGGAAGGGTCCCTGGGTGGTTCTGCTGCAGGACCCTCCTTGCATCGTGGTCAGTTCCTGCAGTTCCTGCCCCATAGGGGATTGGTGGCCTTGGGGACCAGCAGGATGAAGTCTGCTGCAGTCTCAAACTGTGCCAAGGGAAATACAGGTTGGATAGCAGGGAAAAGTTTCTCACAGAAATGGTGATACAGTTCTGGAATGTTCTGCCCGGGGAGGTGGTGCAGTCCCCATCCCTGGGTGTGTTTAACAAAGCCTGGATGTGGCACTGGGTGCCAGGGCTCAGTTGAGCTGTTGGGGCTGGGTTGGACTCCATGGTCTTGAAGGTCTCTTCCAACCTGGTCATTCTGGGAATTCTGTGAAGTTCACACCAAACACCTGAATTCCCCCCCCACTTTTCCCCTTTTGCACAGGCACTGCTCCCCTTTGCAGACACAGAGCTGATTCCAAAAGCTTCTTAGATGCACAATAAGGACAAACAAAACCTTTACTGTCTTTTTAGAATCTGAAACCAGAAATCCTCTTTCTTCTTCTTTTTCATTTTTTTCTTTAATTAATCTGCTCAAATCTTCACTGCACTGAGGGCTGTGGGAGTCAGGTGCTCACTTGTTTCACTTCTAAACAGAAATTTTGAGGCCCCTTTTTCTACCTGAGAAAATTACAGCCCTGTTTAACTGATGTGGGCATTGATGGAAAGGAATTAAATGGATAAAGATAAACCTGCCTGCTTTGTGCAACAGGTGTGTGGTGATGCTCAGCAGGAAAGCCAGGGATTAAATTTATTCCTGGGTGGCTCCAAAGGTGAAAGTCCCTCCATTTCTCTTTAGAAAACAGAGGCAAAGGGGATGTTTACAAAAATAGCAGCTGGAAAAAGCCACAGCAAGAGGTTGCTGGGTGTGAATGGTGCAGGACCAGAGGCACCAAAAGATTGCAGGAGGATCAGAGATGTACCAGCAAATCTCTTTGGTGTCCCTGTAGGAGAAACTGGTTAAGGCTGAGCAGGAAAAAAAAAAAAAATCTCACTTTTTTATCAGGAATAAAAGAATCCTTGGAGAGATTTAGTGATCCTTACCAAAAGCTTAAAGAATATCAATCATATTGAAAAAAAAAAAGGATAAACCATGAAATAAAAAGGAAGTCTTTCAAAGCAACTCAAATCCTTGTGATTCAGCTAAGCAAGATCAGTCAAATCACTGGTTGGAAATGAAAAATAAAAACAAACAACCAATCAAACAAAAGGCCCTTTTTGTCTGCTCTCAAAGAGAGGTGAAAGACGTATTAAATACGTATTAAGTTATCCTTGAGTTTTGCTTTTATTATCTATTTTTGAGAAATAGATAATAAAAGCAAAACTCAAGGATAACTTAGCTAGGGAAAGAGAAGATAACAAATATCACTTTCTGCCTGGCTTTTGGGGCAGCTGGTGTGAAGTTGTGGGTGTCAACAGCACATGGCACCATTTCTGAATGTACCTGTCACTGGTGTGTCACTGACAGAGACCCTGAGGCCTCAGGGCTCAGCTTTTCTATTTTCACACTCTGTGCTGCTTTAGTGTGTGGGGCTGGGTTCCCATCAGGGCATGGTGAGCTCTGTGCACAGAGCAGGGAGACAAAACAATTCCTGCTCCAGCTGGGCACCAAGGACAAATGAGCCAAATCTCAGCCCAGGAGCACAAACCCCGTGGGCTGGAGAGAGAAAAACAAGGCTGGGACTGGCTGGGCTAAAGCTGGGCTGGGACAATGAACTGCAAGGTGGGAATGGAGCAGAGCTGATCCCAGGGAGAGACCCCGGGAGTGGCTGTGCATTTTGGGGCCATTTTGGGTCATCTTGGGTTCATTTTGGGGCCATTTTGGTTCACCTTGGGTTCATTTTGGGGCCATTTTGGTTCATCTTGGGTTCATTTTGGGACCATTTTGGGAATAAATATGCTCCAGCAATCTGATCTACAGTTTGATTTGTGGGCTGTGTGGGATAAAAAGATCCATTTCTGTTTGCAGATCTTATCTGCACCCTCAGGGAGCTGCAGGAACCTCACAGTGGCTTTTCCCAGGGTCAGGAGCAGTTCCTGTGCCCTGGGCACAGCCTGTCCAAGGCTCAGCCTCTGGAAGTAGAAACCCTGAATATTTCATTGCAGGCATACACTCAGAGCAGCCCAGCCAGGTTTTGTTTCTGCCAAGGAATGAGGATCTGTGCAGAAAATCCTCACCTGGTCCAGATATTTCTTCCATATTGGCTCGGTGTTCTCTACTGAAAATTCATTCCAGCCGTGCTTTGACCGGCGCTGGAGCACGGAAAACTCAGAGAGTCCAGTCTGCAAATCAACCTAGAGGGGAAAACTCAGAGAGTCCAGTCTGCAAATCAACCTAGAGGGGAAAAACCCAACCCCAACATTTCATATTATAGCTACAGAAAACTTACTATGTCAAACTTATATTAAACCCCTATTAGCAGACTAGGCAAGATCTTCATGGCTTGTCCCACATGAAATAAAGAAATCTATCTGTTGTTTTTCTGTTTAAATATGTATTTTTGTTAAACTATAAAATTTTACCATCAACCACCACAGAAATCCATGAAGTAAGCACAACTTAATTCAAAAAAAAGGATATTCCCAAAAGGGAGAAATTGTATCACAAATGATGGATTAGAAATGTAAAATAAGAAAAGAAAGAAGGATTTTCTGGTTGCACTGTGTATTTAAAAAGAAAACAAAATAAATACACCCTGACAAAACTCAAAGGGAACAAAATGAGAAGGAATAAAATCTATTCTGCCTGGATTTTAAAAATACTGAGGTCAGAAAGAAAAATACAGCCAAGCACTAAAGTTTTCCCTGGTGGTGGGATTCTCAGAGGACCCATCCCAGAAAAAGGCAGAGGCATTGGGCACTCCAGGAGTCTGCAGGGCAATTAAAGGCTGATTTTGCAGCTCAGGCCCTTCCCACAGGCAGATCCCACATTCCCAAGGGCAAATCCTTACGTTTAGAGCTCTTGCCAATTCCTCCTTGTGGCATTTACAGGCGTCCTTCGGGGGCAGGACTGCCACCTCCTGTTCCTGCTGGATGATTTTCAGCTCACACTCCTCCCGGGGCTGAGCAAACACAGCAAAGCAATCGTCAGCTGAGAGCAGTGTTAATTAAACCTTCCCTTCCCTTCCCTTCCCTTCCCTTCCCTTCCCTTCCCTTCCCTTCCCTTCCCTTCCCTTCCCTTCCCTTCCCTTCCCTTCCCTTCCCTTCCCTTCCCTTCCCTTTCCCTTCCCTTCCCTTCCCTTCCCTTCCCTTCCCTTCCTTCCTTCCCTTCCCTTCCCTTCCTCCCTTCCCTTCCCTTCCCTTCCCTTCCCTTCCCTCCCTTCCCTTCCCTTCCCTTCCCTTCCCTTCCCTTCCCTTCCCTTCCCTTCCCTTCCCTTCCCTTCCCTTCCCTTCCCTTCCCCTTCCCTTCCCTTCCCTTCCCTTCCCTTCCCTTCCCTTCCCTTCCCTTCCCTTCCCTTCCCTTCCCTTCCCTTCCCTTCCCTTCCCTTCCCTTCCCTTCCCTTCCCTTCCCTTCCCTTTCCCTTCCCGTTCCCTTCCCTTCCCTTCCCTTCCCTTCCCTTCCCTTCCCTTCCCTTCCCTTCCCTTCCCTTCCTTCCCTTCCCTTCCCTTCCCGGCTCGCCTCCCTTCCCGTCCATTCCTCCCTTCCCTTCCCTGCTCCCTTCCCTTCCCTTCCCTTTCCCTTCCCTTCCCTTCCCTCCCTGCCCTTCCCTTCCCGGTCCCTTCCCTTCCCTTCCCTTCCCTGCCTTCCCCCTTCCCTTCCCTTCCCTTTCCCTTTCCCTTCCCTTCCTTCATTCATCCCACCCTCGCTTCCCTTCCCTTCCCTCGCATCCCATCCCTCGCCTCCCCTCCCATCCCATCCCATCCCATCAGCCCTCCCATCCCCTCCCATCCCATCCCATCCCATCCCCCTCCCATCCCATCCCATCCCATCCCATCCCATCCCATCCCATCCCATCCCATCCCATCCCATCCCATCCCATCCCATCCCATCCCATTCCCAGCTGGGCTCCTTCAGTCCCTGCACCACCTCCCAAATCTCAGAGCTTTAATACCAGCCCTAATTAATCCTGAGCACAGGCTTAAAGGCAGAGGCAGGCTCTCGTGGGGGGAGAGAGGCTGTGAGGAGCTGGGCAGCCTCAAGAGAAGCTCATGGTGCTGGTCAGGAAAGGTCTGAGCTGTTTGAAGTGCCCTGCCCAGAGCAGCTCTGTCCCTTGCCAGTGTCTCACAGCCCAGACTCGATGCTCAGAGCAAGGCAAACACCTTTCCCCTCGTGAAAACACAACAAATGAACTGAAAATGGGCTTATTTCTAAGAAATGCTGGAAATGTGAGCCAGAAGGAGAAGCACAATCTCCCCTCCTGTGTCCAGGGCTGTTTTGCTCCACCACTGACTCTGCAGCTCCTCCAGGCAGGGTAAACCCTTCCTGCCCATCCAGGCAGCCCAAACCCTCAGCATCCCAAACTTTCCCTTTCAATCCCTCAATTTCCTTCTCCAAAATGCACTCCCCAGAGCAGCAGCATCCCCAGAATCTCTGCCAGGCCCTCGATGTGATCAGGCTGAGTACAGAGAGGGAGCAATCTGCCCCTTCCCAAGGGACAGGAGCTCCATTCCCTTCTCCCTTCATCCATAAAGCACAGGAGTGTGTGCTCATGAAGGAAGGAACCCCCAGAGAGCGGGGCAGGCATTGGGCACCAGCTCCCAGCACCCTGGAATGTTTGCTGTGGGATGCACTCAGGTCTGGCTCACCCTCCTGCAGGGGGATTTGGGGACTCAGCCCTCCCTTGAATATTCAGGAGCTTTCTAGGAACAGACAGGGATTTGCAATCTAAAGCCTGGGATAAATGCAGAAAGTCAAAAAGGCAGAAAGTAATAAATGCAGAAAATGAAAAATGCAGAAAATGAAAAATGCAGAAAATCAAAAATGCAGAAAATCAAAAATGCAGAAAATGTCCTTGGCTGTTTTCTCATGGAGTTGGTTTCAGCCTTGGGGCTTCTGAAGAGCTGGGAGCACCTCCAAGCCCTGCTCCTGGACCAGGCTTTAGCCATACCCCTCTGTTGCAGCCCCTTTTTAGGGCCATTTCCTGACATTTCCCTCAAGCTGCTGACCCCGTTTTGCCCAGAGAAGCTGCAGCACTGCTCCCCTTTTTGAGCCATCCTAGCACTGCACATCACCCTGATTTCCACATCTCCTTAACAGACCTCTTAAAAAAGGGACAAACATTCACAATAAGGACAAATGTTTAAAACTCATTATCTCTACCCCTTCCATGTTTAAAACTCCTGATTTATATCCCCATTTGGGTGTCCTGGTTGTACAAATCCATCAGTTCCCCGTGACTTTGTTGACATCCAGACACTGAAATCCCAAGAGCCACTTATGGAGATGGAAAGGTTTGGTGGGAAGAAAACACAAGGCTGCCATGGATAAACACATCCTGGAATTCACTGTCAGCCTGATTAATGTGGCTCCTCTGTGCTGCAGGTGACACACACAGGTATCAAGGTACAGCTCTGCCTTGGAGGAGTTTAAATTTTAATGAAAGCAGCTGGAGGGCAGGAAGAGACCTGGACATGAAGATAACATGCCTGCAGTCCCCAGGGGAAGCAGGGCCCAGCTCTATCAGCAGTATTTACCTTCAAAGAGGTGTGGAGGAAATAAATGCCAAAGGCTCTGGATGGGTCTGAGCCCTCTGGGGTTTCTCCAGAGCAGCAGCTCCCTGCTCCTGGCAGCCAGGGGCTGCTGTGACAGGAACAGCTTCGTTGGGATGAGTTCTCCCAAAAAAGGGCTTCTCCCTCATGAGCATGGCACAGCTTTCCCCACCAGAACAGCCCCTGAAATGCATCAGAGGGGCCCCATCTCCCTCCTCATCCTCTGCATGTGCTGCCTCTGCCCAGCTCCTGTGCACAATCCCATCCCACCCCGAGGATGTGGGGCACCAGGCAGTGTCCTGTGCAAATCCTTTCCCAAACAAACCTCTCCTGGAGCATTGCTGGCTCTGTATTTACACTGCAAAGCTGATGTGGCTTATCCACAATATCCATTTACTTTTATAACCTTTATCCTTTCTGCACAAGACTCCACACAGCAGGGCAGGGAGAAATAACCGAAGGGGAATTATCACTTTATCTATTGCTTTGCAGGATCAGGAGACACTGGAGGCTGTAAAGAGCAGGTGTGGTTGGGAGCCACCTTGGAGGTACCTGAGCATCCCTCATCCCAAAACAATCCATCAATTGTGCCACTGAGCAGCCCATGTGGAAGGAAGAGAGCATGGGGCTTTCTGCAGAGCACACAGCCCTTTTTGTGTTCTCTGGCAAACAGCCCAAAATATCAGTGCTTGGGATTTTCCCCCACCTCTGCCTCTGCTGAGCCTTTGCATATTCTTTTCCCTGTCTTAGGTTACTTTGGAGCAGCTAAAGGACTGCAATCCAGAGTGGGCTGGGTTATTTAGCCTTCATGAAACCCTTCCAAACATTAAAATTAATCCCTGCCAAAAATACAATAAATTAATCAAACCATTCCCTCCAAAGCCTTTTACATTTCTTCTTTTTGGGTGGACATGGCAGGCAAAAAGACCCCTGGGTGCAGGCAGAATGCAGAATCCAGCCCAGAGCAACCCTCAGCCCTGCAGGTGAGGAGCTGCCTTGCTGGGCTTCCCTCTCCAAGCTCCCAGCCCTTTCCCACTCCCCCCACCATGATTTCTGCACCTCCCACACAATTTCCCACTCCCCTGCTGCACATCTGCCGACAGAATTCCAACATTTTTTTCATGGAACAAAGACCTGGTCCCCCTGCTTGCAGATACAAACCTCAAAATGGTGCCTTTGATTGTGCAAAAGGTTTTGCAGTGAAGCTGATTTGAAGCACCCAGCTGCAGCCCCTTGAGTGTCCTGCCCTGGGCTGTGCCCCCTGGGGGTGCCCTGCTACGTGGGCAGAGGGGAAGGGGATGGAAAGAAGCAGTGCCCAGTCTTTTCTCCCACTTTCACCCACACTGGGGTTCTCAGAAGGAAAAATCTTTGACTGTTCTTCAGATTTCTGCAGGAAACAATTCTCCTCAACTGGAAATCAGCCCCACAAGAATTCCCCTGGTTCTGAACGGGGCACTGCAGGAAAGGGTTAAACCATGCTCAGGGCTAGGTGTGTGCTCTGCTGTGCCAGGGGAGTGCCCTGCCATCTCCAGGCAGCACCATGGCCACAGGTGAGCTGGGCAGCACCCCACAGTGACAGCTCTGGGGCTTCCCTTCACAGGGATTGTTGGTGAAGGCATTTCCTCACAAGCTCTTGGGCATTTCCCCTGCCTGGAGTGCCATCAGGTCACCTGCAGTCACACCTTTATGGCCCAGCACAGGGCTTGGACCAGAATATTTATAAGATTGAAAGTGCTCTGCAACTATTTTCAAGTGAAGAAACAAAATGCCATCAAGTAGGGGGGAAATGAGTCATTTCCCAGCCTAAATCATACTCTGGGAATAAGTTCTTGATTTACCAAGTTCTTATTTTCATTTCACACTGCTGTCTGCCTCCTACCCCATGCCAAAGCTCTCCTCACCTCCCTCCCCTGTTACACACAGAGCACTCTCTGCAAGAACCAGAGCTAAAATTCAAGAGGGGTTTAGATTTGGAAGCAAATAGATGTCACTGTTTATTTTGGCACAGCATAAATGGTGCAGCCAAAGAACAAGCCCAGCCTAATTGCCAGTGGCCTCCTGCCCACGTGCAATCAGAAATCTCAGCTTCCCACCAAGCCAGGTCACAGGGACTTTCTGTGACCTCATCAAGACCTTCTTTTCCTGGGGTTTGGAGCTCTGGGTGAGCAGTGCAGAGCAGCATCACCCCATGCACTGCACAGCCTGAGAGTTCAATGTCTCATTTTCTTCTCTCTGTGACACTGACCCACCCCACACTGCACAGACAAGCCTCAGAGAGGGAATTAGCTGAAATGATAGCTGGGAAAGGCTTCAGTCAGTCAGGAAAAGCTCATGAATCTCTCCAAGTGTGTGGTTGGAACTCAGTGGATGGGAGTAAGGGCTAAGCCCACGTGCTGAAGGAATTAGACAAATGGGGTTCACGTGGCAGAGCACCCAACCCATCTGCCATGTGCCAGAAAAACTGGGGCTTGAGCCATGGGAACCTTGTGACGAGCAAATAATCAGGTCACCCCAGACTGGAAGATTTTTGTGGTGAAAAACCAAGAGGAACAGCAAATATGTCACCCAAACCACCACTGGGCACTCCATCTGCACTGAGGACAGGGAGGGCACAGCAGTGCAGCATCCTTCAGAAAAGGAAAGCAGTATTTCCCAGTGGACTCTGCAGGTCTGAGCCAAAACTCTCCCTGGTCACTGGCTACAGCAACAGCACAGAAGGGTGCAGGAACAGCCCGAGTGGCACAGCTCCAGGGTCACAGCCCAAAGGTCACATCCCCAGGGTCACAGCCCGAGGGTCACAGCCCCAGGGTCACATCCCGAGGGTCACAGCCCCAGGGTCACATCCCGAGAGTCACAGTCCCTCTGCCAGTAACCAGCACTGGTGGCAGGGTACCCTGGGGACAGGGCAGCCCTGCTCTCCAGTTCCTCTGTTGTGCCCCCACTCCCACGGCACTCCAGGGCTCTCCCAAGCTCTTCTTTAATTTGGAAGCTCCTCAGAGCAGGGCACAAAGCTCCTGGGCAGGATTCGGGCCTCAGCTCTTGGATACCTGCATAGAAACACGGCTCCCCATGGCTCTGACCCTGGCAAGCAGCATCCACCTCGTCCCCTGCCGCGGGAGCCGCTGGGCTCGCCCGGAGCGGGGGCAGCGCAGCCACAGCGATCTGGAGTTACCGGCGGGACAAAGCCGGCGAGAGCGAACCCCAACCGCACAAACTATTCCAGCAGGTCCAGGCAAAGAGACACGGGCAATCCTCACCTCCTCTTCCGGCTCGCCGCTTCCCAGGGGCTGATATTTCTGCACGAAGCGGAGGAGAGACCTTTTCTGGAAGAATTTGGTGATGCTCCCTTGGCCCATCTTCTCCGCGCCGCGCTGCGCTGCGCCCCGGGGCCAGCGGGGTGGCACCACCGGGACCAGCGGCTTGGCACCACCGGCACCAGCAGGTTGGGACCAGCGGCAGGGCTGGCTCCGTCTCCCCGGCAGCTCGGGGTTACCTGCAGGGAGAGAGAGGCACCTGGAGCTGCCAAGTCACGCCTTCCCTCGGCCGCCGGAGCCGCAGGGAGGTGCGCGCCCTGCGAGCTGCTCCCATAAAAGCCGGCCGGGAAGGCTGGCTGTGTGTGACAGCCGGCTGTGACACCAGGCACACCTCCATGGGCACCTGAAGAGCAGGTTGGGGTTTTTCCTCCGCCCTCCCAAGGATTGTTGCGGGAGGAGCGTCGGCGGGGAGATAGGGAAGGTGTTTGGCCAGGGATAGGTTACCTGCGCGGCTGAGCCTGTTTGTAAACTTCCAGGCTGGGATGGTTCTCCTTAGGAAATGCTCAAGTCAGCACAAGGCCGGGATTCAGAAGTGTTTACATCATGGAGGTGTGATGTGGGGATCTGTAATGGTCATTTATAAAACCCACAGTGTTTCATTTGTGCTTTTTTTGGTGAAGCCCAACACACGGCTAAGGTTGGACTTCGGTGTCCAGAGCTGGACCTCAATAATCCCTGCGGGTCCCTTCCAGCTCGGGATATTCTCTGGTTCTGTGATTCTAGGATTGATAAAGTGCACTGGTTGCATCATTCCCAAAGATTTATGGCTGCCTGTCAGGGAGCATCACGCTCTGGTTTGCCCCAGGAGACCGACATGCTCCCCCAGGTCCTGTGACTGCAGGATCCACTTACCCTTAAACTGCCCCTGAGGTGGAACCTGGGAGAGTCAGATCCTCCTCTGACAGCAAAAACTGCACCGAGGGAATAAAAGTCATTCCCAGCCAGAGAAAAACAGATGTGCACTTTTCTCAGGAGGAGAGTTTCGTCCAAGGACAATGTCCAGAAAATTGCACATTTATTTTGCTCTGGCCCACGATGAGGCCAAGTCCCTAGAACTGTGTGACAGCCTGTGGTGCCAAAACCCCTCACCAAAACGCTTCTTTTCCAGGGAGCATCTGTATCCTGTTCACATCCCTCGCGTCCCACGGGGTCCAGGAAAAGCTGAGGAGCCCCTGGTCCACCCCACAGAGCACCTACCGAGGTGCTATGGAGGGAGGGAGGGGCTTCTTCCCAGCCTGGGGGGAAAACACAGCGATTGGGAAACCCTGCAAGGAGCCGGGACCTTGTCAAACCCGGCTCGGGCTTCCCGGCTCCCGCGGTTGAGCAATTCTTTCGCAAGGATCCGAGCGGGATGCGTCAGGCAGAGGGAGGGAGTTCCTGCATCATCCTTCCCGTGGGAAAGGAGCCAGAGGTGATGCCGGGCTCTGATTTTCGGGAATGTCACATCCAGGCCCTGCCCAGGGCTTAGGTAAGGTGCTTAGCCATGGCTTGGAGCAGATACAGAGGGATTTGGAATTTATCGTTTGGGAATCAGGAGGTGAAACCTCTCTGAGCTCATTTGTGCTCTTGAACTG
The DNA here is from genome assembly GCF_022539315.1 of Serinus canaria. Taxonomy (NCBI): domain Eukaryota; kingdom Metazoa; phylum Chordata; class Aves; order Passeriformes; family Fringillidae; genus Serinus; species Serinus canaria. The sequence goes on along the minus strand of NC_066325.1, from coordinate 17,474,391 downwards.
ATTCCTGCTCTTGTGCAGCTCTTCCAAGGAGCTGGAGCATGTCCAGCTGGCTCTGGCAGCTCCTGACAAGGCACAGCAGCACTGCCTGCCAGGGAATCCCTCCCTCTGCCCACCTGAGAATGTTTGTGGTCTCCACAATCTTAACATCCCTCCAAATCCTTGTGTTCCTGCCAGAAAAGTGGTGCAAAATACCTTCCCCCTTTCTAGGCAGGTAGGAAGAAAACTTCCCTTTGGGTTTGCTTTTGATTTTCTCACCCCAAATCCTCACCCATCATCCATGAAGCTGCTGCCCAGGAGGAGCATCCTGGGGCTGGGCTGTGCATGGTGTGCCCGTGCCCAGCGTGGCCCTCATTAGCCACTGTGGCTAATTGAGCCACAGGCTGAGCCCTTCCTTATTTAGCATCATCCCCTTGGCACAAGCCTGCTGCTTGTGGAGACACATGGAGCTCCAAGAGCAAAATCCAGAATCTGCACCACACCCTGGGTTAGGGAGGGGGAACAATGGCCTGAGTGGGACTGGCAGAAATTCCAAGACGAAAAGGACACAGAAAAGGAGAAAAACGTGTTGATGAGTACAATAATGCCCCATACCAATCAGTGCAAGCTGGTTTATTATCCACCAAACTGGGGAGGAGCAGCCTGGCTTGGGCTCAGGACCACGTCCCCCTCTCTCATCTTTGTGTTCCCTCAGTTCTGTTATGGGAAATTCTCTTTGATGAGATGGAATAAATGCAGGAAATAATTTTGCTGTTTGCCACTCACTCTGAGAAATTGCTGAGCAGACTCAAGTTTCATTTTCTTGCTGCTGTTGATTTCTGTACGTTGGGAAATCTAATGAAAAATTAATTTATTTTGCTATCCCGTGGCTCAGAAAATGCTGGGAATAGACTGAATCAGGACTATAATGTTAAGAAAACAACACTAAGACAAGTTGTATTTCTTCACTTTATCATTTTCACACTCTAAAAACATAACACAGCCCAATTTCAGGGCCCTTGCAGTATTTCCTATTTAATGGGATAATAAAGCTCCAGTTCTAGGGAGACTTATTTGGAAAACCTTTTTCCCTGAAACTCCCTGAGCCCAAAATTTTGATGCTGTGAGCTCAAAACTCTCAGCTCCTTCACCTGCTCCCCTGCCAGAACCAGGCTTGTTGAACTTTTGTTCCTCTTGTGCCACCTTGAGGGAAAAAATCTCTTCTGCATGGGTGGAATGGGGTTTGCTGCTACCCAAAAATCCAAACACTTCACTTTTGGGTTGGGATTTTCCTGGGCAGAACTTCTGCTGTGCCTGGTTTCCAAAGCAAAGAACATCTTGTCCCATCAAGGTTGAGAAAAAACTTCAGGTCTGTCCCCAGAATGGGGAAGGAAGAGGGAATTTAATGGAAGCTTTTGGGGGTTTTTTTTGCATAGTTTGCACTGCTTAAATTGGGAGACTCACCTGCTGGAGGGCTCAGGATGGGTGGGACAAGCCCCACCATCCACAGCTCTGTCTGGGAAACTCTCTAAAAATCTTTCTTTGTTTTACACAGCTTCTCTTGTTGTTCTTGCTATTTTGTCTGCATGGAAAAATGACAAGGAGAAAATAATGGGAAGAAATAGGATTTATCTCTGCAGACTCACCAGAAAAAGGTGGGGGGGGGGTTGTGGTTTTTTTGGGTTTTTTTTGGTTGGTTGGGGTTTTTTTTGTTAGTTTTTTGTTAGTTTGTTTTGGTTTTGTTTGGGTTTTTTTGGTTTTTTTTTTTGTTTGTTTTTTGTGTTTTTTTTTTTTTTTAATTTACCATTAAAGGATCCTAAATGATCCAGTAAATCCTTTTGCCATAGAGAGACAATCAATGCTCACCCAGCCCCACCTCCAGAGGGGAATCCAACCTGTGCAGCCAGGGTGAGGTGGGAGAAGAAAACAACCCCTGTATGAGCCAGCCCCTGCTGTGCCACGGGCAAAGAGAAACCTCCAGCCTCCAAAAACTCTTTTATGGGTTGTCCAAACCTCAGAGGCTTCTTCACTGCTCAGCAAACTATGGAAAAACTTCCTGAAGGTGACCAGGACACTCCAATACCACAGAGTGGTAGATCAGAGTTTATTCTATGTTATTCTGGTGGTAGGAGTAGATTCCTTGAAGATCTACTCTTAGTCCTTCTGTAGATCCCTTTTTTGGTTCCTGGGATGCCCTGAGAGCGCTTCAGTGACATCCCAGGCACTGCCTCAGGTCGTGCTGTGCTTTTTCCACAAAGATCACTGCCAAACTAAGCAGCACAAAGTGTATTTGCTTGCACTGGCGTGGAAATGAGCTGGAATTAACCCATGGCTTTGAGGTGTTCACCAAACAAACCATTCTCCTCAGAGCTGAGCTTCTTGTTGGCTGTCACACCTCCCAGCAGGAGACAGGAGTTATGTGCACAGCCCCTGTGACCTCCTCATCCAAACGGGGAGGTCCAAGGATCCCAAGGACCATGAGAGGTCCAAGGATCCCAAGGACCACAAGAGGTCCAAGTGATCCCAAGGATCCCAAGGACCATGAGATGTCCAGGTGGTCCCAAGGACCATGAGAGGTCCAACTGATCCCAAGGATCAAGAGAGTTCCAAGTGATCCCAAGGATCTCAAGGACCACGAGAGGTCCAAGGATCCCAAGGACCGTGAGAGGTCCAATTGATCTGAAGGACCATGAGATGTCCAGGTGGTCCCAAGGATCAAGAGAGTTCCAAGTGATTCCAAGGATCCCAAGGACCATGAGAGGTCAGGTGGTCCCAGGGACCATGAGAGGTCCAAGTGATCCCAAGGATCCCAAGTTCCATGAGAGGTCCAATTGATCTGAAGGACCATGAGATGTCTAGGTGGTCCCAAGGATCAATAGAGTTCCAAGTGATCCCAAGGATCAAGAGAGTTCCAAGTGATCCCAAGGATCAAGAGAGTTCCAAGTGATCCCAAGGACCATGAGAGGTCCAAGTGATCCCAAGGACCACGAGAGGTCCAGGTGGTCCCAAGGACCACAAGAGGTCCAAGTGATCCCAAGGATCCCAAGGACTATGAGAGGTCCAAGTGATTCCAAGGACCATGAGAGGTCCAGGTGATCCCAAGGACCACGAGAGATCCAGGTGGTCCCAAGGACACCTCCACTGGCACAGAGAGGAGCTCTCCTGACACCTGGAGCTGCCTGGGCTCACCTGATCCCCCCCAGCCCTTCCCAAAGTGCCAGCCCTGCTGCTGTCCCCCCGTGGCTCAGCTCCTGTCCCTGCTGTGCTGTCAGGGCAGAGCTGCCCTCCTGTCCCTCCTGAGGAGCAGAGCAGGTCGAGCAGGATCCTGGGTGGGGCAGGTGGGGTGGCGGAGGCTGGGGACAGCCCAGCCCCTGTCCTGTGCCAGCTCTGTCCTGCAGTGGGCACAGCCCAGCTCTGACCTTTGCCTTGCTTGGCTTCTCCACCCTCTGAGGCTCCTGCAGGGCTGCCTGGGCAGTGCTGGTGAAGCCCAAAGAACTGAGCTGGCAGCACCAGCACTGCCCCAGTGCCTGGGCAGACAAAGGGTCACCTCTCCTGGGGCACCACCCCGGGGCTGTCCACCTGTGGGCAGTGCAGATGCTGAGAGCTGAGGGTCTGACCCAAAGCAGGGACCCCTCTGGAAGGGGACAGTGGTGGTGGATGTGTTTTGGGGTCTATCACTCCCTTCCAGTGGACAAAATGACTTTTGTATCCTTATGCTTGTGTTATGTTCTCCCAACAACTAAAACTTAGAAGTTTTCTCCTTTTTTTTCCACCCCAATCCAAAGCTGCAAGCACATCAAGGAGACAGAACAGAAACTCAGCAGGGTTCAAAAATAGACTGGTCACTTTTTATTGAGCACCAAAGCAGAACCTGAACAGCCCAAACCAGGGAGGGGCCTCCTGGGGCTGCCCAGATCCTCGGGGGTGTGGGAGGCTGTGGGCAGTGCAGCACCCAGTGACACACAGGAAGGTTATCATAGCACCAAACACGCTGCAGAGTGCTCCTGAAAGGGTTAAAAACATCCTACACCAGGCATTTCCTACTCTGCTGCACCAGGCTGTGATGGAGCAGCTGCTTTTGGAGAGAGGAGCAGCTGAGGACAGCTCACCTGCTCTGTGCTTTCATTTCAGTGTCTGAGTCTCACATTTCAGTGTTTCACTGCTGAAAACACAGCACTTGGTCAAGCCCCTTCTGTGGCTTTTGTTTCTGAGTTTGACAATTAATAACTTGAATTAACTTGGAAAAAACCCCCTGAGCATTATAGCACCACGAAGAAGGGTGATGGCTGTGAAACACCCAGTAAACAGAAATTTGTCATCAAATTATTAACTGGTCAATTTTTTTAAAAAATATAAATTTAAATTCCTTTTGCAAGCAGAAAATACCTGCACTGTCCCACCCAGGTGGTCAGGTATGTGCTTCTGCAGCTACAAAGAAAACAGACACTGCAGTGGATGTGTCCACTCAAATTAAGCTGCTCATATTTTGGGCTGCTTTGAGAGATTAGGTTGAGATTTGAAGCTTTAAATTTTCACATTTGTGAATGCACAACACTAGTTTTTCAACTAACTCCTCACAGGGTTTTAGGAATGTTTTAGTTTAAGTTAGAACAATTTGGCATTTACCCTTTGGGGTGATCCAGCAGTGATCACTGGAGGGCTTTGCTCATTTAACCAGAATTTGATTTTTTTTTTCCTGCAGGAAGTAATGCTGAACAAAATCAATCCATTTCACTGAGCAGCACTGAGGAGGGAGGCTGCAGCAGGGTAAGGGACAAGTTTCTGGTCTGAACACAAGTTGGAACTATAAAATATGGGTTGGAGGCTGGACAGCCTGGCCCAGGGGAAGGTGATGAGCTTCAAACTCAAACCCAACCCTTCCAACCCAAACCATTCCACAATTCTCTGGTTCTGTGGCTCCTGTGTCCAAGCAGGAATTGAGACCTCACTGCAGGAATCTGCATAGGATAAAACTCTAGAAACAGCTCTGCCCAAACACGGTGCTGCATTTAATATCTTGCACTTTGGAAAAAAGTGAGTTCAACAAATGGAGATATTTAGGAAAATGTGGAGCCCTTCAGCTGTTCCTTTGCTCTGTAAAGCACCCAGGAGTGGGTTTAGAACAGGAAACAGAAGAGCAGTTTGGCACCTTCCATCTCTCCAGCTGTGAATGTCATGTGCAAAGTATCAAGAGTTTTTTAGGTGTCTTGGATTTGGCTTAAACCATGCAGTGAGAGGAAAAAAAATCCTGTGTTTTGTGAGTGGGAGCAGGGGCTTGCATTTGTGAATTGGGTATTTAGATGCAGTGCTACTACTGAGCAAATGAAAATGCTGATTTCATGCAAGCAGATGGGGATGTGGACTAAACCATGGAGCAAATGTGGCTTTTCTGCCAGGCAGTTCTGGCTGGTTTGTCACAATAAATGCAGCTGTCCCTTCAGGACTTCCACAGGAAAGGAAAACCTTAAGAGAAAATGTGTTTTCTGAGGCCCAAATACCAATATCCAGACTTTAAGGATTTAGGGAAATCAACAGAAAGGTACAGGGCTCCTGAGGAGCAGTGGCCCATCTCCCAGACAATCCTTTGCATCACACAGATTTATCCTGGGTTTGATTTTCTAACACATTTAACAAATTATCCAGCCTCCAGGCCTCTTGCTGAGGTTTTGCAGGTACAAACCCCCAGATTTTGTGACTATTAACTGTGCTGGCTAAGAGCAGCACATTTCAAAACCTGGCATGCCTTTGTGTGTCAGCCTGGATATTGCAGGAAGGAATCTCTTCCATTATTAACTCTCAATCTGCAGCTCACCAGACTGAGAAGAGGAAATTAACCTAAAAACATTCATAAAACTGTTTTTGCTCCTAGCTTCAACTTCCTCAAATTCTTAAGATTTCAGGTTTAGCCATTTAGAGTGGGTGCCAAGCCTGGTTTTTATCTGGATGTAAAAAGGAAAAGAAGAAGGTTTCTTTGCAGGTTTCTTTGCAGGTTTCTTTGCAGGTTTCTTTGCAGGTTTCTTTGAATTTTAAGCTGGTGAAAAGGCTTCTTTAAAGGGGTTGTTCAAGACAGGCAGGGACTGGATTTGATCCAGAGAACCTCTTTAGTCTCACCTATTTTACAGCAACTTAGGTCTGATATTTAGGTAGAATTCTGACGTCAATGGGTTGTGTTCACAGGCCTGAAATGTGAGTTGGTCACACAAGAAGCCCACGAAGGGCAGGCTCTGTGTCAGCAGCCTGATCGTGGCCCTGTGGCTTGCAGGGATCCCTTGGAGGTGTTTGCATTTCATTTGTAGAAGGGCAGCTGATAAACAGTGTGGTTTCCTCCAGGGGATCTCATTCCTCCCCTTGCTGGTGGGGTTAAAATCTGGACTCATCCTGTTCCTTGGATAATGAATTTTTTTTGGGCAGTGATGGGCAGGGATCAGGGGGTGCTGGAGATGTGGAGGTCTGGGACCAGAGAGCTGCTGGGTAAAGCATTCCTTGGCAGAGTGGTCCAGCTGGGTGAAAACCAAACAGCAAAAGAAAGAAAAAAAGGGAAGAGGAATTAAAATATTTATCCTTCCTAGGATGTTTGCACAGAACTTGTCCTTAAGTAGCTGAGCAATCTCAACAGCCAGCCTGACGTAGGCACAGGACAATGCTGAACTGCTTTGTTTTCACAATCCCAGCTAAACCCAAGTTAATTTTAAAGTGAAGCTGAAAATGTTGAGAAAACCATCTTGGGAGAGAACTTTTGGTGTAATAAATATTTTTGTTCTGGTGCAAGGCTGATAAAAATGGCCAGATCAATTCACCTTTGCTCACATGAGTGGGTGCCACTGCTCACACACAGAAAATTATCCCACAAAACCCCCCAGGTGCTGGAGCATTTGCAAGACTGACCCTTTTTGCAGTCAAGCCAGAATAAACAGCTTTTTAAATTGTCTGGCAGGCCCTGTTACACCTGTGTTAGAAGAAGCCCCTAAACACAAAGTTTCAAGTCTTAAGGATCACCAATTATTTTTCATCCTCTAAAAGCCCACAAGGCAAATGTTCTGCAAAGGAATCAGGTGTGTCTGGTGGAATGAGAGTGTTTCATGCACCTGCACAGGGTTTTAAGGTGCTGTCCTTACTCTCAGAGGAAACACCACCCTCAGACACAGTTTCTGTCAATAATTGCATTCTAAGCACCAGTTATTTCCACCCAGCTTTCCCTTTATTCACAGGCCACTTACCCAGGCACACCTTCAATTAGCCCAAATGCTTCTGCTGGTTTTTCACATAGCCCACCAAATTGTTGGAATTGCTCCCTGTAAAACAAACAGCAGCCAAGTCAGGTTTGGGGCTGGGCTGTGGCCAGTGGTTTCTCCAGGTTCCCCCAGCAGTGCAGCTTTATTGGTATCACTATTTAGCAGAGAGCTGGGCTAGCCCACACTGGGGGAGAGGAAAGGAAATCCTCTCATGGTTTTATCAGCAAAAGTGGCCAAATTTGGCTGTTTGGAAATTTTATGGCAAAGATGCTGTCTAGTTATACCTGAATGCCACTTTCAGCCTGATCCAGATGCAAGAGGGAGGAACCAGGAGCTTTGGAACTCTGAGGAAAGATGTGGGAGATGCTCCAGCTTTCCTTGAGCCCCAGATGTGAGAGAGGGACCTGACACCCCTGAGGGAATTCACTGGGCTCCAGCCATCCCTTATCTCTTACCACAGTCCAACCCTGCTTTAGACAGAGCTCTGTGTTCAGCTGCAACACAGAGGAGTCCTGGGCCAAGAGCAAAGCTCCAAAAATGTGTTTAAAAATAAAATAAAACAAATATTATTGGGCTGGGTGCTTCCCCTGGCAGAAAACTATTTAACTCATTCTGTCACAGCTCAAAATTCTGGTTCTCAAGAGTCCACAGTCAGAACATTGTAGATCTTAAAATAAGATCTGACCAAGGCAGAGAGAGTTGAAGTTAAAAAATCTTTTTTTTTTCCTTTGTACAAACCTTCATTTCATAAGGAGCAAATTCCTTGTAAACATTGCAAGAATGATAAAGCTTAATAATAATAATAATAAAAACAACAACAAACACTTCATGCCAGCAGCTTACCAAAATATTCCTTGTAATACTTATGCCTCAGGTTGTGTCCATCTGGAAAAGAAGGTTCATGGTGAGAACAGACCCAGTCAGCCTTCACTTTTTGTGTTCTATTCTGACCTGCTGTGTACAGCACAGAGAAATTAGAGATAGGGAAATAATAACCTCACAGGGAGGGAGATAAAAGTCCTCTGTGGCTGAAGTAATTTGGGCTGTTATAAACCTCCTATAAACTGCTGAGATTGCTGAGCTCTGTGGACACAACTCATTTGCCATAAGAGTGGGAATTGCCACTAGCATTTTATAACCTTTTCAATAGCTTTTCAAATCAAGGAATCAGAGGCTTTCCCAAATGAAATAAAATTTGGGGAACCTTTCAGACCATCTTTTAGTATTTTACATAATTCAAGTTCTATTTACTTTGTTCTGTTTGCATTTATATAATTATTTAAGGCCTTAGAAATACTTCATGTCTCAGATGCCCACAGTTCTGCATTACATTGGTTACTATGGATGTTATTAAAGAAAAGGTTATCAAAGAGATGGTCCATAAGCCCTAGAAAAAAAACTCTTAATCTGTTTTGGAAGCAGCTCAGAGACCTGATTTGATGCTTCTCCTGTTTTTGGTTTTTTTTTACAGTGACCAAATGGCAAAACTGATATCTCGTGTCTCTGCACTGAGGTGATTTGTAGCCCAGTGCCAATGTACATATCCTACCATTCAGTGAATATCTAAACATGCTATGAGCTCTCCTGGAAAATATTTTGGCATGTATGAAATTCTTTCTCGGGCAAATGCGTCAGCAGAATGAAGGCAGCAAAGTTTTGGATGCAGAAAGCAAAGTCAGAAGACAGAACTGGAATTTAAAACTCAGATTTCTCGTTGAAGCACGCAGTAACTTATAAATATTTCTAATTTTCGTGCTGTGTAGGGACAGCACACACAGACACAGCCCCAGAGGACACTGGCACAAGTGTCCTGGTGTCCTGGTCCCTTCCTTTCTGCTTCTGCCCTGCAAACATCAGCCTGCACGAGAAGATTTTTCCATTCAGGAGAGAGGGGGAAATGTGGGAAATGGATTTGTAGAGAAGTCTCAAAGCCTGACAGAAGGCTCACAAAGTGTGTGCATGTGTGTGCAAACCTTGAGATAAGAAATGCTGACTTAGAAATGCCATGGAATGGGACAAACATTGCTGAGAGAGAAATAGAGTTTCAAAGGGTGACCTTGCAAATAAGATTGGATACTTTGGAGGAATAGAATTGTGAAAGGTGCATTGGAGTGGAACCCACCAGGGGTAATTTTGGATTATTGGCTTTAAGGCATCCACAGTATAGTGTGGCTAAAGCTGACAGGCCAAGAAATGCTTAAAGTGTATTGTAATTAGGAAACAGCTGGCTTCTGGTTGTGATGGGGTGAATTACAACATCTGTATTCTCTCACCCTCCATCTGAGAGCGAAAACAGAACAGAAGTTTTTAAAGCACCTCCAGCTGCCCCATCTGTGAGCCAGAGAAAGCCCTCACCCCACAGAGGGGGTTTCCTGGCCTGACCCACCTGGGTTTCCCCGGAGCTTGATGCACTGGCCCCTGTTGGGGATGCCCTCGGCCGTGTTGCCCGGGTTGATGATGTGGCACTCGTAGCCCGTGGGGCAGTGCAGGGGCTCGTCCCCGTCCTCCGTGGTGCTGCAGGCCTCGGCTGCAAGAGAAGCTGTGACACCCACAGGGACCCCAACACGGCCACCAGCCCAGCCCAGGCTCCTTGCCACGGGGACAGCCCCTCCTGGCACGGCTCAGCCCCGTTCCCTGCACAGACCCTCCCCACAGCCTGTGTGCCAGCTGTGGGGTGGCACCACCTGCCACTGATGCTGTAGGGTTTTAGCTGGAATGTTTTTTGTGTGTTTGTAATCCTGCAGTTCTTTTACCTTTTGTATTTTTCAGGTTCTGTGCTGCATTGGTGTGTGACTCTGAACTTCATATAAACTCTTCACAGTTTAGTCAGACAAAACAATCCTTTTCCAGCCCAAGGACCAAGGACACCACTGCAGCTTCAGGCCCAAAAAGTGCAAACAACAGAGAACTGAGGAGAGCAAACTGGCAGGATGGGACTGAAGCTGTAATTGGACAATTAAACCCCATATAGAAATGGACCAAAATGTGCAAACCCGTGACCCATCATCCATTTGTGGGTGTAGCCCCTGGGGGACTTTGTCTGCCCTAAATGAACCTGAAGGCCCTTCAATAAATACAAATAAACTGCTTTTTATCCTCTTAATTTTGTCTGACCTCTGTTTTTAGGTAGCCCAAAGAGGCATCAGCAGTGCCCAGCATGCAGGATGATCCCCCCATGGGGCTGTTCTCCCCAGGCAGGGACAAGTGTGTCCCACCAGGCAGGGACAAGTGTGTCCCACCAGCTGTGGGCTGGGTGGGGAGTTGGGAATGTGATCAGGAAGCTGGCCCTGTGCTGCTCTGCTCCCTGCTCCACACCCCAGACCTGCTGCTGGATCCAGACCTCAGGTGTGGCTCCCTGCAGGGCCAGGCAGTGCCACCCCTGTCCCAAACAGAGGTTTCACCACTTTGACCTGGGAGAGGCAGCAAGTGCAGCTCAGGATGGGAAGGCAAAGCAGGCCCTGGGCAGTGTTGGTGGCCATTCCATGACTCTGCAGGGCCACTCCTCCCTCCCATTTTTAATTTCAACACCTCTGCTGTGATTCTCATGCCATGACTGATGGTTCTTGCTTCCCTAATTGCTCCCTCAAGCTGAGATGAAGGTGTTCAGATAAGAACAAATAATATAAGCATGACAAGGATGGATGGAACCTATTTTATCTTGTTTCTAGCTGTGCAGCTCCAATGAGCTGGAGGCAGAATTTTCTCTTCAAGAACTTGGAGTTTCCATAATAGATGAGAGTGGAGGCTCAGTGAGTCTAAAACCATCTGTGTAAGACCAAAGAGGGGAATTTATTGGCACTACCTGGATCTGACTAAAGCTGATCAAAAGCTGGGTTAAATTTTCCATGAAAAACCCAAAAACTTCAGGCGTCCACACATCTGGGAATGCCTCACAGAAGAAAACTTCTCTTCCCACCCCCCCACTCCCTCCTCATTTCAATTTTAGGTATTGGAAAAAATTAATTAAAACCCCTTTCCCTGTGGAATGAAGCTGAGAAGCTCAACCTCATTGTCAGCCTCCAAATTTAGATGGCCCAGTTGGCACAGCTCTGCAGCAGTTTGCCAGGGCTGCTGTCCAAGTCACCTTCAGATCCAAGAGCCACAGCCCCAGCCCAAGGCATCTGGGTGATGAGGCCACTCTGGATTAAAGGATCTCCCATTCCAAGTCCACCCACACTCCATCAGGAAGCTGGCAGAAAATTATGTGTATGATGACAAAGCCTTTTTCTAAAAGGAAGATATCTCTAATTATTTGAAGAATGGGTACAAGCCCAGTCCCCTGCAGCATTCCTAGTGCTCTGCTGGATAATCCATATCCATAAAAAGTATTTACTGCAGCAGAAAGCAGCTCCCAGCACCACACTGTGTTATTCCTGTGGAAGCTCCAGACAAATACCAGCAGCCCCAGGAGCCCAACATCCCAGGCAAGCTCTGTGTATGAGGGATTCATTCTGCAGGGCCTTTGTGGGATTATGGATATTGCAGAGAAGGCAGAGGGATGTCCTGTACCTTGTAAGACTTCCTCTGGGCCATCCAAAAGCCACCCATTGCCTCCCAGCCAGCGGGGTTTGGGCTGAACCAGCCAGTCCAGGACTGCAAAAGACAGAAACAAGAGACCACAGTGTCAACATGGAGCAGCCACAGGGCAATGGAAAATCATGGATTTCCTCTAGGGGCCTGTGAGGAGCCTGCCTGATGGATTGATCTGGTCTGGGCTTATATTCATGCTCTTGTTGTCCCAGTGGAAAGAGAAACATGGATGTTATCCAGGGCCACAAGAACCTGCTGTCCTAGAGGCTCAAGCAGTTGTTGCTTCCCATTTCCATTTCCATTTCCATTTCCATTTCCATTTCCATTTCCATTTCCATTTCCATTTCCATTTCCATTTCCATTTCCATTTCCATTTCCATTTCCATTTCCATTTCCATTTCCATTTCCATTTCCATTTCCATTCCCATTCCCACTCCCACTCCCACTCCCATTCCCATTCCCATGGCAGGGAGTGATGAGGTGCCTCACTTCTGTCAGCACTAATTCAGGCCAGGATTGTCTCTTTTCCTGGATATAGAAACACAGAATGTGGGGTTTGGGTTGGAAAGGACCTTAAGGATCATCTCATTCCAATCCCTTGCCATGGGCAGGGACACTTTTCACTATCCCTGGCTGCTCCAAGGCTCATCCAACCTGTCCTTGGATGCTTCCAGGGATGAGGCATGGAAAATGGCCAGGGAAACAACTGGTCTTGAGGGACTTCTACAATTTGACAAAGTAGAAATTTTGCCACAGCAGTTTGCCTGTCCTTGGAAAAGAACTGGCCTTGAGTGAATTCATCCAAGAGGAAATTTTGCTACATGAGCTTGCCTTGGACACTTCCAGGGATGGAGCATGGAAAATGCCATCCCAGGAAAAGAACTGGCCTTGAGTGACTTCTACAATTCATCTCCAAGAGGAAATTTTGCCACATGAACTTGCCTTGGACACTTCCAGGGATGAAGCATGGAACATGCCATGCCGGAAAAACAACTGGCCTTGAGTGACTTCTACAATTTGACAAAGTAGAAATTTTGCCACAGCAGTTTGCCTGTCCTTGGAAAAGAACTGGCCTTGAGTGACTTCTGCAATTCATCCAAGAGGAAATTCTGCCACACCAGCTTGCCTTGGTGTGGCATCCCCACTTCCAGGGATGGAGCATGGAAAATTCCTCCTGGGAAAACAACTGCCCTTGAGTGACTTCTACCACTCACCCAAGCAGAAATTTTGCCAGACCAGCTTGCCTTGGACACTTCCAAGCATGGATCATGGAAAATGCCATCCCAGGAATACAACTGGCCTTGAGGGACTTCTGCAGCTCATCCAAGTAGCCACAGCAGTTTGCCTGTCCTTGGAACAGAGCTGCCCTTGAGTGACTTCTACAATTCACCCAAGAGGAAATTTTGCCTCACCACCTTCCCTTGGACACCTTTTCACCCACCGACCCCGCAGAAACCCCGAGCGCGGGACGGAATCCGCGCTCCAACCTCCAACCTCCCACCCCGCGCCCAACGCGCATGAAGACCATCCCCATCCCATCCCCATCCCCATCCCATCCCCATCCCCATCCCCATCCCCATCCCCAGGAGCTCCTGGCTGTGCCAGCTCCCCCAGAGCTGCCTGTACCTGGCGGGGGCTGCACGGACTCGAGGCAGGCGTAGATGCAGCCGTTGTAGCAGCAGCGCTTGTGGCGCTGGCACTCGGCGTCCGAGCGGCAGCTGGGCACCTCGCAGGCGCGCTCGGGCAGGCTCTGCGGCGGCGGCGGGCACCGGTCGCTCTTCTGCTGCTGCGAGCTGTGAGAATGAAGAGGGTACTCATAATCCTTTGCAAAGAGAAGAAAAGGAAGTCAGGTTCGGAGTAAGGAACGACCCGCAGGAGGAAGTGGGGTGAGGTGTTGTAAAAGCTGGCTGCCCCAACAGGGGGGGAATGATGCATTTGGTTCTGTGCTCTCAGAAAGATAATTTATTATTATATCATATTATATGTATTGTATTGTAGTGTATTATATGGTATTGTATTATATTAATTATATCATATTAACTATATTATATTATATTATATTATGTTATGTTATGTTATGTTATGTTATGGCCCAGGAACATTTCTGAGGCACCATTCAGATATTTTTCACACTGGGGCTGTTTTAGCAAGAAGCCAAATCCCTGCAGCTGAGAGGTGAATCATGCCAGCCCACTCCTTTCTCACCTGTGGCTCAACCACTCCCTCACCTCTGGGCTGCAGAAAGGGCTCAGGGCACTCAGCTCTCAGATTTATTAACAACCATTCACAAACTCTCCTAAAATCAAAAGTGGATTCTGGGTTTGCACTTTTAAAAGAGAGCAGCACCAAGCCAGGGGTGTGAAGTGAGTGCTGCCATGGCCTCATGAGCAGGCTGGTAAAGTCAAAAATAAATCAAATGTGTGTAAAGATACACTTGGCCACATCACTGGTGGGTTACAAAATCACTGATGAGGAGCTGGGGTTGTTATTCCAGGAATAAAAGTGGTGCAACAGCCCCCCAGGGGTTTCTAGGAAATTTCACCAGCAGACCATGGAGAATTGGAGGTGAGATTAACATCCCTCTCTACATCCTGCTCCATCCTTACTGCTGCAACCCCCAATGGCTCCTCTGGAGCATCTGTCCTGTGACAAACAGCCTGTTCCCACATGGATTCTCCCAAAAACTGGCCAGGGAGAGGCCATTGCAGGAGATGAGTGTCAGAGAGACAGAGAATTCCAAATATTTTCACTATTGACTGTCTCCTGCCCTGTTCCCAAGATCAATAAACAATTTTCTTCTGCTTTTTCCTTTAAAACCCTTCTGTGACACTGTTTTCCCATTAATAGGCTGTTCAAACCACTAAAAAGGTTTGAAAAAACCCAGTTTTGATGATGTTTTCCATGCTGAAGGTGCAAGCTCTCACATCAGTCCATTCCTCAAAAGCTGCCAACGCTCCAAATTTGAAACATGTTTTAAAATCGAAGATATTAAAAATACACTTTTCTTGGGTGTGTTTTGGTTTTTTTGGGGGGGCTGCTGGATTGTAAACAGATAAAATTTTCATACCAGCTATAATTTTGGGATATAAGGGAGCCCTGAGCAATAAATCTGTGCAGTCCCAAGCACTGAACAGGTCTCCCAGTGCTCATCCTGGGAGGTCACAGTTTACCATTCCATTTGAAAGGTCATCTGCAGAGGGAAATGGGACCAAAATAATCCTGGCAAATAATGGCTACATGAAAAAACCACCAAACAATTACTGCAGTTGCTTCACAGATGATTCAGAAACCAAGAAGCCAAAATTGCAATGAACAGCTGGCTCCATGAATGAAATTTCCGTTGGGGAACAATATAACAGTTGTAGCCAAATAACTTTGTACCTCATGACCTCCCTGCCCATTTTCTCTGGTCACCTCTTGCTCACAGCTCATTGCTTTCAAAATAAGAATATTTTGCTTTTTTGGTTCAATAAAACCACGTGTTTATGGGTGCATAAACCAGGATTCCCTCATTCCCCAAAATAACCTGGTTAAGGACCTCTCCAGGTTTGGGTTATAAGGATTTTTAAAAAGATCTCCCAGCACTCACAGTTTGCCTCTGATTTATTATTTTTGCAGATTGTGATGACAATCAAAATTTCTTTAAAAACATTTTTCAGTGCAGGAGGTAAATTTCTGTTTCCCAGGGAGACTTGTTAAATAATTTAATGACAATACCTGCCTTGGAGATAGAAACAAAGTAAGGGGAAAAGTTCAGAGATCAGCTGAGGAACCCTGGAAGCCACCAAAGATGAGGAAGAACCCGGATGGAATCACTCACTCTCAGCCATAATTTCAATAGCAGCTGAGGGATGCAGTCTGCCTCCCAAAAACCCCAGCCCTCTCCTGTTATTTGTGTCTGGAACTGGTCCCTGAGCTTGTGTCAAAGCTCAGCTCTCTGCTCACTCAGATTCTGCATGGAGGTGGCACAGCAGGTTTGTTTCAGCCTCCCATCACCAGCTCTGGCCCTGGCAGGTATTCCCAAACACTGGCCATAAAACAAACAAAAAAACCACAGTCAGGGGGAATTTGGAATCCTCCAATATCTCCATTAAAGACCTGGGAAATCATCCATCAGTGATGATCAAAGTGGCAAACACCAGCCTGAAAGCAGCTTCATCTGAAGGACAAGACCAGAGCAATGGGGATGATACTCTCCTGTTGTTAGCTCAGGATTTGTCCTTTTGGATCTGCTGTTGGAAGAGCCCTGCAGAACTGGGGAGGGCTCCAAGAAGGTGCACAATCATGAGGGAAAGGCTGGAAATGCAGAAAAAGCTTTGTGTGTGTGTGGAGGTTCCACAGGGGAGCTGAGGCTGCTCTGCTCCCAGGTTACTCTGAGGATGTGGGGGCCAGAACACAGAGAGGGTACCCCAGGGCTGATTTATGACAGCTGGCTGCTGGAGGGTAAATAAATTGTTGGAAGAGCATTACAGCAGCTGTGAGGAATTCTTCATTTCTGGAAAACTTTAGAAGAAGGCTGGGATTTTTCTAAAACACTTGCTGGAGCTGACAGTGGAATGAAGTCCAGACTGGCCCAGTTTTTCCCAGCAGACATGATGGGTGTTTTATAATGAACTGAAGCTCACTCCCAGGTAGCTCCCTCCCTCCCTCTGCCCCTTGGGAACAGTCCCTGGAGGGTGGGGGCTGCAGAACACCAGCTGCAAATCACTAAACTTGACAAACAGCCCTTTGGAAAATACATGGATTTGTTTTAAAGCCCAGCTCCTGCATCCCACTGTGGCTGCCAGGTTTTTCTCCTCACTGCAATCCCTCTGTCTCCCTTTTCCAGTCCCACCTGACCTCTCCCTGCCAGCCAACACCCTTCCTCACTGGGGGTGAATGAAAACCCCCTGGCCAGAGCCCAGCCAGCTCCTCATCCTCACCCCTCCTGCCATTCTGCACCCAGCCAGCTCCTCATCCTCACCCCTCCTGCCATTCTGCACCCAGCCAGCTCCTCATCCTCACACCTCCTGCCATTCTGCACCCAGCCAGCTCCTCATCCTCATCCCTCCTGCCATTCTGCATCCAGCCAGCTCCTCATCCTCACCCCTCCTGCCATTCTGCACCCAGCCAGCTCCTCATCCTCACCCCTCCTGCCATTCTGCACCCAGCCAGCTCCTCATCCTCATCCTCACCCCTCCTGCCATTCTGCATCCAGCCAGCTCCTCATCCTCATCCTCACCCCTCCTGCCATTCTGCACCCAGCCTTTTTCTGCAGCCTCAGATTTTCTGGGCTCAGCCCACACAGAGCTGTGTCCCTTGGGGTCCCACAGGGCTGGGACAGGTCCCACAGGCTGTGTCCTTTGGGGTGTGTGGCCCGTGTCCCACGTGGCTGCACGTTGCCATCCCTCTGGCCAAGTGACTCACAGATCAGCTGCTCTGCCCCCAGACTCTGATTTTCCAACCACAGGGAACACACAGCACTTGGTGGGAAAGAAAACATCCCTCTGAGAAAGAGAGGGGCTGCCAGAACTGCCTCCTGCTGCAGGAGAGGATGCAGAGCAGATGCTTTCCCCTGGCAAGGCTTGGAGGAGGAGGAAGGAAAGCATTTTCTGTTTTCCCTGGATCGATGTTTCTGTCAATATCAGCGATTCTAGCTGAGCCTGCCAGATCAGTAGCACCTGGATTCAGGGCTGCCAGGAAAAACAGCCCTTTGAAGAAGTGCAGGTTGAAAGAAGAGGGTATATCCCCAGGGGAGCTGGCTCCTTATCTGAAAATCAACATGTGAATTCCTTTTCTGCTCCTGTCCTGTCTCTCTGGGTCATTCACCTCATAGCTCCTATTAAATTTGAGCTTCACTTTGAAATAGGGCAGAAGAACATCCAGATAAATGCACTTTCCAGTGAGGGATTTTGCAGGAAATGCAGCTCTTTCTATCACCATTTTCCAGTTCAAGTGCAAACCAGAGGATACCCTAGCCCAAGAGAGGCTATAATGAAGATTTTTTACAAAATCCTGAGGTACCTTTCAAATATCAGCCCAGTGTTTTCTGCACAATTTCAAGGATTCAAGGCAGAATTTCAGTTTGCTCTCTGGGGGCAAGGGATGTGTGTCACAATTCTGAGTCAGCAATTGCACAAACCAAATGTTGCCGTGCACAAACATCACCCTAAAAGTCATGGGCGTAAAAACTTCCTTTTGGAATTAAAAGCTGCAGAAAACAGATGGAGGGATCTGCCTGTGACACCAAGGTGCTGTTTATACCCATGCTGTGGCTGGGAGATGCAGCCAGACCCGAGCATATAAAATAAACCATTTGGGGCATGCACCCAAGTGATTCAAGGAGCAGAAACCTTGGTTCAGTGCTGCTTTCTAAGGGAACTTGAAAGGCTCAAATAAAAATTCCAAATTTAAAACTTTTTTTTTTTCTTTTTCAAACAGCAAATCCCAAAACTCAAGCTACCAAATTATTTTCCTTTTTTTTTTTCAATTCCCATTTCCTCTGTGACCATCTCTGGCAGTCATTTGGCCCAGACACACCAGGGCAAGACCCAGCCCCATCCCCTGCACTCGCTGCTGTCCCAGCTCCAGTTCCAGCACTCCTGCCTAACCAGAGTGCAGGCTCCTAAAGGTTTTCTAGCAGTGACTGTGCTTTGGGCAGCTCTCTCCAGAGTGGGTTGGGAGGTGGTGGCTGTGCCCAGTGCCCTGTGGAGCCCGCAGGATGCCAGGAGCAGGCACAGATGGTGGCACCCAGGGTGGGATAGGGCGTGGGCAGCAGCTCTGCCGGCTGGGGATGTGCCAGGCACAGCCTCAGGGATGGATTGCTGGGCTCACCACCCTTCAGGGTGATGGGCACGCTGCTCTGTCACTGTGGGGCTGAGCTCTCTGTGCTCCAGGGATTCACAGAACCGTGGGCAGTGCCCCCATCCCTCCCTCCAAAGTTACCCCAAAAGGCAGCACCGGAGCTGGGCAGGGAACCCTTCCCACCATTATTTTCCTCGCTCTAAACCTCTCCCGGAGCCTCAGGGTTTGCATCCCCCTTCTGCCCGGTCCCTTTCCCTGGCTGCCCCGGGGTGTTTCCAGGGAGAGCGGTGCCGGTGCCATCCCAAAGCTCTCTCCCTGCTCCCCAAGCTTCCCCCTGCAGCAGCTAGGTGGCAAAAGTCCCGCACAGCCTGGGAAAACTCCACGGATCGCTGATCCAGAGCCAGCCCGCCGATCCCAAAGCACGGAGGGATAACTGAGCTCCCCTTTTCGCGGCGAGCATCCCCCGAGCCCCCCAGCCCCACTCACATCGTATTTCTCCGTCATTTTCAGCAGAGCGCGTTTCCAGAGAGTCCTGGCACAGCCCGGCTCCGGCAGCACCACCAGCGCGCACAGCGCTGCGGCCAGGAGCTTTTGACACAAACGCATCTCTGGGAGCAGCCTGGAACTCTTTTTTTTTTTGGTTTTTTTTTTCTTTTTCCAGGGAGAGATGGAAGAAGGAGCCCCGGAGCTGTCGGGGTGCGGGCGGCTCCGGGGTTTGGAAGGAGGGAGGAGAGGAGGGAGGGAGAGCGAGGGCTGAGCGCTCCGAGCTTTTCCTTGCGCGGCTTCTGGGAAGGCAAAGGGGAAGGAATTAAAAAAAAAAAAAAAAGAAAAGGAAAGGAAAAAAAAAAAAAAGCAAAAAAAGGAGCCCAGAGGCAGGAGCCGGGAGCTGCTGTTGAACTTGTTTAAGTTAGATCAGGTTCTCGGCTCGCATGTTCGCACAAAGCTCACGCTCTCCTTGAGTGATGGACGGGAAGATTACTTGGGAAGATTATTTTTAGACCTTTGTTCCCAACATCTGGCATCCTCCGAGAGCCCCATTCAGAGGCGAGGCGTGGGATCAGATGACAGCTGCCGCAGGGGGAAATGAAGGTCTCCGAGGGGTGGGCTCGGCAGATTTTTTTGCAAACAGTTCACCCAAACTTCCCAGGAGCCTGGTGGGCTCTCCCTTTGTGTGCTTCCTGCTGTGGGTTTGCATCACGCCTTGACAAAGTGATAACTTCATCTGGAAGGAAATGGTTTAATGACATGATAAACATCCCGGGGCTTTCATTGAACCGAGGTGACGCTGGTTTGCTGAAAATGATTTCGAAGGAGGGGAAAAACCATTAGGAAAAAATAAATTGGGGTGTGGAATAGGGAAGGAAGGTGGCTTGGAAATGACATGAGCACGCAGAGAAAGCAAGGAAGGGGACATGAGTCAGGCTGTGCCTGACAATGGGAGGGACGGAAGGAGTGGACGTGGGGCTCTGGACATCTCCGTGGACATCCAGAGCCTGGAGGGTGGGAATGGACTTGTGGAGTCAGGCTGGAACTGCCCAGCATCCTGCCTGGGATGGACACAGGGCCAGGTGCCAAAGGAGAGCTGTAAGAACAAGGCATCCATACACATTGTGTGTGTGTAAATGTGTTTATCCACATGTGTGTAACTTTAGAGCCATCAGGAGGGCTGCCAGGGATTGCTTGTTTTACAATTCCCCCTGAATTTCTCCTCCAGCAGCTTGTCCAGCCTCCACCTGAAGGAAGGAAGGAACAGAACCACAAAGGTTGTCGAGGTGCAGACACTGAGCCCTGTTTGCCTTCACTTTACCCCAGCTGCAGCCCTGCTGAGCAGAGAGGAGCCTTGCTGGATTTATTTTATATCCACTCTAAAATGGGTCTGCACAGGAGGGTTATACCCTGTGGATACACACACAAAAAAAAAATCTTCCAATTACTCCTTAGACCTGAAAGCTGTGGAAATTCACTTTGATCCATGCCCAGGTGTCAATAGCTGCACGCTGGTGGAAGCCAAAGGATTTCATCTTGAAGCTTGCCAGAATATGATGATGGGAACTGACAAAAGAGCAAGGTGTGCCTTAAAAAGCTCAGTAGTTAAGGGAATATATTTGATTTATTTAGAGTTGAGGTTCCTAAAGGTCTTCTAGCAGTAGCTGTGCTTTGGGCAGTTCTCTCTGTATCTCTGCTGCTATAAAAAGTTATTTGTACCAAAATCTGCTCCGTTGATGCCAGGGAATTTTGCAGGGAAGTAAAACCAGGGATTACTCTTATGGATAAAGGGAATGAAGGGTTAGGGTGGAGAAGGTCACCCCCCTCACAGCTGCAGAGGTACAGGGTGGGGGATCCCAGTGGGACAGCACAAGTGCCCTGTCCCTGCATGGTCTGGGATTCCCTAAGGAGCTCTGGGAATCCCTGGGCAGACACAATGAGCCTGCACTGCTGAGCTTCTGCAAACCCTGCTCGGTCCCCAGAGTCATCCCCAGAGGTGCAGCTGGGTTTTAGGGGCTGGCAGGGCTGGAGGTGGCCCCATGGTACAGAAGGGGACACGGAGGGAGCGTTTGGAGGGCGTTTTGTGCCACAGAGGCTTCACCCTGCACCTGGCTGCTGAGAGGGCTGTCCCTGCACAGCTCCAGGTCCCTGTCACCTGCTCTGCCCCATTTCTCCAGCCCTCCTCTCCCCCAGAGCTGCAGTCAGGCATTTAAAGCAGAATTTATCCCAGTTTTCCTTCCTACAGATCCTTTTCCCCAGGCTTCTCTCTCCATCCAGCGGTAACTGTGGGCAGCTCACAGGGCAGCCCAGGGAAAGGAGACTCCCTCAGGACAGAGGTGTCACCTTGGGATGCTGGCAGAGCTCAGCACCTGCAGGTCACTGTCACCTCCACCCAGATCTCATCCCACACCATCTGAAAGCTGTGCTGCAATTCCTGAAAGCTTCAGTGCATCCAGGGAGGAATGGATCACAGCCCTGCCACCTCTCCCTCCTCTGACTTGATTTTTTACTGCTCAGAGGGCTTTGTCTGACACCACACGATTCTCCAATTCCTTTCACAAACTCTGTTTCAATATTAATACCTGAGCCTTGATCCAGCCCATCCAGGAGCTCCCACCCATGCCCCAGCTCCTGTGCTCTGAGGTGACAAATGACATAGCTGCTTGCACAGAGTAAACAAGATTTTTCCTTGGAGAATTCCTGCTTTATTTATGTCTCTGTGCTGATCTTCCTCTGCTCTGTGCTCCTGCTGAAACCCAAACCCCTGTGCAACAACTGCTCACCATAAATCTCCCTAATTTAATTCCATCCTTTGTTGTTTCATATACTTGCAATCTGCACTTGGAGCAACTAATTCCAAAGATGAATAGCTACTTCAGACACCATTTACTGGCCTTTATTTTTGCAGATACACAGCTTTGACATTTATCTGGGAAAAAACAGGGCCTGTGCCTTGCAGTCTGTGGAGTGTGCACTGAAGAAGTGGGAATTCTGCAGGACCAAAATTCAACAGCTGGCCATGGTCTTCACATGGAAATGAAAGTTGATGTTACAGCACTTTTGGAACTGTAACTCATCCTGCACACAGCTCTTTCAGGAATTCTTCCTGCCACCCATCTCCACTCCTCACATGCTTCTGTCTCCAGTCTCTGTTGGTAGCTAGGCAAAGGGATTGTATATTTATTTACAAGGTTAAGAAAAACTTCCCTGGCAATACCGAAAAAAAGAAATAAGAATAAAAAAGAATATTTTCCTCCCCTTTTCTGGACATTCATCTTCTTGGCAGTCCCTGGCTGGGCTGTGTTGTCACAGGACAACTCCAGGACATCATTTATCCCATTTATGTGCACATTATCCTCCCAACTGGAGCTCAGTGAAACCTAAAACACGAGAGACCTCACTCCACTCACTTCTGGAGGCATTTTTCATCCACTACAGAGCAGTTCCTGCTCTCCCAAGCTCAGTTTTGAACAGCCCATTTAGACAAAAAAAACAGCCTTGACTTTCTGAAGACTTTCTTGTTTAACACTGGCAGGTTTATGTCTCCACTTCTAGTGTAAAGCATTCTGAGCAGCTTGTGAAGAAATTCTAGGCATCAGGCACAAATCCTTACAAACACAACCACTGGCAATAGTTAGAAATTTAAAATTTCCTGGTAAGCAGGTGTCTGAGCTGTGGAATTCAAATGCCAGGTATTTGATGATGGATGGGGATTTAAAAGGAATTATCACAAGAAAGAAAAAAATAATTGCAGGAAGATGTACCTGCATCAAAGGATGGGCATTTTATCAGATTAGGGCAATAAAACCATGTTTTGAAACTGGGATTCATGCTGCCTGACTGGGATGACTTAAACCATGGTTTTTAAAAATGTTCTCAGGGAGGTTGTGAGTGAAAGTCATGGGGCAGCCAAGAGAAAAGATCTTTTTCTAGCCAAAACCAAGGTAGGTCAGCCTAAGTCAAGACTTGCCTTTTCCCAGAGGAAAGATCTGACTTTTAGAGAAAGATCATATCAAAGAGAGTTTCCTGAGAGCACAGCACTGCAGCAGCACCAGGTGACTCATTTCAGCTGGATGTCATCCCAGCACCTCCATGCCAGGGGCTGCTGCAATTCCTTTCCCAGGGGCTGTTTCCTTGCCAGCTCTGCACAGCTTCTGCTGCCAGCAGCAAAGGGCAGGGCTTTTCTGGGGGTTATTGGAGATTTTTTATGTTACCTGATCCGGTGGGAAGGTGATTTGTGTCCCCTCTAAAAAATTATCTAATAATTTAGATTAGTTTATCCTTGCTGTTCTGGCTGCCTCAAGAAGGGAGGCTCTGCCCCACTGCCATTCTCTCTCAGAAATCAGAAAAAAACCCAGTAAATCCAGAGTGGTTCTGTTGTGAATGTGAATGTGTGAAATTGGGAATATGAACATAGAGAAACCACAGCCCTGGTTCAGCTCCCCAAAGCTGAACCTGCCCCATCAAAAGCAGGGAGAGCCCCGGGGATGCTGAGCTCCCCAGCACTGAGGGACACCATCCCTTGTCCCTGTGGGGTCACCCCTCCAACCTCTGCTTTGTGTGGGGGATCCTAGAGCAGCAATATTAGAATTGTTACCTTTCCCCTTGCCCAGCCCAGCAACTGGGATTGCTCCCTGCATGGGTCAGCAGGAAAAGGGGTCCCTTAGGAGTGCCAGTCCTGAGGGGGGAAAAAAATCAACAAATAGAGGAACCTGCAGCAGCTCTGGAGGGGTGACCCTGGATGCAGATAATTCACCCCCTCACCCACGGGCTTCATTATGGCCAGCTCTAATATAGACCCCAAACCTGGGGTTTCAATATTGGATTCATTCCTTCTCTTATTTATGGCCAGCTCTAATATAGACACCAAACTTGGGGTTTCAATATTGGATTAATTCCTTCCTTTATTTGTGGCCAGCTCTACAGGGAAACCCCAAATCTGGGGTTCAATATTGGGTTCATCCTTTCCTGTTTTATGGCCAGCTCTAATATAGACCCCAAACCTGGGGTTTCAATATTGGATTCATTCCTTCCTTATTTGTGGCCAGCTCTAATACAGACCCCAAATTGAATCTGGGGTTCCAACTATTGGGTTCAATTCCTTCTCTCTTATTTATGGCCAGCTCTAATACAGAACCCAAACCTGGGGTTTCAATATTGGATTCATTCCTTCCCTGTTTTATGGCCAGCTCTAATACAGACCCCAAATCTGGTGTTCAATATTGGGTTCATTCCTTCCCTGAGCAGGAAAAGCTGTGCCAGATGTTTGCTACCAGCGAGCTCCTCTGGGAATTTACAGAGTGAAATAAAAGATCAAAAGCAACCCAAAGCACAGCCAGGTGATTCCCTTTAAGCATCTGGCCCCAAGCCCTTGCAGAGCCTGGCAGAGGTCACGGTTAAGTGGCCCCTGACCATTTGGGCAGGCCTGCAAAGAGGAATATAAAGCCTCTACTTTTAGCCAGCTTTGCTGGAGATGAGGTCTAAATGAAGCAGATGAATTTTATTAGGGAAGGACTTGCTGAGTGCTGCATCCCACTGACAAAATTCCCAGGAAGCCTCCAAATGCACGATCCCATTAATTAGGAGGCAGAATGGCTCTCAGTGTGGGGGAGAGGCTCCTCTTTGTGCCCTGGGGACAATCCCAAACAATTCCTCTGGCCGGGACTGCCCCAGCTGCTCTTGCCCACCCCTCCCCTGTGCCAGCTCCCTCCAGGGCACGGCTGTCCCACAGCCTTTTGTCTCCAAAAAAGCTTCTGTGAGCTGCTGGTGTCCCCCAGGAGGGGACAGCAGGATGCTCTCCCTCTCAGGCCAATGGGAATATTTTGGGAGGAGAGGATGTGCAGTGGAGATCTCACCCTGGGACTGCTGAGAGGAGATGAGGCCCAGACTGGAAAGCCCAGAGAAATCTCAGAGATTTCCCCTAAAACTAAAGACAAGGGAATTGGGTTGTGGATCCATGTTGGACTAAGCTCTTTTCTGACCCAGAAATGGGAGCATTTCTTATCTCAAGGTTTGAACACAGCCTGTTTGAAAGTAACATTTCTCTTTGGAATTGGAGATGCAGGAACTCAGCAGGGCAGGAGCACAGACCAGGTTACTTTAGTCAGGTAGAAAGCATCTCTCAAAGTGATAAAGTTAAAACCTCCTATTGGTGGAACTGGACAATACTTGTTCACTTTAAAATAAGGTTTACTCACTCCCTGCAGCTCCTCAGGGTTCTGAGGCTTGCAGTCAGCCACGGTGCTGCAGAATTCCTTGCAAGGCTTCCAGGGATTTTGGAGCCCCAGCTGCCTTTGCTGGATCACACCATTGCTCTGAGGGAGTTTGCTGTGAGGATGCAAAGGGTTTTTCTTGTCTTCTCTTATCCAAAGTGCAGGGTTGAACAAGCCAGAGAAAATCCCTCTTGCCTTTGACCTCTGATAAAAGCCTTATCTAAAGCTGGATGGGGATAGACAGCAATATCTGGAGCTGTGGCAGTCTGGGCTTTCACTGAGAGAGTGTCACTAAGGACACAAAACAACACAGCCTGGACTTGCTGCTCCTTCCAAGGTAAAAAGGGACTTTTTATTTTCTGATTCTGCATTTATAGACTTCCAGAAGTGACAGTGGATTGCAGGGTGACAGTGGATTGCAGGGTGACAGTGCCACCTCTCCAATGGCACAGGACAAACAGTCCATCCAATTTCTCTTCCTCCATAAAAGAATGCAAAACAATCAGTTATTTACATGAAATGTGTGAGAGAGTTTGTTACAAAAATGTCAACATCAGAAGGCTCAGAAAATCTTAAAGAATCAGGGTGAGAGGAGAGATCTCTTCATGTCCCTGAGCAGTGTCTGGAGGTCAGTGCACGTGGTTCCATCACCTGAAGGGGACACCCAGGCTCTCTCCTGTCCCAAATCCCTGCTAGGGGGGCTGCATCTCATTCACCACTGGCTCCTGGTGCCCAGACAGAGCTCAGGCTCTGGCTTCCATCCCTGCATTGTTTTGAATCCTCTCGTGGCTTGGGCATTAGATACAACGAGATCCCATTTCAAAATCAGAAATCAAGAGATGCCAAGCAGGCATTGTAAAGCAAAAACATCCTGTGAGAAAGTTCCCCAAACTGCCTGCTGACATCCACACCTGCCTTTGGGCAGGCAGATTTTGCAACCATCAGAGTGGCAGAAAACACAAGAAAAACTCAGTTAATTTGATTTTTATTTAATGTATGTAGCCCTAATTAAGAGGATGGGTCTTCTATACTGTCCAACCCTCAGCTCAGGGACTTCTTTCAGCAGCCAGCCAGAGCTTAATTTTTGAAGGTGCTGGAAGAAGGAGAATGGAAGGGGTTTCCTCCCCTGGTGTCTCTGTGTGAGGTCTGAGCAGCACATTCAGCATCCAGCTGAATTCCTTTTGAATTGTTCAGCAGGCTGGGACAGACACATGGACAGCTTCCACCTTTTATCTCAGCACAGAACTTTCCAACAGAATAGTGAGTCTTTACTGGGAGGGTTCTTGTCCTTCTGATGCCTCAGGTTCTGGCTTTTCTATTTCTCACATTCTGTGCTGCTTTAGTGTGTGGGGCTGGGTTCCCATCAGGGCATGGTGAGCTCTGTGCACAGAGCAGGGAGACAAAACAATTCCTGCTCCAGCTGGGCACCAAGGACAAATGAGCCAAATCTCAGCCCAGGAGCACAAACCCCGTGGGCTGGAGAGAGAAAAACAAGGCTGGGACTGCCTGGGCTAAAGCTGGGCTGGGACAATGAACTGCAAGGTGGGAATGGAGCAGAGCTGATCCCAGGGAGAGACCCCGGGAGCGCTCGGCAGTTTGGGGCCATTTTGGGTCATCTTGGGTTCATTTTGGGGCCATTTTGGTTCACCTTGGGTTCATTTTGGGACCATTTTGGTTCACCTTGGGTTCATCTTGGGACCATTTGGGTTCACCTTGGGTTCATTTTGGGACCATTTTGGTTCACCTTGGGCTCATCTTAGGTTCATTTTGGGGCCATTTTGGTTCATCTTGGGTTCATCTTGGGTTCATTTTGGGGCCATTTTGGTTCACCTTTGGTTCATTTTGGGACCATTTTGGTTCACCTTGGGTTCATCTTGGGTTCATTTTGGGGCCATTTTGGTTCACCTTGGGTTCATTTTGGGACCATTTTGGTTCACCTTTGGTTCATTTTGGGACCATTTTGGTTCACCTTGGGTTCATTTTGGGACCATTTTGGTTCATCTTGGGTTCATTTTGGGACCATTTGGGTTCACCTTGGGTTCATTTTGGGACCATTTTGGTTCACCTTGGGTTCATTTTGGGGTCATTTTGGGTCATCTTGGGTTCATTTTGGGGCCATTTTGGTTCATCTTGGGTTCATTTTGGGGCCATTTTGGTTCACCTTGGGTTCATTTTGGGGCCATTTTGGTTCACCTTGGGTTCATTTTGGGTTCATTTTGGGACCATTTTGGTTCATCTTGGGTTCATTTTGGGACCATTTGGTTCACCTTGGGTTCATTTTGGGACCATTTGGGTTCACCTTGGGTTCATTTTGGGTTCATTTTGGTCACATCACTGCCACTTTTCAGATGGCAGCAACTTGCATTTTGTCACAAATGTTGCCTTTTACAGCTGTTCCCAATCCTGACATAAAGGGGAACCTGCAGCCTCTCCCAGAGCTTGGCACTCCCTGCTGTGTCCTGCTCTTTCAATCACCTGGGCCGGACAGAGCAGAGCAGGATGAGCTCATGTGAGCCAACAAGGACATGGGGATGTCTCTGTTACCAACTCATGGTTTGGTCACTGCAGCACTTGGAGCCCCTGCTGGAGCAGCAGGACAATCTGGAGGTTGTTAGCACAGAGCTAAAGATCCCTGGACAGGCTGTCAGCAGCAGGCAGAGATCAAAGCAGCACTCACCCCAGGCTGAATTTCAGACCTGGGACTGCCGAGGACAATCAAACCTCTGACTCTCATGGGAGCCCCCCCAGCTTGGCAGGGCACTGCTGCCTTTGCTGCTCCCCTTGGGAATTTTGCATGCTGGAAAATGTTTATTTCAGTTTTGGTTTGATGTTCCTGTTAAATTTTATGTGCTGTGTAACTGTGCTATATTGTGTCATGTTTATGTTGTATGAAGATAAATATTTTTATGTATCTACGTAGTTATATTTGTTTACATATCCATAAACCCAAATCTCCAGCATGTTTCTCATGTGTTTATGCCTCTCTAGCCTGTCCCTCAAAAAGCAATGCAGGAATATCACAGAATTCCAGACTGCTTTGGGTTGAAGGAGACCTTAAAACCCATCCAGCCTTGTCCAGGGACACCTTCCTCTGTCCCAGGCTCCTGTCCAGCCTGGCCTTGGACATTCCAGGGATCCAGGGGCAGCCTCAGCTCCTCTGGGCACCCTGTGCCAGGGCCTGCCCACCCTCACAGGGAAGAATTTATTCCCAAAATCAAATCCCAAGCTAATTATCAAATCTCTCTGTTTGCTATGTTATAGCTCTTCCTAATACCTAATACCTGCAGGGCAGCTCCAGAGTTTGAGCTCAGATTTACACTCCTGTTTTGCACCACTTCTTGGCAACTTTTTTTTTTTTTTTTTTTTTTTTGCTTCTTCAGGGTTCATTTATCTGAGTTTTGCAGTGCCCAGCTATGCTGGACATGTTCCAATGTAAATTACTCCTGCAGAACCAGCAGTTGTAGATTCTGTCCAGCCTGGATCCTGCCAACCTCAGGCCTCTGTGACTTGTATTTCATTATTAGGAGTAGAAGAACGACCTAAAAGTAGTGCATGGTCCCTTGGGCTGGTTTTTAGCACGTCTCCATAGGATGGGATAAACATTTGCAGTTGGTTTGGCACAAATTCCAGGTCCCCTTCAACTCCACCTCTCTTTTAAAGTCATCAGCCTGTTCTTGAGTGTAACCAGCCCTAAGAAATCACTTTTTTCTGCCTTGTCCTCCTGAAGGAGGTGCATGATTTCCTCATCCATGTGTTCTGTATTCTGAGAGTGTTAAAGGCAGGAAGTGAATAGCTGGGTATTCAAACACTTTTCCACAAGATCTCTCTGTCTTCCCTTTAAAGTCCCGAATTTGGGGTTTTTTTTCCAACTTACATCCAGCAAGCTCCTTGGCAAGAGACAGCTCAGATGAGGCTTGGCTCTTTAATTACATTATTGGCAGGCTGTGCCATTCCTTTGTTGCTTTCTTGATCTAATTCCCCCAAAGAGCTGCAAAAAGGAGAATGGTGGATTAATTTAATCATAGCTTCTTGTGTGGTTAAATACCAGCTCCTTTATTGTCCACCCACACCTTTGGGTGCTCTGCACTTCATCTCTTCCCCCCAGGGTGAGATGCTCTTCCTCTGGATATTTTTTCCCTTCAGACTGAATTCAAAGGGGTGTTGCAGACTAAATTCCATGTGCTGGGGATTCAGGAGCTGGAGGAGAGGATTCAGATGCTCCAGGGACAAAGTGACAGGGCTGATTTAGCTGATGGCTGAGTGACCCCTCCCACAGCTCCCAGCAGGGAAGGCTCCTTGCCAGAAGGATTCCAAAATGCCAAATCCCAGCGTTGGAGCAATGACTCTGCTGGAGGTTTCTGGGTGCCCCACATCCAGATTTTGCTGAGGCTGTGTGGAGGGAAAATCCTTCTCATGACAAGGTAATGGAGACAAATGGGCCAAGACCTCTTTCATCTGGGGCTCTGTGTCTGCAGAGCTGGCAGTTATTACCAACTTTGTCTCAATTAACTCAACACTCCTGCCAGAGCAGCCCTGGCTGTGCTGGTTGCAGCAGGGCAGATTTACTTTGCTGTGCAGCTGTTTCAGGCTGTGACTGAGGAGTTTTGGCATTTGCAGCTGAGCTTTTCCAGGCTCTCCCCTGAAACTGTGGAGATGTGAGTGGTGTCTCCTCATCCCTGGGTCCCTGCTCCTCATTTGGGAGGCCTGTCTTTGTCCCAAGGGGTGAAATCCCACTTCCCCTCTGGAGAAATCCTGTCCAGTTCCAGGCTGGAACTGGCTCTTTCCTTTGGGATTTTGTTGCCAGCCATAAATCCCAGGCAAATCAAAGCAACTTTTAATTTGGACAGAAGGGTGAGTAACAATTAGCACCCTCTGCTGAGCTATTAATTGGACAATTACCAGTCTTGCTTCTAGAAATTTCAAATAAACTCCTTCCTTCTTTCAAACAACAATTCCTTGAGCAGGGAACCCTTCATTCTCCACAGCCAGCCCTGTGTCAATGTTGAAAACTCAGGCTGCAAAGCTGGGCTGGAGTAGGTTCTTCCCAAATAATTTCTTAGTATTTTTAGCTGAGCTGCCTCAAAGAGAGATTTTCTTTGAAGATTTAGTCTGGAATTCCCACAGAAGAAGCTTTTCACACCTAAACAGGCAGATTTAGACCTCTCCACAATCAGCTGATATTCAGTAAATGTGAATTATTACAGAGCAACGCCTCACTCAAAATATCAGGGGAAACAGATCTAAACATAATTTGAATGAATGGATCTTAAACGAAGGGAGAATGAAGATGAACAAACCAGCAGACTGTGCTATAGGAAGGCAGCATTATATCCAGGAGAAAACACTGGAATTTAGGTCAGAAATTCCATAACTTCCTGGCAGGTCACACATGACCTGGCACAGCAGCCCAGCTCCTACAGCTTTCCTCTCTCTCTGAGGAAGAAAACTCCTCCAGTGCTGCTCTGCCCCCTCCACACCAATTCAGATTTACAATTGTGTGTGACACGGCCTGATTCTGCTTTCTTTGCAAGCAATTGTTTGCTGGGAGATCAGAAGAGAGAATAACTGAGAACAAAGCCACTCCCTGCACGTCAATAATTGCACCATCAGCCCTTCAGTGAGAGTCACAGCCAGGAGCTTCCAGGCTGCTGCTGCTGGGACAGTGCAAAGCCTCAGGAATGCAAAGCAAAGCCTTTAGACACAATGCATCTACTGGAGCAGCCACTCATTGAGCACAGCAGCTCCTGGAAAGGTGGAGAAAGGTGTTCAGGGCAGGAATAACTCGTGGGTGGTGCCCCCAAAGGGGAGCAGTCACTGTGGAGCAGCATTGTTCAGAAAGTGACCACCTAAAAATGGATTCTTCAGGGGGAAATGCTGCTTTTTCATCAATGTGTTGCTGACAGCTATGCTGCAAACTCAGCTGGGAATGCACTTCATCAGCTGGCAAATTTTCAGAGGAAGGAAAGAAAAATTCTCCAGGCTTGTCTGTGGAAGGCAATGGGATGGGAAAGGGATGGGAATTCTGAATGGAAGGCTGGACTTGTGGCCCCCAGTCAGGCATTTCAGCCTGTTTCACCTTCCTTCACTCTGTACATCCCTCCTCAGTCTGTTTCACCTTCCTTCACTCTGTACATCCCTCCTCAGTCTGTCCCTCCCTCCCCTCAGTCTGTCCATCCCTCCTCATTCTGTCCCTCCTTCCTTCACTCTGTACATCCCTCCCCTCACTCTGTACATCCCTCCTCAGTCTGTCCCTCCCTCCCCTCACTCTGTCCATCCCTCCTCACTCTGCACATCACTCCTCAGTCTGTCCATCCCTCCTCATTCTGTCCCTCCTTCCTTCACTCTGTACATCCCTCCCCTCACTCTGTGTCTCCTCCCTTCCCTCTGTCCATCCCTCCTCACTCAGTCCCTCCTTCCCCTCACTCTGTCCATCCCTCCTCACTCAGTCCCTCCCTCCCCTCACCCTGCAGTGGGCTGTGTTCCCACACTCCGTGCAGAATGGATGCAGGAATAACTCCTGCTTTCCCTGACATATTTCTGACAGGGGCCTTGGCAAACGAGTTCCTTGCACTCCAGAGCTTTGGGGCCACCATGAAGAGTGGTCTCAGGGCACTTGCTGAGCTGAGGAGGGAGCCCAGAAGCCGAGGGGTTACTGGCAAAGCCACAGAGACCTGGAAAGGGCCCCAGGAGCCTCCAGGAGGAATGTTGGCCTTAGCCCTGCATATCTCGGGCTGTGAGTAATGTCTGAGCCCTGCTGCTGCTGCTCTGCTCTCCCAATGCCAGCCTGGACCGTGACCCTTTCCACCAGGGGATGGATCCAGTGCCCCTGGAGCCAGCTGGAGCAGAGAGGGGCTGGGGCAGCCCCACTGCTGCCCCTGTTTGCCCTCCTCCTGCTCCCTCCCTGCCCCACCACGGGCACTGGGAGGGACCCAGGGCAAAGCCAGGAACCCACAGCTCTTCCTCAGAGGGGATGGAACTCCTGTTTATGGAAAGAAGCAAAAAAAAAAAGGACAGAAGGTTTTCTGATGAGGTCTGGAATGAGGCAAGGGAAAACAACGTGAGCACTTCAGATCCCAGCAGGGTTTGGTGCTTGAGCCAGCCTTGAGGTTTAATGGGGGCCCTGCCAAGGTGCTCCCCAAAATGTGCCCCTGAGGAGGTTTCATCTGCTGGCACCACAAGGATCAGGGCAGCTCTGGGCAGGGCTCATTGCAGAGCCTGGCTCTGGAGCTCCAGCTATGTAAAAAATGAACACAAGCCTGGTCCCCACCCCAAAGCTCAGCTAGCACTTGGAATTGCAATTATCCTGCCTTCCCCAGGCTGCCAGCCCTGAGCCTTGCTGGGGCCCTGCTCTGCCAGAAGGGCTGGGGAAGTGGTGATGGTGGAGAGCAGAGCCGTGCTGACAGCCCTGAGTGCTTCCAAGAGGCAGGGATGAGCAGGGCTGTGCTTCCAGCCTCTGAGGGCTCCTCTGGGTCAGGGCACCCTGAAATGGGACACAGCCCCACCCCAGACGGGGAACAAGGCCTTACAAAGGATCAGGGAATTCTGGGTTTATAAAAAACAGCCTTCATCAGAAGGCTCTGCATCAATCTGTGTGTGCTTGGCCTCCCTCTCTGCACAAGGGGAATATTTTGGGATTCTTCTTTTCCTCTTCCTCTTCTTCTATTTCTTCTTCTATTTCTTCTTCTTCTTCTTCTTCCTTTTTCTTCTTCTTCTTCCTCTTCTTCTCCTCCTCCTTCTACTATTATTATTATTATTATTATTATTATTATTATTATTATTATTATTATTATTATTATTATTATTTCTATTATTGTTTCTATTATTACTATTATTATTATTATTATTATTCTGCCCCTGCTGTTTGGGTGAATGTTGCAAAGCAAAACCCCGACCCTCTAAAGCAGGAATGTGAGAGGTGTAAAATCCCCAAACTGACAGCAGGCAGAGAAGAACCTGAAACTGTTCCTAATTAATTTTTTCGAGGTTTGTCCCTCCTGCTTTGAATTTCACCCCCTAATGGCAGCTTGTGCCCTCAGCTGGGACAAGCTGCCCTGGGACCATTGTATTTTGGGATGAAATCCTGTTCCCATTTCCAGTGAAATTGCCCTTCATTCTCACAGCTCAGGGACTGCAGCATCTCTGCTGAAATCTGTGGCTTTCACACTCTGCAGGGGGGCAAATACTGCCTCCAAGACTCAGTTTTCATTCAGGATTTTATGGAAGGAAACATTGCAGTTGTTCAAAGGCTGCATTTATAAAATGCTGGTTCTGCAAGGTCTTTAATTCAGAGCCAAATTTAAGGTAATGTTTCCCCTTTCCCATGTCAGAATCAGAAATATGAAAAATAGCTGTCAAAAGGTTTTTTATTAAAACCTGAGAAGTGAGGCCAGGGGGTCAAGGGGCTCTGGAGAACAGAATTCCTTAAGGAGCATGTCTGGTTGTATTTTTCTGAATGGGAAAGTTGCTTTGTCTGAGCCCTTTAAGTGCCTGCTGATAGAGGTGAAGCAAAGCCCAACCTCTGAGGATGGAAATGGAACTGGAACTCCTTCTCAGGGCAGTGGAGACACCAAATGCTTTTTGTTTTGGAGGAGCTGACCCCTAGGGACTCAAAAATCCAATTCTTGACTCCCAAGAACAAGCATAAAGATGCTTTGGGTTGGATTTTTAAATTTTTTATTATTATTATTATTACTGAAAATCCAAAACCAGATGTAAAGATGCAGGTCCACGTGGCTTTCTTGGTGAGGTGACGTGGGAGTCACTCTGTTATCTCTGCACAAATCTCTGATGGGCCATTCCTCTCAGTGCCAACACTTCCAGGGAGCTGCTTCAAAATACGGAGGAGGGAGAGAAAATCCAGAGAGAGAAAATATCTCCCCTGCCTCCTCAGGGTGATGTGATCCACTCCAAGACTTTCTCTCCTGATCTCTCTTCTTTCCCCAACAATTTGCTTTTTCCTTCTGCATTCTGGCCACTCTTTCTCCTCTCTCTTGGAGAAAAATCAGCTTTCTTATTTTTATTTTCATGGCTCCTGGGATGCTCAGACTGCTGATGTACCAGGAGGAGCAGGGTGGGCCAGCTGGGAGATCTTTGAAGGGAGAAGTTTCTTGGGTGCAAAGGAATTTCTGCAAAGACACATCAGAGATGTGGAGCAGTTGGAAATGCACCAAACTTACCCAGAGAAGACAAAAATTTGGTGACTCCTTCTTTTAAAGAATGATCCAATGTTCATTCCTCTTGGATTACAAGTTAAAATATCTTTTGGGGGGAAAAAAAATCAGTTGTTCTTATTTTCCCTAGGATTTTTCATGTAGAAGTATGATAGGAGTATAATGACCTTAAATCAGGCATGGACCATGAAGGAAACAGATGCTTATTTCTTTTAGAGATTAGCCAACCTTGCAGACTGCCCAGTAGGAAACAGAGTAGAAAGCAGGCAATATAAGCACCAGGCAAATTGCAACATTGCTCAGGAAATAACTAGATTTTATGACTGATAGGAGAACAAAAAAAAGCTTTTTAAATTTTTTTTTTAAATTAAGGTTGTGGCAAGATTTCATTCATTCTGAAATAATCTGCCTCTCCAGTAATTGTATTTTGGCCAGCTGCACCTCCTAGATCTGCCTGATGGTTTGAAAGGGAAAATATATTATAATATATAATATTATGTATTAGAATATATAGAAAAAAAAGGGCATTTCCTGAAAATCCACTGGGCACCCCTATAACACAGCAGGTTTCCTTGAGGTGCCCTTTGGGGGTGTCTGAGCTCAGGATTTACAGGAGCTGCTGAGCATCACTTGCTCCTCAGAGCCTGGATCAGCCCCCAGCTCAGCATTTTCGCTCCCTGTCTGCCTCCCCTCCAGCTCAGGAGAGGTGGGAGCCCTCAAGCATCCTCTGCTGAGATTTTCCAGTTCATTAAAGGCCTGATCCATTAAGGGGCTGGGGGTGATTGCAGGGCTGCTGCAGCCGGTGCCTGGAGCTTGTTAGTGAAATTTTCTGGAGATTAGCCAGCCTGGATTGCGCTGGGGAGCCTTGGGGAAATGCCCTTCATCTCCCCTGAGTGCGGGCTGCCTGCTGGGCTCCTGCTGCCTGCATGGGGCTCTCAGGGAAAGCTTTTCTCTTTATGAAGAGAAAGAGGGCATTGCTGCTCTGGCTGCAGTGCAGAGCCACGAGCTAATGGCAGCTCCACCCAGGCACAAACCTGGGGTTTAGTCCCCCTGTCAACACATTTCTCTCCACAGAGAGAAGCAAGGCAGAGTTCCCAGGGACATTCTGAGATTTGCATTCCCTGGACCTCAGAGAATGATCACAACAATTCTTGTCATCTCATTTACTGCGTCAGTGCTGCTCACGGTGGAAGATTTTACCTGGAGGAAATTTGATAATTGGATTCTGTGTGAGTGTTTGGGTTCACTGACCAATTGAATCCAGATGTGTGTGGGGACTGTCAGCTGAGTGTCACCAGATGTGGTACAGCTGAGTTGAGGGCTTGGCAGATTCAGTTTAGATGTAATGTAATATAGAATAATAAATAATTATAATACATAATAATATCTATTATAATATACAATAATATATTACAATATATAAAGTTATGTATTATAATATATTATAATATATAGAATATAGGTACTATAATATAAAATAAAATGTAATTTAATATCATATATACTACATACATTATAATACTATATATTAGATCCTTTATATTATAGTATATATATACTATATATTACCTTGTATATAATATAATATAATCTATATCTATGATATTACCTCTCCTATCATCTCTATCTTCTCATCTATATATCTCTCCTAATCTCCATCTCTACTCTATTTATATCCTATCTCCTACTATCACTCTACACTCTACTCTCTATATATTGTCTATCATCTATTGTCTATCTATCTCTCATGTCTCTATCCTCTCTTCTCTCTCTATTCTCTCTCTGCTCCTATCTACTATATTCATCTCTATCTCTATCCTATATCCTATATACTATATCCTATACACTATATCCTATATACTAATCTCTATATTATATACTATATTATACACTATATTTTTAAAATATATACTATTCTATATTATAATATAGAATAATATATAGAATATATGTAATATAACATAGGATAATAATGTAGCATAATATAGAATAGATATCTTGTATATAATAATAGAGAATGTAATATATAGAATTATGTAATATATATAGAATAATAATGTAATATAATTATAGAATAAGTTATATAATGTATATATTCGATATAATAATAAAGAATGTAATATAATATATGGAATAATGTAATATATATACAACGATATAGCATAATAATGTAATATAATTATAGAATAATTTATGTAATATATAAAAAGTAATTAATTACCCTCCTAATAAGATAGACCCAGATGCATCATTTTCTCCCTGCCATGGGCTCGCCCTGTTTCTGATGTCCCCCAGGCTGGCTGAGCCCCCCAGGGCTCCCACAAAACAGAGGCACTGACTCAATTCTGCCTTCACTTTCACCCAAAACAGAGGCACTGACTCAGTTCTGCCTTCACTTTCACCCAAAACAGAGGCACTGACTCAGTTCTGCCTTCACTTTCACCACTGCAGCTCCCATTAAGCCCAACAAGCTCAGACAGAGATGCTTCAGATGGAATTTCACCTGCTGGAAGGACACTGGATGTATTTTAACACAGAAGGGTGGTGTATCTGTGGGAGTTATTAGACACTGGAGAAAGAAAACTAACCAGAATAATTCAATTTCCTAGACAAAAGGTGGAAAGTACTAAAATTAAGTAGCAAGTAATTCAATTTTCTGGTTACAAAACAGAACATTCTTGGTAGAATTAATGAATGAACGCTGAGTTCCTGAGCCAGTGTTTACAAATCAAATCTTGCAGTACACAGGTGGCAAGGAACAAGAAAAAGTCTAATTCTAAATTAGGGCCACCAAAGGAGGAGCTTGGAAGCTGGCTCATATTTTGAATAACTTTTTTTTCCCTACTGTGTGTGAGCCAGTTTGGGATGTGAATGCATTTCCAGTCTCTTGTTCCAAATGCAAGGTGACCTGCAGGGATTTTCAGTTTTGCACTGGGTAAAGACAGGCAGAGCTTGAGCCCAGGGAAAGCATCACCAGCAGTGGGCCAAGAGGGAAACAGTGAAACTTGGAAAGAGAAAAGAATGTAATATAATATATGGAAAAATGTAATATAATATATGGAAAAATGTAATATAATATATGGAAAATGTATTATAATATATGGAATAATGTAATATATATAGAATAATATGGAATAATAATGTAATATAATTATAGAATAATTTATACAATATATATAAAGGAATTAATTACCCTCCCAATAAGATAGAGTCAGATGCATCATTTTCTCCCTCCCTGTTTCTGAGGTCCCCCAGGCTGGCTGAGCCCTGGGATGTGAATGCATTTCCAGTCTCTTGTTCCAAATGCAAGGTGACCTGCAGGGATTTTCAGTTTTGCACTGGGTAAAGACAGGCAGAGCCTGAGCCCAGGGAAAGCATTACCAGCAGTGGGCCAAGAGGGAAACAGTGAAACTTGGAAAGAGAAAAGCCAAGTGCCCAAAGATAGACCAATGGTCTGGGTAGCCCAGACATTGTTTTCTTATCTCTGACTAACTGGGGAAGTAGATTTGATGGTCTTGACAAGGAAGCCCTTTGTACATTGTGGGAGCAGGAGAGCCTGGGGGAGGAGAACAATGGGCTTCCTTTGCCCCGGGGATGGATTACCTGCAGGAAGTGCTTGTGGGTTGCCCACTGATTGAATTCCACTATTGCTTTTTCAGGATCATCTAATTATATGACAGACTCTATCCTGCTCCTTTCAATGGCCACAATCCCTTTTAGACAGTAATGGAATAACCACTGCTCTAAATAATGGTATTTTTGTGATGGGCTTTGCAGCCAGAGCTGGAGCATTTTCTGCTCTGGCAGCAAAGGGAATGTGGTGGCACATGCATGCAGGCAGGAGCTGTGGGTCTGTCCCTCCAGTCCCTGCTCCCCAGCTGCCTAAACCACCTTGGCAGGAGGCTGTGGGAGGGGGAGAGCTCCGAGCTGCTCCTCAACCAGCAGTGAAATGGTTTTGGGAGATAGGAAGGAGGAGACAGCAGGGCAGGGCTGGGTTCCTGCTGCATCAGCAGCTCTCTGGATTTGGGGATGCTGGATGTTTGGGACATCCCTGGTGTCAAACACTGGTGGAGCAGCTCACAGGGAGCCAGGGCTCCTTCAGCAGCCTCACAAACAACCCAGAGTGTCTGAGCCTGCCAGCAGGACACCAGGCTCCCTGCTCCCCTCACACCCTGCAGACTCCTGCCTTCTTTCTTAAGCAATCTGCTTGAGGAGAGTTTGCCCTTTCCCTTTTCCTCACACTATTTGGTTGCAGGGAGATGCCAGCTTGCCCACAACCTTGGACAGGGGCTCCCTGCATTGCCCAAGGCCTGCCCTCAGCTTGCATCTTGCAGGAGCAGGCCCTGGTGGAGAACAAAGGGCATTGGGGGCTGTTTGCTTACAAACTTTGAGAAGCACAGCTCTAATTTATGGGAGATTTCCCTTTCCTGTCACCAGAGCTGGAGCTGCAGGAGAATTCTGTGTTGCTTGCTGTGGTGCTGTGCACACAGCCCCGGGGTGCTGAGCTACCAAGGACACTTCCTTGCACAGATGTTGGGGATTTGGTTTTTTCTGTGCTGAAAATGATGAATTCCAGAGATCACAAAAGCTAGAGAGCTGTCAGCAAAGAGCTTGTGGCTCAGGGCAAGGAAAGGCAGCTGCTGGGAGCACCTCTCCCCACGGGCCCCTGCAGTGACCTCCACCTCTGGCAGGGGATCAGTGAGGAGGAGTGGGAGCAGGAGGAGCTCCCACGTGGGGTCAGTGAGAGCAGAGATGGCTGAGAGGGAACGAATCTGCTCCCAGAGAGTTAAAGGTTCATGAACAGAGGCCATGGGAGTGGTTTACAAAAGATGCTTTACTAACAAGAGAGCTCAGATGGACAGAAATTACTCCTGGCCACTGCTGCCTTGGTATTTCACTATCAAATTGAACCAATTTCCTTCTGATTTGCACAAAACCAGTTTGTGACTTTTACAGCCCAGTTGTGTGACAGACAGGGGTGAATCATCCCCCCTTTCCAAGTGACCTTTTGCTCCCAGGGATTAAAATCTCCACCTTATTTACAAACATCAGCTCACTGGATGAGCTGCTGAGGGCTGCAGCTGTTGATGGATGCTAAGGTCATCTGGAACATCAAAGCAAAGGCTATTTATGAGCAAGGAGGGGAAAAACATGGCAAGCTGCCTCTCCTCCTCCCCAGCCCTGAGCTGCAGCCACTGTGAGAGGATTTCAGCAGCACAGGCTGCAGCTTTATGGGCTGAAGATGAAATACCCAGCGTGGTCTGGATGGCAGCAAACACCAATCTGACTCCTCAGAGCTGCAGGTGCCACAGAGCCCTGGGCAGGGGAGAAATGAGACAGTGCAGGTGCAGGAAGGGAGGGAGAGGAGGAGGAGGAGGAGGAGGAGGAGGAGAAGGTGGAGGAGGATGAGGAGGAAGAGAACAAGGAGAATGAGGATGAGGAGGAGGAGGATGAGGATGAGGAGGATGAAGAGAAGGAAGATGAAGAGAAGGAGGAGGATGAGGAGAAGGAGGAGGATGATGAGGATGAAGAGAAGGAGGAGGTTGAGGAGAAGGAGGAGGATGAGGTTGAGAAAGATGAGGATGATGAGGACAATAAGGATGAGAATGAGGAGAGGATGACGATGAGGATGAGGAGGACAATGAGGATGAGGAGGAGGAGGACAAGGAGAATGAGGAAGATGAGGAGGAGGATGAGGATGAAAAGAAGGAGGATGAAGAGAAGGAGGAGGATGAGGAGAAGGAGGAGGATGATGAGGACGAAGAGAAGGAGAAGGTTGAGGAGAAGGAGGAGGAGGATGAGGAGAAGGAAAAGCAGGATGAGGAGAAGGAGGAGGATGAGGTTGAGAAAGATGAGGATGATGAGGACTAGGAGGATGAGGATGAGGATGAGGATGAGGATGATGAGGACAATGAGGATGAGGATGAGGTTGTTGCCCCTGGGTTGGGAGCATCAGGCTGGGATGGATGTTGAAGGCTCTGTGTCAGCGTTACCCACTGGACAATTCAAGTCACTTCCAGAAGCAGCCCAGATGGCTTTATCAGGATCAACAAAAGGATCTGAAATCCCTGCTCATTCCTCACTTTATGTGAGCAGGGAGATCCTTCATCCCCTCAGCCCCAGGAGCTAAATCAGAGGTGTCCCCTTGACATTCCCTCCCTCAGCTTTTCCAAGCTGCAGATCCCACAAAAAACACCAGCCAGGATTCTTTTCCCATCACTTTAGATTTCTTTCACTCCTACTTGAATCAAAAAGTGGTCTGTTATTTTCCATTTAATTTTGCTTTTTATATCTTTTCTTTCTTTATTTTTTTTTTTTAACCTAGCAGATTGAAAAGATTAAAAGGAGCAATTCATTTTTCAGATAAAGTATTTCCCTGAACTTCCTTGGTCAAGAACTGGGACGTCTGCAATAGATTTCAGGCTCACACAGGCAACTGCTCTCTGTTTTTCTTGCAGAAAAACCAAATTAAACACACAAATCAAGGGTATCAGTAGCTTAGAATCTTGTCAGAAACCATAAATAACATGGAGTTTATTCCAAGGAAGCACATTTTGGAAAAGAGTTTCACATTTCAAAGAGGCTACGGGGTGCTGCAAAAGGAGAGGAAAGCTGGGCACGGTTTCCTCTTGTTCCCACTCCTTTCCTTGCATTTTACCTTGACATTTGCAATTGACCAGACAAATGATTTGCACCAAAATGGGAATGTTTCCATGGATGAGGGAGGATGGGCACCATCCAGGAGAACACTTGGGAGCTTTGTTCCTTCTGGGTTTGGCTCCTGACCTCACAGAGCTATTTCCCCTGTGCACGGCACTCAGAAATAGCTCCCAGGATATACTGGGCTTAATAGCCACCCAAAAAAGGGCATTTGTATTAAAAAGTACTAATAGATCATTTCCCCAGGCATGACAGCCTTTCAGCTTTGTTTGGTACAGCTGAGAAACTGAGTTTGTTTTTACTTGGAGAAGGGAGCTGAGCCTGGAGTTGGTTCAGAGTTTTTTACTTCTCTCAGAATTATCTTTGTGGTAAAACTGCCTCCTGGAGCCTGGGGGGGATGTCAGATCCCCAGATGGACCTTCCCCAGTTCCTGCTGGGGGAAGCAGGCTGTTTCCTTTGCAAGCACAGCTCCCACATCACGCCAACCCTTGGTGACTTTTTCCCTCAGGTCCTTGCACTTTGCCACACCTCAGGTTATGGGAGCACAACTTCCTTTAAATGTGGGCTGAGAAAGAGCAAATGAGCCTCTAACCCCACTCAGCCATGTCACCATTTCTTACCATTTCCTCCAAAACTGTTGGTTTATCTCTCAAACTAATGCCCTACCTTGGGCCCTACATCTCCATCACACCCCAGACAAAAAGAGCCTGCACCTCTCCACGTGAAGACTGTGGGCTTGTTTCACCTCTCCAAAGCCATCTTCTAAAAAACCCCAAATTACAGCCCAGGACACTTCAGTAACCTTCAGGTGAAGGTCACTGCTAAGGGGAGAAAAGCAGAGGATTTTGGCAGCCCATTATTTAAATAATTCCCATTGAAGGAGGCCTTTCAGCTCCCAGATGGGCTGTGGGGTTTTGCTGGTTTGGGATCTTGGACCTCAAAGCCCACAAAGGAGAGATCTGCCAGGCTTCAGATGAACCACAAGGGCAAATTTAATCTGCTTAGAAATGTGCAGCTGACTTGATACAGATTTTCTGGTGCACAGATCAAAGCCAGAGCTGCACGCTGGGCTGGCTGAGTCCCCGTGTGGGAAATGAGCAGAAATATGGAAACTGTCAGTGGGGCTTCAATATTTGATAGATCCCCTCATTTGGTAAAGAAACCCTGGGAGAAAGGAGAGGGGAATGCAGGAGTTTTGTTGCTGTCCTGTGACTGCTTCAGACAAACCCCAGAACTGCTCCAACCACTGGCCTGAGTGGTTTGGAAAATTCATTTTTTGAGCCTTCTGGGGGAAATGATTAGGCAGGAATGATTCCAGCCAGGAGAGGATGGGATGGCTTTTACCCTCCCAGCATCAGTGTGGCATTTACAGTGCAGAACAACTCAAAGGGCTTGGGGTTTAAGCTGAGTGGCTCTTCAAGGGTGCAGTTGAAATGAAAAGGGAAAAATGAAGCTGTTTTTGAGGGTTCTGGTGTGCTGGGGGTGCCTGTGCTCCTGGCACACAGGGGGCACAGCCAGAGCTCTCTCTGTGCCCCTGAGTGGCAATGCCTGACCTCGCAGGGTGCCTCCACCAGCCTCTCCCTCCTTCTCCCAGAGCAGACAGGGAAAACTTGGTGCCTTTCTGGGCCTCTTGATCTAAGGAATAAAACATCAGAGCCTGGGGGAGAATTTAGGTGGCAAAATAGAAATGTTCCCAGGGCAAGGATTTGAAGATGCCTTGTTTCTGTGAGCTGTCATAAACCAGGACTCTGCAGCCCTCCCAGACAGGGCCTTGACAGCAATCAATAACTAGAAAAATGAAGCCAATTGTTGGCAGCAGGATTTAATATCTCTTTGATATGGGGCTTTATTTTATTTCTGTGCCTGGCTGTCATCTGCTGGGACAAGATCTGCGAGGAGTGGAACAAAATCCAAATTTTTGAGTGAGCAAGGTTGTTTTGCACCACGAGATGAGCCACAGAGCAACTGCTCGGTTCTCCCTTTGTCCCCCATCCCCAAATTCCTGAATTCCTCTGGAAGGTCAAATATAGCTCTGCTCTGACCTGGAAAACAAGATATGTCTGAGGGATTTTTAAGGATTAACTTTTCCAAGGTGCATTATTTCAGTCATTACTCCAGTGCTCAGCTGAACTGTCAGATTTGGGCTGTGTTGGGATACTTGGGAAAATCTCCAATTAGACACAACAGATTCTGCTGGGAAGGCAGACAGAAATCAGGTAGTGCCCAGCACAGAGGCTGAGTTTTAACCTTATTATTTCCTATATTAATTATAAATAATAGGATAATTACAGGTAATATATTAATAAGAAATAATGCCATAATACATTAATCATTATTAATAAATTAATAGTGTAAAATTAATATAAATTATAAAATAACTATTCATTAATGCCCTCATTGTGTTGACAACAGCTTCACCTGGGATTCAGAAAGGTGATAAACACGTGTTTTAACATTTTGTTTACAAACTCTCCCCTTCTCCCTCTGGGGAAATGTGTGTTTAGTAAATAATTCTGATGACTCCTTTGCTTTGGGGGGATTTAATCCTTCATTGGGGCTTCATTCAGGGCCTTCTGAGACCTCCCCAAAAGCTGAAAAGTGCTGGTTTGTAAGATATTATAGAAAATGGGGTGAGAGCAAGTTTGGGACAGGATCTTGTGCTGCTGTTGAACAATGAAAGGCACATCCAGACAGGCACAGACAGGACCTGATCCATCCCTGGGACACCTTCCTGAGGTCATGTCTGACAAATGGCCCAGGGCAAGGGCTTGGGAACCTTCCAGTCAAAGGTGGGCACTGGAATCCTTTAACAGCACATCTGGAGAGCCAAGCTCCTCCTCTAAACACTTACCTGTGATTTATGTCACCTCCAGCTTTTCATCCTCCTCAAAACACAGAGATTTCTCTTTTTTTTTCAGAGTACCCTGGCTAGTCACACAAAGTTCAGGACAAACCCTCAGACTCCCTGAATCCCAGCTGCTCTGAGATTCCTGCTTGAAACTCAAAGCCTTGCCTCCAATACAAACTCAGGCTTGCCCCATGCTAGTGTAAATCTCAGAGTTGTGGAGTTTTAGAAGTCAGGGCTCAAAGTTTCTTGAGAAATTTGCCATTTGAGGATGAACATAGAGAACAGTGCTCATTTTGAGTGAGGTCTGATTTGTTTGGAAATTAAATCTATTTACACAAGCTCTTTGCAGCTTAACAGCTGTGGATAAACCTCCTGTAACCCCACATGGCATTATCAGCTCTGTTTGAGGAGGCACTGAAAGCTGAAAAATTCACATTTTCTAATTCCAGAGACTTGTTTGCCTTCCTATTTGATAGCATCCTATCTCTTCTGATGCTCCATTTCTTCCATTCCCACTTCAGAATGGTTCCTCCATTACTCCAGGACTATCAAATACTGCAAAAGATGAATTACATGG
Source organism: Serinus canaria (assembly GCF_022539315.1). Classification (NCBI taxonomy): domain Eukaryota; kingdom Metazoa; phylum Chordata; class Aves; order Passeriformes; family Fringillidae; genus Serinus; species Serinus canaria. Next base: position 17,429,917 of record NC_066325.1, on the reverse strand, counting down.
AAAGAGGTGTTTGGTACTTTGTTAATGCTGCTGTGCACTAACAATCCAAAAAGCATTATAAAGACTCTAAAAGCCACTCAGAAAAAGAGATAACATTCATTTAATTTATTTTAGTGATGCTGTTAGTGTCATCCTCAAATGTCACACAGCATTTTGCCTCCTTCTCAAGGCAATTGAGGCTCTGGCTGCAATTCTGGTACCCATTCTGCCACAACTGCTGATTTAACTTGGAGCTGTGAGTGCTTTTATGGTGCAGAAAATGTCACAACAGAAACATCCAGAGCTGAAGGATCTGAAAGCACAGCATGGCACTGCAAACTGGAACTGGGCTGGGGCTCAGAGCCACTCAGAATTACACTGGGAGATGCTTTTGCTGAGACTTTTAAGGGTGTTTTGGATGTTTTTAAAGAACAGTCCCAGCTGAAGTAAGGAGCTTTTCCAGCTCAGACACTGTGATGTTCATGCACATGAACATCATCATCATCATCATGATGATTTTCTAGCAGGAGGAAGAGGATGGAGAGTCTTTGCTGACTGGGTACACTTGTCCATGGGGTGAGCTGTGAAACATCTGGGTGAACAGAGAGCAAGGGGAGTTTTTCTTTGAAAGGTTCATTGACAGTGAAGTGGGGACTGGGCCCCTGCAGTTCTCCTTGGGGCAGCCTCTGTGGGTACCTGGGCCAGCAGCTCCTTTCCTGCCCTTCCACAGCACTGAGTGATGCCAGCTCAGGGCTGTGCTCTGCCTTTCCCATTCCCCTGACAGCCCCTGGCTCAGGGTGCAGACACAAACTGCATCTCCCACAGCAGAGAGCTGTTGCTGTAGGACACAAAATAAAACAACATGGACACTAGAATCTCCAAGGTAAAAAGAGAGAAGTTTAATTTCTGACTCCAGCATTTAGAGATTTTCAAAAGTGACAGTGGGTTGGAGGGTGACAGTGACACCTCTCCAATGACACTGGACAAACAGTCCATCAAATTTCTCCTCCAAAAAAAAAGAATGTAAAACAATCAGTATTTACAAAAAACGTGTGAGAAAGTTTGTTACAAGAATGTAAACATGAGAAGAAATTAAAAACCAGGGTGACAGAGAGTGGCACAGATGAAAGGCAAAGGGCTTTTTCATTTTTTTTATGGCATACTGGTTTTTCTAAATGTGTGCCCTGCTGTTGGTGTCTGGCCATTTTTACCACTGGGTGCCCACCTGGGAGCAGAAGATGCTGCACAGAGCCCTGTTCACTGCAGCTGGATGTGTGGACAGCTTAGGACAAAGGACTTTCTCCCAGAAATCCCCCCTGTGTTAAAAGGAGCATCCTTCAATGGTAGCCTGAAGAAGCACAGCCTCTGTATTAACACAACACCATTAAAAAGTGCTTAGGATGGATTTCCACCAGAGCCCCTTCCCACAGGGCAGTCCCAGCTGAAATCAAAGGTCTGTGGTGCTCTGACTGTTCCACAGCTGAGTGTTTCAAGCCCCTTCACCTTAAACTCTGTCCCCAGAGGTACAAAGTCAGTGGGAATGTGAAAGGAGTTACTGATTGGGTTTGTAATTAGCCAAAGGAGGCCCTGCAGGTTCAGGGCACCCTCCCTTCAGCTGCTGATGTAAACCAGCACTCCATGGTATCAGAACATTTTCAGAAAAAAAATCCATGGTGTGCACTAAAGATGGGGAAAGCTCTTCAGAAAGCTTGTACAAAATAAAGGATTTATTTACTGGTTCTCAGACACCTGCTGGTGGGAGGTGTCTGATTTGCAGCATCCCCAAGGGAGCAAACACGCTGTGGTGCCACGACAGAGACCTAATTCTGTCCTTTTTCATCCCCAATTTACCTTGCAGATCAAACAGGAAGGGATCCAGCACTAAAGAGCTGCTGAAAGACAAGGGTAAAACACAGCCAGAAAAGCCTCCTGTCACTGCAGTGCTCCTGGGAGCAAAGAGGGGAATCAGGGAAGCAAATCTGAGCCTCCTTCTGCCTGCCCTGTTGGCCTGACTCATCAGGTGAGCGGTCACAAGTGGGAAATTCAGTTTATACCCACAGGCAGGGGTTTGGGCACTCACTTGTTAACTCACACTGCAGCTTTAGAGCAAGGTTTTAGCAGCTTAGAGGAGAGGGAAATAAAAAGAAGTGGAAAATACGTTGCTGTGGAAGCAGAGCATTTTAGAGAACTTCTGTTGGAGGCAAAAATGTAGAAATAAACAAATTCTTGTAGACACTGCCCTCATGCTGCCTTTTAATTGAACTACATAGATCAAGGAGTGCCCCGGGGAAGGGAAAAACAAACCAGTGAGGAATTTAAATGAGTTCTAGGGAGGAATTAGGAAAGTCACCATCAGGCTGTAAATATCTCTGATCTGAGGACCCTGGCACACATTTTTCACATCTGGATTTTCACATCTGTGGCTCTCAGCAGACCCTGGGGCAGCTCAGCCCCCTCAAGGCAGACCCACACCCTTCTCTCCTGTGTTTTGGGTGTTGTTCTGGTCCCTCCTGCCCTCTGCCACATCTCACATGGAACTCCAGCCAGCCTCCCCCAGGATGTCTGGCCCCTACACCAACCCCTGAGTCCTTCTTGTTTGGGGCTGATAATCCCTCCAGACCCAAACACACACTCTGGAAAGGCTCTGGCTTCAAAGGGGGCTGTGGGCCCCCAGGAAAAAAAAAAAATCCTTTGGTTCTAGGCAGGATTTTACCCATGATGAACGACCTAAAACCCAAATAAACCTCTTTACTTGCCCAGTGCCATGAGGCCGGAGATTTAATTGGAGATCCCAGATGTTACCAGATAATATATAATTACAGTGATCATCTTCTGATCAGACCAAAACCCAAAAAGCAACACTTGAGTGCCACTGAAGTCAGTGGGAGCTTTGCCAGCAGCTCCAAGCTGGCAGGATTTCACCCCACATTTCTTTCACAGCAGATTTAATTAGTGGTCGGTAATGAGGCACTCTCGAAATTCTCCACATCTGGGGAAAGAGAAACATGATTAGATTAGAGTGTACAGTTATAATTCACAAATAGGATTGTTAGAACTAGTTTTCCTCTGCTTTTTTCCTCCTTCTTTGCCAGGAATAACACAATTAAACTCAGCGTCTCCACACGTAATGGAGTGAGGAAGGACTGAAGGGAGGTGGTGGTGAGGACAGCTGCTGACCTGGGGGCCTGATTTAGGGCTCCCATTTCGGATTTGAGGGAATCCTGATCAATTATTTCATTTTAATTACTCTATTTCATTATTAACTATTTCTGATTATTGCAGAGAAGGTTGTAAATGAACCACGAATCACCCCAGAACAGATGGAAAACAAACCAAGAGGAAATCAGGCAGAAAGTGATGCAGCTCTTGCACCAGGCTGATGGACACAGACTCCTTGCCAGGAGTGTCCTCAGTGCTGAGTCCCAGCACTGCTTTCCTGGACCAAGGCATGGGGTGGCTGAGCCCTGATGTGTAAATGTGAGCTCTAGATCCATTGATCACAGCTCTGAGGGGTTTTCTGAGTCAGCCAGAGCTCTCCTCTGAGCTCCTCCAGGCGTTGCAAACTGAGGAGAGAGCAGCATCAGCCTCGTTTCTGTCCCTGAGCTGCGGTGAGAAAGAACAACCCACAGCCAGAGGAGCTGTTCCATGGCAGGTACAGCAGTGCTGGCCCAGGAAAAGGACTCTGGTGAGACTCCATGGACTGTCCAAGGGCTGGGGGGTGGATGAATGACAGCAGAGAGGGGAGGCATGGCTGCTGTGAAAATTGCTCCTGTGAGGAGCTCGGACAAAGAGGTTGCACGTGTGTCACATTCACCTTCTCTGAAAAAATCCCTTCGCCCAGGATTTTCCTCCTGGGAAGCTGAGAAGCCTCAGAGAAGAAGGAAAACTATAATTATCTGATTTGCTTTTCCTGTGCTGTGCTGCTTTGGAATGTGTTTGGAGATTGTTCACCCACAGGTGAGTGTTCCATTGTTTATTGTGAATTGTTTTGACTTTTTGGCCAATCAAGGCCAGGCTGTGTCAGGGCTCTGGAAAGAGTCAGGAGTTTTCATTATTATCTTTTTAGCATTCAGTAAGTCTCCTTTCTGTATTCTTTAGTATATTTTAGTATTCTTTAATATAATATAGTATCACAAAATAATAAATTAGTCTTCTGAGCACATGGAGTCAGATCCATCATTCCCTCCTTCGTCTGGGCACCCCACAAATCCAACCCATGTAGGATGATGGACAGAAGAAGTTCAGAAATCTGGCATGAAATTTTCATATTTCTTGAAAAAAAAAAAACCCAAACAAACAGAACAAGTTTGTCCATATCTGAGAATTCCAGAGGAAGCTGTTTCTTGGATTTCCTAAGCAAACATTTTCTTGGTCATCTCCATTTCCTCCAATATTCCAGGTCAGAAAAGAGCAAAGACTGGAAGCTGAGCCCCACAAAATGCTGTGACATAAAGCCAAAGTCAGGCCCAAGCTGTAATAATGGCTGCAAATATGGATTTTATTTCCATTTGCTTGCCTGAGTAAGTGCTCCCTGGTTTTCATTAGCATTTGGAAGGAATCATGCTGACTCCAAACCAGTTAGGAGGGGAAGCCAGTAAATGGAAGATGGATTATGGGATCACTGGCTGGATTAGCTGCCCAGAGAATGGCTACAACCTTCACTTTCACAAAGAGTTTCCATTTCTGGATGCAAATGACTGGACAGCATGGCTACAGCTGTATTATTAGAGCCAGGATTTTCTTCTCTTTCCCTTCCCAGAGGATTACTCCTTTTGCTTGGAATAACGAGCAATAAAAACGAGCAGGCTGTAAAACCCAATGATCTGGATGGAATCACCTCCAACCTGCTTCAAGCAGCAAATGTCCATGATCCTGGCCAGAGCTGTTTGCTGCAGCCCCAGGAAGCACAGACAGGTTTGCACACTCACAGGATGAAGAAGGGTGACAGCAGATGCAGCTTTCCTTAGCTCAAATCCACATTTTAATCTCGTTCCTGCCCTTCAAGCCTCCTTTGTGTGGAAGGGTGGTGTTTGTTTCACCACACAGCCTGCAAGTATTGAGTTTCTGACCTGCCTTTGCTCAGTTAGCACCAAAAGGAGCAATTACATTCAGCAGAACTGTAAGATCAGATGTCATAAATAGTCTGGTGCCTTCCCACTGCCCTGGAGGGATCCCATTTTCATCCTCATCCAGGTACAATGGTGCAGATCTACCAATGTCACCTCTGAGGGGAAAAAGTCAGCCTTGCATTTTACACATGAGCTGAGATGCTGAAGAAAACTTCTGTCACTGTTGGCTGCTTAACACAAGCAGGCTCCCACAAAATTTACTTGAATCTGTTACTGGCATCAGCTGGAATCTCATGAAACCTCACAAAAGTGACTTTGCATGAGCCTTTCCCTGCTTAGGAAGTACCTGTCAAGAGTGAGTTTGTGAGGAATAGATTCATCTCTCTTCCCCAAAATGCTTGTGGTAATGTGTGACCTCCAGGAAAGGAGGTGATGCTTTGGGCTCCCAGGAGGAGCAAATGTTATTTGAGTATTTCATGTTGGCACTAGAAAGAGGCATTCTGCCACAGAGCATTCCTTGAATGGTGAATTTGGGGATTCAATCACATCAAATCATTCAAAGCAAACAGAAGCAGACTTCTGGTATAGCTCCCCACCTACACACAAACCATAAAATTGGTTTTATTCCTGTGTAAAACCAATAGATATCTGTTAAAGCTCAATGCATTGACAGGGGGAGTGCTGGATCCATCACCTGGAGGTGTTCCAGCCTCTCCCAGAGCCCTCCCTGAGGAGCTGCACACAGAACTGGAGAGATTTGACAACATTAAATTATAGAACTGTGCTCTGTCACTGTCTGGCCAGGCTGGAGCACCCCGAGGGAGTGAATCTCTGCAGAGGAGCAGAGCTGTTAAAAATTAACTGCTGCTGGGGTGCTGGCCTTTCCTCCAGGTCTGAGAGCAAAGATGCTTCCCTCCAGCAGCAGGGCAGGGAGTCTGAAACTTGAGCAATTGCTTCTTTTTGTCCTCAGGACTTTTCATCCCAGTGTAAGAGCTTGCCTCCCCTTCCAATTATTTTAACTCCTCGGAGAGCAATCACCTCTTCTAATGGAAGTGATGCCCAAACTCCTGGGAGCACCAGCATGGCCCTAAAGAATATAAATCCTTCTCCCACTTTCTCTCTTAATCTCCACTAAATCCCCTTACATTTTGCTGAATTAGATAACAGGAAGGGCATTAATATTTCCTCAGATAAGAAATAAGCTGCCCTGAGTTAAACAACCCCTATTATTTATATCCATGTGAGCAACAACCATGAATTAGAAGTTGCTGGACTCCCTGGCTTTTTTCTTTGCTTTTTAAATTTTTTTTCTTTTTGCCTTTTTTTTCTTTTTAAATATGGTGGCACATTAAAAACAAACAAACCAACTTGTGAAGCTGGGGCCAGAAGTTATTAAAGTAATAACTTTAAAAGGAAAAGCCTGTTTCCATCAGGAAAAGCCTGCTGGAACAAAGCTGATCCAGAACATGGATTGAGGAACATTATGTAACTATCAAATGTTTCCCAAAAGCAAGTGAATAGTGCCCTGAATCTGTGGGCATGACATCACCACCTCCTAAGAACTTAATTCCCACAGATCCATGGTATCTTGTGATTATTTACAGGGGAGGCACTGAGATTGTCTCCAAAGCACACGCTGCCATGAGGCTCAGGAAGTGCTGCTGCCTGTCTGGGTTTATGGGCTTCCCTTTTATTATCTCTGCTCCAAGATGTGAATCCCCACGGAATCCACCCACACCTGCATGGGGGAACTGGCTGCTGGGGAGGGCTTGGCTTTTTGCAGCAATTTTGCAACTCTCTCCCTCCCAGGAGAGAGTTTCTGCACCAAGGTGGGAGAGGATCTTGAAATGTTTTGTCCGAGCCACAGATGGAAACATTCAGAATCTAATTAGAAAAGTACATTTAGTTGACCTGACAGGTTAATCTGCACAGCAACTATGGATGACACAGCCCCAGGTAAAACAAAATTCATGTGGCAATTCAGCAGGAGCAGCTGATTAAAGAATTACCAAAGGACCCCCATGAATCTGCATTTCTGAGGTCCAGCTCTAATTTCTCAGCAGTTAACTTAACGGCCAGTGCTCAGATGATTCAACAGAATACTCCTTCACCATCAACAAACACATAAACCAGGAGATAGGAGGAAATTGTGGCACATATTGGAATTAGCAGGATCTGGGCAAACTACCTGTAATCATTTCTTTGAGGGATAGAGACTTTCCTCCTTGGCAGACAGCACAGGTTGTAATATTTCTGAATGTGCTTATTATTTTAAATTGCTTGTTCTGTCATTTTCTCAGCAAATGGAAATGGGTTGTCAGGATCATGTACCTCTGGTTATCCAAACTGCTTGTTTAGCCTCAAAAAGTGCATATTTCTCCTGTCCCTGAACAGAAATCTATTCTTCCCCCACAAGATTTGCTGAGTGTTTTCTTGCAAAACAGAACAATTCTGAAAATAAGAGTAAAGAGGAATTAGTAACAAGGAAAGCAAGGGTTTCCCAGTCGGATTTTTGCACACTGTTATTTCTGTGGGGACTACAGCACTCTGACTTGTTTATTCTAAAATAAAACTGTGAATTGCATCCACCACTCTCTGTCCATCCCACGTATCCAGATTGCCTCCAAAGAAATGAACCTGTAACTCCTTGCTTATGGGCATAAATCCCACAGACTCCATCTCCTTCATGGTGGAAAAGGCCCATTCTTTATTCACAAAACTCCTTTTTATCCAGTTTTACAGCCCTGCTGTGTGACTCCATTGGTCAGGAGCTTTCTTGCCAATTACTTTATTGGTCAGCAACAAATTGTTATTCTGGATTTGTCACTCAAACTCTCAGTGTCCATGCAGGAACAGCTGTTTGTGAGAGATAGTTTTCGTTTTTCTATCTGTGTAAAACCAGTTTATACAGGTGCTGGTTGTTTTTTAGCCAGGAATAGATTGTTATGTTAACCAACTCTAGTCCTCACAGAAATAACAGTGAACAAAAACCTGACTGGGAAACTCTTGCTTTCTTTGTTACTAATTCCTCTTTATTCTTATTTTCAGGATTGATCTGTTTTGTAAGAAAACACTTGGCAAACATTGGGGGGGAAGAATAGATTTCTGTTCAGGGACAGGAAAAATATGCACTTTTTGAGGCTGAACACCAGGATTGCTTTCACATGGGAACCTGCACAGTGCCAGCTTGACAAGGCCAGCACTGATTTTAGGAGAGCAGACCTGATTTTATGAAGCCTTTCTCTGTGATCTTTCCACCCTCCTGCAGCACCTGCTCCCCTGCAATTTCCACCCTCTGGATATAAATCCAGCTGCAAATGCTCCAGAGCAGCAGGCAGGGAGATGCTGTGCATCATCCCCATCTCCAGCCACACAAATCTCTGCAGGTCTGGGGGTGAGCTCAGCTCTGCCTCCAGACACCATGGCAGAGGAGCAGAGGGAAGGTGTCCTCCCTCTCCCCTCCCCAATTCTCCCTCTCCCCTCCCCAGTTCCCCTTCCCCAGCCAGGACCCCCCGTTTGCACCAGCCCTGGAGGAGGTTCAGTGTGCCCAAGTGAAGAAATAGCCTGACAGACTGCTGCCCGTGTCTAATCCTGCAAATCAGCACCAATAATCATCTTAGCTCCCCAGCAGATCTATTTTTGATGAGTGCCACCCCCAGCTGCCTCTGGGCTCCCAGTTCCAGATGTGAAGCCATTGGCTGGGGCTAATACTGGACTCTCCCTGGGACCCTGTAATCCCTGGGGATTACTCACTGAGATGCTTCCCCCTTCTTTTTACATAACCAAGGGGACCTTTCTTATTTGTCACCAGAATGGAGTGGTTGCTAAATTCAGGCCACAGAGGCTGTTCCCTGCACTGACCCTCTGTGCACTGATATTTATCCATTTATAAGCACAATACACTGAACTCATTTAAATAGGCTCCTAATTCTAGGGCTGCCAGCTTTTCTGGTATTGCTACAATTAACAATAGATAATATAATGTAATATATCTATTACAAATATATATTTGTAACATATAACATATATATTTATAATAGATATAATATTGTAATATATATTATAATATATACTATATACTATATATTATATATTGTATATATATACACTATAATTTTATATTATATAGTATATAGTATTTAGTATATAGTATCTATTGTACATTATATCTAATATCTAAGATATTAGATATAATACAATATAATTATACTTAGATATAATACAATTATAATTAGATATAATACAATATCTAATATCCAATAGAAATATGTAATATATATAATATATAATATATCATATATCATATATCATATATCATATATAGTATGTAATATATAATATATAATATATCATATATAATATATCATATATTATATATAATATAATACATAATATGTAATCTCTAATATCTAATATATGTATATAATATTACATATATATAATATATATGTAATATATATTATATATAATTATATATTCATTCATTATGTATACATATATATGTATATATAATAATAGTATTTACATATAATATATACATATATTATTATATATACATACATGTTATATTAAATATATATCATAATATATATGTAGTATATTATATATTACATATATATATAATATATAATATATCATATATTATATACTATATAATATTATATAAATGATATTTTATTTTAATATTCTAGTATTTTAAAATTTTTATTATAATACACTATTTTAACATTTTATTTTTATTTTTTTCACTCCATCCAAAATTTTTCCCTGGATTAAAATTTTCCCTGGGTGAAAACAAACCCCCTGTTTTTACTCATAGGCCCAAACCTTATATAACTCTTCAGGATATGATTCACACTACAACTGCACTGGGTGACAACTGCACTTTGAAAGACAGACACACAGACATTGATGTTGTCTGCCAGCATCTCAATTTTCTTTGAAACACATAAACTCTCTCTGCCTTCCTTTGGCTGCGGGGAGAAATCTGTCAGTGTTTTTGAAGTGCACTCTGAAATACCTCCCTTGCCACAAGGAGTGAGTGGGAAGATTTTTCCTGTTCCCTGAAGAGCTGGAAGATTTTGGAAGAGTTTCATGTTGTGCATCAGGACAATCCATCAACACTTTGAAACTCCTCGAGGAAGAGAAATTCAGATTTCTTGTCCTCGGCTCTGTGTGGCCAAAACCATTTTGTTCCCATGTGAAGCATCTCAGTTTTGAGATGGAGATATCTGGAATATTGAAATGAAAAAATGATCACTTTCTAAAAACCCACCAATTTTCTTATTTTGATAGTTGTTTAAAACATAATTTTAAAATTCCTTTAAAAATGTGTCATTTTTTAAAGGCAAAATGGGATTAATTCCAGGTAAGAATTGCTCAGGGTGGCTATTTCTTTAGGAATCAGTAGGTTTGTGGGCTCAGTTACCTGGATTAGAGTGCCCAAATTAAAATGGACCACTGAGCAGGAGCCAGAGAGAACTCCTGGACCATGGTGTGGTGTTACCAGGGGAGGGCAGCTGGCTGATATCTGGTTACTGAAACACACACCTTTCTGCCCAGAAACCTTAAAAATATTAAATATTTCATATGGTTTCATCAAAGATTAAATGCTGCTATGTTCTTTTATATTAAGGAATTTGTAATCAGGGGCATTCTGCTGTAAGAAATTAAAATCAACCAAGAGGAAATCTTTGACCTAGGGCCTTTAAACCCCCCCTGTTACCTATATATTGAATTAAAAATTAAAACTTGCATGATGGAAATAGAAAGGAATTGTTTGCTTGCCTTTGCTGTTTGGCTTCCACATATTGGCTGGGTTGTACAGAATATTATTTCTGTTCAGTTCTCCCCTCCCAATATTTCACTGTCACAGACCCAAAAGCCTCAGGATTTCAGCAGCCAATTCTCATGCACTCATTTCAGCCTTAAAATCTCCCTGCTAAGTCAATGTACATAATCCAGTGACAGATTGGGCTCTTACTGTGGAGACAGAAGAAATAATCAAGTGCAGGGCAGAAAATCCCAGACACCCATCTGACTTTAGTGCCAGGGAAAGCAGACTGGCTCCTTAAATCACAGAGAACGTGTCAACAAACACAATAATGAGTGAACTCCAGCCCAGAACGGCCTGAGCCCTGTGCCAGCAGGGCTTGGCTGGCCCAGCTCTGCTCTAATCCTGCAGCTTTGTGCTCAGAGAGTGAGGAAATGCAAAGCTGGCACAAGCCTTGCAGAAAGGTTTTTGAGATGCTCTGTGGTGGGAAGCCAGGGCATTGCTCTGGCTGCCCTGGAGGGCTCCAGACCCTGCCAGGGGCTCAGAGACCTTGGCACGGGGTCACAAACACCTGAGCTTTGGATTTTAGCCATGGAAACAATTCCCAACTCTGTGTGAGGAGTTACAGACCACAAGGGTTTGAGTAGAATGACAGTGAATTTGGCACAGGGTGAAAAAGTAGAAGTTTGGGGATTTAGAGTGGGGGTTCAAGAGGCAAGATGGAGGAATCTGGGCCTGTCCTGTCCTTCTTCTTCTTCTTCTTGTCCTCCATCTCCTGCTGGGATGGTGGCACTGCTGGGTTGGTTTAGAGCACAGACAGACTGTCTGACACGGGTGACAGGTATTGGGAAGTTATTGTAAATAAAGCACAGGTAGTTCTTGGTATAAAAAGCCAGCACTGCCCTGAGGGTGGTCAGTGTGCCACAGCCCGACCTGCTGGACAGAGCTCAGCAGGGCAGAGACAGAATGGGATGGAAAAGAGAAAATAAACAACCTTGGAAAGCAGAGAAGAGGAATCTCAACTTCTTTGGTTGTGGGGCTGGGAAAAAAGAGACTTTCCACACCTCAGGAGCCATTCCAGCAACACAAAACCAGAGACTCTGTCATTTAAGGGGCCAGGAATGGAATTGGAAACACTGCTGAAATCCCCACTTTATTTTCATGCCTCCTGGGCTCTCCCCTCCTTTAGGGTCTCCCAAGCTGAGCTGAACCTGTGCTCCTCAGGCAGGCGTGGTTCCCTGGGGCTGTTGTTAAGCATCCTGCTCTCACAGCTCCTGGAGATCCACCAGGCTCCCTCTGTTTGTTCCAAACTCACACACCAGATGGACACCCAGCTCTCCAAAGAGCTTTGCTCCAGCACCCAGCCTCCAGCTTGGCTTTTATTTATTTATTTTTTTATTTTATTTTATTTTGAGGCAACCCCAGCAATGAAAATAAATGCCTGGGGGCTGACAGCAAGCAGGTGTTGGATTCCATGGGCAGCCAGAAGTGACACCAAATTAAAGAGCCATCTGAAACAGGCAGTAATGAACCCAGCAGTGCTGGCACAAGTTGCCATCTGTGTGTTGCTCACTGAGGATTCAGTCCCCAGAGGAACCTGGATGCAGCAAAGTGTGTGACTGAGGGAGGGGCTGGTTCCAAAGCAGCAGCACAACAAAACAAACAAAAACCCATAAAATGAGCACTAAGCTTCGCATTTAATTGCTTTGCTACAATAAAGGCAGAGAATCCAGATCAAAATTATATATACTATATAATATATAGTATATATTATTATATAATATATTTTATATATTATATAATGATATAATTTTATATATATAATTATATACATAATTTTATTTATAAAATTATATATATTTTATTATAGAAAATATATATAAATATTTATTGTGTATGTTAAAATATCATTATGTAAATTATTATAATATATCATATATTATATAATACATTCATATATTATATATTAGTTTATATGTTATAATATATAACGAATAATATATGATATAATTATATAATATATAATATAAAATATATAATATAGAATATAGAATATGGAATATATAATATAAATATTATATATAATATATACTTAATAAATATTACACAAGTCTTATTATATAATTATGCAATACTTGTATACCTATTTAGACAATATTATTTGTTATATTAATACGATATATTAATAGAATTAAAATCTATTAATAATTAATAAATATTATTATGAAATATATAATAAAAGAAAAGTAAATAAAATTAAAATGAATAGTAAATATAATAAATAATAAGTAATAGATAATAAATATGTAATATATAATTTATATTTATGTGAACAAACACATCCTTAAGGAAAGAGATGAGTCAATTCCAGTTTGCTCTGCTAGGAATCATGATGTCCTGCAGCAGGTACAGCCAGGCTGTGTTACCTCACACCACCTCATATTTAATCGTGGAGCAATCAGAGGATGGTAATTCAGAGAGAAGCTGGCACATCCATTTCTGACACTCTGATGGTTTTAGCAGCCCCCACCAGCCACGTTTCCCCTCAAAGGTGGATTTGTGTCTCTGAAATTCATAACTCCTGTGTAAAAGTCTGCTCTGCACAGCAAAGCAGGTGAAGAAATACCAATTCTGGCACATCAAATCCCACTTTTTGAGGTCTCCCAGCTCGCTGTCCACTTGTGCAAGACCTTTGCACCAGATTTGTGTGAAAATATTTCACCTGCAAACATTGCTGCTAAATAAAGAAATGCCAGAACTTGGCAGGTCCACAGGTGCAAAACACCTGCCCAGGCTGGGAGCAGCATTGTCCTTGTACAGAATATTTGCTTTTAGGTTTCACAGTACACTCTTTAAGCCAGGCAGGCAATATTTTCAATTTCATTTCCCACTCTTTGGTGCTTTCCCCTCTCCCTTTTCATTGCAGGTCCAGCAAGTTGGTGGCTCCAAGAGTTCTAGCCCATAGGAAATAAAAAATAATAATGAAAAGGAAATTCAGCATTAGGACTTCATCATTGCCATGAAAAGATTAAAAATCTCATCTAAACACACCTTTCAGAGCCAAGCAGGAGGTACAAGTGGGATAACATCTTTGGGTTTTTATAAACAAAATTTGCAAGGATTAATTTGTGATTTAGCTGCAGGTGTTGGCAGTAGTGCTGTTAAGCACCTGCTCCATCCATATGAAATCCTGTTGGTGTGTTTGACTCAAGTTTAAGTACAGGAAAAACTGTGTTCCTAAACAAGAGCTGCTGGGAGGAAACTTCACAGCAGGGCTGAATTTTAAATTAATTGATCTCCAAATTTCTCCATCAAACCTCCCTGCTCTGACACAAACACCGAGTCAGAAAGGTACTGACACAAATCCTGCATCAGAGAGAAAAGCAGTTCTAGAAGACTTTGGTCATTCCAGGCACTAAAGAAAGAATTGCAAAAATCTTCTGATGGTGTCAGTACTGAAAAAAAATATATATATTGTTAGAATGCTCATTTTACTTTTCAAACAGAATCATATCCTGAAGAATTATATAAGGTTTGGGCTATGAGTAAAAGGGATTTCTCTGCCAGGGAAAATTTGAATCTAGTGAAAAAATTTGAATGGAGTGAAAAAAAAATATATTATTTGAGATAATATTATAAATATTATATTATTGTATTATATATTATGTACTATATTTTATTTTTAGGGGGAATGCCTCGGGGGACACAAAGGTGAGGTGGCACAGCCTGGAGGGAGAAGCTGCCCATGGCAGGTGCTGCCATCCCCAGGGACTGAGCTGGCTCCTCACTGCCTGTGTGGCACCACGCTGTGCTCATGGAGGCTGCAATTAATGCAGAGTTATTAATCCTGCCCTGCTCTCCCCCTGCTCCTCCTGACTCTGCACTTGCATCAAAAGCCCCTTGTCCAAGGGCCCTGCAGGGGAAGCATCAGCTCCATGGCTCTGGAGGGGCTCCAGGTGAGCCCCCAGCAGCTCCTGCTCCTGCTCTCCTCAGCAGGGAACAGCTTCTCCCCTCCACTCTGGCTGGGCATTCCCATGCTTTCCACCAGCCCAGGCACAGCTGATCCCGGGGCTGGCAGCTGAATTATCCCATCACACAGCACAGGGAATGCTCCTTGGGCTCCTGGGGTGGGCCAGAGTGCCCTTGGCTCTAAAAACCCCCCATGGAACCCAGGGGCTTTGTGCACCTGTGGGATTCCCCTGCACCAATCACCACTGCAGAGCTAAAATAGAATTGCAGTCCTTCCATTCCAAGGGCTCAGACCATGTGCCCCATTTGTCTGTACATACCTGAGTTCTTCCAGTTGGATTTTTCCACCTTTCTGCACCCCAGATTTTCTTCTTCTCCTTCCCCATGGGCTGTGTGGTGTCATTAGGAAAACAAACCAGTAAAGCCTACTAAGGATGTCATCCCCTCAGGCTTTATTACATTTTTCTGAGTAGATTGAGATGAGATATCAGGAAAAAAATCCTCCCTGTGAGGGTGGGGAGGTGCCCAGAGCAGCAGTGGCTGCTCCTGGATCCCTGGCAGTGCCCAAGGCCAGGCTGGATGGAGTTTGGAGCAGCCTGGGATGGTGGAAGGTGTCCCTGCCATGGCTGGGGTGGGACTGGATGAGCTTTAAAGCTCCTTTCCAGCCCAAACCATCCCATGATTCCACAAATGTGCTGAAATTTCTCATGATCCCACGGCGAGGGCACACAGCCCAATTTAATTTTTTTCTCTGCTGCTGTGTTTTTTATTTTATTTTATTTTTTTAATAGCTGGACCCCAGTTCCAGATGCCTCTAAAAAACGAGAGCATCTGAGCAATTGAGCAGTGCCAAGCATCAGCAGTGTGCAGGCAGAACAGATGGCCATCCCCACTGCCTTGGACCTGCATCCTCCTGACGTGGGAGATGCCAACTGCAGGGCAGCAAACCATCAGGTGTTGGACTTTTTTATTAACTTTATGGGGTGAGTGACATTTTGCTGGAAGCCAGGCTATTTCTGGTTGCCATGTGTGCTGCTGCTCATCCCTAAATTGGAGATGAAGTTGTGCAAAGATGTGGAAGCTGTGGTGATGCAGCAGACAGCAGGAGGATGAAGGTCCCTGCTCTAGACAGATGATGATAGAATCAGATATTTTTAATTTAGTGTTGAAGGACACTTCTATCAGCACCAGCTACCAGTGGACACATTCTGCTCTGTGAGGAAATAACCAATTATTGCAGCAATTCTCTGCAAAGAACTGGGGAATGAGCACAAGTAGAAATGAATGATGATAAATAGATAAAGAGATATTATGGACTCCTTGCATCTAAATGTGTAGATGAAAAGTTGCAGATAGATTTAAATATAAAGAAAAATTATCTAGATAGGCAATCAGTTGTTCAGGTTTTAGTGCCTTGGTTCCTCTCATTAAATGCAGCCACAATTTCTCCTAATTTTCATATTGAAATTAATCATTATTTCATTGAAGTAAAAATAACAGGAATAAATTCAGCCCTGCCTTAGCTTTGTGATTTAACAGCTTTGACCCACAGCAGGTTTTTCACAAAACCTTTCAACATCTCTGCAGAAAGAAAACCTGAACTTGTGGCTGCACTGGTTTATTCCACAGTTAAATAAAAATGTCTGTTTCCAGCAGAGCTCTCCATTACTTGGAGCACACACATTTGGATAATTTACCCATTCTAAACACCCCTCTCTGGCATGTTAGCCCAATTTCCTTTATCAATTATTTTTTAATTCTTACTGAATTTAGGGGTTTTTCTTCCCCATTGTTTCCTTTCACCTTTCAATGTCTAATTTCATTTACCAGCAAACCTACAGTTTATTTGTAAAAGCAAATCTCTTTTTCCATTCATCAATCAGTGGAACCTTCCTCATTGTTTCTTTCATCTCCCAGTGCTGGTTTTATCCACCAACAGCCCCACAGCTGGTTTGGAAAGACAAATCTGCTATTCCTCTCACCTGCCCCCATTGCTGAAGCAATCTGCTTTTCCCTGGTCCTTTACAGATGTTTTTAAGTGCACAGGAATGGTTTCAAATATCAGCCCTTCCCCTGGTTCCAAACAAAAGCTAGCTGGAAGAAATAAAATATGTTTTAAAGGTATTGCACAGGCTGGGTGTAATAGCTAGCACATAAATGTGTGGCAATACTGCTCAGAGCTCTCAGTTCAGCCCAGAAATTAGGTTTTATTCTGACACTTCTTGTAAAAGGGGGATGACAGTGGTGCCAGCTTGCTGAGCTTGTCAAAGAGATTATTGTGATTAATTTACTCCTGCCTTGCTCACTCTTCTCCCAAGGGCTGGAGGAAACAGCCTCAGGTTGAGGCAGTGGAAGTTTAGATTTGAAAACATTTGAAATATTTAAAAAAAGGGTTATCAAGCACTGGAGCAGGCTGCCCTTGGTGGAGTGACCACTGCTGAGAATGTTCAAAACCCCTGTGGAGGTGGCACCTGGGGCCAGGGCTCACTGGTGGTGGGCTCACAGCTGCACCTGGAATTCCCAGCCTCCCCAGTCCTGTCATTCTGCAACTGTGCTGCCAGCAGCATCAGAAAGCTCTGATTTCTGCAAGGATTTATTCTGGAAATCACCATAAGTGCACCAGGAAAGTTTTTTCCACTCTGGAGCCTTGGAAAGCCCCATTCAGAGGGGGCATCCTGACTGATTTCTGTGTTTGGAGCTAAAATCTGTCCCTCAAGGGTCTCAGTGATTGCAGTCCTGCCAGGCTTGGGCAAAACCTTCAGAGGTTTTTTTAGAGGACTCCACAGCAATTAACTTTATTCTTGCTTTTCAGAATACACAGGTGACCTTTGGAAAATGTTATGGTTAAATAAAGAAGTTGCTGGATTTGTTATAAATTTAAAACCTGTGAACAATTCGCCCCGAGTCAGCTACAAAAACTACATGATAAAAAAGGCACTGAGAATGTTTAAAAATTTCCTCCAAAAGGTGTTTTGTTTTGCTCAGTGCTGGATCCTGCAGGGTCCTGGAGGTGCTGGCTCTCAGCTCTGGGGAGCACAAGGAGCTCAGAGAGGTTCCTGGCAGGCATGGAGCAGGAGGAACACCCCAAAAACCTTTCTCAGCCTGAGGAAGTGCTGCCAGCTGTGCTGGGAGTGGGTGCTTTTCCAAATATTTGCAGCAAAAGCACAAATTCAGAGTGAGGCTGAGCCCTGGCCAAGGAAATCCATCACAGAGGCACCTCCTGTTCTCAGTGGGCCTGAAGTCAGTCAAGGTTTCCCATGGGTTTCACTGGGGGTGCACTTTAAAAAATACAAATACACCTTCACAAATGGGACACAAACTTGGTCACATTGTCCTCAAAACTCCACCCCACAGTAACAGCTCAAATATGGGGCTGCTTTGCTCAGCAAGTCTGTGGCTGCTGGGCCCAGGCTGCAGGCAGTCTGGGAGATGGACAGAAGTACATGTTCCTTTCTCTCTCTTTTTAGGTGCAAATATAATCTTGAAGATAATAAAATATTCATGGTGCTAAATATTTAAATTCTTCTACCCTGCTGGCCTGGGTGCTTCTACATTCACCAAAAAATAGGAAAAAAAAGGACAAAAAAAAAAAAAAAGAGAGTTCTAACAAACTGAAAACAGTGAAACAGAAAAAAAAATGTGTGTTCAGCAAACAGAGGTGAGTGTTTAGGAAATGGCAGCTTTAGTCAAAGCATTACCACTGAAACAGTGATGAATTTATTGCAAAGGAATGACAAGAAGAAATCACAGTAAGTAATTCACAGAGTCTCAAGTGAGGGAACACTTGCTTAAGAAAGGAAATGCACCCCTGTCAAAAAGAAAAACTTCTCAAATCTTTTTGGGCTGGCCTTTTAACAGGAAACACTTTATCAAATGTGTTCTAAGAACCACTAGATTGAGTTGAAAATCACCCCCATAGATATTTATTTACTGAGACATCCAGATCTCCTCTCACACTTGATTTTTACCAGTTGGCATTTATGTTCTCCAGACAGAGCCAGAATTATCCACAAATCCCTGAAAAATCCATGAAAAAATGTTGATGTTGATATACTGAATATAGAAAACACATGAGCAAACATCTTCCAGATCTGCTATTAAACTAAAGTGATAAAGTTTATCCCCCCCTGCAAACAGAAAGGCAGGAAAACCCCAAGAAATAACACTCCTGTAGAGCCTGGGCAATTTTACTTTTAAATGCAAACCCAAAGCATTCAGAACAAATGGAGCATTCCTTTCATTTCCAGCCACATGAGTGATGCTGAATTAATATTTGGGGCACATTTGCTCCAGGATTAGGCCTTTAAATAAAAGGTTTTGTTCTTTATTTCTTTCTCCCTTTCTCTTTTGTGTGTCAGGGGCTTTAACCCTTTGGGGAATAAAACCTTGAAGAGCCTTGATACAGCTGCAACCAGAGCAGCAGGTCACTTCAGTGCCACCCCCAAAATTGTGCTGTGATCAGCAACAAGAATTCAGAGCTCAGAGAAAAGAATCAACCAAGAGTGAAGGGCTGAAAAAATACAGTTCTTGAGATCTGATCCCACCAGGAGAAAGTTACCCCAGGCTGTGAAATTCCTGAGATAATTTCCTTTTTCAGGATTTTGTAGGAAGGTGATCTCTGGAGAGCCGGAGGGGTGAGAAGCTGCGTTACACAACTCTCCTTGCTCACGGTTCAGAGATGCTTCATGGGAGCCCCATCTGCCAGAGTCACCCACACCCAGAGCTCTGCATCTGCCTGCCCATCTGAGAGCTCCATCTGCCTCTCCCATCAGATAATTACTGCAGGAGCTGCTAATTCCCCCCTAATCACCGGGCTCCTGCTCACACCTCTGAACCAGCCCAGCTCTGAACTGAGGGAAGGACAAAAATTAGGGCTGAGCCTGAAATTGGCTCCTTGTGAGCTCCGAGGTCACACCCAGAGCAGCCCTGTGGGTTCTCTGCTGGGAATAATGCACCAGGGGAATTGCTGCCCCCTGATTTCTCTCCTTAATAAAAGGGAGTGAATTCTCTCAAAAGAACTGTCCTGAAACAGAAAATAACCTGGAGCATGGGACATCCCTTTAAAGGAAATTCCACCACTGAAATGTGATGCAGAATATGATTTCTGCAGTTTGCAAATCAATGTTAAGGAGAAAACTCCCCATTCCTGCCTAGTGAGAGCCCAAAAATTTCTTTTTTTCCCCCTCACATTTCTCCAAATCATTTCTCATTCACCATTGGTGACATATCTATATCCTAGAGTAGGTAGGCACAAGTGTATTTATTTATTTATGCATGTAAAGGTGTCCAATACAAGCAATAAGAGTTAAGAAAATGAAGTTATATGGTATTAAATAGTAGAGGCAAAGAAAACTTCTTGTTAGACATTCATGAAAGTGATCCACACATAAATGGCAGTGAAGAAATGTCCTTTATGTATCACCCTCTGCATGAAAATAGAAAGCTTTTGAAATGACATAAATACAAGTATTTATCAAATTCCTCACTCAGTATAAAAATGATCTTTGCCACTGCAGGAAAAACACTTTAAATCCTAACAAGATGTTTATTTGGGTGTGGTTTTGGGCTCTGTTTTTTGGCTCTCAAGCCCCAGTGCTGCTCTCCTGCAGGTGCAGGGGTGTCACATTCACATTCTCTGAAAAATCCCTTCCAGGATTTTTCTCCTGAGAAGCTGAGAAGCCTCAGAGAAAAGGAAAACAATAATTATCTCATTTGCTTCTCCTGTGCTGTGCTGATGTGGAATATGTTTGGGGATTGTTCACCCACAGGTGATTGTTCCATTGCATCTGCTGGGAGTTGTTTCCACTCTTTGGCCAACCAGGGCCAGTCTGTGTCAGGACTCTGCAGAGAGTCAGGAGTTTTCATTATTATCTTTTTAGCCTTCTGTAAGTCTCCTTTCTGTATCCTTTAGTACAGTATCCTTTAATATAATATAGCATTATAAAACAATAAATGAGCTTTCTGAGCCCATGGAGTCAGACCCACCATTCCTTCCCTTGTCTGAGGAAGCACAAACAATGGAGGGGCTGCGATGGATCCTGCGGGAAGGGAGCCCCGGGCTCGGGTTTCAGCTCTGCCAGGGGCACAAAGCCAGGCAGGAGGGATGGGGGGGAGGAAGGAGGCAAACAACACCAGCCAGGTGACTCCAAACACGACACCAGAGAGGAGATGAGCTCCTTGATGACAGGCTCTGAAGCTCCTCTCCTGCCATGCCTCTTTCCATGACTCAACTTCAGGTTTTAATGATGCTCCCTCGCTGCTTGTGAGCCAGGAGAAGACATTAATCAAAGCACTGCTGCTTGATTAAAGCATTAATAATATATTTTACAGCAGCAGGGCTGTAGGTTAGAGGGAGGCTAAACTGTCTTTGGCAGGAGAGGTGTTTTCCTTCGTTAAATGTCAGGGGAGAAAAGTTCCAAAAACTGAGCAAAAACAAGATTTGGCAAGGAGCAAAACTATTCTTGTCACCATAATTCTGCTGCCTCCAAGGAAAAATGGGAAATGCACTAAATAGGAGGGGGTTTAACAGGGATTTGAGGTGAGCTGACACTTCTGACCCCTTTTATTTTAGTTTTCCTAGAGAGAGGGGTCTCTCCTGCCAGAGGAGGTGGCCCAGGTGGGGGTAACTGCTGTGGCTCAGTGCTGATTGCTTCCCTGTCCCCTGGAAACATTCCCACAGTTATCCTGCGGGATAACTCACTGGATTCAATCATTTTAGGAGCCCAACTTCCCTCCCCTGACAGAGTGGGGTATCTGACATGGGTTAAAATTGCCCAGAACCAACTTGAATACCAGATAAGAAAAACAACTTTTCTGTAAAAAGAACAAAATTAATGACAGTGGGATGAGACTGAAAAAGGATGAAGGAATGAAGAATATTAAGATGGACAGCAGTGATCTCTTCCATTCATAAATGTGATGATTCCATTTGTTTTGCAATAATGATATTTTGCACAAGTGAATGGTTTAAAAAAGAAAATTAAATCAAAATGTGTCAATGCAATAAAAATGTTTCCAAACCCCTGGCCTGATTTTCTACTGCCTTCAATCTCTTTTTGCTGGTGTAGCCCCATGGAATATAATAGCCTTGTTCTCAAGGGGATAAAATCAGATACAAAAATGAAATTACAAATGGAAATGATGCCAAAAAGTCCCAACTTGCTCTCCTGGGCAGTGTGTCAGAGCTGGACACTGCCAGAAATCATATCTTTGTCTAGGTAAAAAGACAAATGAATAGACAAAAATTAAAGGTCAATTGTTAATGAGTATTAAACATCACCATCTGAAATAGTCCTGGATGACAAGACCAAGAAATTAACACCTAAAAACCAGAAATACAAAAAAAATCCTCATAGAAGGCTGACTATCCTTTAATATGTGCCTTCATTTTACCTCCAGCATGGGCCAGACATTCCAGACTCTGCAACTTCAAGCACTCACTGAATTTATTCCTTACTGAGGAAGGTACTAAAGCACTTCTGTCTCTAAAAACTGAAATTCTAAATATCAGAAATACAGGAATAATAAAGAACACAGCATGGAAGTGCTTTAAGAAAATGGAATTATGGGACTAGACTCATGTACTTTCAAAGCTAATCTATCCACAAATTAATGTGGATTTTTTTCCTCTTGTCTTTATCTGAAGCAGATGTTACAAGGAATACTGATAAAATCACTTTGCTGTCAATTATGAACTGTGAGGCAGATAACAGAGGTGGTTATGGCTTCTGCATAAAAATGACCAAACAGTGATTAAAAAATGCTAATCACAAACCAAGTGGAACGTTTTAGGGCTTTCTTTTGATTTCTGCATCTTCAGTGGGTCACCCATGGGACTGTGTTTGTGAAGAATCCACATTAATACTAAAAGATAGCCCTTAGGAAAATAAAGGGATGGACAAGGTCTGGTTTTGTCTTTAAGTCAGCCTAAACAAACTAAACCACAGCCAAATCTACCTGGAGAAATAATCTTTGCTGCTCTGGTGGCACATGCCCCTCACCCTCAGCAGGGTGTGAGAAAGGACAGTCACAAAGGGTGAGCTGCTCACCCCAAAAGGGCCAGTAGGAAATCAACATTCTGCATGCCTGGCATCAGCTGGTTAAAACTGATATTTAAAAAGACATGAATTGAATGGAAATAAAAGGATATGGGAGGGCTTGTAGCTCCAGATTGCATCTCCAGCTAGAGCAGCTCACCCCTCATAACAAATTCACTCCAGGTTCTGGCTGGCCCAGAAAATCAGAACACTTATTGAACAAACAGTGTGTTGCACCCAGCTTTTTATTAGAGCTGTAAGTGTAATGAAATTAAAACCTTTTTAAAACCGGGTATTTTGAATCTTTTATAAAGGTGTGTGGCTCCTGACTACAAATCAGCAGCCTGCTCTTGCTCTGGAGGCATCCCAGGAGAGACCCCCGGTGTGAATCTGGCAGGACAAAGCTCCAGGAAAGCCAGGAATTAGCAGTGGAATTTATGATGAAAGGATGAAGTTCCTAGAACCATTAGCCAGCTAAGTCCATTGCAAACAGCTTCTGGAAGGAATTACAGTTCCAGGGACTCATTAGCTTAAGATGTGTTAATAGCAGCCAAGGGGTTTTGGTGCCTGCCGTGAATTCAGAGCTGAAGCTGTGACTGATGCTGGCAGCTCCTCTTGCAGCCTTTTCTGCAGGTGATGTGAGGCTCAGCACTGCTTCCCTGGAGCCTGGACCACCCCTCCCTGGAGCCCTGGGATCACGGGGCCTTCCCCTCCTCCAGCCAGGGCTGGCACACCCTGCTTGCCTTGCTCACACTTACAGGGCACCATCCCCAACCTGAAATGCAGGGAATTCTCAGAACTGGAGCCAAAGCTTCGAGTTAAACACAGGATTTGATCTAAGACCTTAGGAAAGGCTTAAGTGCCAAGATAAAATATAGTTTTATAGTTTAAAGCAGAGACAAAGTTAAGACAAAGGAAGTTTAGAGGTTTAGAATTTAGGATATAGAAAAAGTAAAAGTAATTGCAGAAGTAAACAAGAAGTTTAGAATGCAGTACTGTAAGTTTCTGTCATACATAATTAACTAAAAATGTTACATGAGTTCATAAGACAAAATATTTTAAAATTAAGTAAAAACCATAAATATCCTTGTTAGCAGTGTTTTATTAGTCAATGAATCCTTAAAAAGTCTTGTAACTAGAAGTCTTGTAACCTTCTCATCCACAGAGTAGAAATGTGAGCTGAACTCACCCTTCCTGTCTATGCAAGAGACAAAACCAATCAACTGCATCATCTAAAACACTCAGAAGTCCTGTCTGTAACTCATTCAAAATTCCTTCACAAGAGACTGGAACAGAAAGAATAACCCTGGGACTGAGGAAAGCAGGGTTTGGCCCTTCCATTACATGATCAGGCAATTGGCCAATTAATGACAATGATGGGGACTCACTCCAGAGCCTCTCAGTGAAACCAGAGAACAAGTTTTGCCTTGAAAATGGGAAATATTTTCCCATTAGTCTGACTTAGACTGCTGCATCTATTTCCAGGGTGAACTTCCCAGGACAACAGCCATCTGTTTGTCCTGTGTGTGCACCAAACAAGAGGCTGTTCCAGTCCACTCCTTGGATTATTAAGCTCTGCTGCAGCACCACTAATGACCAAATGAAGGGAAAACAATCTTGCCAGAGAGCCAGCATTGATCTCTGGGAAATATCAGAGTAAGAAAACATTGGGTTTTGCGGAAAATCATGATCAAAAACATCTCAGGAAGCCCCCAGCAAGGTAGATGTGCTGCAGAGGTGGTTTTATCCCAGTGTCCTGAAACACTTCTTCCTCTCAGCTGTAATTTAAGTTATGAGCTAATACCACCTCCCATGAAAACAAAACCACTTCTGTAACAGGAGCACTACCAGAACGTGAATCTGGAATGCACCAGTCCTTCCAAAACCCTACAGCCAAAATAAGTTGGGATCTGAAGCTTCCCAAAGCCTTTTCTTATAATTAAAATCTCCTCCTAAACCCAGGAAAACATCATAGCACTTCTTATTTTTCTAATCAGCTTTAGTTCTTTCCTTCTGCTGCCACCAGTAATGAAGAGCTCAGAGTCCAGTGAGGAACTCACTCTCCTTGCCCTTGGGTCCCTCAGCTCCTCACTGAACTCTGCCTGAACCTTTTGATCAATTCTGTTGACAAGGCAGAAATAGATGATCCAGCTGCTTCTTGTGCCTCCCCAAGGCTGGAGGAGAGCAGCAGCCTCAGGACCGCAGCAGCTCTGCCCCAGAGCCCAAGCAGAGGTGCTGAGTGAAGCAGCAAAGTGCATTTTCCTCAGCCATGGTCCAGGGTGGGCTGAGGGCCCAAGTGACACCCTCTGCTAATCTGGTGTGCACGTCACATCACCCCAAGCACTCTGCCTGGTTTGGCCTGCTGAGGAATTACAGGTGAGAGAAGGAAGCACCTGCACTGATTTCACAAGGTTTGGCAGTGAAAGAGGAGAATAAAGCAAGAGCATCCTGTGCTGTCACCTAACAAAGACAAAATGCACTTTATTGCTTGGTTCCATCTCCATGGCTCAATACACTGGGATGACTCCAGGGGGGAAACAGGCTGGGGAAAGTTCCTCTGAGCAGGGCAATTGCTGCAGAAAGAGTGCAAAACTATCCAGCAAACCCCAGCAGCAACCAGAGAGAGGAGGGTTATGGAGACTCATCCAGGACATGGTAAGAAACCAGGCTTGTCTTGAAGGACTGCACCAAGAATGGGATCAGGGAAAGCTCACTGGTACTTCTGCTGCCTCTATTACTTTAGGAGCTTAGGGAAATTTGGGTGATTTCATTCTAATCAAAATCTTTTCCTATTTCTAATCCCTTCAGCAGATTAAATATTACCAGAAGGAAAATCGACACCCACACACAAAGCCTGGGCTGGGCTACTGAGTGCAGTTATTTATTGGAGGTCATTAGGGTTGAAAGACAGGCCCTTTTGGCCAGCTAAATACCCAGAAGGGAAGGACAAGCAACAGGAGAGATCTCTATCACCCTTTAAGTAGTTTCTTGTTCTCTGCTGTGGAAAGAAATAGCCTGGAATGAATAAAATTCAAATTAGTCCCTGCTCAGTGAGATGGAGCTGTGCCAAGTGCTGCCATTTGCTGAAGTCCTTCCACATCACTGCTAAAAAGGAAAGTTCTAAACAGTGACATCTTGGAGACAGAATTTGTTCTGGGCACAGACTGCTGACAAAATGCATGCACTAATGTAAAACTCCCAGGGACCTGGAGGTGCTGCAGCCCCTGTCTAAACACTGCTGAGGGTAAAAACAAATAACATGATCATTTCTGCTTGCCTCAAGAAAAAGGGCTCCTGGACACGTTTGTTGTGTTTTTCCATGTAAAATGGTTAAAATGGACTGTGGAAATTCTGCTTTGGATGCATGAGGAGATATTGCAGACCCTTTTCTCCCTCTCTTGGTGCCACACATTTCCATGTCAGGCACTGCCTGGCTATTTCCCAGGCAGGCAGTAAGAGCCCAAGTGGTAATGCAGTTATTTCCCTCAACACCAGGAGTGTTTGAAGCCATGGTCACATCTCAGCATCTCCTGCACCTCTCATGTCTTGCTGTTTATCAGAGGAGCAATGAAAAGGAGCCTGGGAATGAGGTGGAGATGAATATGAATTATTGAAAGGAGCCAGGAAGAAAGTGCTGCAGAAACAGGAGGATCTGTCATTAAAGCTCCAGGTAAGAGAGCTTAAATGAGAGGAGTGAATGTGAAAATGCTCTGAGTGCTGTTTGTGCTGCTTAATAGGGAGCAGGGGGTGTTGCTTTTACAGTTTGCAGCAGTGTGCCTTGTCCTCACTCAAGCCAAGGGGAAAACCATCCTCTCAAACCCCATCCCCTCCTGCTTACACTCAGCCAAACCAGCACTGGATGAGGACAAAACTTTTGGGGAGAAGAGCAACTTCACTGGGAAAACTCCTTTTCCTTCAGGAGCCTACGTGGCATTCTATTCTATTCTATTCTATTCTATTCTATTCTATTCTATTCTATTCTATTCTATTCTATTCTATTCTATTCTATTCTATTCTATTCTATTCTATTCCATTCCATTCTATTTATTTTATATTTTCTGCTGTCTAGTTCAGGCATTCAGGTGAAATTTTAGGTCTTCCCTGAAACATTGAGAGAAGGATTTCCTTTCAGCTCATGCTAGCAGCCACTTGACAGCTGTGGATGGGTGGTGTCACTTATAATCTTCTAAATTCTTTTACCTTTTCTTCATAAGACAAAACTTTCATGTCTTTAAATGATTTTGTCAGCCCCATTCATTTCAAATTCTGCAAATCTCTTTCAAACAATGAAATCCACAGCCACAGGAGGTGAGAATTTAGCAGTGCTCCCATTTAATCCATGATCCATTGCATCTTCTTTGCAAAAATCTCCACAAGCACCTTTTGATTTGTTTGGTGGATAAACTGAACAAATGGAGGCACTTTATGTTTTGCTGTTTGCCAGCCTAAAATGCTGTAAAACCAACCAGCATTTCTGCTTTCCTGACTCTTGCTTTTCATTGCCTTCATCCCTCTTCCTACTTCATGCCTGGTTTGCTTTAGATTAATCCCCCACCGTGGACACACAGTGATTTCCTCAGGTTCAGCCTGAGTTTACAAGTGCCTTCCATCTTCTCTAATCTCTCCCCAGCTCTGTCTCTGTGTCTATCCTGCCAGGCATTTCCCTTGATTTTATGGTTAATTAATGCATCTCTGTAGTGTTTACAACAAAAGCTGGGTTATAAACATGACTCACAGATCCATCCCTTGCCCAGTCCCACCTTTGCTGACTCAGTGTGATGGCAATTTTTAGATTATGGTGAATGAAACATTTGCTGATTATTTTTCCTCCCTGCCCTTTCAGCAGTCACAGCTGATAAGCCCTCATGACTTTGTAGGATAAGAGGAGGTGGGGAATCCAGATGGAGAGAGCAGAATGATCACTTCACAGGAGGTAATGCCAGCTTTGGGCAGGGAAGCTCACAAGGAGCACTCAGACCTTCCTAAAGTTCCTAATCCTCGTGCCAAGGCAGCTCCAGAGTGCCTTCAATCAGTGCAAATCTCCTCTGCACAAGGGGGTGATGAAGCAGCCAGAGAGCAGGGGAAAGTGGGATTATTGACAGCAGGACAGGAACCTGAGCCACCCTTGGGGGGCTTGAGTGCTGCAGGGTTTTGCTGCTGGCAGCCCTGGCTGCTGGGAGGGGTCTGGGGAATGGGAATTCCAAAGGAACAGGGAAGGCTTTGGAGGGAGGAATGGGCAAACAAGGGCTCTGAATTCACCTTTGAAATGCAAAGCTGCAAAGCACCAGGGCTGTCAGATGGGCTGGAGGTCTGAGGAGGGGGATGAGGGAAGGGCTTGGTTCACAGAATCACAGAATATCACAGAATCACAAAATCACAGAATGATGAGGTTGGAAGAGACCTCTGAGATCATCGAGTCCAACCTATTCCCTAACACCTCAACTAGACCATAGCCCCAAGTGCCATGGCCAGGCTTTTTTTAACACATCCAGAGATGGTGATTCCACCCTCTCCCTGGAATAGCATTCCAGTACTTTATTGTTCTTTCAGTGAGAAATTTCTTCCTGATATCCAACCTATCCCTTCCCTGCCATAGCTGGAGACTGAGTCCTCTGGTCTGTCAGTGCTGCCCAGTGGAAGTGACCAACCCCACCTGGCTGCAGCCTCCCTTCAGGGAGTTTAGAGAGCAATAAGGGCACCTCTGAGCCTCCTCTGCTCCAGGCTGAACAGCCCCAGCTCCTTCAAATGCTCCTCACAGGGTTTGTGTGCCCAGCCCCTCACCAGCCTCGCTGCCCTCTGGATGTGCTCAAGCATCTCAACATCCTTCCTAAACAGGCTCCTCCCCTGGTGATGGGATTTTAGAAGATGTTTGGTGCCAGCCTCATAAATTCATCCCCACAGCAGACCCAGGGACTCACACAAGGGGGAAAAGCCCTCTCCTTCCCTCTCCAAGGGGAAAGGGCAGCACCCTTCAAGGGCAGAGCCTGGGCACCTCTCCCAGCTCTGCAGGGACTGCTCTGCAAGCACAGCTTCTCCTTCCAAGAGTTCTTACATGATCAGAGAATATCTTTATATTTCAGCCTCAACAAGGCTAACATTTCTTGGATTAAAATACAGATCCCAAGGAGAACCAGCCAAGTTATTAAGAAGAGCTCAAGGGTATTTTTAAGAACAGTGTGGTACTAAATACACAACAATGAGTTTTATGCATATTGCTTTTAACACAAGGTCTCAGGGCTTGGGAAGAAACATAATTGGAATGATTTTTTTTTCTTTTTTTACATTTAATGCATCATAAATGGAGAACTGGATTTGTATGGTAATTTAAAAAGTATGGTGTTAAGAAAAACAAGAATAAATCAATCTCACCAGTAAAAACTAAAAGAAAAAAATATTCTCAGACCTTCCTTCACTAGTTTTAAATTATTTGAGAAATAAGTTATAACAGGAGTGGGGGAAAAAAAAAATCAACAGCATTCAGGATTCAAACCCACCTCACCTGCTTAGCAATTCATGTTTTAATCTGGCAGTTTGTCACAGTAGCTAATGGAATTTTAACACTATTTCTCTTTCTGTTTGAAAGCTGAAAGCACTTCTGTGTTTTATTCTTGAGCTAGATAACAATGGGTCATTCTAGTACCTTACCCACCTGTCAAAAAGCTTTCTTCTCCAGCAGAATTGGTTGAAGATCAACTTTTTAATACCTCCTGTCCTTCTCCCTGGATGGGAGTCTCTTGTCATGTTTCAGTATTACAAGCACAGTTCTTTCTAGACCACAGTAATGATATTTATTTGGTTTATGGCTAGGAAAGTGAGGCACAGAGATACTGAGTGGTATGGCTGGGATGATAAAGAGAGAATTTTACAATGACAACTGGCCACAATATTGCCTTTTCCCTTTTAATTCTACACCAGCCAGTGGCAGATACTTCAGGGTGCACTGTAAGTCAGGTGTGTGTCTGTGTGCACAGGCAGAGCTCAAGAAATGACAGTACTGGTAGGCAGACATAGCCACAACAGAGCAGAGGTTAAAATCTTCTTCAGATTTTCTTCCTAGAAAATTAACACCTTTTTCTGTCCATTTGCCTCTTCAAATCCTGGAATGGTGCAATTTTCTCTAACCCATGGTGGCACAGGGACAGTCCCTCTGTCACCTGGCCCTGTGCAGACACCCTTCAGACAGCTCCTCTTGGAATCAAACCTTTTTCTGTCCTAATCATGTCTGCTGTTCCTGGCTGTAGAAATGCATGGAAATGGTAAAAGCCCCAATCTTGGCACTCAAAGCAGTCAAGTATCAGGCTTTAGAGGGTCACCAGGAAGAGAAGTTATTATCTCTGTGGTTATAGCCTGTACAATATTGGATATTTGTGGTATTTCAGTGATCCTGAGCTGCACCACTGAAATGAGTCCCTTGATATCAGTCATGAAAGTGGTGTGATTCAGAAGTGCTCTGGAACTGAAATGAAAAGCTCTTGGTAAGAAAAGCATTGGTGTAGTTTTTCTCACAGTTTATGTTGTTGAGATGTTTTCAGCTCTGAGAGATACATCAAAATGCACAGTCCAAATGTGCCTGCAGAGTCGGGGAGAAACTGGAGGGAAAACTTCATTTATCAGCAACAGCCTCCTGCTGATTATCACCAGGCCTCTCTTTCAAACCACTTGGTTGCTAAGCTCTCAGCAAGGCCAAAAATGCTGACCAGATTTGTTTCCTGATGTGCATGTGCTCAGACAGATGTGCACTTTGGTTTGCACCTCCAGAGATGGCAGAAAACCCTCCTCAAACAGAATTCACAGAATGACCAGGTTGGAAGAGACCTTCAAGATCATGGAGTCCAACCCAGCCCCAACAGCTCAACTCAGCCCTGGCACCCAGTGCCACATCCAGGCTTTGTTAAACACACCCAGGGATGGGGACTGCACCACCTCCTGGGCAGCCATTCCAGAACTTCATCACCATTTCTGTGAGAAACTTTTCCCTGCTATCCAACCTGTATTTCCCTTGGCACAGCTGGAGACTGTGAGCTCTGGTTGTGTCAGTGCTGCTGCAGACAGAGCCCAGCCCCAGCTGAGCACAGGCACCTTTCAGGAGCTGTGAGAGTGATGGGGGCACCCCTGAATCTCCTTTTCTCCAGGCTGAGCACCCAGTTTGTGTGTGGAGCTCAGGGTGAGACTGCTCACCAGAGCTGGAACCAGGAGATTTCAGATTTTCTGGGTCCTGTTCTGCAGTCAGGGCAGAGCTGGGACTGCCTCTGTCTAAATCCTGATCCCACAGCACCTGGGCCTTCCCTCCTGATCCATCTCCCACTGTGTGGAGAGGAAACAGCACTCAGCCCCAAGCCTGGCACTCAGCTTTCCCTCTGCCCAAGCCACACAACATTTTAATTCCTTAAACCCTTTTAAACCTAAGTGTTTCATCCCTTATGCAAAATTCATTGGGGTCCATGTGGGAATGATTATCCCTTTAGGATTCTCTTCCTCAGCTACTGTTTCTTAACAGGCATAATTTTCTAGATAGCCCAGAGGAAAAAAGCACAGAACACTTCAGGAAACTTCAGCAAAGTTGGCACAGGTTCAGTTTTCATGCAAGGAGAGGAAAGAAACCACACAGAAATGTGTTTATTACATATCATGGACAATATTTTACATTTACAAAGCAAAGAAATGCCCCAAATGGTTCATTTGCTTCAATGGTAATTCAGATGTGACCCTTTCCAGCTTTCATCAGAGCTGAGTGGAAAAAAGAAACTCTTACAAAGGCAAGGAAGGAAAGAAGGAATAAAACACTGCCAGTGATATGTGACCCAGTCTTCCAAGACAATTTGTGGCACAACAGGATCGTGGATCATGGCTGGGGTTTCCAAGGACAGGGATGAACCAGCAATATTTCATAAAATGTTTAACAAACCCTGGGTACCCACAGCCTGATTTACCACATGCTCCTGGGCCATTGCAGCATTACTCTGCTGGAATCAATAATGCTGCAACTTGGGAAGACTTGAATAATGAAGAGGTGGATGGAGTGCTTTACTGTCAATTTAATTATTCATACAAACGAGGCATTTGGCAAGAGAGGGGATTTCTATTGCTTCATAATGGCAAATTATGGGGGAATAAACAGGAACATGAAGCAAACATTGCTGGACTGAATAAAATGCTGGCATCAATCCCTAAAGTTTACCTTGCAGTGTGTAATGTCATAATTAACTGGAGAAAGGGAGGCCAAGCTATTCTTTATGGCCAGTGAGTAGCAGAGGGATCTGAAAAGAGGCTGATTTAGATAGCCTTGCTATCTAAATCCAATTAATTCCAGAAGTGTGCTAACCACCAGTGAACACAATGGAAGCATTTAAATGAATTTTTGGGTGTTTTAATGCTCTTTTCAATCACATGTAATTTGTTGGTTTTTTGGTTTTTTTTTTTCAAATAACCAAAAAATTGATTTATTTATCATCAGCATTCACATGGCACAAACATAAAGAACCTGAGAAAGGCCAGGCCTATGCATTGGCTGAGGCTTAAAGGAGGATCAGAGCTCATAGACAACAGATTTACTCAATCAGTAAAATAAACAGCACCAAATAATTTTGTGATGAAATTGCACCCACTGAAGATGCTGATTTCTATGCCAGTGAATGAGGAGGCTTTGAAAATTAATTTCTTTTCCTCATTTTTTCCCCTCCTCTTTTCCAGTGCATTCATATTTCCTTAAATAATTATTTTGATTTACACTTTTGTTTTCCCCCTGACTTTAAAAGCCTGAAATGCATCTTGTGTTAGAGATGCCAGGCAAAGCAATTATCTTGGTATTATATTTAAGCATCACAAAAAGCCTGTTTGGGGAGGGAGGAGGATTGACAACAGTGCTTTTATTAAATTACAAGCTGCTCCCTGCAGAATGGTTGGGAGGCTGGAAGCACTGAGCATTTCTGAGTGAGATTGTTCATTATATGCAGACATCATTGGTCTGGGGTATCTGTACATGCACATATGGATATAAACAGATAATTCAGATCTTCTTGGCTCTTCTGACAGAGAAATATTGTCAGGTAAATATGGCATGATCAACCCAAGGTGCAACTCCAACCTCAGAGAGCCCAGGCTGCCCTCAGGTGTCTCAGCACAAACACAGGGACACACCAGCAGCCCCCTGCACATCATCCACCAAGAATTCTGGGGAAAAAAAGAGCAGGAAAAGCATCCAGGTTGTGCTAGAACATCTCCCTGGTGCCCAGGAATAGGTGGGTTGCTGACTTTCTGTGCCAGACATTGGATCTGCCTGGGGAACCTTCATTGCATAAATTTCTCAGTTCTTTTCTGAATACTTTACACTTTTGGCCACTGCAGCAGCATGTGCCCATAAATTCTACACTTTTATTATGTGCTCTGTGGAAAAAAGAAAACAATCTCTGCTTTCTGCCTGTATCTGCTCTTCATCCAGGATGCTGGCATCACTGCAGAGAGCAAAACAGGAGAGATGAAATCACAGGTGAGCACGTGACTGTGAGCACCACCAGCTTTCCACCTCCTGCAGCATCAACTCTTATCAATCCCAATAAAACTCCTGAGAGGGCTTGAATTACTGAAATCTGCAGGGGGAAATGAGCTGCCTTCAAAGGACAGCTCTGCCAGGTTCTCATGTCCCAGGGCCAGGGTTTGCACTCTGCCATCACAGCCACCAGGGTTCCAGCCTGCTGGGCAAGCACCTCCTTCTGCTCCTTCCTCAGCAGCAGCACCTTGGCCTTGCTCTGCAGCAGGGGGAGAGGAAGGGCTGCCAGTTCTTGGCTTCTTTTTTCTACTTCTGCCTTGGGATTGAAGCTCTCCAGACAATATTTCACATTCAGACTCAGGTGTTTATTATTTCTTATCTATATCACAAGCCCTGAGTTCTAAAGCATTCTGCTAACAAGCTACAAAATGGTTAATTCTCTTCCTGTACAAGGTCTTTTAAGGCTAAATTGTCCAATTAAGAAATGACACCTAAATTATTTCCACTTAAAAAAAAATCACTGTGGACTTTTCAGTCCAATTACATAAAACCACCCAAACCCATGGAGAAGAAGGTGAAGAACAACCAGCCACCACCTAAGACCCTAAAACCCCAAACCCTCCATCTTGCCCCATATATATTGCTATATTCTAAACCCCCAAACTCCAAGTTTTCCACCCTGTGCTATTACACACTTCTAATCAAACTGCACACCTGTAATCCCAGTGCTACCAATCCATTTTGGAAGCTTCTCCACGGCCTCAGGTCAAATATTTTCAGTTTTTCTTGTGGGTCTGTGCCCTTCAGCATGGAAAGTTTCAAATTATCAGCATCCAGGATTCCAACAAGGGACTAAACCAAATCACAGGAGAAGGGCAAAGCTGCCAAAGGAGGGAAACAAGGAGGAGAGAGGAATGTCATCCATGCCAACAAATCAGTGAAGCATATGGAAACTGCATTTAAGGCATAAAGGGTGTGTAAGGAGCTGATATAAGCAGATGGCTAAAGAGCAAGGAGGGAGCAATTCCAGAAATTGTGAGGGAAACAGAGAACAGAGAAAGAAATTAAGGATTATCAGCTTCATGCTGAAAAGGGCACGGAGAATTTCAAAGGAAAACTATAGCAGTAGTGATGAAAATTTTTTAAAAAGTGAAAAAACACATCAGCAGATGTGAGAACTGAGCCAGGAATTTGCCTGTCTCACCTGCAGAGAGATGTCAGTGCTGAGGAGGGGGGGGCAGAACCAGAGCCTGGCCAGGACAGGACAGCTCTGGGGTGAGGTGCATGGTTCACTCCTTCAGAGCTGGGCTCCTCAGACACCAAATCAGGTATTTTTCTTTTGTGTGCATTCATCTCCCATTAATCAATTTCAGATAGAAATATTTCTATCCATTCTCTGTCTCTGACTGATATTTGTATGATTCTAGCCAGCAGCAAGGTCCTGATGTAGCTACAGCTGCAGGTCCCAATAAAACAACTATTAAAGTACCCAGTCTTAGAAAAGAAAACTTAAAATTAAAGTACCTGTACTTCTTGATAAATAAATGTGGCACTTAAATCACTCAATTGCACACAGCATTTGCTCATTGCTTTGGATTTATTCACCTTCTTGTCAGCTGGCTTCAGAAAAATGACCTTTAACAACACCATGCAAGGGCTTCTCAAGGAAGGAAGGAAATGCTAATTGGTTTTATCCTTTTGTGAAACAATCCATCCAAAGTTAATTAGAATAGGTTTACTTTTTCTTTACAGAAATAATCCATAGGAAAGACTGATGGGCAGAGCAAGCTGAGTCCTGCACAAAGGTGCAGGATTTAAGTGATTCTGAGCTGTGCTCCCAGAACTCTGTAGCCTTCAGGCATCTCTCTGGTCTTTCTCTGTGGATGCCATAATTAGGGTTTGAGTGAAAACCCCAGTGGTGAGGCCTGATAAGAAGTTAATCTTGTGGGCACCTCGTGGGCCCCAAAAGCCCAATTAGCAAAGGCTTCCTGCCCCAGGCTGTGCCACAGCCTTGCTCAGAGCTGACAAAAACTGAGGAGCAGCAGCTCAGGGCTTCAGCAGCTCCTCACACCTCACAGGGGTGAGGAGCACGCACTTGCCCATCTCACTTCTCCTTGACACTCCCAGTGTGGCATTTAAACCCCACAGGTTCACACATCTCTCTGAAAACAGGATTCACCCCAGAACCTTCAGCCACACTGGCTACAGCCACGAGCCAAGGCTTTTTGGGGAGCCCCACAGGGGGCACCTGGCCACAGAACCCAACCCCAGGTTTCCTGGACCCTCTGTCCGAGGCCAAGCAAACAGAATTGGTGTGAAATCCGTGCTTAAGTGCAGAATCCAAAAGCTCTACAGCAAGCCCAGCCCCCTATAGCCATGCATGAGCAAAGGGAGATAATGATAAGGTTTGATAAGGTTTGATTAGTGATAAGGTTTGGTTAATGATAAGGTTTGATTAGGTTTGATTAATGATAAGGTTTGATTTCCAAGCATCTGTAAAGAGCAAAGGAAAAAGTTCTTGGCTGTTGGAAAAGCACTGCAGATGTGGAAAAGAGACCTCTCCTTTACAAGCCAGAGGTCCTTTATTTTATGGAAGGAAAGCATTTCCCCAACAGCCAAAGGAACGCTGAGGCACAGCATCCATGGACCCTACAAACTCCCCTCTCCACCCATGGATATTAAAGAGCAAACCCCAGTTCTGAGAGGGATGCAGGTCATGGCAAGTGCTGCTGAGAAATTGAAGTGGTTTCTCCAGACCAAGGGACTGTAGCATGACTATGATGGAAGGAGTTAATAGACACTGAAATTGTTTTATTAAGTAGATTTGCCAGAATTTACTGATTATCAAACCTCATTAGCCGGGGACTTGTACTCCCTGTTCTTCCCCAGTTGCTGCCTGCTGCCTGCTGGATACACGGAGGGATGCTGGAGAGATTATTTCTAAGCCCTTCCCCCTTCCCTCTCCCCTCCTCTTCCAGGACCACATCGACAGTCCCGGGGAAAGAGAGGAGGGACAGGGAGAGGGCAGGGAAGGGAGGAGGGACAGGGAGAGGGCAGGATCCACCAGCTCTCCCTGAGCATCTTCCACCAGCAAAGCCCAGGA
This sequence comes from Serinus canaria, assembly GCF_022539315.1. Classification (NCBI taxonomy): domain Eukaryota; kingdom Metazoa; phylum Chordata; class Aves; order Passeriformes; family Fringillidae; genus Serinus; species Serinus canaria. Next base: position 17,393,502 of record NC_066325.1, on the reverse strand, counting down.
GAGGAGCTGCGGCTCAGGACACCTTTGGGAGGATCCCTTAGCACAACATATGTTACATCCACACGCACGGCTGCTTTCCCCTTCCAGGAAAGAGGAGAAGGAGGACGAGGAAAGAGCTCCGGAGGGCTCCAGGGATTCTCCATGTAACCAAAGCCGGACGATGCCCCCGGGAGGCGCTGCCGTGAGCGGCAGGTGAGCATCACCTGCGGGGCAGCCCCGCTCCCGCCAGCTGCCCCCTGCTCCGCAGGTAAGTCACTTCGGGAAACTTTCCTTGCAGTTTGCACTTGGCTATCTTGGGGTAAAAAAGGGGTTTTTAATCTTTAGGGACTACGGGTAAAACCAGGGGTTTGCCCCTGAAAGGAGGAGGGGAGAATTAAATTCTCCGAGGTGAGAAAACACTTTCTGCCTGCTTATAACAAAGTTATCTCCGCGGTGGGCAAAGGTTCCCCTCTAACTCCTCAGTAATTTGGCACGAGGTAGGGTTGATCAGAACAGCCATCATTTAGACAGAATTGAAGGCATTTTTAATCCTTGCCATCCCCCGAGAGGCACAAGGGGCGTGCAGCGAGAGCAGAGGAATCCCGATCTGAGCAGTCCCGTTAAAGCAATTGGAACTTCGCACCCAGCTGATGGCAGGTAATTGAGCACTCTGCCGCTAATAACTATTTAGCAGCTTAGTTGAGTTAGCCCGTGGTTAGGGGTTTATAGAAATAAAAAAGAGAAGAGACAACGGGAAAATAAGGATCAAATAAGGATCTAGCGGTGGCCAGACCTGCTCGGAGAAGAGCCCGAGGTGCTCCCGTTCGGATTTGCAGGCTCCCGAGCCTCGGTGATAATTATGAATGAGGCTGGAGCTCTGCTCCCTGCCTGGGTTGCCAGACAACCAATGAGGCAGCAAAGCAAAGCTCATTCACGGGCTGCAGGCTTCAGGAAGAGGCACAGAGGTGACTTTTACTTACCAAACAGGCACTCATTGATTTCCCGATTGAGCAAAGTGGCTGGAGACACCTTTTCTCTTGCAGTGACCTCTGCTATGTTTTCTCCTCCTCCCTGTATCCTCCGGCTGACAGATCCCCCTGCTCTGATGCCGTTCTGGATGTCCCGGTGAGAACTCCTAGAGATGCCTATTCTCTCCAGAGGCAGTGACCAAGACTATAGCAACATTAGCTACAACTCCTGCAATTCCTTGAGCCACTTCCTTCCCATCTGCGTGGAAACCCCTTCTGTCAAGGGGGTCCATTACCAGAGGGCCAGGAGGATTTACCGCCCTGACCAAGTGTCTGCAGTCGATGTGAAGACAGAGATCATGATCAACGTTGGGGGCATCAAGTACCTGCTGCCTTGGAGTACTTTGGACGAGTTTCCCCTGACCAGACTGAGCAAACTGAAGCTCTGCAGCAGCTATGAAGAAATCATCCAGCTGTGTGACGATTACGACGAGGACACCCACGAGTTCTTCTTTGACAGGAACCCCAACGCTTTCGGGATGATTGTCAGCTTCCTAGCAGCAGGGAAGCTGATGCTCTTGAGAGACATGTGTGCCTTGTCTTTCCAGGAGGAGCTGAGGTACTGGGGCATTGAGGAATCCAACCTGGAGAACTGCTGCTTTCGGAAACTCTTCCAGAAGCTGCAGGAGCTGGCCGAGATCCGCAAAGAAGAGGAGCTCCGGAGGAGCAAGGAAGCTTCGTGTGTCTTGGATGAGAAAACCAGATTTGGGCAGTTCATGAACAGACTCAGAGATATGGTGGAAAATCCCCAGTCAGGACTGCCAGGCAAAGTCTTTGCTTGTCTCTCCATCCTCTTTGTGGCCACCACAGCTGTCAGCCTTTGTGTGAGCACAATGCCAGACTTAAGAGCTGAAGAAGACAGGGTAAGTCTGTCCTTCTTAACTGGTCTGACCACAGAACTGATGGCACAGTCTGGGACAGAAAACCCAGCTATGGCTCAGATTAGTTCTATCATTTTCAATAGATATCATGGTAAGAATAATGGGAACAAATCTTATACTGATTTTTAGCTGGAATACAAGAAAGCTTTTGGACAGAGCAGATATTTCAGATATTTCCAGTATAGGGTGGTTTTTCCTTCTTGAGAAACAGCTGCCAGTGTAAGATTAACTTGTTAGCACTGACTCTCAAACTGACATCTGGAGTTTTCAAGGTGCTTCACTCTCTATTTATAGGCAACCTCTCCTTTGGACACATCAGCTACAGAAATATTTTCCTCTGACATCTTTACTTTTAAAACAGCTGGGTATCTTCCCTTGTGATAAAACTGTCAGATGCTTAAAGAGGGAGAAATATTAATTAATTTTTATATGTTACATTTCAGTAGTTGCATAAAGATTGAAGGATGAGAGGCAGATGAAGTATTTTTGCACATACTGATACATAAAAGCTGTGCCTCCAAAAAATCATAATTCCATGCTAAGAGAATTCTGTGTTTGCCCCAAATATATTTACATATTGTAGGAGCAATACCAAGCACTATCTGAACTGCTAACTGCATTTAAACTCTTCTCAAAAAACTCATCCACATTAATTCAGGGCAAATAAATCAAGCCTGTATCACACATGAAAGATCTTCTCTATAACATTACTGTAAATATTTCAGCATTTAAAGATTTATTTTTGTAATAATAGACCAGAGGAAAAGTAAGAATCCAAAGTTATTTCAGATGTGGTAACAGCCAAATTCATCAAATAACCTTGACTAATCTCTGTAATGAATCCTGCACTTCAGTTGCAGATTGCCCTTCCAAAAGTGCTGAGGAAATCTGTGTCAAATGAACCCCCTGCCCAACCCCTGCTGAAAGACAAGACACTCCTCAGAGTGTCACATATTGATGAATAAACTCATTTTTACATTCACAGCACAGCCTTGTGTGCACAAGACAAAAACTGTATTTATTTTACTGGTCAAAGCAGCCTTATGGTGGTTAAAATACATCCTGATATTTGATGTCTTTGGATAAAACTGAGCACAGCAAGGGAGGCTGAAATTTAAGATAATTCCCTGCTCCTTTTTAACCCCTTGAATATTAACTTCCATTTGCCAAGGAAGCTCCAACCTGTCAGGAATAAGCCTGGTGCTCTGGCAGACTTCCCCAGCTATTCTATTACATTTTGGCTGGAAAAAGGAAAAACTGTTTTCACAGGAAAAGCTGTTAACACTGTTCCAATGCTTCTTGCAAAGAAGTACTTTAAATATAGAACATCCTTCTTCCAGCTCGATGTACAAACATTACAAACTCTGCTCCAGCAAGTGCTTCCTACTAACTTTGTTAATGGAAGTGGCTTTTTATCTTCATTTCCCAACCACAACAGGAGAAACTTTGATAAATAAATCCCAGGCAAAAGAACCAGCACATGAGCAGAGCTCTGCTGGCTGTAAGGGGTGGTGTGTTTAAAAAATAAATTACTAAGTTAGAAAGAAAAGCCTGCTGAGGGTTATAAGTGTGTCTGGGAGCTGCAGTGAAGCTGCTGTTCCTGGGTTTCCTATAAAACAAGGATGACATTACTACTTAGAGATTTGCATATGTATCAGTACTTCAAAAAACAAGCAAACTGCATTGAAACAAGCTCAAAAGATGGATTGTGGAAAGTGCAGGGGAGAGGATGAAGGATGAACTTGAGGAAAGGACCACATTTGTCCAAATGTTTGGAAACATTCCATAATTTACACTCCCAGCAGCAGCCTAAGGCACTTTGTCATTGTGCCCCAGAATACAGAGCATTAAAAGTCTCTTTCTATGAATTATGTGATGTTCTGCCACAGGAAAAATAGGGGAATATATGAGACAAAATACTCATGCCTTGTGGAAAAGCAGAGAATCTGAACTGCTAACAAGCAGTTTTGGCATCCCTGAATTTCCATCCCTAAATTCTTAGCCTGCAACAATTAAAATTTCCTTACTGGGATCTCAAAAGAGCATTTTAACTAGGGCTGGACAAATAGCTCCATGAAGTTAATTGACTAAAATTAGGAGTTTTTGGCTGCAGCTGAGTCATACTTAGCAAAATCAACTCTCTGTTGATTTGTAACTCAGAACCGACCTCAGAGAGTGATTCCAAGATGGGGCCACATTTACCAGCAACCTGAAACAAGCATGCAGGACCTGAAATTTTTGCTTTTAGGGCTGAACACAAAGATGATTCAATATCTGTTTGCACAGAGACAGAAAACAGCCGAATTCCTTCACAAAGTTTCTGAACAACCTGAAATTCCAGACCTGAATTCAAAGATTATTGTGAGGTTCAGTCAGTTCTGAGTTAAAGCTTGGCAGAAGCTCTGAGGTAAATGTCCTTAAAATTAGTGCAAGGATCCATTTTCCAATGTCACTAACACTGGAGATTGAATTTATCCCTATTACCCATTCTGAAAAACAGACAAAAAAGGCTTTACCTCTCAAAGGTACCACTCTAGGGTCCTGCTCCTCCTCACCACAGCCACATTAAGAGAGTGAAAACTGGCTGGACTCCAGCTCAAGATGAATCAAAATAAGAAAAAGGCAAAAAAAACAAAAGGAAAAATAATGCAAGGTGACTTCCACTTGACTCACTTGGCTCAGAGGCTGCTGATCCCACCCTGCAGGCACAGCAGATCCCTGGTCCTTGGAGCAGCTGCTGAGCCAGGTCTGCTCAGAAGGGAGGAAAGAGCAGGCAAAGGAGCAGCCAGGAGTCCTCAGCGTGCTCGGGAAAGTGAAAACTCGGGTCTATCTCCGGGAGAGGGATGGCAGGGAGCCAGGAGAGAGCATCTGCATCAGGGAAACCCAGTCACCCTGGCAACCAGAGGGGAGGGAAGGAGCCAGCGCCAGGGGCAGCAGAGGGGATGGCAGGGGGAGCCTGGAGTCGGGGATGCAGCCGACAGAGACATAAAGGAGGAGCTGTTATCACTGACACACTCCAGAATGTGCCAAATGCCATCTAGGAACCTCCTCATGAAAAAAAAAACACCAAAAACCCACCCAGATTTGGGCAAACATTTCTGTAAGTTTATATTATAAATGGAAATGATGGGAATGGCAACCCAGAGAGAACAGTCCCAGGTGAAGGGTGAGCAAAAAGTTCAGCAAAAATGTGGAGTAGCAAAGGAACAGCTCTGGTGAGATCAAGTTTGAGTCTGACTGTGAAATGAATATACAAAAGGTTTTATTATTTGTGAGGCTAAGGAAAGAGGAGCCATCAGGAACGAGGTTATGTTAGTTAGGAATAAAATAACAGAATTATCACGTTTTCCAGTGGAAATATATCCTTGTCCATGATATCTGCTTCAGTTCTTTATGGAGCTCAAACTGTCTTTGGTAAAAAAACAGATTTAATATCAGCAATGGGCAGTAATCAAGGCATGTAGAGATAGGAAAAAAAGGCATATTTAGAGGTGAGAAAATCTGTTATTGATCTGAACAGGCAGCCTGAGAGAACTGCAAATCTGAACTGGAGACCGAGCACACAGGGTAGGAAAGCTGAAGAGACAAAATTCACCAGTGTTACCCTCAAATGAAGAAATTCCCACTAGAGACAGGACAGGAGTCCCATCAAAGCCCCCCAAAAGTCCCAGTCCCACATTAGAGTTACAATCCAAGAGGGGTCACTGAAACAGCCACTGCTCAGCACATCCAACCCAAAGGAAACAAAACCATCATTACACCAGAAAACTCTGGGAGAAAACCACTGCAGAGGGGCCTGGAGAGGGAGAACTCTTTGAAGTACTCTTGGGACTTTCCTTAGGATGAGATATTTCATTTAATGAGTCCCTAAAATTGGCATCCTCTGGAGAAATGACTCAGCAGAAAGGCTACAGCGAGGTCTGTCCTTCAGGAAGGCAGCAAATTAAGGTCACGGGGGAGAAAACCCCCAGATATTTCCATTCCCTGACCTTGTTACTACTAATTCTTGTGTTTGCTCTCAGTTGACCTTGAGAAGCTTGGAATTGCTTTAGGAATTTTATAGGACCTAATGAAACAAAATCATCATGAGCTGCAACCACTGTGGTTGCATGTGAAGGTTTTATCCTGAAACACAGAATACTCATTTTTTAAAATCTTCTTTTCCTGGGATCATTTGATTATGTGAAAATCAAGTTCCTTTTAAAATAATAAGTTTCTTGTCTCTGGTTGCACTTAGAATCCAGAAAACAGAACAGATGAGGAGAATCCAGTACTCAACAAAGAGAACCACTTTTAAATTATTTTTTATATTCCACACCATTATTCTGGAGGCCCTGATTAGTTTTTTAATGCTTGATGTTGCTGAAATTTTCTGTATGATACCAAAGAATGTTTGGCTTGCACACTGGGGGAACCTGCCAAGAAACAGGTGTTTTTAAAATGGAAAAATTTTACTTTACAGGGGGAAAACCCCAATTTATTTGCCTTACTGTGAAGAGAAAGAAAGTGTAAGACTATAAAGGCACATATGTACCTGCCTATCTATAAATATACTGCTATATACATATGACTTGAAATCACTTGGAACAAAACAAAGCTGGATGTGCTTTGGCTTTACTGCATCAGCTCAAGCCATTTCTTCTGGGTTCTTATCAGGTCACTTTCTGCAGACAATCCCTCTCTTAAATTTCCAAGCATCCAGTGCAATTCTGATTTTTTCTGACCATTTTGATTTGCAAAGGAAGTAGGAAAATGTGCTTCACTGGAGCACCAAACCCCTCCTGGTCTGGGTGTGCTCAGCCCAGTAAAACCCAGCTATTTATGTGCTTCATGGACTGAATTAGTTAAATTAATAATGATTGAAGAAAGGTTAAATAAGAAGGTATTAAACAACAGAAATCAGAATATTCAAGCTTGGGACTTTTGATATAAATTTATGAATTATTGCTTTATGGGATCTGCCTTTTTTTGAGGCCAGAAACACTGGGAGCTTTGAGATGGAAATTTCACCATGGTGTTAAGCCCCTGATTTCAGAGTGCCACCTTATCAGTGACCAATTCCCAGGCATCCACACCCAGAACTGCCCCATTCAGCACTGACTCTGCTGTGGCCAGCACTGATGAAGTTCATCTCACAGAAGCCCTGCTCTGCACAGCCAGGAGGGCACGGAGGGGGTGCTCGCTGCTGACCATCTGTGGCCCAGCTCACCCCTCCTGCCACACAAAATCAGTGTCTGCACACACTCTGGCCCTGCAGGGAGGGAATGGATCCTGCCTGGCTTTCCAAAGCCAGTGTCCAGTGCTCAGGAAGCACAATTAGACATTATTTGTTTGCCTTATCTTCATCCCCTCTTGGCTGTGTCCCAGCAGTGCTGAGGCTCCCAGCTTTGCACGCCATCCTGGGAGACCCCCAGCTGTTCCAGCTGTTCCAGCTGTTCTGCTCTGGGCACTGCACCAACAGCTGTGCAGTGTGCCAGCACGAGGCCCTCACTGGGAGTCAGGATTTCTTTCCCCTCCTGCTGCTTTCAGGGCTGCAATAGTTACAAAAGCCTGTTCACTCCCCTCCCCTGGCTCTCCTCAAGGGGTTCAGCACAGGTGAGGGTTTAATAAATGCCTTCTTTGGGAAAATGGGGGTTGCCTTTCATGGAGGCACTTCATCTATGAAAAACTCTGGTTGAAACTAATTTAATCCCCCAAGTTCCTTCCCACAGTGTCACCAAACCTCATTAGCACCAGTATCTTCCCTTAAAACAGATTTAACCACCTTTGGGACCCCCTGTGCTCCAGAGGTACAATAAGAAGGAATTTCTTCTCTGAAGAATTTGCAATGCAGTGAGAAAAGAAACAAAGAAACAGTAATAGGCAAAACGCTTTGACCAGCAGCAAATCTGTCAGTTGAAGGTTATCCTTCCAAGTCCAGATAAATTCCTTGTCATTTTGGCAGTATTGCTCTGCACAGTTACAAAATTGTCTGTTAGATTCCTTAAAGAAAAACAAGAAAAAGTTTACTCTTTCACAGCTTTCTGCTAACACCAACACTTTGGAGTCACCAACTGGTTTAAATCAAAACCAGATTCTTCAGACTGACTCTAACAGTGTCTGCATACTAAAGTTTAAAAGTTAATTTTAACTTTTTGTTTTAGGTACACTTCTGCCCCAGAGGGGATAATTATTTGTTGGACACAGAGCATTAATTTCTTTCTCTGTTCTTTCTAATGTCCACATTAATACAATACCAATACTAGTTCAGTTTCCTCCACTGCTGTAGTTGTAGTAATTGTTTTCCTAAGCCCAGGCTTCTTTCCCCTCAAGTAGAACAAGTGGGAACTCATTGTGTTCTCAGAATACACAGCACTGCTTTAACAAGCTCATCATTCCCTAAATCAGGTTAGAGTCTCTTTCTCAGCAGGCTGTAACCTTCTGATTTTATTGCACCAGGCTGAAACCATAAATCCAAGAGCTGATGTGATCCATAACACAGGGTTTTCAAGCTCTCCCTCCCCATCATTTGATTCAGCAGAGCGTGGTTTAATTATTCAAATAACAGCGTCAATGCGGCCGCAGTGATTCAGCACTACCTGCAGCACTGCAGCTGCATCCCAGAGCTCAGGTATGCAGGGAACCCAGACTGGCACCACATTTCCTAACCAAGCCATCACTTCACAGCCAGAAGGGATTTCTGCCCTGTATCTGCTCATTTCCTGCTGCCAATGGGGTAAGAACAGCTTGGAGCCAGCTGGGGAGCTCAGTTCCTACACCCAAGTCTTGCTCTGCCTCTGCTCCTTCCCAACCCTTCTCTAGACTTGCAGCCTCCCCTGTATTCCCACTGCCTCGGGTCTGTGGCAAGAACCAGAGCTCGTTTTTTACCATCCCATTAGTCTGTGTTTTTCACAAAGAGGAATTGCTCAGGGAGAAGCTCTAGACCAGGATGAGCTGCCCGGGTGTGAGAAGTGCAAAAGGCTGGAAAACAGCCCCCACCCAGGAAATGGCAACCTTGAGCTTAGAGAGGGAAATTCCTGCTGGTTTTACTTTGAAATCCTGCACGTAGAGGGCTGATTTTGGCCAAAGGGCCAGGCTGCAGGAAGAGCAGTCCTGCCGGGATAAGTGCTGGACAGCACAGGCTGGCAGAAGGCAGGTCAGGAGCTGCAGGACAGGCTGATCCCATCTGCTGCCTCTCTGGTGGACCCTGGCCTCTGTCCACAGAGCAGTGTGTGCATCACAGGAAGGATCTGAGCAGCAGCTTGACTGTGCCAAGCAAAACCTGCCCCTGCCAGGATAAATTTAGCAGATGTGAACCATGACCTTGCATCAGCCAGGGAGCCAGGCACACTCCTGGTGTGAACGGTGACATTCTGGCAGCCTGTCCCTCTGCTGCAGAGGGATGAGAAGGTGCAGGTCCTGTGCTCAGGGAAACTCCTCTAGGACTCCAATAGGATGGAGCATGTGCTCTCTGAGCTCCTTCCCTGCCTGGGTCTGGCTCCATGGGGTGTGGGTCACTGAGCACAGAGCACCTTTCCTCAGGAGCAATCACTGCAGCTCGGGCAGGGCTGGCTGGGAGCAGGGCTCAGATCCTTTCATCATCATCATCCTTTTGATGATGATGATGATGAGCCAGCTGGTTGCCATAAACATGCCCTGGGAATAACAGTGTTTGCATACAGGGGTTCTGCAGTGACTTCTAGCTGGGTTCAAGAACTTTTGTCAGCTTGGTTTTATAAATAACACGAGATTCCTTTCTCACCAGTGTGCTGTGTAAGCAACACATCCACCTTGTGCTGAGGTACATATTGATTTCCACTCCAAAGCTCTGGAAATATGACATGATTCTGAAACAATCCAGATACTGATCAAGCTGTGCTTTATTAGCAAAGTGTTCCACAATCATTGGAGGAACTTTTGCTATTTAACTTGAGAATAAATCATTCTACACAACAGATCATTTGCTATTTAACTTGGGAATAAGTCACTTGACACAATAGATTATTTGATATTTAATGTGGGAATAAATCATTTGACACAATAGATCATTTGCTATTTAACTTGGGAATAGATCATTTGACACAATAGATTATTTGACACAATAATTTGCTATTTAACTTGGGAATAGATCACTTGACGCAATAGATTATTTGACACAATAGATCATTTGACGCAATAGATTATTTCCTATTTAACCTGGGAATAGATCACTTGACACAATAGATTATTTGCTATTTAACCTGGGAATAGATCATTTGACACCAGAAACACTTGGAATCACTGACACCAGCCTGAGCAGAGCTCCCTGGCAAGCACAGCAAGGAGATCACAGGAAATCCTGCAGTTTTGTTGTTTTACCCCCTAGACCTGTTTATAGATTGTTGGAAATCCCAAATTACACACCACAGAAAACAGGCTCAGACTGCTGCCAATAAACTTCCACTTAGAGTCAATCACACCCAGGGCAGAAAATTGGTACCTATCCAATTTCATCCTCACACAGCTGCAGCACTGCACTCCCAACACAATGGGAATAACAGCATTTCTTTCCTCATTGTACTTCAGACTAAGAGGGAATAAAGGGTAAATACCCACTGCAAAGGATATTGGGGTAAATCTCTGGCAACAGGAAACTCATTGGTGGATCAGGTAATGATTCAGAACAAGTTTTCCAAAGCATATATAAATTGTCAATTGTCTTAAGAGGGCAGAAAGGTGGGACACAAATGATCAGCACAGAGCAGACCCTGAAGGAACAAGAGGAGCTCCTTGGTGGTGTCATACGGATATTCAATAATAATAAAGTTTTTCTTTGTCTACACAAAAAAAAAAAAAAAAAAAAAAAGAGTGAGCAGCATCTGGAAAGCAGCATGGATGGATGAGAGAGATATTCAGCAGGGGAAATTCTGATTGAGTCTTCCTGGGCATAACTAAAATTATTGATGCATGTAAAGATATTATTTTCACTAGATGAGATTTATAACTGTTGTAAGTTAAGCTAGTGCTACATATCCCTGGGATCTGATTCTGTTTGTCATCCTAGATGTCATTACACTTTAATTAATCTTTCCTGGCAAACTAAGAGGCTGGGAAATTTATCTCTCTTTATCTTGTCAGTGGCACATATCTCAAGCACATTTAGCTGGAATTCACAACGAGTGAATAAATTGGTTTTTTTGCTGCTCCATCCCTGGAAGAATCCAAGGCCAGGTTGGACAGGGCTTGGAGCTGCCTGGTTTAAGGTGGGTTTAAGGTCCCTTCTACCCAAACTATTCTGGGATTCTGTGAGTGGAAAACAGAAGCCAGGAGGGTTCCCCTGGGCACCTGTTTCCCCTGGCTGTTGAGGGGACTGGGTGAACTGGACTCAGTACTGCTCTTCTTCTCTTTTATTATAAACCTATCTTTTTTTTCCTGTTTAAAGAGAATTTAACAGAAATATCCTAAAATGAGCAATCTCACTGTAGCACCATAAACTCCAGAACATACGAGAACATGAGCCACTCTCTTATACACCAGAGGGGGATAATCAAAAGGAAGCTTGAATTTTTTTACTATTTCTGGTGGTAGAGGAGTTTGAAACAACTCCTTTGCTTCTTTGAGGTAATTTATAAATCTAAGAAACCACTCAATATTTCAGGCACCAGGCTCAGTCTATATCTTTTTACACACAAAATATTGTTTCATTCATTGCTGAGCCAAATGCTCATTTCATACAGAAGATCAATACCAGGCACTCATTTTATTACATTTATATCATAGATTGTAGAATTTCTGCTGGAGGCAAGTTCCATAAATCCTGATAAATTCTTGCTTTGTTGAAAAGTAAATCTGCAGGATGAATAAAGTATAAAGAGTTACATACTCACTGCTGGGCCTGTCATAGCTGCTCTCCCATCAAAGTCAGTGACAGGTTGATTACAGATTGATGTCAGATGGTTTGGTTGAAAAAGCCCTCCTGAAATATGCTGTGGTCAGTTCTAAATAAAACCTCATCTTCCCCTCTTGCTCACAGTCAGCACCACTGCAGCAGAGGGAGAAAAAGCTCTGTGAAAATTTAACGCAAAGATCTGGAAATAAACCCCCAGAATTCTGCTCTAGTTAATGGTGAGGTGAAGGGAGGGAGTTTGTTGTGGTTTGTGTTGGCAGGTGCTGAGCACTAGAATATCCCAATGGGTCTGGCTTGTTCAGAAAGAGGAATTGTGCAGAAGTTGCTGTGGCACAGAGAGTTCTTTATCTGCCATTTAGGCAAAATAAAAAAAAAAAAAGGTTTGCATGGATCAGGGTATTTGGGCTGTGCTGAAAGTAACTAATGGGAATGTGGTGGCAAAATCAAATTGAAGTCTCCCACTGACACAGGAGCATCAGTGTTTTGGTGAGAACAGAGCTTTGAAGTCAGCGTGCTCTGCCTGTTCTTTGGACAGCAGTTCTGAGAGCAACATAAAACACTGAGCTGTAAAAATCCTCAAAACTACTGGGAGAAACAGAAATTGGCTTTGGTGCTTGACATTTCCTCCCCCACCCCATCTTATTTCAATATTTGCTGCTTTTGAACAGGGTATTCAAAAGGATGAAGAATGTTTGAAGAGACTGACATTAGAGAGTGATATTCTATATAAATCAAGTCAGGTACATTCCATAATATATACAAATGTTCCTAATATATAAAACATTCACATGCAAACTCTTGGGATGAAATCCATCTCCCCATGTGAAGGCAATGAGCATGTTCTCATTATGCTGACAGCATAAATTGCCTTCACTAAGTGAATATAAATTTCCATAGGGAATGCTGAAGTTACTGAGGGTGGCAAGAATTAAAAATCTCCCAAACAGTCTCTATACACCTTGAAATTTCATGCTCAGTTCAAAGGACAGCCTACACCTTAATGGTTAAACCTTCCAGGTTTAAACCTGGAAGCAGCAAGATTTAACCAGGTTAAGCAAAATTTCTTTTCTTCTATTTCCTAAGAAAGGAATAGGGAAAACACCATGATGATCTGAGAGCAACGTCACCTGCAAATGTCTAAAGGCAAAAAAGTAACAAATGTGCTGGAAATTCAGCCCAGCTAACAAAAAATTAAATAAATCTTGATGGGAGCGATGAATAATTCAGAGGCCCCATCACTGGAGTGACCAGAGGCAGGTTTGTGCAGAGTCCAGGCTGCCCTGTACTAATAATTCAGGGCTCAGAAAGAGTGAGCACTGCACAGCACAACTGCTGATGGCAGGCACTCTCATCAAGCCCAGTCAGCAGCTCTGCAAACATCAATGTGCTCCAGCCCTGACTGCAAATGGAGCCACAGCCTGACCCTGCATGCAGAGCCCTGGCAGGGCTGATGAAGCTTCTGTGGTGTTTGTTTTTAGGGGTAAAATATGGACCCAGCAGCTTACTGTGCAGAAAGGAGAAATCCCCCAATGGTGCTAGAGAGCTAAATTGTTCTGAGGGTTGGGCAGGGTAAAACTCACTCCTGAGGGGGAACCTCTGCTGGCCAATTCTGTAACACAAAAAGACTTGTTACTGCCAAGTGCAGCAGAAAGTGGGAAATATTGAGTGTTGTAAAAAGTCTGCCGTGGCTCCATTTTCTTCATGTGGGAAAATTCAATATTTCATTCACACAACTCATTTTATACAGTTGTTACAGACCTCGTGGGCAACTTTATTTGCTGATAACTTTCATGTCAATTAATGTATTGGTTAGTAAAAGGTATTTTACCTGTCCATCAAATCTCTCTATCCTTGAATTGTTTACATATTTTCTTCACCGATTCTCATGGGACAGATCTCATTGTTTATACAGGTGCACTTGTTTTTCACCCTAGAAATAGATTGTTGTGTTAACAAAATCTCATTTTCAAGATGTTTTCACAGGAGAACTTGCAAAGTACTTCGCTGCATTTAGAAGTGACAGGCTAGCTATTAATTTAATAGGGCAGGAGTGATTTTATGAGGCCTTTCTTTTATAATTTTTCTACCTGCCTGTGACATTCAGGCCTTACAGGACTTTATCCATAGATGGGTTTCATTCCAGTAGGTTGGAAGAAGCAACAGAGGAAAATGAGTCAGGTAGGCCTCAAGGCCTACCTGACCAATGAGGCCTGGCCATGACCAGTGAGGCAAATGAGCTATTTTGTGTTTTGTTCAGCTATTTTGTGTGCTCAATATTCTCTGTGGAACTGAAGGACAGCTGCCACACTACCTGTGAGCTGGCTTTGTTTATCTCTGCTGCCAGTGACTCAGGCAGATCCATATTGCTTCTCCCTCAGCGTTTTTGGACGCTGGTTCCCAGACTGTTCTTTTGTTTATTTCCCTCTCTGTTTTGTGGCAGGGTGAGTGTTCCCAGAAGTGCTATTACATCTTCGTCATCGAGACCATCTGCGTGGCTTGGTTCTCCCTGGAGTTCTGCCTCCGCTTCATCCAGGCCAGGAGCAAGTGTCAGTTCTTCAAAGGACCCCTGAACATCATCGACTTCTTGGCCATCTCCCCTTACTACGCCTCCCTCATCTTCTCCGAGGACGACTCCAGCGAGGAGGAGGACAGGCCGAGCAGCAACACGTACCTGGAGAAGGTGGGCTTGGTGCTACGGGTTTTACGTGCCTTGAGGATCCTGTACGTCATGCGCCTGGCCCGCCACTCCCTGGGCCTGCAGACCCTGGGCCTCACCGTGCGCAAGTGCACGCGGGAGTTCGGGCTGCTGCTGCTCTTCCTGTGCGTGGCCGTCACCCTCTTCTCCCCCCTGGTGTACCTGGCTGAGAACGAGTCGGGCAGGGTGCTGGAATTCACCAGCATCCCCGCCTCATACTGGTGGGCCATCATCTCCATGACCACCGTGGGCTACGGGGACATGGTGCCGCGCAGCGTGCCGGGCCAAATGGTGGCTCTGAGCAGCATCCTCAGTGGGATCCTCATCATGTCCTTCCCCGCCACCTCGATATTCCACACCTTCTCCCACTCCTACTCCGAGCTGCGCAAGCAGCACGAGCGGCTGCAGTCGCGGCTGAGCCGGGCCAAGAGCGCCAACCGCACCGGGGAAAGCGACACCTTCAATGAGACAGACAGCCTGATCCTGGAGGGACAGGCCTCCCCCATCAAGTACATCTACACGGGGAACTGAGCCTGGAGACCCCATCAAACACATCTACACGGGGAACTGAGCCTGGAGATCCCATCAAACACATCTACAATGGGAACTGAGCCTGGAGACCCCATCAAACACATCTACATGGGGAACTGAGCCTGGAGACCCCATCAAACACATCTACACGGGGAACTGAGCCTGGAGATCCCATCAAACACATCTACACAGGGAACTGGGCCTGGAGATCCCATCAATACATCTACACAGGGATCTGGGCCTGGAGATCCCATCAAATACATCTACACAGGGATCTGGGCCTGGAGATCCCATCAAACAGATCTCCACAAGGATCTGGGCCTGGAGACCCCATCAAACACATCTACACAGGGAACTGAGCCTGGAGATCCCATCAAACACATCTACACAGGGATCTGGGCCTGGAGATCCCATCAAACACATCTACACGGGGATCTGGGCCTGGAGATCCCATCAAACACATCTACACAGGGAACTGAGCCTGGAGATCCCATCAAACACATCTACACGAGGATCTGGGCCTGGAGATCCCATCAAACACATCTCCACAAGGATCTGGGCCTGGAGACCCCATCAAATACATCTACACAGGGATCTGGGCCTGGAGATCCCATCAAACACATCTACACAGGGATCTGGGCCTGGAGATCCCATCAAACACATCTACACAGGGAACTGAGCCTGGAGATCCCATCAAACACATCTACACGGGGAACTGAGCCTGGAGATCCCATCAAACACATCTACACAGGGATCTGGGCCTGGAGATCCCATCAAACACATCTACACAGGGAACTGAGCCTGGAGATCCCATCAAACACATCTACACTGGGAACTGAGCCTGGAGATCCCATCAAACACATCTACACAGGGAACTGAGCCTGGAGATCCCATCAAATACATCTCCACAGGGATCTGGGCCTGGAGATCCCATCAAACACATCTACAAGGGGAACTGGGCTTGGAGATCCCATCAAATACATCTACACAGGGAACTGAGCCTGGAGATCCCATCAAACACATCTACACAGGGATCTGGGCCTGGAGATCCCATCAAACACATCTACACAGGCAACTGAGCCTGGAGATCCCATCAAACACATCTACACAGGGATCTGGGCCTGGAGATCCCATCAAACACATCTACACAGGGATCTGGGCCTGGAGATCCCATCAAACACATCTACACAGGGAACTGAGCCTGGAGATCCCATCAAACAGATCTCCACAGGGATCTGGGCCTGGAGACCCCATCAAACACATCTCCACAGGGATCTGGGCCTGGAGACCCCATCAAACACATCTACACGGGGAACTGGAGCCTGGAGATCCCATCAAATACATCTACACAGGGAACTGAGCCTGGAGATCCCATCAAACACATCTACAGGGGGAACTGGGCCTGGAGATCCCATCAAACACATCTACACGGGGATCTGGGCCTGGAGATCCCATCAAACACATCTACACGGGGATCTGGGCCTGGAGATCCCATCAAACACATCTACACAGGGATCTGGGCCTGGAGATCCCATCAAACACATCTACACAGGGATCTGGGCCTGGAGATCCCATCAAACACATCTACACGGGGATCTGGGCCTGGCCTGGGCTGCTCCCAGAACCACAGACAGAAACATGCACATCAGCAAAACACACAAAGCAAATCTACAGCACAGGTTCCAGTGCTATCCTCTCTCCTGGCATAGGTATAAGCAGCAGCCAACCCAACAGAGCCAGCTCCAAAAAATCCCCGTGGAGCTGGAGGTTGGGAGAATGTATAAAGTCAGAGTTTATTCAGTGATAAATGCTCGTTCTTCTCCATGACTACTAAGAGTAAACTTTGTCTCTACCACTCATGCATCTTGCTGAATACCTAACACTGAATGAGTAACAAACAAACCAGCTTCTGTTGGCACAAACACACTTGTTATTCGATTTGCCTTTGAGTTTCCAGTGTTCGTGCAATGAATTTCCTGAGCCAGGCGTTAGGACAAATTCTTTCAGGGCTACACACCAGTGTGGTTATCCACAGCTCATCCACCAGGCACAGACACAAATCCAAATTCTGTATTTAAAGCCAGTAACAAGCTTAAAATAAACTAAAACTGCTGTATGTGACAGCTTTCAAAGTTTGCCTGTAGCCAGATGATCAATCTGTACCTAACAAATTGCACTGCTTTGTATAAAACACTGTTTGCAAGAGCATTTGCTTGAAATGCAGTTGTGGTCTGCAGACTGTAAACATATCATACTAGACAGCAAAAGTCTTCAAACTTCTTTTTCATATAATTATTTAAAATAAAAATGAGGAATAAAAAAAAGAAGCCCGAGCTTACTGACCATGTCAAAAAAGCCTTGGTGTTATATTTTGTGTTGTGTGGTGATGGTTTCTCTGGAAGAAAGATAAAAAAACCAGGCTTCTTGAAAATGTGAAAATTGGTTTCTGAAAATGTGAAAGTTCTTCTTCTAAGAAGAATCCAAAGGTATAAATAATAAAGAGTGAGGGGAATGACTGCCAGAGAGGCAGTGGGAGTGATTTTCTGGTGGAAATGGAAGATGCCCCTTATGGGATACCCATGTAGAGCCAGAAGGAATCAAGAGGGCTTTGCAGAGGTCAGCAATCTCCTTTAAGGACAGACTGGGTGGTTTTGTACAAGTTGAGCCTTTGATGGTGTGAAGGTGCTCAGTGAGTTCCATGCAGGTCACAGAGGCCAGGTGTGCACACCTGTGTGTTCAGGGCCCTCCTGATCCCCACAGGCTCTGACACGCTGAATTTCGGGAATGTATTTAGGCACTGAGATTAATCAAGGCCTAAATTAGTTTTTAATCAGATTCCCAGCTTTCATTACTCCATTTCTTAAATCTTGCCAAGGTCCCCATGTCCTTGTGACGGGGCAAAGCTCAGTGAGTGAACATTCCCCAGGGCCAGCCCTTATCAGGCACCCCTCCTGCCCAGCCTGGGGCCATTGGGGACACTGGCAGGCACTGCCCCATCTCCCAGCTGGACATGAAACCCAGCCCCTGCAGGGTTCTGCAGCTTCCTGCAGGCATGTGGGAGCTGAGCTGCTCCCCTCCCTGCTGCACAGCTGAAGTGGAGAAAAGCACAGTTGTTGGCACCACTGGGATGGCGTGACTGGAATTAATCTCTTGGGTTTATCTTGCTATTGACCTTATGATTCAAACCAGAGAAACTGCAGGGGATTATTCACAGGGATGTTCCAACAAGAGGAACAAGTTAGCTTTAGATGACAAGCATTTACATTTGCCCCATTAAATATGCAATTTCTGCTGGTTTATGCACAGGTCCATCTGATTTTTTTATTTTTCTCTTTTTTTTTGGCTGGCAATTCTCTCCAGTAGGTCCAGTGAGATGTTAAATCAGAAAAAAATCCTGGTCTGGACTATGAATCAAACCTCCCCAGGGTCCTGTGCATGGTGATGGCACCTGCATTTCTCTGGAGATTCTGCCCCTTTGGTCTGTCAGGGCCAAATCCAGGGCTTGCTCCTGATCACTGCTGGGACACAAATCCTGATGCAGAATTGCTGCACCTTTTAAGAAAACACTTCTCCCACTGACACACACTTTGGACACACAAACAATCAGGTGGAGCAGCTGATTTGTTTTTTCCAAGTAACAATTTCCTTATTAGATCAGGAGTTAGTTCAACATGGTTGCACACAAAATTAGCCCAGCACACGGCTCTAAAAATGTAGATATCTGGTGAAATATTGGGGGTTTTACTGCTCAGATGCTTGCAACAGCTCCATGTCCAACAGGTTCTGTGATGTGGCTGGGACTGTGGACAGTGACAGAAATCCAAACCCTTACTCAGTCTAGTGTGAGCTCCAAAACACAACCCAAGAATTGCTGAGTCACAGAGTTCAAACAACAAACAAAAAACCAACCAACCAACCAAACAATTTGGACCATCACTCCTATTTCTGATTTCAACTTAAATCTCCTCTAATAGCTGGGTCTGGGCTGCACCAGCTCCCACAGAAAACAAGTCCTGCATGATTCATGGTGTTACAGGGGAGGGGAAAATATGTTAGGAGGAACATTTAGTGCCCGTGTAACTCAACTGAGTAACACATTCAGAACAAGCAGTTACAATTAGCAGATGCTGTTGTTGCCAAGATGGAATCATTTCCTAACCAGATTTAATTAAAAGAGCAGTTGAGCTGCCTGGCACCCAGCTTTCCTGGCCTCAAAGCCTTTCCCCTGGACTTACATCCTAAACCAGCAGAGGGACAGCACCCATCACCCAGGGGATCCCCCTCGTGCAGCCCTCACCCATGCACTGCATCTCTCTCAAAGCTTCTAATTGCTGCTCTGGCACAGTAACACCTCCTGGAAAAAGCCTGCAAAAACCCCCAGCCTGCTGCTTTCTGGGGGAAATCGGGAATTTATCCTGCTCTGCAGCCCAGCCTGGGCGAGTCCTGTGAGAACACAACACAGGATGCTCCCACCTGGTCTGAGCTGGACCCAAACCACAGAGAATGGCTTTTGATCAGAGGCTAAATGCAAATTTTCTGTGATGTTGAAATCCCACCGAGGGGTTGAGAGGTTTTTTTCTGCCCTAACTCTCATTTCCTCAGGGGTTCTGCAGCCTGTTCCAGATCTCTCTGCAGCCCTGGCACCTACCAGCTCTCCTCCAGCTGTTTCTCCTCTGTGACTTTCACCAGTTCCTCTGGTACAGAAGCATTACATAAGATGGCCATGTTATTATCCCAGTAATAACCTTCCTTTAATTTCATAGGTTCTGTATTTTATTATTTCAGCCCACCATTAGAGCTCCTGAAGTTTGCTTTTCACCTGTCTTTGCATCCAGCCACTAACATTCATAACACAAAGCTACCAGGTTGGTTAAGCCACAAATTCATTGAGGGAGCAGTGTTTTATTTTAGGAGCAAATTGTAAAAGAATTCAGGGACTGCACTGCATATGCCATGCATTAATTATAGCACAACTATTTAAAACTTGCAATGGTCAACAATTTTATTTCAAACACACCCAAACAGAGTTGTGCAGTTATTTTGATCAATTAAGCACATCTACTGACAGAAATTACACTCAGCATGTCCCTGCTGGTTTTTTTTTCCCCATGAAAGATTTTCTCCCTCTTTTTTTGGTTCAGAAAATTATTTTAATACATTGCAGTAACCTATAAATAATGATGAAAACCTAAAAGGTCAAGGAGAGGAAGAAGTACAGCACATTCCCAGCTTTTACTTCTACAAGTAATAAATTATTGCCAAGTGTTGAATTTAAAACTGATAAAGGGCTGATATAAAAGTCATATTTCCTAAGTGCAGTCCAGTTTCTGCATGGTAAAATGAAGATATTCCAGCCCATTTTACTGAAAGGGTTGAATTCCTTCCTGTGAACTTTTTGTTTTGGTAGCAATGGGGCTTTCCCCCCTTCCCAAGTGCCAGCCATGGCACAAGACCCAGCAAAGCCCTGAGGAACAGGCTGCAGATCTGCTGGGCAGGCTCCAGTTCCTAATTTGCAATATTAGTGTGAAACCTAATGCTCTGGGTTACTTTGGCTTGTTCCTGGATGACTAAAATGATGCTCACAAGAAAAAGGTGAGAAGAACTGAGGTGTTTCCCCTCCTCCTGTGCTCCTGTCTTTATCATTTCACTTCTGACAGGAGACAGCTCTCAAAAAACCTATTTTCCCCAAAGTTTTGTGTTCCTGTAGCTCCCTTATGCTCCCAGAGGGGGAAGAGCCTGACCCAAAGCTCGTGCACAGTAAGAAAAATCTGCAACCAGAACAGCATCCCAGGAGCTCCCACAACCATCCAAGCCTGGATTAGCAGCACCAAGGAGCATTTTAGCAGATTATTCCAGCAGATTCAGCAAGGGGGATAAAAATCCAACTCAGATTTCATTATTTTCATACTCAATTCCTGCCATAACTGCTGCAGCTGGAAAAATCAAGCACTTCTCTAAAAGGGAAGGGCTGTAGAAGACCCTTCAGCTGTTTCTCCTCTGAAAGTTACAGCCTGTTATACCATCAATAATAAAACATAATCATCCTGAAACAACACTTCAGATTTTAATGAAAAGCTCTACTGCTTCATACCTGGAAAGTTTTGCTTTAAAAAGTCATTTAGGATTTAATATATTAGCACAGAACTTCAGACATGCATGTAATTAAGTCATAATGTCTTCCAAAATTTCTTTTTTTCGTTCCAGTTCTAATGTTCAGCCAGATATTAACCAGTCAGATGAGCCAACAGCTTTTGTTTCAGCTTCTTCAAAATAATTCCACAGTTTTCAAGAGGCTGCTCTCAGTAAGAACAAATGGACCAATACAGAATTTTCCTGCTGCCCGAAGCTCAAGCAGATGAGGAACAATGAATGTTGAACTCGAGGGCAGTGAAGGCTCTGTGAGAACCCAAGGATGTTTCACTTTATTTCACACAGACTGCAGGAGCATTTGCTGATGTTCCAGGCCCTCATCCCTCCCCAGGCAGTCAGGACACAAGTTAAATCCTTCCCTGATTCCATGGCTTCTCTTGTTTTCACCTGCCCACAGCAGGGATTGTTCCTTTGCTCTACAAAGTTAAAGAAATTTCTTATTAAAATTCATCACCTTAAAGGTAATATGTGAGAAATGCTAAAGATAATTGGGTTGCACTCGTGGATAAAGAATATTAATAAAATGAAGAAAGTGCTTTTATGTGCTTCAACCAACAGCTCTTGTACTGCCCTTTCAGTGTGTTGCACCCTCATTTAAGAAAATAGACATTAAAATTTTCTAATTAAAGTTTCATCTGCAAATCCCTGGTTTTGAACTATCTTCAGAGCAACAAAGCAGGTAACAATCCTAAGTTTATGCCTCAAGGATCTGATTTTCCAAATCATTTGTGTTTGCATTGGTGTGATGTTTTACTTTCACCTGACTGTCCCAAAGCTTCCTGAGCTCTCTTGTTCCACACCAAATTAGTCAGAGATCTCCTGCCTCTGAGAGACTTTGAGGAGAATTTCACAGAAATCAGCTCAGCTCAAAAACAACAAAGTCCAGGAAATGTCAAAGCTTCTGAGAGACAAAAAGCTACGAGCTCATGATGAAAGAAAAAACTCTTACACACTTCAGCAAAGATCCATGCACACATTCCTCAGCACAATTACTATGGTTTTTAGAGGATATTTTTAGGAAAGTGAGGGTGAAACAATACATTGAATCTGTAATTCCCAGCCAGATCCAAGGGTTCATACCTTGAATGAGGCTGGCAGGATTTAGAGCAGTCATTTCCAGAGCTGATCAAGAAAGAACTATCAGCTCATTAGGGTGTGAGTATGCATGCTTAAACAAATTAAACTCATTTCATGCTGATAAAAAGATAGCTGAGGAAAACTGAAGGTCAAAGAGATTTATCCCATAAGGGATTCAGAGTTTGAGAAATGTTCCAACAGAATTTAGAACTCCAGAAATTATGCATTTCTGAATAAAACTGTAACAAGGGTCCATTTCTTTGTGTTATTACACAAGTGGGATTAAAAAAGAAACCCAACCCAAAACATCAATAAAAACACACAGAAATGAATCTTCAGGGCAAGGATATTGAAGAGAACACTACATAGAAGAAAAAGAAGTTTCAAATTATCTCCCAAAAGAGCAAAAATATGTCAGTAGATAAATTTGCTGGGCTTTAATCCTATTTATTGAAATAACAGCAAATTAAAGGCCCATTTTTGCAGGTTCTGGGATAATTCCTGTGCTAAGTGCTTC
Organism: Serinus canaria; assembly: GCF_022539315.1. NCBI lineage: Eukaryota > Metazoa > Chordata > Aves > Passeriformes > Fringillidae > Serinus > Serinus canaria. The sequence continues at coordinate 17,370,779 of NC_066325.1, read as the reverse complement.
CAGCTTTTTGAAACTCTACAGAGCTTCAATCACCCAGCACACTGAGATCTCTAAAAAGTGCAACTAAATATTATGATAAGGTAGTTAAATTTTATGCTTGACTATATTTCATTTTATCTGAGTAGCACAGATTCCAACAGATGATTCTCCCTGCCTGCCTCTGTCTCCGTGTGGGGCAGCAGAGACAGGAAGAGAAGCAGCCCAGATGTGGTGGAAGTGTGTCCTACTAAAATCCAGATGTTCAGTCCAGCTGAGCCCAGTGCAGCTGGAGGCTGTGAGCAGCCTGATGTGGCTGCTGTGTGTTCACTGCTGTCCTCAGCTGCTGCAGTGAGGTACAAAAATCACAAAGAAAACTCCATAAAATCAGGCCTGCTCTGGCTGGCCTGTCATTTCTTCCAAGGAAAGCTGGCACTGTGCAGGCTCCCAGGGGAAAGCAATCCTGGTGTGAGCAGTTCATTAACATAACAATCTATCCCTGCGTAAAAAACAAACTTAAACTGGTTTTGTACAGATAGAAAAATCTCTCACAAACAACTTTTCCTGCACATGCACACCAGGGGTTTGAGTGACCAATCCAGAATAACAATTTGTTACTGATCAATAAATTAATTGGCAAGAAAGCTCCTGACCAATTGGAGCCCCACACCAGGGCTGTAAAACTGGATAAAAAGGAGTTTTGTGAATAAAGAATGGGCTTTTTCCACCATGAAGGAAACGGAGTCTGTGGGATTTATTCCCATACTCATCCTCCCCTGAGGGATTCGGAAATGTAGAAAACATCAATCAGGGAGCTGAATCAAGATCTTTCTTTAAGCACCAAGATCAACTCTCCAGGCTCACAAGTTTTGTTAGGCTGAGAGTCCTGCAAGCTGTTCACAAGATTTGCAAACCCAGGCACGACCTCAAGCCTTTGAATTCCATTTTTATCTTGTAGTGTAATTTTACAGACTGCATATATCCAATGATTACACAGAACAAGTGACTGAATATACTGACTGCATATATCCAGTGATTACACAGAACAATCTCAAACTCTTCCATTTCCAAAAGGGAGGGAATTTCATCAGGTTTTCCAGGATTGATTCTGGTGGGAAAGAGGAATTAAAAATCCCATGGAATTCTTGATTTGTTCTGTTTCCAACAAAGAGAAAAAAGGTCCACCAGCAGCAAAGAGCATCCCAGCCTGTAAACCATTAGGCAATGGTTGTGTCCCTGTGTATGAGGCAATATATTCCATTTATAACTACAAGGAGGTGCTGAACCTGCTCCTCAAGGGCACGTTCAGTCTGAGAGAGAAATTGGCACAGACAGAGCTGTTTGCTGGCTCAGCTCTGGCTAAAAAGCACCACTGAGGACTGCCAGTATTTATGTGATCCTCCTGTTTTATTCAGAGAGCAGGAAAACACAGCCAAAAAGCCCTGGACCAGCACCCTGAACAAGGCAGGTACAGCACTCATTTCTCATAACTGATTTTCTGCTGAATAATCAAGCTTATAATAGTTTGGGAAGCTTTCTTCCAGTTCTCCCCTCCTGTAACCTCCTCTCACCTGAGCTTTGCTCTGCATGGTCCCCAGGAGAAGCCAGAACAAATCTCTGAGCTCCTTTGCACGACAGAGTAGCAGAAGCCACAGAAGCCTGAGCACATTTCCAAGCTCAGCAGAGCACTGCACTCATTCCTACCTAGAGCCATCGTTCACCAGGCTGAGATTTTACAGCTGCTGAGGCTCTGAGAGCTGTGAAATGAACAATAAAAGACTTTGGGTAGCTTAGCATGAAGGCAAGATTGCAAATTAATGTTAAATTTTATTCAGGTTTATCCAGAGGCCAGGAATGGATCCTGCTGTTAAGGGACAAAAGAAAAAAATGTTTAAAATTTGACTCACAGGGACCTACAAGGAGTCCAGCTCTGAAGTGAATGGGGATCAATCCCACCCCCTTGGATCAGTATCATCACCCAGAGAACAAACTGAGGGAAATGCAGAGCCAGGTGTGTTTATTCCATTTATCACCCACAGAACACCAGCTGCCTGCAGTGTTTGCCCTCAGCTGCACCTGGAGGGGTTCATCCCCAGATGGCTGCTGGAGTTGAGGGCTAAAACTCACCACCCAAAGCATGATTTACCCCAAGACATCTCCTGCTCCAGCTCCCACCCAGGTGGCATCAGGCACATTCAGAGCCCAGGGCTCCTGTTGGAACAAAAGCTGTAAATAGGATAGGAAGGGACAGGGATGGTGTTCAGCTCCCAAGGTAAGGATTTGGGGCAGCTCTCAGCACCCTGGACCTCAGGCCTGATTTTCCTCCCCATTCAGATCATTCAAGCCTGATTAATTAAAGCCTTTTTGTGTCTCAGGGCAGAGATAACTTGTGTGCAATGTTTTCTTGCAGCACTCAGAAGAAATACCTGAAACAAATAACACTGGTTCTGACTTTAAAGATTGAGACAGAACACCCAGCTCATTTCCTCCAGCCTGAATTCTCCAGAGAAAATATGATTTTTTTTGCCCTTCTGCCAGCAGCACAGCAACCCCAGGTGTCAGAATTCCCCATGAAGGCCAAACTGTCCCTAATAATTTATAATAATTCTGGCTGTCCCCACCCCGAGCCTGATTAATTAACTCAGAGATGTCTCTTCTCTTGTTGGGGATCTCTGTAAAGGAACCAAAAGGCAGAAGGAAAAGGGAAAAGCTTCAGCTGGCACTCATCCAAAGCTCTATATTTATGTGAAGATAATCTCCTCAGGGAGGAAAAATGGCCCAGTAAATTCCCCAGGACACAGCCCAGCAGCAGAATGCTGTGCTTGGGGTGTTTTGCCCCTGTTTAGAAGAGTCAGGGTTTGTCACACACTTTGTCCTGTTCCCTTTCACACTTGAGAGGCATCAATTGCAGAGAAGCTCTGGCCCAGGCTCCTTCACAAAGGATTCACTCTGACAGCAGCAGACACACTTGGTTATGGATGTGTGCCATTCCAGGGTGGAAGCTCCAGCTCAGAGCTGAAAAGCTGCCTGGCAGCTCCTGGTGGAACAAATTGCCTCTCTTTTCATGGATGGGAACAAGTGGACCAAATTACAGAAGTATTAAAAATCAGTCAAGTATTTCATCATCTACAAATGCAAACACAATGTGTGCAAGCTGAGAGAAAGGCAAACAAATTACTCCTGAAAAGGTGGGCAGGGAGGAGGAACAGAGTGAATTGATCTTTAGACCTCAGCCTTTCCTCTGCAGATAAATCTGGGCTGAAATTAAACCAGATTAAAAACCTAACCACAAAGCCAAAGGAGAATTCAAGTCAGTCATGTCAGAGCAAACACGATTTTGGTCATCACCCCAACCTGGCCTGTAGATTTTTGTTTCACATTTCTGCTGAAGTGACAGAGTCAAAGTCTGACCTGGGCTCACTCTTACTCAGATTTTCCCCTGGCTGTGTCACCTGTAGATGGGATGGTGGCTGCTCACAGGAGCTGCCAGGCCATGCAGAGGGTGAAGAAGGCAGGGTGATTGATTTTCTTTTCTCAAAACATATTTCCTCATATCATCAGAAAACATTAATGACATTCTGCAGACATTTTTCAATCTATATTTTTTTTTTCTTTTTACAAAACAGACATTTTCTTCCAAGTACAACAAATGTTGATTTATGTGAAGTGAGATCAGAACTTTATATATAAAGACCTTTCTAGATAAAGACCTCCTTTCTATATAAAGACCTCCTAAAATTAACAGCTTTTCTTTTCTTACTTGTTTAGTGATGAAGTGGAAGGGTGGACCTTTGGTCTGCTCTAAGAGAATATAAAATAAAACACAGTAAGAGCTGGCCATCTATGAGAAAGATGCCTGAAAAAAATAACTGGAATATATAATTAGAGTATTTACTGGGAAAAAAAAAAGGAAAAACCTCTTTACTTTTTTTTTTTTTTTTTTTTTTGGTGTAAAAGCAGAAAGTTTAGCTCCAGCTTTTAGCTGGCAGCTAAAAGTAAAACACCAATTGTTCCTTAGGCTGAATTATCACTACATGTTTCATAAGGATTAAGTGGTGTGTTGTTATTAGAGTAGTCAGTGGTTCAGGATGCCAGGAGATTGGAAGATTAAACAAAAGCTAATCTCTAGGAAAGTAGGACGAGATGCTTTGTTTCTTTTTCAGGAAAAAGGATTCCCAAAGCTGGCTTGGTAATGTGACTTTATTTTCACAGCAATAACTTTCCTAACAGACTCCAAATCACAAGGTAGATCTGTTTAATTGTACTGCAAAATTCGAATTTCTGTGCATGTTCCATTTCAAAGCCAAAGGTATCAACAGCACCATTGCCAGGGTGTTTTGGCCAAAATGCACCTGCTTATATTTGGTAGATGGGGCTGAGAGTCCTTCCACACACAGCACATCTCAAAAACCACAGAGTCAGAAAGTTTTACTGACATTCCCTGTGGGATCTGCAGGAATTGCTGGGAAATCCAAGGAAATGGCAATTCTAGCCCCAGCTGATGGAAACCAGCCTAGCCCCACTGAAATAAATCAAACCAAGCTTAGATTGGGTGAAAACCTCCTGGAATGAGCTGTGTGAGGGGGCTCTGTGCTGCTCCCTTTGAGGGGACAAGAACTGTGACAAAACCACACCTCATTTTTAACAGGCGACAACCCCAACCCCACTGAAATGATGAAATGATGGAACAGGAATGATTTCCATCCCAGCAGCTGCCCTCATTCTGTGGTTCAGGTCTGCTTCTCTGCCTGCTCAGTCATTTGAATTTGCATTAAATTATCAATTAGTTTGACACCGATTCTGTTGTATTTTGTATTTTTGAGCTCACCCTTCACTGGAATAAAGGAGCTGAAGAATTGACTATTGCTGTCAGGGCTTCTGGAGTGATGTAACAAAGTGTTTTGATAACTAAACACCCATCAAGAGTTAGAGTTATGGTGGCAATTCTTAGTCTTCCTGAGACAGCTGGAAATTGGAAGAAGCAGAATCTGGAGAATTTTATGATCCTTTTAGTGAACATAAATTAGATATGAAAAATAATTTTCTGCATACTGATCTACAGTTACTTGAAAATTCAGGCTTGAGAATAGGGATAATTCTTCCAGAGGCAGACTGATTGTTTTTCTGGAATCAGCTTGGTTCCCATTCCATTACAGCTCCATGGTGGGCACATTCCTACCCTGAAAGCACTGAGGATTTCTAATGCACTTTTGTCTCCCCACACAGTTAAATGCCAAAAGAAGTTTTTCTGTTTGCAGGAACTGGTTGGGACGTGAAAACACTCCCAGGAGGACAGCAATCCATCAGGAGTGCCCAGCAGGGCCTGGAGAAGGAAATATCACAGACAAAAATCAGTGGCACATCCTTCCAGCAAAACCCAAACTCAGTCTGACACAACTGGAGGCTTTTGGAGTAGATCTGTCTTTCCTGTCCTTCCAGCTGCTGGAAAATTTGGGTCTTATTCACCAGCCTTGAGAGATAACAACAACAATGTCAGTAATAATAACAATAGTAACAACAACTGTAATATTAATAATAATATTATTATTATTATTATTATTATTATTATTATTATTATTATTATTATTATTATTATTATTATTATTATAATATTTATTCAGCTTTTTGCCCCAGCCTTTAGAGATAATAATAATAACAATAGTAATAATAACAGTAGTAATAATAACAACAATAATATTAATTATTATTAAAAAATTAAATTGAAAATCAGCGGCACATCCCTCCACCCAACCCCAAACTCAGTCTGACACAACTGGAAGCTTTTGGAGTAGATCTGACTATAAAAAAGATAAAACAAAAGCCAACAACATGCCCTATAACTCAGTTATTTGGGCCCCAAATTGTTGCTGTTTCCATTAATCCCTGGTGATTTTGGGATTTAAAAGCCTGGACTACAGTTTGTGAGTGTTACTCAGGATGAGGGGCATTAATAAGGCTCAGTCTGAAAGGGCGTGAGAAGTCAAAAAGGCTGAATTTTATTCTTTTGCCTCTGTCAGAGGTGCCAAGAACAGGGTGATTCTGCACTCCCTCTACCAAATGGACACAGGAGGAATTTCAGCTCTCCCCTTGTGAATGATTGATTACTCTCCCTGGTTTCTAATTTTTTCCTGAGTAAATATTTCAAGTCCTGGTCTTGATGTGGTAAAATAAATCATGATATAATTATACCTCGCCAGAAAAAAAGAGCATGGATTTATTACTTCTGATAAGCAGCCTTGTAACAAGAGAAACCTGAGCCAGACAAACAAATTTACAGTTTCTAGGCATGCATTTCATTCCAGATTAAAATGGCTAAAGCCAGAATTCAAACCTGATCTACCTGATTCTGGGAGATTAGCAGGTTTATCTGGCACAGGATCCTGGAGCAGGATTGTTCCTTTGGAAGGCAGCTGCTTTCAGCCTGTCAAATACATCCAGCCCAGCACTGAAGCAGCAAATCCTCTGCCAGTGGTTAGAAATTGCTTTATTTTACATACAATTTGTAGAGTTTGGAACTCAAGGCACTGGATTTGTGTTGTGAGCTGCCTGGTTTCTGGCTGCCAAGCTGGAAACCTCCCTGCAGAGGGTGCAAACCAGGGGCTGAGGTTCTTCCAGAGCAAGATTGCCACCACAGGTTGGACACAGAAGGGAAAACCATGGAATGGCTCGTGATCATTCTGTGTGTTTGGAGTGGGGAGTGGAATTTCCCTGGCATCCCATCCCTGTGGAGCTCCAGCTTTCTCTCCTCTCCTTGGGCACATCCAGTGCACAAAGAGGAGCTGGCCTCAGTCAGCTGCAGAAGCAAAAAATTGCAATTTGGAATGGCTGATTTTTCCCAAGCAGAAGCATGAAGGCTTGGTCCTGAATTCATCCTCAGATTCAAGAGGCAGACAACACTTATCATGGACACTTTCCTGTCCACCCAGCTGCTGGAAAATTTGGGTCTTATTCACCAGCCTTGAGAGATAACAACAACAACATCAATGATAATAACAATAGTAATAATAACAAAAACAATAGTTGTTATTATCATTACTACTACTACTGCTACTACTATTATTACAATAAAAAAAAAAAATTCACTTTTTTGCCCCCTCACCCAGCCAGAACAAGAGCAGCCATGACCCAGACCCACTAAATGTCCCAGCCCTGTGAATTTGCTGTGATAAATGGGAGATTTCAGTGGATCCCTAATGATTTCTGTCCAGGAGAGTGTAAAAGGCAGATTCCTGGCAGACTGGAATCACAAATCTCTGGCTATTTCAGTGCCAATGCTCTGCTTTGCCTGGCTGAGCTGCACAGTGTCCAGGCTGGCCCTGCATTTCTGCTCCCCAGCACATTTTTAACCAGCAGCTCCTGATCTGGGAGAATCCTTGGGGAATATCAGAAAGCAAAGGGAGCTGCAGCTTTGGGGGGGCTCCATGCTCTGGACAGCAGGCAGTCCCTCAAGGTGGATTATTTTCAGCCTTCCAGTCTTTTAAATTATTTTCTCTTTTGAGAAGTTCTGAATTATACAGCAGTGTCTTTTTTAGCAATGGAAAAACTCACTTTAACCACTCTGCTGCCAAATCTCATTGCAGGTGCAGCTTTCAGGAATGAAAGGGTCTGGAATTACTTGAAACTCCTCAGGAGACACTTTGGGCAAAGCTGTTGGAAACATCAGATCCCAACCTGAGCCACAGACTCTGAACAATAGACTGTGCTAAGGAGATATGGAAAAGAGACTTAATTTCAAATTACCTCATTTAAAAAGCCACTTCCCATAATCACCAGACTAATCCTTCAGGGACTCAGCTCAGTTAAATCATGTCATCCACCTAGTGTGGCTCCTGCTGTAATTTATTCCCTGCTCATTTTGAAGGGATCATTAGCTCAGCTCTGGGAGGTTTTTACTAACTGCTCTTGATGCTTCCAGAGGGGAAGGGATGGGAAAAATCAGGGCTATGCAGGTATGAAATAAAGTGTTTGACCCAATCCAGATTTGTGGAGTAAACACTCCAGAGTTTTGGCTCAGGTTGCATCCAGTTTGAAAATGCACAAACTTACAAAGAACCTTTCACAAAAATAGAGGGGAAAGAAGAAAACCCCCAACCCCTCTCATTTTGAATGCACCTAATTATAAAGATCCCTCCATGTGCTGGGGGACTGAAATTTATTCACAGTGGGTTGAAAACACAGCCCAAGGAGGGCAGTGATGGTGAAGAGCTTCATGAGACACCCTTGCTCAGAGAGTTCCTCTCTGAAAAATTCCTGCTCATCCCAGGCTTTTAAAACCCTGATCCTCTCTGAAACTGGTGGCTGGCTTCCATATTCAAATGATTCCCCAAATATCAATTCAATTCTTTTCTGTTTGCCTCAAATCTTCCTGTTTTGACCAAACCTGCCAATTTCAATGATTGGCATCCCCTAAAGCACAAAGAGAATTACTCTGGTGATGGCCAGGCTGCTGCAGCTCTGAATTTCCAGGCTGTTATCACTCACTGTGGGTACATAATTAGTTAATTAAACTTTCTATACAATTTATCTACACAAATGTAAAGCCAAAATGCTGATTGCCCTGTGAATGGCTTCAAACTCAACTTAGCATTAAATAGAAAACAAAGGTAAATGACACAGCATCTGAATGGCCAGTGGTGCTAAGAAAGAAAAGTTTACTGTGTGGAAAAGGAATTTTAGAAGGAGATCTTGTCTTAGAAAGCCACTGACTCTTCTAAACAGATTTGGTACAAGCCACTGCTAAGCAATTTAGTTTTGTAGAAAAGCCACAGTGAATTGCAAGGGTTCATGTAAAGGTCAATGGAAGATTAAAATAATGAAATTTTGACCCCACAAGACATTTTAAACCATATGATTGGGATAAGGCAATCCCATTATCTGGTTCAAAATCTGATCTTACTGAGGAAAGCAGCTGAAAACATTTCAGGGGGTGGATCAGATGCTGTCAGAAAAGACCTCAGTGGCTGTGGTGAAAAGTCCAGAGGGCAGAAATCCATCCCTTGGGCTTTGCAACAAGTCAAAATAAAATCCTGAGGGGGACACTGAGACTCCTGTGTGCATGGAAGGATGGGAAAGAGATGGAGATCCCTAATGAATCCCATAATGACTTCCTGAGAAGCTGACATCCTATAAAAGCACTGGGACCCACGAGGAGGAGGATGTTCAGCAGCAAGCAGCAGCAAAAGCCTGCAGGATAAATAATAAATGCCACATCCTACAAGCAATCAGACATTCAGAAGTCTCTTTTTCCCTTGTGGGAGCCATTAAAATCATCAAAAATTCCAAATGGCCTTGGCCAAAGAGAATCTTGCAGCCGTGTCTGCCACAGAGACCAGTCCTGCTGACTGGGGAGGGTTCCAAGGTGGGACACAGAGGTTTTCCTGCCAGGATCAGTTTTCTGGAACACTCATGACCAAAAAGCTTCATGGTGGATGACTCTGAGGCCCAGAATACTCAGCACACTTTTTCCTATGAGTGAAGACTCCTTCTGCAAGGAGTCCCATTAAAAAGAAAATCCTTGTCCCAACCTGATGACTTTTTTCCATGGAAATCACTTTTAATAATAAAAAAAAGAGTTTTTATGGCAAAAGGTTTCTGGTTCACAGCCCAAGCAACTCAAATGCTAGAGGAAAAGGACTTCTCCACAAATCCATCTCAATGTTTGGGAGAGAAAACAGAGCTGTGGGTACTCAGGAAAGGGAATTTCATGACAAACCCCAGAACTGTTTCTGCTCTCTTGAAAGAGACACTCTGGGACATCAGCCCATCCTTCCTGCTTTCCCTGCTCTGTCAGCCCAGCCCCACCAAGGACTTCCACTCAGCTCTGCACTGCACACCAGGCTCAGCCCCCTCACTCCACACTGCACAGAATATCTTCCTTTCCAGAGCACAAATCTTCCTTTCCAGTGCACAGCTCTTCCTTTCCAGAGCACAGTTCTTCCTTTAGTGCACAGCTCTTCCTTTCCAGTGCACAGCTCTTCCTTTAGAGCACAGCTCTTCCTTTCCAGAGCACAGCTCTTCCTTTCCAGTGCACAGCTCTTCCTTTAGTGCACAGCTCTTCCTTTAGTGCACAGCTCTTCCTTTAGAGCACAGCTCTTCCTTTAGTGCACAGCTCTTCCTTTAGTGCACAGCTCTTCCTTTAGTGCACAGCTCTTCCTTTAGTGCACAGCTCTTCCTTTAGAGCACAGCTCTTCCTTTCCAGCGCACAGCTCTTCCTTTAGTGCACAGCTCTTCCTTTAGAGCACAGCTCTTCCTTTCCAGAGCACAGCTCTTCCTTTAGTGCACAGCTCTTCCTTTCCAGGGCACAAATCTTCCTTTCCAGTGCACAGCTCTTCCTTTAGTGCACAGCTCTTCCTTTAGTGCACAGCTCTTCCTTTCCAGTGCACAGCTCTTCCTTTAGTGCACAGCTCTTCCTTTCCAGTGCACAGCTCTTCCTTTCCAGTTCACACACCCCATCTGCAGCAAGCAGCATTGATCATTCCATTATCACTCTGTTATACTTAATTTCCTCTTCATCTTCCAAGTCAGCCTCCATCCCAGACCACATCAATAGTGCTGGCAGCACCCTGATGGATTACCCTGGCTCTGGCCTGCTGCAGGTACTGCACAAAAATTGCTTCTCTGTTGCCCCAGCACCACTGAGCCCTCCTCAACTGTTGAGAGCAGAAAATTAACAAGAGCATTGGGATTTGTTAAACACTCTGATGTGACTCTGCAACAAGCATTTAACTGGTGCAGCAGCCAGTGTGACAGAGCTGTGCCAGTCTGGGGACTCTGGCAGGGGCACAGAGCCACCTGGGCAGCTCAGCTGTGCCCCAGGCAGTGCCAGGGGGTCCTGGCATGGATTGGAACCCCAGGGGCTGCCAGGGCTCCCCACTCTGAATAAAGGAAGGCAGGGCAGGAAACTGAACTCGAGAGACTTTGTGAGATGAAGGAGCTCTGCCATCCTCTGAGAGCAAAGGAGATTTTGGGGGGGAATGTCCCTAGAGTTCCTCCTGATGGGAGCAGGGATTTCCTGTGTAAAAGCTGCCAGTGGCTTTGGTTTAAAGGATTAAAAACCCCTTTTCCTTCTCCTTTCCAGATCCAGCCAAACCAGCAGCACTCACCTGATCCACAGCCCAACCAAGGGTCCCACTGACCCCAGGATTACAATGCTGAACACTGTGCACATCTGGGATTATAAAAAATGCCAATTAAGAAATTAAATAAATCTCATCTGTCCATTTTTTTTCTGCTCACAGGCAGGATGTTCTCAGGACCCTGATTTCAGAGTTTATCCAGGTGCAGACTGCACCAAGAGCAGCTCTGCAGGGCACAAGCACAGCCTGGGACCTTCCTTCTCCTGCTGTGTGAGGGTTTGTCCCCCCACATTTGGCTGTGCTGCCTCAATTATTCACATCATTCACATCATTGAAAACATGACATGAAATGAAAGACACTCACACACCTGAGGTGTTTAAGGCAAAAAAGAGTATGTTTATTTCTTGACTGGGATATTTACAGAATTTTAAAGGTGCCCCTGGACTGGAGGATGAAATTGCCACTTCTCCAGCCACGCTGCTCAAACCAGCAGTTCATTGATTCTCTCCTCCTCCAGAAAGGAATGCAAAACCACCATTATTTACATGAAAAGTGTGTGAGAAACTCCAGCACAAAATTGTGAACACCAGAAGGCTGAGGAGACCTTCAGAAGAGCAGGGTGCCAAACTTCTTTTAACTCAATAACAGAGGGGAAAAAAACTTAATGGAGCTGACACTGAGAATGATTACCTATTCTCCTCCACACATGAAGTATTTATAATCAAATCATCCAGCTTTGTCTATGCAAAGCAGCAGAAATGCCAATGGATTCTAGAAGAGATATTCATTAAATGCCATCCTTTAAATTTTCATTTATTTCTGGGTAGATTGTTTGCATTCAAGAGATAAAACCTACTTAAGCTTAACTGCTTAGAAAGCAAGAAATAAAATAAAGGAACATTTTAATATTGTGCATTAAAAAAAAAAAACAAAACAAACCAAACTAAAGCAAAACAAAAGGAAAAAACCAAAAATTAATTTTAAAAATTAATAAATTATTATTTAAAATAAATAAGAAATTTTAAATAAAATTTTATTTAAAATAATATTTTTAAAATTATTACTTATTTAAAATAAATAAAAATTTTTTTTTGTGTAAAGAAATGAGGACTTCAGGAGCCAAATTGCACACGGAGATATATCAAACAGACAACAGCTGTCATTCAAACAAAAATGTATATTCCTTAGAGCAGAGAAGCTCTTCACATGGAATGATTTAGCACCACGCTCACACAGCAATACCCAATAGAAGACAGAAGGCTAATTAATAAGCGAACGAGGCAATTTTCAGGGGAAATGTGTGAATAGTGAAAAACTTTAATTGTTGGGCTGCGGAGTACCGGGGCCGGCCGCGGGACTGCATTTCCCACAATGCCGCGGGGCGCGCGCTCTCGCGAGAGCCGGCGGAAGCGGCGGGGCGCGGCCCGGAAGTGGAGCCGCCACCGGAGCCACCATGGCCGAGACCGACCCCAAGAGTGTCCAGGACCTGACGGCCGTGGTGAGGCCCCGGCTGGGCTGCAGGGGCTGGGGAGAGCCGGGGAAGGAGGGACAAACCCGCTTCTGGATGGGGCTTGGAGGAGCTGCTCCGCGGGAGGCGTTGCTGGCCATGGAGGGGGCGGAAGGAGAGGGGGCCCTCATCCCGAGCCGTTCCGTGACCCCACAGAATCCCCCCCGTGATTAACAGAGCCGTGGAGGTGCTGTCCTGGGTTTGGTCCTGGCTGGGGAGGCGGCCGGCTTCTAGAGCTTACAAATGGCTCCTGTCAGCATCAGTTCATCTCGTTATACATATATTTAAGTAGCATTTTTATCTCTAGGGGTAACTATACTGCAGGGGCTTGAGCTTAGCTGTGAAAGATCGATGTAGGTGTTACATGAGGTCGGGTAACAGCCTCTGAAGGAAACAAACCATTTCTTTTTTATCCCTTTCTATTAGGTGCAGACATTGCTCCAGCAAATGCAGGACAAGTTTCAAACCATGTCTGACCAAATTATTGGAAGAAATATCCTTTTCTGAACTCAGATGGGGGCAGGCTTACAAGTGTCACCAAGTCTGTTGGCCAGTGGGGTTTGTAAGATAAATTTGAAGCGGCCATAAGTGTTTGCTCAAAGCTGTAAGGATAAAAACAGTTAAACCAAGGCAGTGCTAGCCACTTGGAGGGGAATGTTAGGTGCATGTTTCCCAGCTGGGGCTGGGAAAGGAGGGACCTGGAGCTGAAAGGAGGGACCAGAGGAGGCTCCAGGGTGATCGGAGGATGGAGCAGCTCTGCTGGAGGAAAGGCTGGCAGAGCTGGGATTGTTCACCTGGAAAAGTGAAGCTTCAGGGTGGTTTAATTGTGGCCTGAAGGGAAATGGGACTGTTTGTATGAGCCTGGCGTGACAGGATGGGAGGAATGGGCTCAGATTGAAGGGAGCAGGCTGAGATGGGATTTTGGGGATCGGGAAGTGCCCCTGTGAGCGTGCTGAGAGCCTGACCCTGGCAGTGCCCGGGGTGGGCTGAGCAGGGCTCTGAGGACCCTGCTGGGGCTGCTGCTGTGTCCCCTGTGCTGTCCCTGTGCCCTGAGGTGCCCTTGACCCCCGGGCAGTCGATGACATGAGCTGCCGCATCGACGACCTGGAGCGCAACATCGCCGACCTCATGATGCAGGCGGGCGTGGAGGAGCTCGAGGGGGAGAACAAGACCCCAGCTTCCAACAAGGGCTAAAGTAAATCTTGGCTTTGGAACAGACCCCTGGGCCTTTGAATTGCTGGCTGTGACACAGAGGGAGCTTTTCTGTGGTTTGGGGGCTGCTCTGAGAGAGAGAGGGGGGAGCATGGCCAGGGAGGGGAATGGAGCACCAGGGGCTGCTGAGGGGGCTCAGCCTGGAAAAAAGGGGGCTCAGGGGGGCCCTGGTGGCTCTGCACAGCTCCCTGACAGGAGGGGACTAGCTCTGCTCCCAGGGAACAACAGGAGGAGAAACAAAGCCCTGGGTGTTTGAACTGCTGACTGTAACACAGAGCGAGCTGCTCCTTGTTTTGGGGGCTGCTCTGAGAGAGAGGGAGCATGGCCAGGGAGGGGAGTGGAGCACCAGGGGCTGCTGAGGGGGCTCAGTCTGGAGAAAAGGGGGCTCAGGGGGGCCCTGGTGGCTCTGAACAGCTCCTGCCTGGAGGGGACAGCTGGAGGGGTCAGGCTGTTCTCCAGGGAACAACAGGAGGAGAGGGAGCAGCCTCAGGGTGGGCACCAGGAGGGATTTCTGCATGGAAAAGGCACTTTGGAGCACAGTGCCCAGGTGGAGCCCAGGGCTGCTGAGGAGTGGCTGTCCCTCAGCTGTGAATTCCTCCCGTGTGTCACCTGGGAGCTGGCAGGCAGCAGTGACTCCCTCCCAGCTGCCAAGCTGCAGGTGCTGGCTGTGTGGGAGGGCACTGAGGCTTGAGGCAATCCCTGTCCCAGGGCAGTGCTCCCTGGAGGAAGGCAATTCACCTTTCAGTCGATCTCTGTTACATTATACATTCTCACTGCATTTCTGATTGCCCTCTTGCCCCTGTATTACAGTGGGCCTGTGTTTGGAACAGATGTGTCCTTGCTTGTTGAGGTGTCTATTTTTGTGTTACCTCGTTAAAAACACAAATTATTACTGCCTTTGTTGCCCTCAGTGTCATTCCCATTAGCCTGAACCCCACAAATGAAAATCTCTGGTGAGCATGATTCTCTTAATTCTCAGTAATCTCCTTTCTTATTATTTTTTCCCCCAACAGGTTGCCAACAACTCAAGATAAGTCATGGAAGATTACTATTTCTTTTTTTTTTTTTTCTACAAATCCTTGGAATTAAAAAATGGCTTTTTGCAACTCCAGTGTGTGAAAGCATTTTTATATTGTTACAGAGCTTGCATTCCTAATGTACATTGTATAGTTGGGGTAGGGTAGTTTCTATTTTGATTTTGTGTACTGTAATTTCACTTTTGGAATTCTTGTACCGAGGATCACTTGGTTGTGTTATTAAAACACAGATCTTATGGATCTCAACTCCTGGGTGTGTTTTTTTGTGGAGTCACTTTTTTCTCTTTCCTGTACTTTTCTAGATGTTTCATGTTTGATAGCTCTGCATTTAGTGACTCCCAAATGGGAACCTTGCCTTGTCCTACGTGAGTTTGTGGAGTGAAGCACAAGATTGAAACTTAATTAATTGCATTAATTGTAGCTCTGAGCATCAGGCAGTCACTAGTTGAGGATTGTGTTGTCTTTCATCCATGTAATTAAGGTGATTTTTGGAAACAAGAGGCACTGAACATCAAAACCATCTCTGCTGCTGCTGCTGTTCCCTGGGCTGTGTGTTCCTGGAGCACCCAGGAGATGCAGATTGACCACGAGGGACATCTGAGCAGCCACTGCCACCCCAGCTGTGACACCTGGGCACACAGGGAACTGAGCACAGAGCAATCTCACCGTGGGACTGAAGGTTTTTAACATGTCCTCTGGCTTTGCCTTTGATCCATGGCTGGGTTGAAGGGGTTGGGATTGATGGACAGTGTCTGTGTGGGGTTTTTCAGTGGGAATCACTGCCTTGTTGGACACAGCAGTTTGCTAGCAAAGCAGTGATGCATGAGGAGCAAAAAAGGAGAGAAGCCAGGCAGATTTTCAAAGCCTTGCTTCTCTCTGAATAACAACTTCTAAATATTGGATTTTTTGGTTTGCTTTTCTAATCACACCCCCATCTTTGGGCCTGCAGGGTGTATTTATTCCATTTTGGCCATGGAAGGGGTGTTTGGGAGAGTCTGGACTGTGTCACTTGTGAAGAAAAATGACCAATGTCAGCTATTCCTGACAATCACTGCAATGCTCCTCCAGCTTCAAATGCAAATTTCAGCAAGCACTAGTGGCAGGCAGCAGTGGCAGGTGCACCACACCTCAACTGCTCCTTAAATGCCACCAAATCAGCACTTGAGTGCTCTGAAGGCAATATGACAGGTCATTTTTCCAAACTCACTGTAATAAAAGCTCATAATAACGGGGGAATTTTGTGAACATGAGAAATGTATCAATATAATCTTGTAATACCAGCCTGAGGTCCTTTGTAATGTCATTTCAAAAAAGTCTAATAAATGGTTATGTGGTAACAAATAGCCAAGTTGTGTGTGTTACAGCACAATCTAGCATAAATATATCATTATGTGGGAGATTATATTTAGTTGTGAGTTATAAAAAGATTTTAGCACAGCTGCTGTTCACAGGATAGTCTAAAAATCCAGGTGTGCTCTGTATAGTGAAAAGGTGATGATTTGTGCCCTGGCAGATCTGGACTTCAGCAGTTAATTAGAATATAGGAAAATATTAATTAGAAATAGTAATAATAAATTAATCATAATAAACTATTAATTAGAATATAGGAAAGCATATTAAAGTGGATAATCATTTTGTATGATGTTTGTACATGTACATTCCCTTATATATATATGAGAAATGAGGAGTGACCCAGTGCAAGTCCTCAGGCACAGATGGTGCAGGCAATCTTTAACAGCAGTGCTGCTTTTGGATTGAGACCTGAGAAATAACTCAATTATCACTGGAGCTGTGTGGCTGGTGTATCTTGCACTGGGCAACACAAATAAATTTGACATTGCTGTTTCCTAATTCCTGTCTTTATAGCAGGAATGTTGCTCTGGACAGAGGGACAGAGTTCTACTAAAAACATGTTTTAAACACTTCTGCCCACTGATAAACGACCCAGAACTGTGATATCCTTAAGAGGATTTTTCATTTAATCTCTGCCCCAAAGACAATGTACAGTAAATAAGACTGCAGCTTTCAGCCAGCAGCATCTGCTGCAGGCACTGAATGAGGCTGGGGAGAGCCAGTGACACACTGACCTGTGACACTCAGCCCAGGCAGGAGCCAGCTTGGAGCCTCCCTTCCCACAGGGTGAGCCCAGCTCCCTCGGGGCCAGGCAAGTGTCACTGCCTGCTGTGGGACAGGGGAATTGTGGCACTCCATCCTGCCACTCTGGTCTGGGCAGGAGCCTTTGTGCCAGTGATGTTTCCTGTCCTCCTCTAGGCTGACTCTCTGAACACCCCCAGGAAAGTCCCCTTGGTTCCCTTCCTTGGTGTCTTGTGGAGGCTGGGCAGAGTTACAGAATAAAGCAGGGATTTATGGAAAGGATTCTCCTCCATGGATCCACCTTGGGCAGCACAAGAGCCCAGGCAGGGCTGCACCCAAGGTGAACCAAAATGGCCCCAAAATGAACCCAAGGTGAACCAAAATGGTCCCAAAATGAACCCAAGATGACCCAAAATGGTCCCAAAATGAACCCAAGATGACCCAAAATGGCCCCAAAATGCCCTGAGCGCTCCCGGGGTCTCTCCCTGGGATCAGCTCTGCTCCATTCCCACCTTGCAGTTCATTGTCCCAGCCCAGCTTTAGCCCAGGCAGTCCCAGCCTTGTTTTTCTCTCTCCAGCCCACGGGGTTTGTGCTCCTGGGCTGAGATTTGGCTCATTTGTCCTTGGTGCCCAGCTGGAGCAGGAATTGTTTTGTCTCCCTGCTCTGTGCACAGAGCTCACCATGCCCTGATGGGAACCCAGCCCCACACACTAAAGCAGCACAGAGTGTGAGAAATAGAAAAGCTGAACCTGAGGCAACATCCTCAGGTGGCTGAGCCACAGGGAATTGGGTTGCCAGAGGTTCCTGTGCAAGTCAGATGTCACCTTCCTGTCCTCCAAACCCTGGGCAAGTGCTGGAGTCACCCACTGCCTCTTCTCCAGACCTCAAAGCTCATGGAACTCAGTCCTTCACGCTGTAAATACATTTGGCACTGCCCTCCAAAGGGAAATAAGGTCAGTTCTATAATCTGGCTGGCAAACAGCTGTAACCACAGCCAGAGCCTCTGTCCAGCATTTCCCTGATGTTGCACCTGAGTTTGCAGCTTTCCTGGAGGTGTCCACATGGAATTATTGAATGAAAAGCTTTTCTTTTCCCGACTTTCTAGCAGAGAGTGCCTTCTAGTGGCACAGTCCCTGCAGGAGCTGCACTGCTCGGATGAATTGCTCAGTTACCTCTCATGTGGGGTCAGAGGCTGCAAGGAGCCACACGCTGCTGAGCTGTGGGGATTCACGAGGCACTGAGGGTGGTTTTCAATTCAGAAAATGAAGAGGATGCACAAATCACTTCCTGGCCTTTCAGCCTTGCTGTTTTGAAAAGACCTAATGCTTGCTGAGAGAGCTTTTCTCACTCTGATGCAGAGTTAATGAAGTTAAATTAGGAAAATAAAGAATGAGAATAGACACTTTACCGCTTACAAACATTCTGAAATTGGGAAGTGTAACCAGGAATTGCCTCTCTGAAAAATGTGCATGTGATAATAGAATGTGCTCTTTTACGTTGTTTTGCTACAGAGCTGACATTTTTAGTTATGAAGTTCTTGTAGTTAGATACAGATATAAAAGTCCCTGCAGCTTACAGAGCTGTGCAATGTGCAATCCTTGCTCAGGAGATCCAGTCCTGTAGGAATCAACAGCTGGAGAAGTGATGGAGTGAATGCTCCAGAGCTGCAGGGGTGCATGTGACAGTTGTGATTTGTGCCAAAGGAAGGATCTCATCCTGCCCTCTGAATTCCCCTGGGATCTTGGCTCAGACACCCCAGGGCTGCACAGCCTGTCCAGCACAGCAGCCCCTCTGTGTGCAGCACAGTGCTCTGTCACATGGGGGGTCACAGATGGCCCAAATGCCACCTGTGGCACAGGAACAGCCTCGCCCCAGCTGGATCCTGCCAGCATCTCCAGCTCCAAGAGTTCCACCTGCACAGCTCCTCCAGTTTTAACTTTTCCTCCTCAGACCAAATCCTTCATCTCTGAGAATATTTGAATTTCCCAGTGAATGGAACTTTCTGATTCCACTTGTTTCTCTTACAGAAGTGTTTTCTTTTGAGGAGCAGCCCCCTGTCTCTTTGGTTCCTGGAGGGGAGGATGAGGTGAATGGCTGAAGGAGTGGAGAAGACAAACCTGTCACCTTTTCCTCTTTATCCACAGTCCCTTTGTGTCCCAGAGCTCTTCCCAGAGTCACAGAATCCCAGGATGGTTTGGGTTGAAGGGACCTCAAAGCTCATCCCAACCTCAAAGCTCATCCCAACCCTGCCATGGGTTGCCCATCCCAACACCTTCCACTGTCCCAGGGTGCTCCAAGCCCTGTCCAACCTGTCCTTGAAGATTCTTGCTCTTCCAAACATGAAATTTGTGGAGCCCTGTGTTCTTCCAGAGTAACAAAGCAACAAACTGAATGGAATTTTCTACTGTCTTTACACATTTGTAGCCTTGTCAATCCAGAGTGTTTAAGAAAATCCTGCTCCACCCCCTTGGAAGCACTGAACAAAGTCACTGCTTCACACATCACACAAAATTAAAAACAAATCTATTGAACCCGAGGCATATTTAAAAACCAGGAGGCTTTTCATGCCATAAGTCATTTTAAAACATCTTTGAAACTACTCCACAGGCTGAAGTTTAACAATTAAAATGCATAATCACATTTAAAAAGCAGCACCAAAAATGTAAGTCATCTTGTCACAGAGGCTGCTCCAGTGGTTTGATTATTCAATGTTCTGCTCCAAAACCAATTTATACCCAATACCCTTGATCTCTGTTTCAATTTCAGGATGTTAATGCATGCACCATTGCTGTATTACCTGATAGGGCAGAACAAATACTTGAGAAAAAAGTCATGGTTAGAATTTGAAATCTCTCTCAGCTGAGTTTAATCCCCAAATGTTCTCACCTCACTGGCTTTTCCTGCTGCTTTTGCCCATTGGAAACCCACGTTTTATACCTGGAAAAAAAATGATTCTTTAATATCAGCAGCAGATGAATGCAGAGCTCTACAGGGAGGGTGGAGGTGCCAGGACTGTTAAAAGCTGTCAGGCATCAATGAAACCTCTTCGAGCTGATGTGTCACCAGCAGCCTGTGTGGTGACAGAAACCCTGGGGTCAGCCCCTGGGGCTGCCAGGGATTTCTGCTCTTTCTCCTCTTTTCTGCTCATTCTCCTCTTTTTTATTCTCATTCTCCTCTTTTCTTCTCATTCTCATATTTTTTGCTCATTCTCCTCTTTTCCTCTTTTCTGCTCATTCTCCCCCTTTTCCTGCTCATTCTCCCCTTTTTTCTGCTCATTCTCCCCTTTTTCCTGCTCATTCTCCCCTTTTTCCTGCTCATTCTCCTCTTCTCCTGTGTGTGCAGCCTTTTAAACCCCCCAGGCCAGCACTATTTCATTAATTAGCTGTAGAAAGGCCCAGTGTTTGTTTGAGTTTAGAATCAATCTGCATTGGCTGTGGGATTTTGGCCCACCACGTGGATTTTGTGTTCCCTTCCTCTCTCAGAACAGCTGTGATTGTAACTGGGAAGTTTTACAGCCACAACATCTGCAAGAATCACTCACAAATCCCTCAGAGTTCAAGAGCCACACCCCTGCAGAACAGCCGCAAACCTGATGGAAAGAGAAGTGATTTGGATAAAGATCTGGCATTTTCTATGAGCCCTGTCAAACACTCTCCAAAATGACTCAGCACCATGGAGGGGAGTGGTTGGGATGCTGTGACTCCTGAATGGCCTCTGTGGCTGCTCTGTGCTGGCCCTGATTCACTGGCAGTGGGCTCAGCACAGGCAGAGCCCACGGGAGGGCTCAGAAGGTGCTAAATCCATAAATGCTCCAGATCCTCTGGTTTCTGAGAGAATCCCACAGCCAGGCTGAGTCGGGGCTGTAGATGGCACTGTCCCCTCTGCAATGAAGGCAGCTCGGGGCTGAGGGAGCTCTGGAATTGAAATACAGCTGAGGTCCCTGCTCACATCCCTGCTCCTGGTGCTCGTGGGATGCTCAGATCCCTGCTCCTGGTGCTCAGATCTGCTCCTGGTGCTCACATCACTGCTCCTGGGGCTCATGGGATGCTCGGATCTTCTCCTGGTGCTTAGACCCCTGCTCCTGGTGCTCAGATCTGCTCCTGATGCTTAGATCCCTGCTCCTGGGGCTCATGGGATGCTCGGATCTTCTCCTGGTGCTTAGATCTGCTCCTGGTGCTCAGATCCCTGCTCCTGGGGCTCATAGGATGCTCAGATCCCTGCTCCTGGTGCTTAGATCCCTGCTCCTGGTGCTCAGATCCCTGCTCCTGGTGGTCATGAGATGCTCAGATCTTCTCCTGGTGCTCAGATCCCTGCTCCTGGGGCTCATGGGATACTCAGATCTTCTCCTGGTGCTCAGATCTTCTCCTGGTGCTCAGATCTGCTCCTGGTGCTTAGATCCCTGCTCCTGGGGCTCATGGGATACTCAGATCTTCTCCTGGTGCTCAGATCCCTGCTCCTGGTGCTCAGATCTGCTCCTGGTGTTTGCCAGGTGCTCAGATCTCCTCCTGGTGCTCCTGGTGCTCAGATCTGCTCCTGGTGTTTGCCAGGTGCTCAGATCTCCTCCTGGTGCTCATGGGATGCTCAGATCTGCTCTTGGTGTTTGCCAGGTGCTCAGATCTCCTCCTGGTGCTCATGTTGTTCATTAGGTGTTCAGATCCCTGCTCCTGGTGCTCATGAGATGCTCAGATCCCTGCTCCCGGTGCTCAGATCTCCTCCTGGTGCTCACATCCCTGCTCATGTTGTTCATTAAAAAAAAAACAAAGAAAAAAAAGCAAGCCTCCACTTCAGTTTTGAACAGGGATTTTTCAAAGTGAGCTCAGTCTGCCATGATTCTTCTCATGACACTTTCCCTCTTTTTTATTTTCCACATCAGCAACTTTCTAATAGCAGCAGGGAAGAAAGGAAGAGCTCCATAAAGCAGCATTAAAGAAGGAGCTCGTTGGTAATTAGAGTGGGAATGGAGATAAAGGAACACTGGGTAAAGCCTGCTGCAATGCCTCTTTGGGACATTTCAAACAGTTTTCTGAAACAACATTTCTGCCTTTCTGGAGCTAATTACACACGTGCCACACACCGAGCAGAAGGGGAAATTAATTGGGAGAACAAAGGTAATTTGTTGTGGGCTGGAATGAGGCCATGGATGCTTTTGTCCCTCATGGGAGAGGAGCCCATGACCTCTGCTGGGTTTGCCATGGACAAAAGATGGGATGCAGGAGCTGGAAGCGCCTCTCCACCCTCCCTGTGCCAGCCTGGGTGCCATGAGGGTGGATCTGCAGGTGGAGGATCCCTGTGCCTTCCCTTCTCTCCATTCTTCCACCATCTGGCAGTGGATTGCTTCCATCAGAGCTGCCAAACCCAGTATGAATCAGCAGAGCCACAGCGGAGTGTTTGTGAGGCCACACTCACGTTGTGCCTGTCAGATTGATCATCTCCTTCCTCAGGAACAGCTGGAGCTTTTTGAACACCTTATTAAAACAGAATGGAGCAGCAGCAGCTGGAGCATTTCAAAGCTGAGTGGGCTTTATGCCAGTGAATGTGGGGCTTGCCAAAAAGCAGGTGGCAACTAGAACTGCAACTCTCTACAAGAGTGCTGCCCTCCCTGATGCAGTTATTGATCTGGACAGGCAATCCTGGCTGGGACAGGTATTGAACACTTATTTCCTCTCTCCTCTCAGCTTGTCAGAAGTTGCAGATATAAACCATGTGTTCTCAGACTTCCAGAATGTCTGCTGAGATAGGAAGCAAATCAGTAATTCCTTCTTCTGATGGGGTGGGGAGGGAGTATAATAAAAAAAATCCTGCTGAACATTTGTGGGAAATCAATTTCTCTCAGGAACAAGAGAGCCTGTACTGGCAAACCTGGAAGCCTTTCAAAAAAAATATACATTTCAGCTTGAGGTGTTAATGCTTTCATCTCAGAATGTACACATGCAGTTGGTGTCTTTAAACTCAATTTTACTCCCTCGTGAGAAAGATTTAATTGGCCTTAAATAAGAAATCACTGTTTTACACAGCACAATCTAGCACAATACCCACGGATCCCTGTCAGGAGTTGAAATTGCAGGGGAAACACTTGCTAATGAGCTCATTTTGGCAAGAAATATTTGAACTTCACCACTTTCCTGTCCAGCAGGGCAGGGTGTGGAGGGAAGGCAGCTTTTTCTTGGGTGCTGCTGAGAGAGCAGGGCTGTCAGACAGGATTGTGGCCCTTCATTTCCCTCCCAGCATTTCCCTGGAATTCACTGTTAACTTTGGGGAAGACACTTCACCTCTGCTGACACGTCTGTGAAACAGCAGATAAGTCCCCTCATTCACGGGGCTGTTATGGAGATTAATTAATTAACTAAGCCTGGAGAATGGCTCCAGATCCTCTGGGAAAGGCACCCTAAGGGCAAAGACAGCAGGGCAGCCGTGAGCAGGAGGTTTTATCACTGGGCACAGGGTTTTGTGTTGCTGGAATTGCTCCTGAGGTGTGGAGAGATCTGGATAACTTTGTTTTAAAGCAGTTGTTTGCCTTCCTGGGCTGTCCTGATTCAGTTTCCTCTTGGAGCAGCAGACCTGGAAGGGCAAGAGAATGGGGAGAAAGAAAGATTTGGTCACAATTTAGAGTCGTTTGTTCCTGTCAGAATTTATATGAGCTAAATCTCAAACCTGGACAAGCCTTAATAACTATCATATTTAAAGTTCAACTTTTCAGGGGAAGACTGCACTGCCCAAGGGGATAAGTGATGGAATACAGAATAGTTCACCTTTCCTGTGCCCATTCATACCCAATCCAGCAAGGACAGGCTGGGGCTGGCCTTCCAGAGGACACATGACAGGAATTCAGCAGCCTGGAGCTACATTGGACTCAAGTGCTGCTAACTGGGGTCCCTGCAGGATAAAGTCCCTCAGGAAGTCACTGCCAGAGTCAGGAGAGCTGGCTGCACTGTGCCACAGCCACGGCCAGGCTCTGCCTTCCCCTGACCCCCCCAAACACCAGCTGCTGTTCCTGCCTGCTCTACCTTGGCAGGGTTTGGTTCAGGAAGGTGAACACCACTGGGGCAGGAAGGTGAAAGGGAGGAGAAGGAAAAAGCGTGGGCAGGCAGGTTGGCTGTGGAGGGAGGGGCACAGGGGGTGGTGAGGACAAGAAGCAGAGCCAAAGGTTCTCCACTGAGGTGTCAGGAATGGAAACACCCTCACCAGAAAGTCAGGAATGGCTTTAGCATGTTCTCACCACTGCTGACTGCTAAGAAAGGAATGGTGCCAGAGCAAAGCAACAATTGGCAATGAACTCTGCAGAAACTGGCCATGAACACACAAATGTCTCCCATTACCAGCTTCTCTTGAGCCCAGAGCTTCCCTGCTCGAGATGACAACATGTCCTGTGCCACAGCAGAGGGGCTAACACAGGCAGAGGGCCCTGACCAGGAATATTTGTTTTATGGCCAGGGCTTTCTGAGGAGGAGCCCCCTGAGCTGCTCCCTGCTGCTGAGAGGTTTGCCATGCTGGGGCATGAACAACACTGCTGAGAAACCCCCGTGCCAAAGTCACTTCTGAGCTGGAAGCAGGGCTCAGAGCTGGCCTGGTGAACAGTGACCTGTTTCTTGTTGGTGGCTCAGGCACACGATCCCCACAGCAGCAGAATTCCCTGGCTGGAATGATGGGAGAGGCAGGGGGAGCAGGCAGGTGGTGCTTCCAATAAGAGGGGGAGGTAGAGTGAAAAAGAAGAGGGGAAAAAAGGTAGTTAGGGGGGAATAAGTAGTTAAAAGGATTGGAGTGAGTTGGTGTGGGCAGCAGCAGTGGGAGGTGGATGAATGTTAAGGGGCTTGAATTATTCATGCATTCTTCTGGAGGGAAGAGGTTCAGGCCAATGGCCTTCGTGGTAGCTCTCTGGAGCAAGGAACCTCATTAAAAACCAGAGAGAGACTGGTGAGGAAACAGGAGGAATCTCCCAGAGCAGCTGTACTACAGAAGAGACAGCTGAGAGCTTTCCCCAGCACGAAATGTTTTGGCAAAAGGACAAACCCAGAGCAGAGGTCTGACATTGTGCAGGGAGCCTCCAAGCCCTGTGCTGAGCCCCCAGCTCCTGCTCAGGTGTGCAGCAGGTGGATCCTGACAGCAGCACCATGGCATTCACCTTCTCTGGAAAAATCCCTTCACCCAGGATTTCTCTCCTGGGAAGCTGAGAAGCCTCAGAGAAAAGGAAAACAATAATTATCTGATTTGCTTCCCCTGTGCTGTGCTGATGTGGAATGTGTGTGGAGATTGTTCACCCCCAGGTGATTGTTCCATTGGTTTCATGTGAGTTGTTTTCACTCTTTGGCCAGTCAGGGCCAGGCTGTGTCAGGGCTCTTTCCAGAGTCAGGAGTTTTCATTATTATCCTTTTAACACTGTGTAAGTCTCCTTGCTGTATTCTTTAGTATAGTTTATTTAGCATTCTTTAATATAATATAGGATCATAAAATAATAAATGAGCCTTCTGAGCACGTGGAGTCAGATCCATCACTCCTCCCTGCCAGGGGGTCCCAGCAAACACAAGACAGCAGCTCCCACGTGGAATTCCCTCCCTGCTCCACAGGGACACAGCCCAGAGCTGCACTGGTGGCTTTCACTGGTGGCCAGAGCTCCCCAGGGCCAGGCAAACCCAGGGCAGGCTGGCACTGACAGCAGCACCTCCCCACTCGGTGAGGCTGCTGGCTGAAACTGAGAGGAGTGAGGGATTTGTGTTCCCAACCCAGCTGTGGGGCTGCTGGGAGGTGAAACCAGCACTGGGAGAGGAAAGGAACAATGGGAAGGGTTCCACTGATGGGCGAGTGCAAAAAGAGATTTGCCTTTACAAATAAACTTCAGGTGACGTGGCCAAAGTCAGGCAGGGACTGCAAGGAGCTCTGAGGAGAAGAGAGTGAAGGTGGTTCAGAGGGAGCTTTGGGGTTTTAGAGGGGAAATGGCAGCAAATGTCCCAGCAGGCACAGCTTTGGCAGCCTGAGCTTCCCCTCACCTCCTTCCCTGGCAGCCAGAGCAGCTCAGCTCCCAGAAATGGAGAGCCAGAAGATGGTGCTCTTGGGCAAAGCACAGTGCCTGGGCTAACTAAAATAAAATAAAATAAAGTAAAATAAAATAAAATAAAAATAAAAAATTAAAATTATTTTTAAAATTTTAACACTACATTTTTTTAATTAAAAAAACAAAATAAAAAATAAAAATAAAAATAATTTAAAATAGAATAAATAAAATAAAGTCAAAAATTAAATAAAATAAAAAATTAAAATAAAAATAAAAACAAATAAAATAAAAAATAAAAAATAAAAAATATATAAAATAAAAATAAATAAAAATAAAATACACATAAAAATAAAATAAATAAAAATTAAAAATTAAAATAAATTTTAAAATTTAAAACAGCAACAAAAAATTTAAAAACTAAACTAAACTAAAGAAATAAATATAAAGTTTAAAAATGAATTAAATAAAAAAATTAAAAAATAAAATAAAAAATAAAAAAATAAAATAAAATAAAATAAATAAAATAAAATAAAATAAATAAAATAAAATAAATAAAATAAAATAAAATAAAATAAAGATGTCCCTGGCTTTCATGTGTAGCAGTTTGTTGTTGAGGATCCTGTTCTGATCACCAGCAGCAGAGAGGGAGGCCCAGGAGAAGGAAATGGGGCTGTGCCACTGAGAAATGCCCCTCTCCCCTGTGGGTCCCTGCACACAAACCACAAAATGGCCAACACAATAAATAGCTTTGCTTTTTGAGTTCCATCAGGATCTGTTCAGAATCAAAGGATGACTTGGAGTCCTCTAAAACCCAGAGCAGAAAACGTGGCAGAGATTGTGTGGGGAGGGGAAGTGTTCAAACATGGAGAGCACATCCAGAAATTCCCTGTCACCACAAAATTCCTGGGATGATCTGGCATCATCATAATGCAAAAAAAAAAAAAAAAAAAAATTCAGTGTTTTTTAAATGCATCTCTTAAATAAACAATATTTTCTCTCAAGGATCTCCAAGTATTTTACATAAGAAAATAAATATAATTATCCACGTGCTGGAGATTGCACTGAAATTATTTTCCCTGCCAAGGAAATCTGTTTTTCTTGCCTTTTAATAGAGCAAAACTGCTGTTGTGCTGTGGAGATGAAGGCCTGGAGTAAGTGACTGTGAGGAAAGGGAAAGGGAAAGGGAAAGGGAAAGGGAAAGGAAAGGAAAGTTTATGTAGATGAAATCTAAAATCCTGATTCACAGGAGACCTGGCTGTGCTTGCATCCAAGGCACGGTGAAATTAAAAGCAGACTGAAGAGTTCATGGATATCAAGGTGAGTTTCCAGTGCTTTCCAAGGCCATAGACTGAGCCTGTGCTAAGGCATCTCTTCATTCAGCTCTTTTTTTATTAAAATTATAACCTTGCAGCTCAGGCCCAGACTGGAAGGGGAAAAAAGACTCCACCAAAAATAAATTAAGATCAGGCTCAGAAACCTCAATTCCCCTAAGCGAGAGTCAATTAGTTATAATCAATTAAATAAAATTAAGGAAAACAAAGTCACATGGGCTTGGGAAAGGGAAAAAATGATAAATGAACCACCACTGGAGCCACCTGGGGAAGAAATGTCACCATCAAGGAGAAAAAAAATGGAAGCAATTAAAAAAGTTAAAGACTTTCCTTATTGCAGGGAGACGAGGGGGAGCACCAGCCCCACAAGGTGCTCAGAAAGAATTAATTTATTTAATTTCATTTAATTGCCTGCCTCTGCTGGCAGCGTGGGGCAGGCAGTGCCAGCCCAGGAGCTGCAAAGGGTTCTGGTTCCAACCCAAAGGTTCTGTCCCCATTTCCTGCTGGAGCCCTCCCAGGTGTGAGCCTGGAGAGTGGTTATCCAGAAAGGGCTGAGATGGGCACAGCACAAGGCCACTCTCCATTTCCAGAAGGCTGCAAACCTGGTTTTATTCCAGCATGAGTGCTTTTTATAATTCCTACAGAACTCATCAGTTTACACTCCACCCATTGGGCAGGAAGGACAAACAAAGTGCTGACTGCAGCTGCAGGTTTCTCTTATTTATTCACAGAATGACCAGGTTGGAAGAGACCTTAAAGATCACTGAGTCCAACCCAACACCTCAGCTTTATCCTTCTTTCTCTCTTGGTTTCTGTCTCAACAACCTTGGAAGGAAATCTTTCCAGGGGGATATTGGAAATCAAGGACGACTCTGACGAAGGGGAGAGAGGATGATGCATCTGACCCCATCATCAGATAATAAATAAAAAATTACTTTATTATAATAATAAATTACTTTATTATACTACACTATGTACATTTCATCTAAACTGAGTCTGCCAGGCCTGAGTCTTGCTCACTGAGTCTTGCTCACACCTGCAGAGAGCTGCACTCCTCCCTGATTCTCTCCTGCCTGTCCCGTGACAGTCCCACACAGACACACCTGGCCCAGACAGGCCAAGGGAACAAACCATCCTCACTGTGATTAAACCACCTGCACATTGCATTCTGCTTTAGCACACACAGGCACAGCCAGCCAGATCAGAGTTGTGTTTGCCTTCTCTGCTCGTCTCACAGCTTCTCTCTGCGCAGAGGGCGTGTGAATAGCACAGGGGTAAACACGGATCCTCTCCTCAAACTTCTCCCTGGCTCTCAGATGCCACTGTAAAACCTCTTCCACAAGGTGGGACTGCTCCTCCAGGCAAGGAAAAACATTTCATGGGATGATTCCATGCAGGGTAGAGTAAAAAGCAGCTGAAGGGCAGCCCAGCCTGCCCAGCACACAGGGCAGGGGGATGCTGCAGAGCCTGCAGGCAGTGCAGACCCCTCTGACAAGCCTGCTGCTAACATAGCTCACTCTTGCCATGGACGGAGCTTCCAGGACACGCTGCCAACGAGAACGTCAATGAGAGCAGCCCTGGTGGCAGCTTCCAGATCAATGCAATCAGCACAGGGCTGTGCTCACAGCTCAGAAATCGCTGTCACAGCAGCCAGCTCCGCAGCCCCTGGGTCCCTGATTCCTGACAAACCTCCCTGGGGGCTCTGCTGGGATTTCTCACAGGGAATCTCCCCTGCAGCACACTCTCCTGAGCCTGCAGACAGGCAGGGACAGAAACCACGCTGGCAGCCTGTCACAAGGTGAGGCAGAACCAGGAGCAGCGTGTTTGGAAATATTGGTTGTTTCCCCTGCTCCCCCATCCCGAGGAGGCGTTTTTAGGTAAAGCCAAAGGTAGAAAAAGACAGCAGATGTTGTGCATTCAATTGTCCCCCACAGCACAATTGTACAGCACCCTCAGGGCAGGCAAACTCTGAACTCAAATCCCTGGGGATGCCAACCAAGCTGAGGCTTTCAGCCCTCAGGTAAGGAGGGGAAGGGCTGCCCTGCACTCTCACTCAGGTGAGATTTCATTTCAGGAGCCCTGTGCTGTGTGCCTCAAATCTGATTTGCACAATATTCCCCAATCTCTCAGTCACCACGCCACAAACATCTCATTTTTTAAACAATTGGAATAAATCAGTCCTTGGGAGATCTCCCTTGATTTCAGTCAAGTTGCACCTTTCAGTCTCAAACTTGTCAGCAAGTTCTGAGGGATGGAGCACAGTTATTCCACCAGAACCCCCCTGAGGCCAGAACATTTCCTCATGGCCCTAACTGATGAGGTCATATTAATTAAAAGAACCTTTCTCTGTTGCATACTTACCCTGGTCCTGTTAAGACCTGCAGAAATCAAAGCATCACCTCAGTAAGGTGGAGGAGCACTCCTGCAAACCTGCAGGGGAAAACAGACCCAGGTGTGAAGGGATTTCCTGAGACACTTGGACAAAACTCAGGGCTGGGAAATGAAGTGATGCCCCTTGGCTCTCCATCCAGAGCTTCATTTTTGGCACCAGTCTCATCTTTCTCAGTAGCTTGGAAAGGCAGCATTGAGGTGCCTGGGGTGGTGTCATCTCCTCTCACTCTGCCCTGCAGCTCCTGGCAAGCTCAGAAATCAGGAGTCCCTTCCACAGACCAAGCCAGTTTTTGCTCTCAACAAGGACACTTGCTTCATTAATGGGTTTTAGTTTCACTCACTTTGAATTCTTTAAATTATTCTTTGAATTATTCTTTGGATTTTGTCTTTTATCCACGGTGTTGCGAAACAAATTAAATCTGTTACCAAACTCAGGATGCCACAACACCAAACTGCTCCATCTTTGAGCTCTGGTGGGTAATTTGGTATTTATCCTGAAAGAGAAACCATACAGGAAATATCCAGCATCTATATTGAAAATATCAATGTATCCAGCATGAAAATATCCAGCATCTATATCAAAAATGTCAATATAGTTTAGATTCCTAAGATGTGAATTTAGAACTGAACTGGTCTTTTCTCCATTTCTTTGCCCAGAAACCCTCGGAGAAGATGTTCAGGAGTACAAGATGGACTTGCTGGGGAAAGGAATCCCAGACCACCATCCCCTGCCTGTCATCTCTGCTTCCCTAGGGGCTGTAAACACACACAGCCAGTGCTGGTGATGTCCCACTCTAAATGCAGGAGCATGTCCTCCCTTCCTCTCCCCTCCCTGGTTTGTTTACAGCCATCTCTCACCTGCAGGAGATGGACAAACCCTTCTAACCGAGTGGAAGGAGAGTGGAAATATCCAACCTGAGCAGAAAGCTGAAACCCAGACTCCCATTTGCCCTCTTTCCCCTGCACCATCTCCTCTGAGCCATCACATATCTGCTGTGAATTTGCTTCTCTACACCTGCCTGAGCTTTCTCTCTCTTTTTTTTCTTTTTTTTCTGGAATATTTTGCTGCTTTCAGAGTGAGAGGCACAGGGCTGTGCTTTGATCAGATCCCTCTGCTTCTGTTGTCTCCTTGTGAACATTAAGGACAGATGCAATGCAAATGCTTTCCAACATCAGCTGCCACTGTTGAGAATACCAAATCAGGTGAAAAAAAAACAGCTCTTGCTAGATTTTCACCTCTTTTCTCTACCCACAGATTCTACTCTCACAGATCTGTATCTGGATGCTTCAATTTAGAGATAAATCTCCACAATTTCTGCTACCATTATCCCCCCTCTCCCCCAAAACACCAGCTCTCATTACTTCATGCTGTATTTGTGCTTATTTTTAGCATGCTGGAGTCTCTGCTGTTGAGGACTTTCAGCCAGGAACAGGAAGGTGTTCCCATTTCAGCTTCCAGCCCACCTGCCAAGGCTTCTCCAACAGCAGGAGCCCATCCCTCCAGCAGGAGCCCATCCCTGCAGCAGGGTGCAGGACAGTGGGTCCCAGAAAGAGCCCATCCTTCCAGCAGGGTGCAGGACAGTGGGTCCCAGAAAGAGCCCATCCTTCCAGCAGGGTGCAGGACAGTGGGTCCCAGCAGGAGCCCATCCCTGCAGCAGGGTGCAGGACAGTGGGTTTTTTAGACAGGCACATTTTATGAAAAATCCTTTCATTAGGGTCTCTTCTCCTGAGAAGCTGGGGAGCTTCAGCTTCTCCACGTTTTGCTGCTTTGGAATGTGGAGAATTGTTAACCCAGCATGTGAAATTGTTTTTGTTCAATGACCAATGACAGCCACCTGTGTCGAGGCTGTGAGCAGCCACAAGATTTTATTATCATTCCTTTCTATTCCTTGCCAGCCTTCTGATGAAATCCTTCCTTCTATTCTCTTAGTATAGTTTTAATATATATTATATTAAAGAAAATTATATATCTTAAAATAGTAAATCAGCCTTCTGAAACGTGGAGTCAAGATTCTCATCTCTTCCCTCGTCCTGGGAACCCTGTGAACATTGTCACAGTGGGTCCCAGAAGGAGCACATCCCTCCAGCAGGATGCAGGACAGAGCTCCCAGAAGGAGCCCATCCTTCCAGAAGGATCCCATCCCTCCAGAAGGAGCCCATCCCTCCAGAAGGAGCCCATCCCCCAGAAGGATCCCATCCTTCCAGAAGGATCCCATTCCTCCAGCAGGGTGCAGGAGCCAGCTCCCAGCAGGAGTGAGACATAAACCTTAAGGAATTTAGGGATTTTAGAGGAGCTGAGGTTTTCGTTAGAGAAAAGCTTTATTAGAGTTAATCAAAATAAATGGGTAGGCCTTGATGAAGTTAGGAGTTGGTAGTTAACTAATAATTGATTGCTTGTCAGCACAATGCTTGGCTAGCTGGGTTTGTAATGAAGAATAGAGAAACTGATAAGTGGCTTTGGGAACATGAGACAATTCAGCCTCCTCTGTTCTGAGACCAATGGAAGGCAGGGAATGGGAGCTCTACCAAGGGTTCATCTGTCAGATTTGCATTGAAAAGGTAGAAAGGTCAGAAGGAGGAAGATTTCATTTACTTCCTCATTTTGGGACCCCTCCCCATGAAAGGGACCACTGACCCATTTCAAGGAACCATGCTATGCATGGTTAATGGCTTTTGAATAATTACCATTGGAATGGGATGTACCAAGGTATGGATGTGCATTTGTATTTTGGGTACTCGATACCTGTACAGATAAAAGGGCTCTGTGATCACCTGTGAATTGGAGTGTGTATTTGGGAGCCATCCCACAATAAACACACTCTTTCTAACTCTAAACTGTTAGAGAGGTTTTGTCCATCACAGTTGGATATCGGTACCAGATCAATATCCATAATTTTAATAAATCAGGAGCCCATCCCTCCAGCAGCTCCAGCTCTGTCCTTGTGCCACCACTTGAGCCTGCAGTGAGTTTTGCCTGCCTTTAGAAGAGGAGAGGGCTCTGCTTTCCCCTCAGTGGACACCTCTGAGGAGGCTTCTAAGCATTCTCAGCACTTGTGAGAAAACTGAGTTATTTGGAAGCTCAGGAGAGCTGGATTCTGCCTGAAATTCTGGCTTGATTAATTTCCTGGGAGCTCTTTTTCACCACTGGCTTTGCAAAGAGTGAAGAGCTTGTGTCTTCAGGGTGAGAGTGAATTTTTCTGCTCCACTGGGGCTGAGCCACCCATCCCCACTGCCCCCAGAGGTGCAGGGGGCTTCCAGGGAGCAGCAGGCACTCCCTGGGCATGGAACCATCACCCTCTGGGCTCTCTTCCATTTGCCACAGCCAGATTAAAAAGTCTCCTGAGGACAAGTGAAGTCAGTGGAAGGATCCCACCTTTCCCTTTTAGAGCATCCAGCAAAGGGATCACACCTTCCTGCAGGGCTGAACATGATCCTGGACATGGATGTGGCAGTAAGGTGGAAAAATCAGAAAGAGTTCATAAAATCAGGTCTGCTCTCCTAAAATCAGTGCTGGCCTTGTCAAGCTGGCACTGTGCAGGTTCCCAGGGGAAAGCAATCCTGGTGTGAGCAGTTCATTAACACAATCTATTCCTGGCTAAAAAACAAACTTACACCTCTATAAACTGGTTTTACACCTTAGATAGAAACACAGCAAATACAAACAACTCTCTTATAAACAACTTCTCCTGCACGGACACACTGAGAGTTTGAGTGACCAATCCAGAATAACAATTTGTTACTGATCAATAAATTAATTGGCAGGAAAGCTCCTGCCCAATTGGAGCCCCACACCAGGGCTGTAAAACTGGATAAAAAGAAGTTTTGTGAATAAAGAAGGGGCTTTTTCCATGAAGAAAACGGAGTCTGTGGGATTTATTCCCCTACATGGACACAGGATAAAGACCTGTTTTTCCAAAGGAGTAATTGAGGTAAAATAAAAATCCATGTTCCTTGCCTGAGTTTGTCCCTGCCTGTGCATGTCACCCCAGGCAAGCCCTCCATTTCCTCAGCTGGGTTTGCACCTCAGGTGCTTCCCAGAAGGGAAAGCAACAAGAGGAAATAGCAGTGCCCAGAGCAAAAAGAATGTCTGGGCATTCCCAGGACAGAGGCAGGATCAGCACAAGGCATCACTTACAGGTGTATTTTTTAAGAGGCAATAATTCATCTTATTCCCCCTGACAGGTATCACAGACCCTGATGGAGTTACCCTGGCTTCCTGCACAGCTCTCTTCTATAATTATGCAAATTACCCTGGTTCCAACCCCTGGGAATATTTGCACAAATGACCCTGATTTTTCAGGAACACTCCTCTTTTTCAAGTGCAATTTCACATGCACAATAAACTGTGGATTTCAGGGCAGCACTTGAAGCATCTAAATTTCAGGCTGCACCTACAAATTGTTGAGACAGACGTTTTAATACTGCAATTTGTTAGTGCAATTACTTAAGTGGGGAAGGCTGTGTGCAAGGAGGCAGTAAATAATTAAGACCACCAAAGTGGAGCCTGGGGCACCATTTAAAAAAATCTTTTATCTAATACCTAAATTTGGCAAGCAGAGGGGAAAAAGATGCTTGAGGAGAACACGCAGAGCCAATCAGCACACAATCTAGTTTCACTC
Source organism: Serinus canaria (assembly GCF_022539315.1). NCBI lineage: Eukaryota > Metazoa > Chordata > Aves > Passeriformes > Fringillidae > Serinus > Serinus canaria. Next base: position 17,336,549 of record NC_066325.1, on the reverse strand, counting down.
ATTGCTGGAGATTATTTTTGAATGCCCTGATTCTAAAGTTATCAAAATTGGGCTGTTGTAAGCAGCTGATGCTGCTTGGCTTTTTCAGAGCCTCATCAAGGCTTTAAAAACACAGATGGCTGCTCCACAATAAAAAAAGGAATCTACCTGCAGTGGTGCATTTGCAGCAGAATAATCAGGCTGTAACAAGAGCAGGAGCAAGCCATGTATTCAATATGGGAATGTTACACCCATGGACTCCAGGGCTGGCAGGATAAACAGGTGCCAGGCTGGAAATGTAAAGCCTCGTTAATGCATCATTTAATAAAATGCCTCATTTTCTTATCTTCCAGGTCTCGTTGCATCTTCCATAAAGATGGGAATTTCTCATCTCAACTCTGCAGTGAGATCCATCTCCAGTCTCAGAAATGGGTCTGACTACAGTGGTTCACACAGAAAATACCACACAAAAGAAACATTAAAACCCTTAATGGGTGTGATTAAGGCTGCTCAGAATGCTCCATCTACAGCCCTGAAAACCAAGAGCTTCTCTCTGACTGAAAATGTTGCTCCAGCAGCATTTGAACTCCGGGATGTTTTAGGAAAACCAAGAGACAGAAAGCCTTCAACAACCCCCTCTTGCAGAAAACCCAGTGACAAATCTCACAATGTCAAATAATGTCAGAGCAGTGGCTTGCAGTATTTGGAGTGGGGGAAGTGTCCAAGCCAGCAGAGCATGGTAGGAAAAACCTCACAGAATCCATGCAGGAGAAATCCTGGAGCCAAGGACAGGGAGAGGCAGTGGGGTGGAGATAAAACCTGCACTGCTTGCAAAGGCATTTCTTTGTGAGAAATCCCTCCAGAGGCAGCCAGACAGCAAAGCTCTGAGTGTCCACCAAGAGGACAAAACCAGGCAGTGTGGTCTGTGCCTGGGGATTGTTCTGGAACAGACTCCCAGCCCTGGACACGAAGGGAAGGTGGCTGGCTTGCTCTGAGGATGCTTCTGGGAAGCAGCTGATCTACCCCACAAAAGGGAATGGCAGCTGGAAAACCTGATGTTCTCCTCCCTTCCTGAGGGTGAAATAAGCTGCTGAATTGCTCCTGGATTCCTGAATTCTTTCTGAGGGGCTGCTGGATTTCTCACCCTGTGAAGCTGAAGGACTCAGAGTGTTGAGATGCCAACATCCCCAAGGATTTCAGATCTCTAAATGTTCCCAGGAGTCTGCACCTTCTGTAATTTCCAGGGTGATCAGTAACCTTCTGTAAGTACACTCAGATTTCACAAGGTTTGGATTTAATTGTCTGGTAGAACATTCAGACTTAAATCCTGCTTCCTGTGGAGCTGCAACACCTGACCAGGATTTGCTTTTCAGTCATCTCTTGCTTTGTCTTCCTCCTTTCCCTTGGTGGGCTGGGCTCCACACAGCCCTGATGTATGACAAAACTGGAATTCTATAAACTCTCACTGTCCTCAGGTCTTTTTTATCACCAAAATCAGAAGCAAATTTCCCTTGGCTTCATGCAGGAGTTCCACAAAGGACAGTTTCAAACTCAGGGAAAGGCAGGAACGACCAAAGTGAGGGAATTGGAATATTCCAGAGATGAGTTCAAACCACAGAGCAACAGCAGACCCCAATTTGGCAAGATAGTGTAGGATTCCTCTGTAGAGGTAACAGCAGTAGAAATGCATCATATCTGCTTAAAAATGCTCTTTATCTTGTTCTCCACAGGAACTGCTCCTTCATGAGCCTCCATCCATCTGGCAGCTCCACTGCCTTGTGCAGATGGGCTGGTGCCTGATCACCAAAGGCAGCACAGAATCCATCCCAGCGTGGTTTGGGTGGGAAGGGACCTTAAAAATCCCCTCACTCCAAGCCCCTGCCTGGGCAGGGACACCTCCCACCAGCCCAGGCTGGTTTCCTTCTCCCTGCCCAGCTGCCTCCCTTTGCAGAAGTGCTCACAGAGAATCTCTCTGATGCCACTGTGTCCTTATCAAGTTTCACTGAAAATAGCCAATAAATCCAAAGTTTGGAAGAACAAAGAGACAGTGAATTCATAAATCTTGTTTCCTTCCTGAACCAAAGGGGAAGAGATAACTTGTTGTATTAGATAAAAAGATGACACCAGAACATGAGAATTTCACCTGTTGATGGTAATGATTGATGATAACTTGTATTTTAAGAAGTGCCTTTCAGTCAATTTCCTTGAGGGAGTTTGTTATCATTGCTCAAAGTTCTAATGTTAAGCTGTGGTGTCCCAGTAATTTCTTAGAGAGCAGTTTCTAATTAAATGAGCTGAAAATCCCTCGTTGAAAGGAGGACAAATAGAGGGATCAAAAAGAAGAAATCTTTTGTTTAAACAGAGATCACAACCATCCAGCAGGTACAGAAGAAGCATTCAGGCACTTGTTACAGCTGGGCACAGATTTGTTTGAAGTCATGTTCACAGCTCCCTCTAGGAAATGAAAATTTCCCTTCTATTAACTCCTTGTGTGCTGCACCCCTATAAACAAACAGAGATTGATGTTTTAAACCCCATTCTTATTACAAAATCCCTGCAGGCTTCTGGAGACAAGCATGCTGTTAATATACACCCTATATTAACAGCTCATACCCTAATGCTTAATTAAGGATCAGTGAAATCCCTCTGCATTAACAGGGCTGGGAGAAGCCAGACTGTTTCCATTTGCAAAATATTCAGGGATGTTCAAATGGGACCTGGAGTGTTCCTGCATTCCTACAAGTGGTGCCAGACAAATCCCCCCCACCCTCTGAGGCTCCCAGGATCAGCAGCAGGGCTGCTCCCCTGTCAGAGTCCCCACCAGCTGTCAGGTTTTGTGCACTGTGCCTGGTGTGTTTCCCCATTTCACTGCTCCATTCCTCTCATCTCCAGGTAAAAAACAAGCCTGTACCACTCCCACCAGCTCCTCTTCCAGCAGGTGTCCTTGGAATGCCAGCACCTACCTGCAGGAGCTAATGGAAATATCTCCAGGCAGTTTGTGGGGGATTTTTTTTTTCCCCTCTGTTTTTGTGTGGGGTCCCTCTGAGTTCCCTTTTTAGCACCATTTTCTTCAGGGTTGTCTCAAAATAAGTCAGGGATTCTGTGCACTGAAGTTAGCAAATTTTAATGGTGATGAACCAGGACAGATCCCTGCACAGCTCTGCCACTTGATCCCTTCATTTCCTCAAGGCAAAACCACACAAAAAAGGTCATGTTCAAGCCACCCCAAGCCCTTCCATGGGCTCTGCTGTGCCTGGGAATGGGATCACATCCTGAGAGAGCCCTGGGGATCCTCTCCCATGCCAGAGGGAGAACAAGAGCAGCAGGGGAAGGCACACAGCCCAGAGAGACAGAACGTGCTGGAAGGAGCAGGAACCCAGACCCTGCAGCAGGTTTAGGGTCCCTGTGAGTATTCCTGGGAAATTCTTTGTCACCAGGCAAGCCATGGATATCCCAGCTGTGAGGATTGCTTTGCAGAGCCCCAGAAATGCTCCACAGCAGGGACTCTGGCTGGAAAGGAAGAGAGAGGCAGGGAAGTGCTGGGCAGAACTTCAGGTGAAGCTGCAGTTCCCCCTCAGTGGGAAACATTCCAAGTTTTCAGCTGGAACAAAGGATTTTTCCTCAAAAAACGAGGCAAGCTGACACAGACTTTGAGACATTTCTTGGCAAGTTTCAGCCTGGGGACAATTTGTACATTTTAACTGAAGAGTTTGGCAATGAAGAGTCGAACTGAAAAAGCTTCCATGTGGGCACCTGCACAAAGATGGGAGCCACAGCCACTCCAACCCCTGCTGAAATGCAGCCCTTGGTAATGGACATTACCAGCAAACAAAGCAAAACCAACAGGGAACAACACCCCCATTGCTTGCACTCCCCTGAAGTTTATTCTTTTGTGCCCAAGATTTCAAATCAGGCTGAATGCTGGTTTTACTTTAAATATAATCAGGGAGAATGAGAAACTAATATTCTCAAATTGCAATTATGAGCTAAAATATGTAACATTTGAGGTGCTTCATTTAGAGAGCACTCCAGGTTAATTATTTGAGTTTTCTAATGAAGATATTTTCCTGAATCCTTAGGATTGTTGCATTTGTCTCATTTGGTAATGAATAGATTGATGCACAGATGATTTCAGCATCTCATTAGAAGAGCTGCAGAATAAATGCTGAAACTCATTCAAGTGAATTGAGAATGCTAGTTCCCATTATGCTGCTTCCCAAGTTTAATTAATAAGTTGTATTGTTACAATTAATCATAGTCAGATGGGTATGAAAAGTGAGTTTGTGTGATCCCAGAGCTTTCTGGATGCACGCTGTGGGACATCTGCATCACTCAGGTCCACGTGCTGAAAACCCAGCAGTATTTACAATAACACCTCAGCACCTGGCAGGATTTCTGCTGAGTTAATGCTGATCTTCATTCAGATGCCCCCTTTAATGATGTCCTGTGCAGTGGGAAGTGGAGCAGGCAGGACTGGGGGCTCAGGCTCACCTCCTGCCAGAGCAGGAGCACAAACAGCAGCAAACTGGAGGGTTCAGGGCTAGAATTTGGGATGATTGTGTTGTGTGGTTTGCCCACGTGAGCAGAGGAGCAGAACTCCCTCAGCAGTGGTGCTGCTCAAGGGGACAGTGACAGGGGGGAGAACACTCAGCAGCACCTCTGAGCCCCCACAGGGCAATTCCAGCCCCAGGAATTTCAGTTAACCCAGCTCAGAGTGTTCCCAGGGAGCAGGAAACTTGTCTGGAGAGGATTTGCTGAGGGAAACCAGGAGCTGTCCCCACCTGGGGACTCTTCCCTGCTGTTCTCTCCAGGGGAAGCAGGGAACATCCTGCCAGCACCCACCAAAAATCCTGTCCAAGCCCCCAGGCACAGCCAGCACTGCTGCTGAGGGTCTCTGCTCCCTAAAACCCAGCTCTTCTCACTCTTTCTCACCTGTCCAGCTTCTCCCCTGGCTTAAATTTATGTCACAGCCCTGAGAGTGGTGAAAAAGCAGTTTAGGCTGACAGCCAGCAGCTTCTGTGGGCTGCAGGAGTGGAAGTCTTGCTGTCACTCTCCACTGAGGGTTTATTTCTTAACTGTAAAACAAGTGACCTTCCTCTGACCTGCTAAAAAAGCATTTGCTTTTCTGCTTCACCTGGTCATTCTGCAGCTCTCTAACCCTCCCTGCTTTATGGGGTATTAAAAGGAAATCTGCTTTTGACACCACCTCTGAAATGTTAAGATCTTTCTGCTGGTAATAAATCAAGGGCCTGATCTAAAAGCCAGTGATGTCAATAGGAAGAATCCCATTTTTCCATTTCAGTGGCCTTTAGATCATCATTTTGGTTTCCCAGCAGGTTTTCAATCCTTTCCCTGTGCACTTTTGTCACAGTTCTGCATCACTGAGGGGCTTGCACTCTGAGGAAAGAACACCATCACAACCAGAAGTAAAACTCTGTTGTTTTCTTTCTTCCAAGAGTTGAAACTCCCTGAGAAATGCAACTGAGAGGGGTTATTTCAGATCCCCTTCCTCTTTTATTCCAAATTACAGTTAGGATATTCAATAACACCAAGCTGCAGGCTCTCCTCAGAAGATCAAAGATAATTTGCTTTCATTGGATTCTCACTGCTTGAATTCAAAGTGTTTTTTAATTTTGCACAAACCTTGACCTGCAAAAAAAAACAAAAGCCAAGGTTTAATTTCTTCACCAAGGTTTAATTTCTTCACCAGGGTGATGCCAGGTTTTCTAATACAGCTCCTTGAACTGATGCAGTTTGTTCCTCATTTCAAACCAGTGTGCTGTTCTGACAATTTGTTGTTTGCTGTTCATTTCAGAGTGGACTTGGAATTGCAGAGATGACTTGGACAGCCCAGCTGAAGTTATTCTCTGATCATGATTTCTGGTTGAAGTTTAGGCCAAATTAGATTTGACACCACTGTGATTTATTTCTGGATGCTTTGGTGCCAGATGTGCTCATATTATTTCCACTAAATTATTTGGTAACTAACAATAGATCTACTTTTACAGGTAACTTTTCATTGTGGTCAGAAATGACTTGATAAATAGAGAAATAATATTCATTTTTGCCTCAAAAGTGACTAATGAAAAATGCAATCTACAGGAGTGCAGCTGATTTCATAATTGTGAAATTAAAAAGTTACATAGGAAAAATGATTCTTTTAGGCAAAACTTGAAAGAGGAGGAAGAGAAGAAAAAAATCCCTCCCACTCCTCTCCCTGCCTTGCTTTTGCAGCCTTTTAAAAAGAAATGTTTGCTTGAAAGCTGTTTGTTCATAATTTAGGTTTCCATGATCAGATTTGCTCCTTGAACACACCTGGGTGTGCCTGGTCCAGCAAGGATATTTTAGATAGCTCAAATACACTGCCTGCAAGAGAAGTGCTTGGCTCAAGGATCCCAGCCAGGATCATTTCCATTTTCAGAGTCCATTCACAGGAGATTTGGCATGGGACATTAAGGAGGGCGCTGAGGAGGCAGAAGACAACACCTAAAACCAACTAAAAATCAAAAATCCTAAACAGACAAAGCAGGAACAATGAGCTCTTGTGAGAGGTGAGAATATTAAGAGAAATATTCTGCAGAAACCACCTGAAACTCACGTTTGCTTGGGCACAAAACACTTTGGCAACATCACAAACCTGCTGTAAATATTTTTCACCCCCAGGAAGGGAAGTTGACCCTTGGGGTCTTGCTGGTGCTGCCTCGTGGCAGAAATGTTGTTTCTTGTGCCCAATAAATAAGCAGAGGCAGCTCTGGCTGCTCCTTCACAACCACTTCTGCATTTCACAGAGCTGTGGGTGGCCTGGGCTGCACAGGGGAGCTCCAGAAACCCCATCAAGGGCAGGAAGCAGCACCTTGGTCCTCCCCAGGCCATAAAAAAATGAGGATTTACTTCCCACAGCAGCTCCTGCAGGTCATTAATGCTGAAATGCATTCCAAGCCATTAGTCCACCAGAGGAGACCTCCAGTTCTGGGAAGCTCCATTAAAAAAAAAAAATATATATATAATAAAAAGTGATAGTTTTGTGATGGTTCTCCACGTTAATTGGCTGATGTGGGAAAGGATGTGCCATCAAACCACATCACAGCACGATGATTTCTTAATTAAACAATAAATTAACAGTGTGGGGATCAATACTCAATTCCATTTGAAAATGCCAGATGGGCCCAAATTTGGAAAAGGTCACCCAGGCTGTAGATTAGCTCTCCTGAAATAACCAGCAAGGGGAGATGCAGTGTAGCCTCTTAATTTGGATCACATTTTGAAAAATGTGAGTAATTACTTATTTTCAGCGTGAGGAAATTAATACAAAGATTATTGAAAGGCTGCAAATTCCACAACAGCCTGAAAAAGGGGAACTGAATGGCAAAATTTAAAGGGAAAATTGAAAGCTGGCTGGGCAGAGGTGGGAGAGGAGTGAGGGGTGTGCATTTGTGTTCTCATCCCCTTTGGAACCATCCATGCAATCCCAAGCTCTGCACAATTTCTCCTTTCCAGAACAACCAGGCAAAAGCCAAGCTTGTCTCTCTGAGCAGAAGAAGAACTGAGAGGGAAAATGGCAGGGGGAGGACGAGTGAAATTCCAAATCAACATCACCCACAGGCTCCCAAGTGCTCAGGCTGCCTGATTTCCATAAATATGGAGATGTGGAATGCAATTCCCTGTCTGACACATTGTATTTTACCACATTCACCAAATTACAGGGAAACCCAGAACATCCACCCCAAGCTCCCAAGGCTGGATTCCAGCTCCTGGGAAGAGAGGGAGGTTCCTGCATCAGACTTTTCCGAGCTTAACTCAGGGCTCTTCTCCCTGTTTATCACATTAAAAGATTAATTTCTCTAAGCTCCTAACATCTATCACTAAAGCTGGGCAGCACTAATCTCTCTGCCTTTGCCCATGCTCCCAGCTTTTCCCTGCCAAGCTCTCACATTCCTTAAACCTCAGGGATTACAGAGGAGAAGGAGGCTCCCATGCCTCTGAGAAGTTCCTGAGCAGGACTGACAGAAGAAGAGACCCCTAATTATTTTAAGCAGCTGTATTAATTAGTGGGACCCCGTGGCCTTCACATCCTCTGGAACAATCCCTTCACCCAGGATTTTGCTCCTGGGAGGCTGAGAAGCCTCAGAGAAAAAGGAAAACAATGATTGTCTGATTGCTTCTCCCTGTTTGGCTGCTTTGGAATGTGGCTGGAGATGGTTGAGCCAACAGGGCCAGGTCTGACTGGTTTCATGTGAATTGTTTTCACTTAATGGCCAGTCACAGCCTGCTGTGTGAGGGCTCTGGAAGAGAGCACGAGGTTTTAATTATTATTTTGTCAAGCCTTCTGCAAGGATCCTTTCTCTGTTCCTCAGTGGAATGGAATGGAATGGAACAGAACAGAATAGAATAGAATAGAATAGAATAGAATAGAATAGAATAGAATAGAATAGAAACAGAACAGAACAGAACAGAATAGAATAGAATAGAATAGAATAGAATAGAATAGAAACAGAACAGAACAGAACAGAATAGAATAGAATAGAATAGAATAGAATAGAATAGAATAGAATAGAATAGAATAGAAATAATAATAAATTAGCCTTCTAAGAACATGGAGTCAGATTCTCCTCTGTCCTGGGGACCCTGAAAATACCACAAAGAGGTTACAGCATGCTGCTTTCCTACTGTCACTGTTTTTTCTATTGTTGCTGGCACCTTTTTAGCTTAAAATGAAAATGACCAACACAAAGAGGGGCAATTCAGCCAGGAGGCATCACAGCCTTGGATTGCTTTCATTTAAGCAGCCTCAGAAAGCTCTGTAATTGCTCAAGACAAGGCAGTTTCTCTGCTTGGAAGATGGTTCTAGGTGATATCAGCAGCATTTGGGTTTTCTAAATCCTAAAGCTGTGTGCATATCTCTATCCATATAATAATCAGTGTGGTAAATTAGGGAGTACTTTCTGCTGAAACTGAGGATTTTTTGCCCTGCCAGGCTCTGACTGCTCTTACAGTGATGCCATTATGTCTATGGGCCTTTCATCCTTCTTTTTCCCTTAAAATGATCCATTTTTAAACCCAATTCATGACACACCACTCTAATGTGTCATTCCTACCCTTCCCACCTGAGTTTCAGGCTTTGTCCAAGACTCCAAAACCCCTCCACAATCATAAGCAAAGCAAAATAATCCCATTTCCCTTTCACAGGAGCAACCCACTTAGCCATGAAATGTAAATAATTCTCAGCCTTGCAGAGATAGGAGAGGAATTTCCTCACACCAATTTTGTTATTGAACAGCTTACAAAAGAGAGTTGTCCCCAGTGCCAGTGAGCACTAAAAATTCTGGCTGCAGCTCAGCAGGAGGGACAACACACACTTAAATCCTGCTGATCAATGTGGGACTTATGGGCTCTGTCACACCAAGATCTATGCAAATATAAATAAGTTATTGGGACCTCCCCGTGCTTCACATGAAAGAAAATGCAATTCCAGCCTACAGACAAGCACAGAAGTCAGAACCACACAGCCAGCCCTGCAACAGCTGTGGAATTATTCATTTCAGACAATATTTTGTGGGTTTGTTTTGTGCTGTGGCAACTGCAGGGCATCAAATATTCCTGGAGCTTTGTCTGCTTTATCCTTGGGGAGCAATGGAGGGCCCAGATGATCTCAATTAACCAGCAGCAGCTCAGGAGAGCCCAGATTCATCCAGGGGACAGTGGAGATGGCATTTAGGCATTTGGACACAGGTCGTGCATTAAGAAAACTCGCAGGCCATAATTAATAAAATTTCAGAACAATTTCCACCAAGTTTCCATTTTCATTCCTAAACCGCAGTTTTAATTGCAGGCAGAAAATCAAGCAGGAAAAAAATCAAGAAAATCAGTTCAAGATGATCCCAGCATGGCCTGAGGAGCCCCTCCAGTGCAGAGGTGTTGATAAAACCAGGGCTGCTGTTGTCCTGCAAACCCCACAGAGCACCTTGGGCAGCACTTGTTCACCCAAAATAGATTTTTGCTTTCAATCCCAATCCTTCTTCCCTGCCACAGGCCCTGAGCTGTGGAAATCCAAGCCTGGCAGAGATCCCTGTACAGAAACATCAGATTTATTTATCCAGCTCTGTGTTATGTTTGGAATACAGGCAGAAAATGCCTTCACTATAAAGCAACTTGAATGTTCTTTAAAATCTTTAAAATCCAGTCAGACTATTGGCTGGAAAGGTTTCATTATTGCTCCTTCACAGAGAAATACTGCAGCACTTTTATTGCTTTTCCAAGAGCTGAGGAAGATCCTGCCCCCTCTGCACCTCCTGGTGTGTGGCTTCTCAGATTTTATGAGGCATTTCATGATGAGAATTATGGGCAGCAGCTCTGACCTTGTTGCAATTTAAATTGACCAGTCATGGGTCAACATTTGCTAAAAAAATGCTGAGCATCTGAAGTTTATATAAATTTTTGAAGCGAGTTATAAAATAATAAAATTAGTCAAGAGCAGCTGCGTTTTTTAATTCCACTTGAAAGAAAGATGAAGTGGGAAATATATCAGGATTGATGCAGCTGAACCTGATAAAATTTTAATTTTCTCTCTCTACCTGCACAGCCTCTTGTTTAACTTTGAATCAGTTGCTAAGTTCGTGCAGAAACCACTCTAAAAGTGCTCAAAGATTATTAATGGTGGGGAAAATCAGCAAATTGGGAACTGTTCTGTACAAAACCCCCCAAATCAATGTCAATTTTTATTTCACATATCAAAAGTCAAGTATGGTCCAGAACTTGTTTTGACTGACCTCTGACATTTTTGATTAAATCCCAGAATTCATTTATTTCTCCACCTGCATGAGAAGATGTCCCTGCACATTTTTAAAAATGGGGGTTACTCCAATGAAAGCTGAGCACTGACTCTCCAAGTGCACCCCAGCCAAAAGCAGCAGCCCATCCTTTATCTGGTGCCATTTCCATGAATGTGGGAGGGGTTTTTTCTCCCTAACACTCTGAGTGGTTTTGATTAAATGCCATTTCCTCACTTTCTCCCTGGATTGTGGCAGGTTTTCAGTGCTGCTGCATCTGTGGAATGGTTTCAAGTGATTCTCTTAAGTAAACGTAGGACTATAAAATGTGAACATAAACAGGACAGTTCCAGAACAGTAAAGGCATAATTTGAATAAACAGGCAGGCTAATGAAACACCATTAGCTGGAGAGACATCATCTCCCACCATTCTTGCAACTGCAAATGCAGAAGTAAAAGAATTCTATTGCCTCAATCTTCTGATTTTTATGTGAGTCACAAAAAATTTGCTCCCACCCACTGGCCATGAAAGCTACTTTGGAATTTTGTAACTGTTATTGCCTTTTCAGCCTTGACCCAGCAGCTGAGGGCTGATACAGGAGGTGGAACATTTAATTGTAAATTCAATATGCACCGTGATTAAGAAATCTCTAATCCAAGCTGCCAGATCTGTTGAAAAGTAGCAAAATATTTTCAAGGTGCAGCTGCCTGGTCCCTCAGCACTGTCCAGTCTGGCCTGCCAGGGACAGGACAGAATTTACAAGGATGTAAAACCAGTGAAACAACAGCCAGAGCATCACTGGGCTGTAAAGGCAGGGGAGGATCATCCAACCCAACCATCAACAGCAGCACCAGCAGGGTCACTCCTGAACCCTGCCCTCCAGAGCCCTCCACACGTTTCTGGAACATTCCCAGGTCTGGGGACTCCACCACATCCCCACACAGCCCATTCCAATGCTTGGCAACTCTTTCCATGAAAATATCTTTAAATTGAACCTTCCCAGCACAACCTGAGGGTGTTCCCTCTCCTCCAGCTCTTGGTACCTGGCAGAAGAAGCTTATGGGCCTTACTCATAAAAATTATAGCCACAAACACCTAATTTTTAAAAAATTAGTAATAATTTCTATTTTAATAATAATTTACATTTATATTAATTTGGGTCCATACTCACATGGAGTTGAGTGCAACAATTCCACTTGCCCATCCCTTAATGGCTAAAGAACATCAGCTTTAATGCTGAGTCAAGATTATTCTTGAGCCTTCCTCCCTTGATAAATAAAAATTCAGTATTTAAGCCTTTTGTTCAAGTTGTCAGTTACAAGCAGATCTGAAAAGTGACATTACAAACCCATGCAGGGTTATCAATTCTCTCTCTAATAATTCTGCTTCTTCAAGGTATTGATGCTTCTGTTTCTGTTTTCCTAGGTAAGAAAATAAGAAACCACAGTGAAAACTATGAAACCACACACGAATCCAGTGTAAGGAAAGTGCATGTCAATGTCCTCCTCACATTTCCTTGCAAGAAATTATAAATATAAGGAAAGAAACTGTAAATATATGGAAAGAAATGCATCAGAAGAACGAGACATCTCAGTTTGTAAGGGAACTTTGAGGATTCTGTGTTACCATGTTTTGGTTCTGCTGACAAAGCAAAGTGGTGGAAATGGGGACATTTGGGACTGTTTGGGGGGAAAAAAGGCATCAACCTGCTACTTCCAGTGAGAGAAAGCAATTTAAATCTGTGGAAATAATTAGATATGAGGCACATCTCACTGCTGCTATTGTTTTGATAGCTTTTATCACCGTGATAAATTTGCAGGGAGGTAAGTGAGCTCGAACGGGGGTTTTTTAAGTGTAACTGTGATTGTCAATTAAAGGAGAGATTATATTGTCAACAAAAGACAAGTGAATGCTGGAAGTGGCAGTTTGCATATGTTTACCTTGAGTGCTGCAGGATCTGGAGCTGGATTCTGCTCGTTTGGGTGCTTTAGTGTTCGAGCAGAGTGTAAATTCTGAGATGTACTTACCACTGCTTTCCTGGCTCTTTCCTCCCTCCAGTTTCCAGCCAGAGCTATTCCCTGCTCACCCCTTGTTCAGGCTGGAAATGGGGTGTACATTCTATTGACCTCTGTTCCTTGAGCAGTTTTCTTCCACCACCAACCCTCCCTGCAGGGTGATGGAAATCCTCCCTCCTCCTCTCTTCCATTAATTGGCCATTAATTATTAATTATCGACAGCTACAGTTTCCCGAAGTGGGTAAAGTGGACTCGTGGAAAGTTTCTGTTCTGACAAAACTGGGGTTTTTATTTTGTGACAAAATGTTCTTGGAAGGGTTTCAGGTACTGATAATTGCACTGGATAATTTGTCACTCTTTTCTTCTGCTCCTCCAGGTCCCTGTTTGGATTTCCAGCTCCAAAATTGCTGCTTTTGTAACTGAATAACCCCAAACCTCAGTGAGGATGCTAAAAAACATGTTGGATAAAAAAACCCCATTTATTAAGAATAAATGGTCATTGAGATAGGCAGGAAACCAGCTCAAAAGTGATGATTTTAGTGGAATTTATTTTAAAAGGCCCTAAAGAAAACCAGATTATGGGGGTAGAAAAACAGGATTGTGCAAATCTAGAGCAATAAGTTCTTTCCCCAAAGTAACATCTGAAATAAAACTGCTTGAAGGGAAATATCCAGCCATAATTTTGCTGAAACACTGCATCTCCAGCTTCATCCTTTTATTTCAAATAAAAGTGATTAAAGCTGGTGTTTATTCAAGCTTAAATATTTCAGTGTTTGAGGCATTTACATTTTTTAAAAGGACTTAACCAGAAGTATTAGTTTTAAAAACTGCCACACAAGTTCAGAGTTTTCACGTCTCTAGAAGAATAACCTGTGGAAAATATGCTGCATTTGTTTCATTCTATTGCTAAATCTCATAAATACAATTAGCAAGGGAGCTGACCTTCTGCTTTAAAGGAATAATATCAAAAGATCACAACAGAAATAAACCAAAAGCCAGAGGTTGTCTGCTCCATTGCCTGTTCTGCAAACACAACATTTTCCCTTTTATAAATCAACAGTTTCTCTTAATCTAATGGAGAAATGCCTGTGGATAAATGTGTTTATCACATCACATAAATATCACATTGTCTGCAATGTACTGCAGCATCTCTGAGCTCCCAAATGCCCGCGTGCAATAAACAGCAAACACTGTTCCAGGAATTAATGCCTGCCACAGCCAGAAGGATTTTACACCACATTTCTATTTCTCAGAAAGTTGCTTTCATGCAATTGTGCAGAGAATCTTCTCCTTTTATCCTGTTTTGAGATGCTCTGAACGGGAGGAGTGGTGCCTTCCCCAGACAGGACAAGAACAGGGTTCAGATTGCACAGAGAGCAGAGAGAGCAGAGAGAGCAGAGAGAGCAGAGAGAGCACAGAGAGCAGAGAGAGCACAGAGAGCAGAGAGAGCAGCTTTGTACTGGGGGCTGCTGCACCTACAGAGAGCCAAACCCCCCAAGCAGGTGCAGCAGGGCACGTGCCAGTTGTGGAAGCCAGGACATTGCTCTGGCTGCCCTGGAGGGCTCCAGACCCTGCCAGGGGCTCAGAGACCTTGGCACGGGGTCACAAACACCTGAGCCTTGGATTTTAGCCATGGAAACAATTCCCAACTCTGTGTGAGGAGTTACAGACCACAAGGGTTTGAGTAGAATGACAGTGAATTTGGCACAGGGTGGAAAAGTAGAAGTTTGGGGATTTAGAGTGGGGGTTCAAGAGGCAAGATGGAGGAATCTGGGCCTGTCCTGTCCTTCTTCTTCTTCTTCTTGTCCTCCATCTCCTGCTGGGATGGTGGCACTGCTGGATTGGTTTAGAGCACAGACAGACTGTCTGACACGGGTGACAGGTATTGGGAAGTTATTGTAAATAAAGCACAGGTAGTTCTTGGTATAAAAAGCCAACAGTGCCCTGAGGGTGGTCAGTGTGCCACAGCCCGACCTGCTGGACAGAGCTCAGCAGGGCAGAGACAGAATGGGATGGAAAAGAGAAAATAAACAACCTTGGAAAGCAGAGAAGAGGAATCTCCACTTCTTCAGTCTCAGGGCTGAGATAAAGAGACTTTCCAACACCTCGGGGTCACCTCTACACCAGAGACCTCAGAGACCTCGTCAGCCAGTGCCACTGAGAGCCCAGCAGCATCTTCACAGCCCTCTGGCTTCCCTGCTCTGCAGTCAATGAAAAACCTCAGATCTCATCTCTGATTAGCAAAGTCTCTGACCTGCCCAGGGGCTGGGCTGACATCCCTTCAGTTTGTGCTGCTGCAACCACGGGGTGTTGCTTTTTTGGACTTTTACATCATTAATCATCCCATGGATGATTAAAAACAAGAGGAAAATCCATCCAGAATTCCCCTCAGCTTTTCCCTGGAGTGCTTTTCAATGCCCCACTGTTTCCTCACTGCTGCTTTGTGATTCCAGATGCAGCCACAACAGGAAATCATTTCAGGATCATGTCAGCACCACATTCTGGGTTCTGTCAGAGCTTTTGGGGTTCCTCTCACCCAGCACAGGCTGCAGGACACCCAAACCTCTCTCACTCACCTATGTGCACCAAATGCACAGCCTGAATAACTGAGGGTGATTTCAAATTCACTTCCACAGGTTTTTCATCTCTGAAGGAGCCCTTGGCCTCTTTGGTCTCTTTGGGCAGGGATGAAATCAGAATCTTCTGTTTCTTCTTTGATTGGTTTCGAACTGGAACAATTTTAGGTTTTGACAAGAAAGGGGAAGAAAAAAAATGTCCTTTCAAGTAGTAATTTTCTACTTCATAAGGATCAAATTCTTAAGATTCCTGCTTTAAAAGAGAGGAACACCACAGGAAAGAACAGAGGTAATGAACATTTCTGTCACTCACCTCACAAACTCATTTTTCTTCTACATTTTATTAGATGCTGCCTTGCTCTCCTCCTTAAACACAAATGACAGATTATATTAGATGCATAAATTATATGGATTATATTTCTGTCACCAGTAAATTAGCTGTTAAATTTAGTTTGCATGATGCTATTGACAGGTCTCTGATTTAAGAACGTTTTTTTTCTTTTTAATCATCTTTTTTTCCACCTTTTCTTCTTTTCTCTTTTGTCAAATTCTCCATCACAGTTTGGAAGAACCCAGAAGAAGTTTTTAATGTGTGTCATGGAGTTACAAGGACAGAAAGGTTGAGTTTCTTTTTGAGAGATGGGGAAATGAAGGCTTTGAGAAATCATTTAAGCCCAGGGAATTTTAGGACTCACCATCCCTGGCAGTGCCCAAGGCCAGGCTGGAGAGGGCTGGGAGCTACCTGGGATGATGGAAGGTGTCCTTGCCATGGAAATGGATGAACTTTAATGTCCCTTCCAACCCAAACCAGCATGGGATCCTAGGGTTCTACAAATTCAATAAATATGACATGAGCAGCCTGGGCAACAAATGCAGCTCTCAGTGCAGTTCCATGTTTTATTGCCCTCATTTTCTTCCTTTTTGTCCCAAATTTTCCTAAGCCTAAGGAGTGTTTCTGTCCCAAGTAGGAACCAGACACCTGACACACTTAAAAGACTTGTTGAGGTTTCAGTGTTGGCTCCTCAATTTGGTTTTGTTTCCAGGAAATAAACCCTCTGCTAAGAAACCATTTCTGCAGACCGTGGGCAGCTGAAAAGTTCAAGCACAGTTCATCCAAGCTCCAGAGTTCCAAAGCTCTGCCATGCAAGGTGCAAGCCAGGTCTGATCCAGAGGGATTTCCACTGGGACTTGGACTTACAGGGGCAACACATCCATTCCCATTCCCATTCCCAGTCCCATTCCCATTCCCCTTCCCATTCCCATTCCCATTCCCATTCCCATTCCCAGTCCCATTCCCATTCCCATTCCCTTCCGATTCCCATTCCCATTCCCAGTCCCCTTCCGATTCCCATTCCCCTTCCCATTCCCCTTCCCATTCCCATTCCCATTCCAATTCCCATTCCCAGTTCCCTTCCGATTCCCATTCCCATTCCCAGTCCCCTTCCGATTCCCATTCCCATTCCCATTCCCCTTCCCATTCCCATTCCCATTCCCAGTCCCATTCCCATTCCAATTCCCATTCCCAGTTCCCTTCCCATTCCCATTCCCATTCCCATTCCCATTCCCCTTCCCATTCCCATTCCCATTCCCAGTCCCATTCCCATTCCCCTTCCCATGCCCATTCCCATTCCCATTCCCATTCCCATTCCCATTCCCATGCCCATTCCCATTCCCATTCCCATTCCCAGTCCCATTCCAATTCCCATTCCCATTCCCCTTCCCATGCCCATTCCCATTCCCATTCCCATTCCCATTCCCAGTCCCATTCCGATTCCCATGCCCATTCCCATTCTCATTCCCAGTCCCATTCCCATTCCCATTCCCACAGTAGAATGTCACAGATGCTGTTCACATTTGTGTGATTGCTGTAACTCCTTCCAGTCTGGGATGGTCTCTGAAGCTCTCAGCCAGGATGTCCCGGCCAGAATTCCAGAGGCACAGCTCTGTCCCATCCCAGCCCAGCTGCACAAGGGCTAAGCCTCAGGCTGCTGCTTTGAGGAGTGATCAGGAAGCAGACAGGCACTCAGACAAAGGGATGGGATGCCAGGTGTGCAGTTGGCTCAAGTTCAGCAACTTGGAAAAGCTGATTGTTCAAAAAATTGACAGATCCAGCTCATTCTGCACTCCTGCATTTTCCTGCCACATCTTCAAATCACCTCCCCTTTAATTAAACTGTTGTTGTGGAATCCCCAGGAAGTTATTGACATAATCAAGCTTTGTTGATGTTATTATTTTTGCAAACCAGCAGAGTTTCTACAGACACAAAATTATAACCAAAAGATCAGTTTGAAGATGAATAGCTCTTCCTGGAGTTCTCTTTATCAAAACTCCTAAGTATTCCATCCCAGGAATTAACCAACAGATATTTCATGCAGCTCTTTCTTCACTTGCACAGAAATATTTATTCATCCTGGACTTTCCAGGAGCTACTGCAGAGCCTGAGGGTAACTGTGATTTACAGATGCCATGAATAAATTGATGTTTTCTTGTCTGGGCTGCACTCTGCTCCAACAGGCAATAGCAATCTCAAGGCACTTTATGCTACCAAGAGTTTCTATTCTGGAAACAGCCACATACTCTCAGAAAATTGACAGCACTGGTATTCCTGAGCAACAAGAGCTGTCAACTGCTCCTTTGATTTCCTGGTGATACTTGGAAATATCTATGTTGCTTCTGGTTTTCCTAAGAAGGGAAATTCTGTGGCACAGCCGAGCAGAAAACCAAAGAAATTCCCTTGGTGACACAAGATAAAATTGGAACTTTGAGCATCCTGGTGGAGGAACTGGGCCCCAGATCTCTTTGTGCAAGGAAGAGCAGAAATGCATCATGGAGTTCACAGGAATGAGCACTGGAGGGTGAGAAGGAGCCTGTTTGGAACTCTTTAATGAACTCTGCTCTAAAGGTTTGCTCCAGAAGGATCCATTACAAAACATTTTAAAGCTGGAACTTTAAATGTGGCTTTAGCATGAAATAAGTGCAATAAAATTTTAAAGGAAAGCACCCAAGCCCTGTTCTGTTAATGCTCTCACAGATACCCTGCAGCCACTTGGCAGGCTCAGCTGTTTAACACTCATCTCTGCATTCTTTTTAGCTTCCACGTTCCTTTTAACCAGGAGTTCTGCTTGAACTCTGAGCCAGATCACACACTCTTGCTCCTGCACAGAAAAACAGGGGCAAGCCTGCAGAACCAAGTGCTGATCATCCCTCTCCCCTCCTTTAGCTTCCTGATCTTCACCATGTTTCACTGGATAAATAAAAACCAACCCCTGCAGGAAGCACCCAGAGAACCACTGGGGTTTAACCCCTGCAGCTCAACACCAAGAATCATCTCACTAATGACACACATCCCTTGCAGGGCTTGGAGATTTTTTTTTTTAGGACTACTCAGATTTTTTTTTTTTTCTGGGAGCAGCTCACCAGCAGAATCAAATGGTGTCTGGCAGAGAGCCAACTGAAATTATCCAAGCAGACTTCCAGACAGCCATTTCCTCAAGCCCTCAGATTTCCACAACCACTCCAATCTTCTCCCAGCAGCAATTTATAGCCAGGTTAAAAATAAAGCATGCAGAGCTGTGAATTATGAGGCAGGCTGGTGGTTGTGCCTTCCCCTTTTATGCAAAAATGAATTCCAAGGGGGGTGCAAGAAAAGAAGCTTTGAAGAGTTTGGCCCTAACAGCTGATTTGAAGCACCACAATTTAAAGAGGAAAGCCAAAAGAGAATGAAAAGTTTCTTTCCTTGTGTGCCCACGTGGTTTGCTGTGGGCAAGACGAGCTCAAAAGAAAATATTTCAATTTTGCTGCAATTCATGAGAGATACCCCCACATCCACGCTTCAGACCTCTTAAAAACACTCATCTCTTAGGATTTAAAAAGGAAGTTTTAATCCTGGCTCTGCCAATAATCTTCTGAATGACCTTGAGCAAATCACTTTGCCTCTGTTCTTTCAGCCTGGCTGTAAAGCTGGATTAATTCTCACCCACTCGTGGTGGTGGGAAATAAAGATTGGCAGGAATTCTGTGAGAGATAAGCAGGACAGACACCAGGCTTTGCATGGACTTTGCAAAGATAAGCTCAGACACTTGTGTCTGGGAGGTTTCAAGGGAAAATATCAACATTCCCTTTCAAAAAGGTTTGCATTTTTCGTTCCAAATGAATCCTACCTGGGACTCACCCCACTTTGATTAAAAATTAAGACAGTATGTACACCTTGGATTGTGTCAATAGCAATGAAAAAGCTGATTACCTTTCTTTCACATTTTATTTCCTTCCTTTCATGGCATAAGGCTTCACCAGAAGTAAGAAAACATTGAAATAGCTCAATTTTGCAAAACTGGCCGTGCAAAGGGAGCACCTGCAGCATGGCAGGACAGCAAATGGTGCAGGAGGATGGCTCAAACACCCACTCACCTCATTTTTCTAGCCAGCAACCAATTAATTTATGTTTTGAAACACAGTCACACACTTGTTTTGCAAAATATTCCTATTAAATGCAAAGCTATATTACCTAGCATTCCCAATAAGACTTTTAATTAAACTGTCAGCTTTTTGAAGGCAGAATTATCTAAAGCCTGTTCTTCCTACTGCTCTCATTACAGCTGGGTTTTGTTTTCATTAGTTTCTTTCTTGTGGTGCCTTTATTCTCTGCTCTCATTACAGACAAGATTCATAGATCAAAATGACAATTTTGTAGGAAACCCCCAAATCAGCCAAGGCTGTTGTTGCTTACAAAAGATACAAATCTGCTTATCAGGAGCTGATTTCCTGAGCATAAATGAACCCAGGAGAACCCCAGTGACCCAAGCAGTGAAATCACTAAATATCAGTCATTTGCACGGGCAGAGATCTGTTCCAGAGGATTACAGAACCTACCCAAGGTTCTGGATAATGCCCATTCCCACACAGCTGCCTGCAGGAATTTTCATGACTTCTGCTCAGATATTGTTTGTTTCTGACAAAGAAAGCTGCAATAAAAACCTGAAAACTGACCCCAAATCCCCTGCACATGTGGGGTATGGTTTGCTTTACTATATTAGTATAATATCAGTGTGCCACACTAATGGCACCAATGCTGTGAGTACAGCATTCTTTAATAGCATCTAGATCATGAAATAACAAATTAGCCTTTTGAGAACATGGAGTCAGAGTCATTCCTCCCTGCCATGGGGGACCCCAGAAAATACCACAAGTGGCAATTCTGAAGCTCTGCTGTCACCTGGGGTGGATGGCAGCAGACTGGGGAAGTCACTCTGAGTGCCACCAGGGCACGTGGCCTCTGCAAGCTGCTTCAGCTGAGGCCTCTGCTTACAAAAGAGACATTAATTTTCCATTTCGAGCTTTTCTGTGCTGAGCTGCTGAAGACAATGACACTTGGTAATGATCATTAATGTCTGGAAAGGCTTTGACCTGAATTTAGTGCATTTTGAGACAAACATTTCGGGACGGGGATTATCATTTCACTTCATGGCATGCAGGTCTGCAGTAATCCCTAAGCAATGGCCTAGGAGATCCCAAAAGCATGAAAAATGTATTTTTGACATCCTATGTGCATAACTGCTTTTATGGTGGCCCTCGAGTGCAGGCATCATAAACCACTGAATAGCTCACAAATTATTTACAG
Organism: Serinus canaria; assembly: GCF_022539315.1. Lineage (NCBI taxonomy): Eukaryota > Metazoa > Chordata > Aves > Passeriformes > Fringillidae > Serinus > Serinus canaria. Next base: position 17,315,595 of record NC_066325.1, on the reverse strand, counting down.
CCAATAAAGAGCTGTGTTGACCTGAAATGCAGCACAAACTTACATGGTGCCCAAGCTTGCCTGCCAAAGCACTGAAAGAGTGCTAAAAGTGGTGAAAAACATTCTAAAAAAATAAGTAATACAGCTGGTTTCACATGCACCATAGGAGGAACCCAATATTTTTCAGTTCTATGAGCTTGCTTTGAAGCAAAACCCGTGTTTTTCCTCTATTTTTTTTAAGCTGTGTCCTTGGGCTTGAGCAAAAAACACTCTGTGTGTCAGTGAGTTACTGCAATGCCCCCATTTTTTTACATTAATGCAGTTAATGGTGCCTGGCAGTGTAAAAAGAATAAAAAATGGTGCACATTTCCCAGTTGTTCTTTCCTGTGCAGCACCCAGACCATCTCCACACATTTCAGCCAGGGCCACTTCAGAGCTCCAGCACAGCTCTCCTTGAGGCCACTTCCCAGAGACACCACCCAAAGTGCCCAGGAGAAATCCCCCAGCAGAGTGCCACCCTCCCTGGGTGACAGAAACCCTCCTGCTGCTGTTGGCATGCCCTGAACACCAGCCCCAGTAAAAAATGTGACAGCCTAGATTTCACTAGGCTGGCTGGAGGGTGCAGTGCAGCTTTTGACTTGATGGAATATCCCCCTTGCAGTGGGGGATGCAGGTTTAGCAGCTTTTAATTCTCCCCCAGAGCACCGTGCCAGGTTTCCATGTAATTAAGTGGGTACATCCAGGCTGTTTACAGCTGGGATCCCTGATGGGACTATTGTCTGAAAACTTTATGTTCTTCTCAAAACTACATAGAGGCTGTCAAGTTCCTTAATAAATTTCCTTCTAGTGGCTGTTCCAGAAAGAATTTTAAGCAATTTATGATTAAGGAAGCCAAAGAGGGGCTTCTCTCCCCCGCTTTTTAATTTTTGTTTCTACTTTCTTATTTTATTCTTTGCCATGGGTTAATGGGTCTTAATTACAGGAGTAATTGAGAAAAAAGCTGAAACAGAGCTAGCTTAATTTGAGGCATAGAAATGAGCCCATTTTCAAGATATTAATCCATGGAATAATTAAAAAAGCAAAGGAGAAAACTTTAGTTCACGACTGACAGAGCTGCAGCGAGAAAATTAAGTTTGATACATTAAAAAGCCACTAAATCTGAGCCAGTGTCACCAAAATACCTGTGACTGTGAGGAAATAATCTAATAGCATATGAAACAGGTCTCTCTGGTTTTGGTTTTTTTTCCCTCACAAATTTAATAAGATGGAACAGTTCCTTTATTTACAGGTCTCCATGCTTTAGCAGTCTGCTATCCCCCTGTCACGTCTCATTAGGATGCAAGCAAAAAAATCAAATGGGAAAGGGGTTTCAAATAAATATTTCATTAAGGAGAGCAGAGCAGTAGTCAAGGGAGGAAGTCTGTACTCAGAGCAAGTCCAGCATTTAGGAAAAAGGAAGTGACTGCCCACATTGTCCATGTTCAGTGGCACAGCTGACCCAGGCAGGTGACATAAAATGATTTTTTCTGCTCCCACACAGCTCCTCCTCAGCATCCATGGAATAAATTACACTTCAATTGCAGGGGATGAATTCACAGGCAAAGAGAGGGAAGCAGAGCAGAATATAACAAACAATCCCACTAAGCAGTAACAAAACATCCACCAGAGAATCACAGCACTGAGCCTTCTTCCTTCCTCTGGGTCACACAAATCATTGCACATCCTCAATGAACTTTCCAGAAAACTTCAGCAATTCCTGTTGAAACTTCAAACTTCAGCAGTTCTTCCATCTAGAATGTAGACATTGGCTTATTGAGTATTTTGAAGATAAAAAGTACAATTCTGTTAATTTTAGAAAGATCATATAATTCATTGTTATTCTGCTACTTAATCTTTTAAGTGTTTTCTTGTCCTGCATGAACATTATACAATGTATTACACTTCATATTTGCTTCCAACTTCCATTCTAATCTTTGTTAATCCATCCAAACTCAACTTAAACTGCTGATAAAAGCTTCTACTCTGAAGGAAACATCAAATAGTACGGCAATTAATATGTAAAACAAGAATATTTCACTGGATCAGCCTCCAGTTCCTATCCCATAAATCACTCCTGACCAGAGCACATGGGTACATGGATCCACACACACCAAAGGTGATGGAAATATTCCATGGGCAGGAAGGAACACACCTAGGGACCTTCTGGAAGGAGGAACACATCTAGGGACCTTCTGGAAGAGGGAACACATCTAGGGACCTTCTGGAAGAGGGAACACATCTAGGGACCTTCTGGAAGGAGGAGCACATCTAGGGACCTTCTGGAAGGAGGAGCACATCTAGGGACCTTCTGGAAGGAGGAGCACATCTAGGGACCTTCTGGAAGAGGGAACACATCTAGGGACCTTCTGGAAGAGGGAACACATTTAGGGACCTTCTGGAAGAACCTCCTTCCTCCCACTGACGGTGGAAACAAACCCAGAGAGATCAGCTGAATGCGTTTCCCATTCACCAGGAACAGCTCCTCTGCAAACCTCCTTTTAAAAGGTCAGATTAAGTGGCTGACAGAGCACTGATTTAATGTTTGGGCTTTTTTGTAATTCCACACTTGTAGAAATGTTAAGAAATAAAACAAACAGGGTGTAGGAAATGCACAGAAACAAAATGACCAAAACAAACATCACCTTTTCCTCCCCATGATTCACTCCTGCAGAACTGGGGGGACAAGATGGAGACACCTCAGTGGTAATTGAGCTTTTAGAGGCCTTTAGAGCTGGTGACAGATTAATAGGTTGCTATCATAAATTCTGACATCCTTGCAATTTCTGTATTCCTGGATTTACACACAAACTGAACACTGTAAACACTTCAGTGCCTCAGCTGCAGCATTTCACATCTGTTAAGGCTGCTGGTAACTTTATGAAATAACACCATGTCACAAAGCAAGTCAGCATTCTGCAATTAAACTGAGGCCAGGCACCACAACGATTCCAACAGATAATTTTCCAAACTAATTGCCTCAAGGAAACTCCAGAAACACTAAAAATCATGTCTGTTGAAGAGAACAGTGTAAAAGCAGTACTTTCACTGCCAGTAGTATAAACACAAGAGGTTTTAAAGGAGTTTGTTTCCTGATTATTAAGTTCCATGCTGTGTAAAGCAATTATTACAGCTCTCGATTTCCCAATCTTTGTGTTTATTAAAACTAATGAACGCTTTTAGCATACAGCAGACTAAATAAATTTGCATAGGATTATAACAGGCAGCCTATACTCATCCCTGTAGGCTTAAACACGAACTGTAAAAGAAACATTTACCCAGTAAATAAGCAAACTGACAGCTGAACTCCTCCTTAACTCAGTCCATGCCTGGAGTTGAATTGGAGTGGGCTGCAAAAATTCTGTAATAAACTTCACAATCTGATGCAGTTTTGGTTGATCTAAGCCCTAAAATTGTGCTAAAATTATTCTAGTTAGTTTTTCTATTCAAGGAAAGCCTTATGGGCCAGCTTAGTTTCTGATTCAGAAATGTCAAGAGGCCTGAGATAGAGATGTTAGCAAAGAGCACAGAGAGGTTGGCAGGGCAGGGCACTCCAAGGTCACTCATGGACAATCCAACGCTTCCCAGGTGTTCAGATACAACAACCAGGCACTGAGTGCAATAAACACCTGGACTGTCAGTGCTGCAGGTCACTCCTTTCCTTGAGCACCACCCAGCTCAGCACTGAGCAATTCATCCACTCCTTTGTGATGGAGAAGGTAAAAACCAGAGAGCAAGGACAAGTGGAAAGTTCTGTGGGGTTCTGTTCTGCTCACAGCCTGAGGCACAGCCCCAGGGAGTTCAGCCCCACAGCAGAGGAAAAGTTTTGTCCTTTGCCAAAGAATCACAAATGTTTTGTTGAATTTCTCATCAGTTTCAGTGAGATTCCCTCCATATTTGAATCCTGCAGCTTCCTCCTCCTGGTGTCCTCTGTTCCTCCTCCTCTTCCTCACTCTCTATTCCAGCTGTTTAAAAATCTAATTTTTACTGCAAGCTGGAGAACAGGGAGACAGCTTCTCACTCTTACACCCAGCCTTCCTCCTCCTTTTCCTGCAGGCTGGAAGGGAATTTCACTTAGTACTTAGATGCCCAAATTCACACACACACACACACAGACACACAAAAAAATCTGTCTCAGCAACGAAGGAGAAAAACTACAACGTCAGTTTGAAAAAAACTGTAATAAGGAAGAATTTGGCACTACACTGAATGGGTTGTGCTATAAGCATAAAAGTTTCATGCAGGAGAAAGTAGCTTAATATTCTGTAAGATTCTGTCCATCTTCTATTAGAGCCAGACATAATTAAAAGTATCTGCTTAAATCTTTAGCCTCATTTTCCTCTAATGTGCCATCTAAGTCTGAACAAGAATTAATATTAAGGAGCTGAATGAGCTGGGAAATGCTAATAGAAGATTTATCTAGGAGTTGAATCACCAATGAAGGCTTTTCCAGTGAGGAAAATACAAAATAAGGAAAAAAGGAAAGGGATATTTGTAAAGGGGTGGTGGGGAAATAACTCTGGCTAACATTCACCTTTTGGTTTTCATACTGAAAGAGAAATTAGGAGTTTTTGCTCTTTTTCATGATTCCAACATAAGTGGGGGGGAAAGAGTGGCTGGAAGCCTCTGTGGGAGCAATATCTGTGACAATTACAGGATTCTGTGGTACCAAGGGTGAAGTACACTGGCTTGTGAGCTCATGGACTATATCCCACTTTTATTTACTATCAACCCTGTAACAGCAAAATTGTGTATCAGATAATAAAGCAAATAAATTCAATGTTCATATGAATATTGGCATCTTTCAACATTGTATTTAGGACCCATGGCTGAAAATATAAAAGTATTACAAACAGTGTAACTATGCCTTGAGATATTAGGGACATTTCTTAACATCTCCAAGAGCTTTGGTTTTCCTTTAAAAAAATATATATATATATAATATTTGATAAAACATTATAAATGGTCCACTGTCAGTTATAAATATTCCTGAATTTGGTAGACCAAAAGACATAGAAACCAGAGTTTTATTATAAAAGTTCTGGTTCTACAGCACCCTAAATAAAAATCCACAGGTTCATAATTATTTCAGAGAACTGCCGGATGGAAAGAGATTAATCCCCTGAAACAAATATTGCCATGATCTGATTTCAGGGGCAGACACCTCTGCTGTTCAGAACTTGGTGTCATTACCTGGAGAACAACTCAGTGCAGGCAAATCAACAAGAAAAACTCAGGAGGGAAATCCTGAACCCAGGTAGAATCAAAGAAAGCTGCAGTTGTGAGCACAGGGCAGATCCTGCAGGCTCTCAGTACAAGCCTCCTGTGTGTGTCTGAAGTCAGGTAATTCTATAAAACAACACTGTATTTATCTAAAATGAAGATTAAAGCTGAACACTGCCCTACAGCTCTGACAGTGGAATGTTGCTATCTCATTTTAAACACCCAGCTTGGGGAGCTGGAACAAAACCACCCCAGAAGTGCCTGTTTGGAGGGGCTGAATAATTGAAGAGCAGAGCAAAAAGCTGAAAGAATCCTGCCTTTTACTCAGTAACTACAGCAAGTTTGCTTTTTCCAGTATTTTAGGAGATTTATGAACTCTTCAAAATGGGATACTGGCTCATTTAAAGTAATTTGACAAACTCTGTTCTGAGCTATTACAAAACGTGCTCAGAGCTTTCAGCACAGCTTCCAACTCTGCTCTCCCACTGCAAGCCCTGTGCTGAAAGGACAACAGAGCAAAAGACCTTTCATTTCCTCTTAGCAGCCTGAAAAGGGCTGGTTTTCAGCTGATCACATAGACATCTCTAATATTTTCTAAAAGATATTTAAAAAAAAATCTTTAGTTTGAGAGCTCAAACAGAGAATTTTGTGCATAAACTCTGTTATTACAAGAATAAGACACCTTTAGGATAGAGAGGGTTTTGTCAGATGTTTCCTGGCAAATCTCCCTTGGATGAGCACTGTGCAGGCACAAAGACAGATTTATTGGAAATCATTGGCTCCATCTTGTTTCTTTTGAAGTGAACTGAAGCTCTCCTATTCTCCTGAATAATAGCACAGTCAGTTTCTCAGCTGAGACTCTTGTCCTAAATACATTTATGTGGCACTCTGCATGTAAGAGCAAATACAGAAAGGAAACAAATCGAGCCCCAAGCCATGGGATTTCCTTCATTTCCATCAGAAATCAGGTTGTCTTTGCTAAGGTGGAGTTATTGAGCAGAGAATCCAGGACATGCATTTCAGTTTTACCTAACATTTGAACAGATTGAAGAGAGAGTAAAAACAAAAGAGGATCAGATTGACTTGGCTCAAATTGACTTTCCATCTTTTATTAGCTTCTCTTTTTGCTCAGAGACAAAATTTACGATTACTGAAGTGCAATTAGGCTCTTGCAACCTCCAGTTTTCTAACAATAACATTCAGTTTTCAGAAATAAACATTTTCAAGAGTCCAGAGTCCATGGTGGCAAGGCAGATCTGGGGAAGAGAGGCTGGAATTTGGGATGAGGGTGACATGACACCTGCAGCTTTTGCAGAAGGGTCTCAAACCCCCAGGCTGAGCTGAACTGGGGCTCCTGAACCCATGGAGAAGGTCCCAGGTGAGGCTGGGCAGGGCCACCAACATCTGGTGGTGCCCTCAGGTCCTGACAGGCAGAGCTGTGTTTTCATTTTCCAAGCAGCAGCTGAAGCAGGTAGTAAGTTTTCCCTAGGGGGGAAAAAAAGAAAAAAAAGAAAAAAAAAAAGAAGTAGTAGAAGGTTTCAAAAGAAATGTCTTACTTGACAAAGCCTTACAAGCTGCACCACAGAGGGTTCTGGGGATGAACAAGGCTGGCAGCTGGTTTGCATGGCCCTGGGTCATGCAAGAGAGCTCTGCTCTTGCAGGAATCCTACCCAAGGGCAATCTGAGAGTGCTGTCAAAACAGAAAGAACAGAAGCATTTCTAGATAGGATTTTTAAAAGGAATTGATCCTGAGAAATGCTGACCATTTTCTGGCAGGTTGGAGCCTTCATCTTTCATCGCTGTGCTAACATCTCTATCTCAGGCTTCTTGAAATTTCTGAATCAGAAACTGAGCTGGCCCATAAGGCTTATATTGAATAGAAAAGACTAACTAGACTCATTTTAGCACAGTTTTAGGGCTTATGTCAACCAAAACTGCATCAGATGTTGAAGTTTATTACATAACCATACATTGTTCAAGCACAGCAGATTTAAGATCATTATTAAACATATAGAAGGAAAAAATCATTTTCTAGCTCTCCTTTGTTAAAAAAATAAAGTCTATCCACCTCTTTTTATGAAGCATGGCAAAAAATGTTTTATTTTAGTTTTCAAGTGGAAAAAGTTGTACTTGTCTATTGCATCCCTATTTAAAACTGCAGAATTGCTATAAAAATATTTCTATATTTGCATCTAGAAATATCATAATGATTTTTGGTGGAAGTTCTTACCTACCCCTCTGTCTCCAAAGACATTATCCTGGGAATCTGACACAGACAGAGGCTCTTTGGCAGCCCCTTTCCTGGGGAGGTGAAGAAGAACTGACCAGCCAACTTTGAAGGCTTTTTATTTAGCTAAAAATTAAGTTCTGATGGTGGGAAGGGATTTTCTGAAGCTTAATTCATTGCTAATGAGATTAAAACATTTTTTAAAGTCTTTTTTATATGTTTTAATCCTTCTGAGTCATGTTTTCCCGCCCTTAAGGGTATAATAGTTTATCTGATCACTCTCAGTTCCCTAGGACTATACTGCTCATGGTTTTGGTGGTTTTTTTTGTGCCATTCCTTGGGAATCTCTAACACATTGTTCTAAAATGTGTCATTAGGCAGAGCTCTCTTTTTGTCTCTTCACTGCCAAAGAGGACTTGATTCTCTCCTCAATTCTTATTTCAAATGCTGAGAATCACATTTGAAATAAGGCTTTTAAGGACAATTGCTGCTCAATTCTAACCTCACTGACATTATGACCTGTGTGTTTGTGGTTACGTGTCTAAAGGAGGCAAATCCTAAATGTCCAGAGGAATTTTACCTTTCTAAGCCTGAGCTGGAGCAGGATGGAGATGTTTCGCTTCCTCCACAAAAGGTCCTGACACACTTGAGAGTCACTCTTTGGGCTCATGTTGAGCTTTTTGCCACAGGGCTTTAAGAACAGGCTGTGCTCAGGTCTGTGACCTCAAAATTGCACAACCAAAATTTTGTTGTTTCCTGCAGTGGTTTCAGAGCAAAAACTGCAGCAGGGCTGTCCTGGGGCTGTGGTCCCTGAAAGTATCAGCAGCTTTCCAGGAGCCACAGCCTCCTCAGGACATGGGGAGCTGCCCAGGAGATCAGATTTGTTCCCTGGTGTGCACCCAGCCACACTTGTGTCACCTGTATTCACACAGGAATGATTTATTTTGGAGTTGTGCAAGCCTGGTGTTCCACAAACCCAGCACAGCCCAGCAGGAATATGGGAGCCACAGGGGAGAGGGACACAGTGGACAGTGCAAGGTCATCAACTGAGACTGGAGAGATTCAAAATAGGTATTTGAAAAGAATTTATTCACTGGCTGGGAGGCCAGGCTGCCCAGGGAGGTGTGGAGTCACCATCCCTGGAGATGTTGAGGTGCCTGCATCTGGTGTTTGTTGCTGTGGTTTAGGGTTACAGTGGCAGCGCTGGGTGAACACTTGGGCTGGATGATCCTAAAGGTCTCTTCCAATCTTGGTGATTCACAGAATCAGTTGGAAAACATCGGTTAGATCATCAAGTTCAACTTCAGACCCAACACCAACTTCTGGACCAGAGCGTGGCACCAGGTGCCACCTGCAGGGAGGCGACTCCATCGCCTCCCTGGGCAGCCCAAGTCTAACCACCCTTTCTGAGAGGAAATTCCCCATAAGGTCCAACCAGACCCTCCCCTGGCACAGCCTGGCACCGTGTCCGATATGACTCGATGGATGCAAAGTGCAGCCCGGTGAATTCCGAGGGCAGGGCGGTGCCGGGGGACAGCCCGTGACCTCTGATAGTCACACTCAACATGGCGGCCGACACACCCCTCACACACCCCCAGCCCCGCCACGCTGTCCTCACTTTCTATTGGCTGGGCGCGCTGTCACTCTGAAAGCTCAGCCAATCAGCGCGCGCGGAGCGGCGGGGCGGGAGGTGCCGCGGCCTGCGGCGGTGTGCGGGATGAGGCGGCTGTGGCCGCTGCTCTGGGCCGCGCGGGGCCCGCGCCGCCTCTCGTCGGGCCCTTCCCCGGCCATGGAGGAGCTGCTGCGCCGCTCGGTGCCGCCGCTGCCGCCCTACGAGACCAAGGAGAAGGCGCCGCCGCCCGCCGAGCTGCGCGGCGCGGAGTTCGTGCGGTTCTACCGCTCGCTGCAGCCCGGGCCGCCCCGCGCCGAGCTCCTCACTCGCCTGGCCCGCGACTTCGGCGTGGAGCACGGGCGGGTGGCCGAGGCCGCCTCCAAGGTGCTGCAGGCCCGAGAGCAGCGCAGGGAGCCCGGGGCGCTGCTGCAGGCCGAGGACCGGCTCCGCTACTACCTGAACCCCCAGTACCGAGGGCTCTTCCAGCAGCTGGGCCGCCTCGAGGGCGGGCTGCGCTTCCTTGTGGAGCTCAGGGCCGACCTGCTGGAGGGGCAGGCGAGCAAGGCGGTGGATGGGCCCCACGTCAAGGTGAGGGCTGGCCTGGTGTGGGTGGCTCTGAGGGACTCTGGGGGATGTGGTTTGGGGATTCCTGCTCGTGGTGCTGCTCCTGGAGCTGCTTTAGGCTGGGAGGCAGTCCCGGGAAGCCAGGTCACTGCTGGGGGCTTTATGTGTCCCTCAGGTCGGGAAGGACATTGGAGTGGGTTCAGGGGAGGGGAAGGGTCTGGAGGCCAGGTCCGATGAAGAGCGGCTGAGGGAGCTGGGAAGGGGCTCAGCCTGGAGCAAAGGAGGCTCAGGGGAACCCTGTGGCTCTGCACAACTCCTGACAGGAGGGGACAGCTGGGGAGTCGGGCTGTCTTCCCAGGGAACAGGGACAGGAGGAGAGGGAAGGGCCTCAGGCTGGGCATGGGGAGGCTCAGCTTAGACATAAATAAGAAAATAAGAATTTCTTCACATAAAGGGTGATTAAACATTGGAAGAGACCAGAGAGGTGGTGCAGTCCCCATCCTTGGAGGTGTTCAAGAAACCACTGCCATGGTCTGGTTGGCAGGGTGGTGATGGTCAAAGGCTGGACTCGATGGAGTTTTCCAACAGAAATTATTCCATGGTTCTCTGGAGGGACACGAGTGACCTGTCCCCAGGCCATGGCAGCGGTGGGAGCTGCCACCTCAGGAAGGAGGTGGCCCCTGCTGTGAGGCAATAGAGTGGCACTGGGAAATGCTGGCACACAAAACGTTTCAAAAGTTAATTTACAGCAGAGCTGGGCTTGATTATTTTTCATGTTGCTGTTTCAGTTTTTGTCCTCTCTCCTGTTCTTTTCAGGTGTTCTGTTCCTTCTTTTCATTGATTTTATAAGCAGTTGAATTTCTGATGAGCTTTTGCAATCCACAGAGTGAAATTTGCTGCAGATCTGTTTTGTGTGTGCAGTTCTTCCTCTTCCATTTCAGAACCTTCTCACCTGCAACATTTTACTTTTCCTGTGCCAGCATTTTCCTCTTGAGATTTGTTACTTTTTGCTTGCTTACTTCACTTTCCTTATTTCAGCCCTTGAAACACGACTCTGGTAAAAAATCCACATTATTATGATCTCAGGTGGCAAATCCCCCAACAATTTCTTTTAAAATATTCTTCATCTTTCCACAGGATTTAGAAAAATCAGTGAAAAGTTCAAGTTGCTGGCAAAAGATAATGAAAAAGAGAGCGTTTTTGTCAAATTGATTTATCTATGAATCTCCTTCCAGAATTAAGCAGTGGTTGGAGTGCATTTGTAATCTTGGTCTTGTGTTGATCTACTGGAAAAATAAAGAAGCACCATCATTGTTAAAAGTTAGTCCATAAAATAGTGTTTGGTGTTTGCCTATCAAAAGTCCTGTGTAGCCATTTCATTAGTGCAGAGTTGATTTCAATTCTAACATAAAGACAAATGTGCTACAAGAGTTTTATAACCTCTGTATATTTGTGTCTGCACTGACAAGGAAATGTGGGAATAAAATTAAATGGATCTCCTTGATGCTGGTGGAGAATTACAGAATGCATTATGTGGCCTCCTGGGATTTTGGTTTTGCTCAAACTGTCTAAAATATTTCTTAGTCGGTCCTTAGTTTTTACTTTGCAATTTGAAAGACCTATTAAAACTGGGATTGCCCATTGCTGTGTTGTAAATATGAAATATTTTTCTATTTTCTCAGCACTATCAGCATAAAAGCAGCTCAGGCTGCTCAGATATTGGGTGATGAATGATTCCTATTTTGTGTTTGTTCAACAGATTGCAGTAAAATATCATGTTTGAGTGATTAAGTCACTTGAAAGTGCTTGAGCACAATTTCTCATTGTCCAAATGAGCAGAAATGGAGGGAGATAAAAGAAATTGTTTTAATTTTAAGATGCCCAATAATATATACCACAAGAGCCAGGAGAGTTTGCTAATAGTAATTACTGCAGTGATAATGGCACTGCCAGTGCCATTATCACTGCAGTAATTACTATTAGCAATAAAAAAGCAGAAACCAGTCCCCTTTAATTGGTGTCACTACTGAATCCTTTTTTTGCAGGTGGGGATTTTCTTCCTGGGATATTCTCTGTGTTTATTCTGAAGGTAATTTGTGAAGAAAAAATAATAATAAACAAAACCAACAAAACAAAAATCCCTGAAACCCCACCCAAACCAAACCAAACCAACCCCTCCAGCACAGACACCTTCAAATCCTTGGCAACATCAGAGTAGATCTGTAAGTCCAAAATTAAATAAAGTTGAAAACTTCAAACTTTCCAAAAACATGGGAAAACTCAGCTCTTGTGAGGGGTATTTTATTTAGTAGTTTGAGAGGGAAAATGAAATAGTTCCCTCATCAGAGAAGCATTTCTTCTTAATAAAAAGTAATTAATTGGAGGTTTTCATAAGAGTTTTCCCATTTGTTGCCCAAGAAATAGGTACTTGATGTGAAGATTAAAAGGCTGTAATTTGCTGTCTCATAGCAAAAACATGGAACAAGGAAAAAAAATAACCACAATTTATTAGACTTGGCTAGCAGAAATTGAAGTATAGCTGGTAATTTGAAATACTAATCTGAGTATGTCTTATTGCTCAAATTTAACACTGGGATGCTGAATAATGAATGTGTTTGCTTTTCTTTTTAATGAAGTGTTGCAGATGTAATTTTTATGACTAAAAAGGCATCTGAAATGAAAATAAGAATTTACATACCACTGAATTTACAAAATAAGAGAACCTGCCACTAAATCTGCAAAATAAGAGCCCCAAACTTGAGCCTGGCCTTGTTGGAGTGAAGCTTTTTGGAAATGTCCTGTGCACTGAGAAATGAAACACAAGTCAGAATCTTGTTTAGATGACCTGAGTTAAACAGAGTTTTGGATAGTGAAAACTTTGATGTCTTTCTGGATGTTTTGTCAGCACAGAATCATGGAATCCTGGAAGAGTTTGGGACCTCACAGCCCATCCAGTGCCACCCCCAGCCCTGGGCAGGGCCACCTCCCACTGTCCCAGGGTGCTCCAAGCCCTGTCCAACCTGGCTTGGGACATTCCAGGGATGGGAGCCCACAGCCTCTCTGGGTAACCCATGCCAGGGCCTCCCCACCTCAGGAGCAATTTATTCCTAACCTCCCATCTCAGCCTGCTCCCTTTCACTCCCTGTGTCCCGTTCTCCAGGCCAGCTGGGGCTGGACTCAGTGCTGGTGGCAGGTCCCTTCCACCTGGAGCCATTCAAACTCCTGCACAGTGCCCTGTTGTTGTATCAAACTGCATGATTCACAGCTGACTGGTTGTTTGATGTGTAATTCCCCACAAACTGGATTTCCTTTCCCCCAGATCATTACTGAGAGCACATGTGCTCCCCCTTCTTTGCTTACAGCTGCATTGCTTTTGTCCAGCTGCACCCTGGAGCTGCAGCAGCTCTGTAATGAAAACAGCCATTGGCATCCCTTGCTAAACCTTCAGAGGAGCAGAGCTCCTGACTCCTGTGCTTCCCACTGTCCCACTGTCCCTGCAGGATGACTGTCCTGAGCTCCTCCTGAGCCTGGTGACTGCAGGAGATGCAGAGCAGAGGGTGGAAATGCTGCCAGCAGGGGTGCTGCCATCCTGCTCTGCCTGCTGCACTGCAGCTGAGCTGCTGTTCAAAAGGGACATGGATGACAGGAGAGCCTGAAGAATCTGTTCCTTTGCCCCCAGATCTCACAACTCCAGCTCGTTTTTCTGGTTTACAGTGTTCCCCTACAAAGGAAAACAAACCAAACAATCCTGGAGTGCCTGGAGACTTCCACTACACTGTGGGATATTTGACCAAAGTGATTTATGGTTATTATTTAAAAACTTCAGAGCTGTGCTGAAAGAAGGATTCACAAGGGAGGTGCCTTAGAGTCAGAATAAACAAACCGATCAGAATATATTTGTTTAGAAAAAAGGTATTGAAAAAGAATTATCATGGAGGACAGAATTGTTCTATGCAGATGAATGGCTGTTTCTTCTGGGTTTGAAGTTATTTTTTCTAGTATGTTAAGGAATAAAGCTGTCCTTTTATTCAGTCTTGGAATACTTGTAGCAGTTACTTTGGCCAGCAGAAATCTGCTTTGATGCTTGTCTTTTGACAAGTTCCTCTGCAACTTTCATCATGATTAGGTTATAATAGGAAATACTTTTACTTTTTATAACAGTCCTGAGACTACATCTGAACTTAGGAAAATGTTTTAGGTTTTCTGATTAGATTTATATATTTTTTCCAGTTGTTTATTTTTAATGTAGCAAGCTAAATACATTGCAGCTTAATTTTTATCTGTTCAATATAAATAGCAGTAGCTATTCAATAAAAGTTAGAATGGAAGATGAGGAGTTTTTGTTTTGAAGTAAATGGTTATTAAGTTAATTTCAGGTAAGGCCAGGTTTCTGATCAGGCTGTTGGTAAGTTGGTATCACACTGTGCCTTGTGTACAAGGCAAATGGAAGAAAGCAGAACAAGCTCTGGAATCTCTTTTAGGGATATTCATGCTGTGCTGAGTTCAAGAATACTTGTTAAATTCAAATAAATTTAGACAGGAAATCTTTAATAATACAGGCAGCAGGAGATGGTAGGGAATATAAAAATCTCTCTTACAGTGAATCACTGTTACAATGAAAGGCTTTGACATTGCAGTTGGGTTTCATCTCATACTGTTCCAAAGCTGGTTGGATTCTCCAGTTCTATTGTCTTATGCTGCTGGGTTTTATTTTTCTTGCTCAAATGTTTTCATGTTTTTGGAGAAGAAAAATTCTGTCTGCATCCTATTGAAAGATATTTCCATGGTATTAAAACCTGAGCTACTGTGAGTCTGCAGCCTGTGGCCAAATCTGCTCAAAACCTTCTACCCATTGTCTGCTTTTTGTCCACAGTGTTTTCCCTGATCTTCCCTGTCCCTGCTTGCACTACAGACAATCCCTTCAAGGATTTTCCTGGCCTAGTCCTGGACTGTTTTGTGGTTAATCTTCTAAAGCAGATCCATAAAGTTTCCTTTAAGCTCCCAGTGTTGTAGTTGGAGTCAGTCAAGGTTATCCTCACTCACATTTCCATGTTCTACCTTTCCTATTCAGCAGCTCATTCCTTCTTTGCTCTGGTGCAGGAAATGAATGGAGTTCTCAAGAACATGCTCTCAGCTCATTCCTTCTTTGCTCTGGTGCAGGAAATGAATGGAGTTCTCAAGAACATGCTCTCAGAGTGGTTCTGCACAGGGTTCCTCAACCTGGAGCGCGTCACGTGGCAGTCACCTTGTGAAGTACTCCAGAAAATCAGTGAGTAAGTGCTAAAGGTTGGGAGGAGTCCTTGAGGAGGAGGTGCTGGAATGCTTGGGACTGCAGAGATTCCCTGTTTTCAAGACTCTGCTTTTCTGAGCTGAAGGCAAAGTATAACTATGAAATATTTGCATTAACACGCTGTAGAGCCCAATTTAAAAACAGAATGAAGTAAAGAGTAAAGGATCATTTGTGCCATAATTTGATCCTGTAGCTCTCACACTGCACTGGTAGAGTGCTGCCTTTCCTTCCAACTTCCTCAGTTACTCTTCCCACAGCTCCAGAGGTGCTGCACTGGTTTTGGATGGAGCTGGTGAGGTGCACAGGATCACAAGAGAGCACCTTGGTTTTTATGCAGTGTGCTCTACAACATTGATTTCTGAATGTTTACCATTGATTTCTGAATGTGTACCATTGATTTCTGGACCTACAACACTGATTTCTGAATCTACAGCATTGATTTCTGAATCTGTAACACTGATTTCTGAACCTACAACATTGATTTTTGAATCTGTACCATTGATTTCTGAACCTACGACATCGATTTCTGAATTTCTGTCAAATAGTCAAAGCTGTAAAGAAGTTGAAAATTACTACATTATGTGGTGGGCCACCTTGTTGTATAAAATCTTGAAGAAGAAATAATCTCTAGAATGTTCTGAAAGTATATTACTGAAATGTTGATGAGACAAAGAGAACTCGTACAAGCTGAATATTCCAAATAAAAATAATTAGTAATGTTTAATTACTCTTTGAGGTAATTTGGCAAACACACCAGTGAGTGGGTGTGCAATATTCCTTTACAATCCACTTTGGCACAGCTTGCTGACAATTTTATGTTTTATTCACAGCCTCATTCTTGTTTTTTGATTGGAAAGCCTTGTCACTGACATCAGTGGGAAAAGCACTGAGCTTGTGGGGCAGCTGACCTCTATTTTAAAAACAGCAATTATCATAACAATGATGATAATAATAATTATGACAATAAATGAATGATAGTAGTAATTTTATTTTTAATTCTCTCCTTGAGTTCTGAAGCTGTGCACCCTGTCAGAAACTGGGTTGACATGAAGCGGCGAGTTGGGGCCTACAGAAGGTGCTACTTCTTCTCTCACTGTGCCATCCCAGGAGAGCCACTGATTGTCCTGCACGTGGCACTAACCAGTGACATCTCCAGCAGCATCCAGGTACAGCCACTGAGGTGCTCAGTACACAGCAAAGTGCTCAAATTGCAGTGTGCTTGTTGAAAAACCCACAGTTCCCTATAATTTGGTAATATTTGCTTTTGTTTCATCTTTTTAGAGAAGAGAGAATTAAAAAATTACAGGGATATTTTGTCTGTCTTGTGTATTATGTAAATTGATATTTTGAGGGTTTGCTCAAGAGTAAGAAGAATAAGAAAAGATAAGAAATATATAGAGAGAATGGGACTAAAATTTAAAAGTGGTTGCAATTACTTCTGAAAACTTTAAACCATGTTCCAGTTTTTCTCTGCACTTACTAATGAATAAGCAGCTGTTCCTACTTTTTTATCAGATTTTTATTGTTAATGAATAAAACAGTGGGGAAAAGTGTTAATGCCTTTAAAAGTTAAAAAGAAAACTCTCCCCATAATGCTGATAATAACTATTATTAACATTTTTTATCTTTAATCCTTATTTTCCCAGGCCATAGTGAAAGAAGTGCCACCTCCAGAGACAGAAGATACAGAGAAAATCACAACAGCAATTTTCTACTCCATCAGTTTGACTCAGCAGGGCCTGCAGGGGGTGGAACTTGGGACTCACCTCATCAAAAGAGTTGTCAAGGAGCTGCAGGTGGGTGTGCCAGGGAGGCTCAGGGCCTGTTTGCCCAGCATGGTTTAGCTCCCAGTTCATGTCACTGCTCAGCCCAGGAGCTGCTTGGGCTTCCCCTGCACTTGGAACTCCTTCCCTGAGCAGCCTTTGGAGCTGTGGAGAGCTGGAAGAGCATTTCCTGGAAGAGCATTTCCTGGAAGAGTGTTTCCTGGAAGAGTGTTTCCTGCTCTTGCTTGATGTCTGCCAGATGTAGATTCTGTTCCACAGCTGACATGGTCAGTGTGAATTCCTTGGGTGGTTCCTGAAGTCACATGAGAACATTTCTGTTGGAGTTGGCTTTGACAGAGCTGTGTTCTGCTCTGAAACAATTCAGTTGAGTGGTAAGATCCTGATCAAGATATTCTCTCTTCAAAGTACCTGACAGTGCCTTTTCCAAAATCTTACAGCTGTTCCAGGAACAGGAACACTTCCTATTTATTAATTAGTTCATTGCTTTGTTTGTTATATTGAATTGCCACTGGCTATTTATGCAGTGTGCATGTGTGCCCTGAATACATCTATTGGGAAAAAGGAGAGAGATTTCTTTGCCCAGATATGTCATGCAATATAGTAAAGAAAATGTCTTAAAAGTCTAAAGAATCTTTTACTCTCTGCCAGTCAGTTCTGTTAATTTAGATAATATCATTGCAGGCTAAGGGACTATTGTTAATAGCTTAATACTTGGAGAGCCTTCTTCCAAGCAACTGGAGAAAGGAATGAAAAATTCATGTACAGAGTGGTGTGAGAGCCAGTCACATTCCTGCACTGAGCACATTATTTTATTAAAGTCTTTACTGCTTAAATTGCTGACAAATCTACCACTTAAAAGTAATGATCACTACTTGTGTTTCTATTCATTGTTTCACATCTGGATTAGTAACCATGTCTGGAAAACTGTCTGTCGTTTAGAACTTCAGTTCTACTTACAAAAACATCTTAAAATTGGATGCTCCAAACTTCTACTGCCAGAAAGTGATAGATTATTTAATTGCTGAATCATAGCTGCCTTGAAGTTTTTGGGGTTTTTTAAATTTTAATTTTTTTACTGGCTATTTTGGCTGAATTTTGTTGCATCTTGCTTTTGGAATGGTTTTTAGATTAATTGTTGAAAGTGCAGTAGTCCAGGTATAATTAGGCCATGCCATCTGTCTGATCTTGACTGAGGGGAAATTGGAATAAATTCATGCAGTTATCTGCTTTCACATCTGAAAAATAATTTCTGGATAATTGAGTTGCACTCATAAAATAACCCTGTTGACATTGTATCTGTCCATCACTAATTGCTTGCTACACCAGCAAAGTTGTGAGTTCTGAAGGCAAACAGACACATCATGCTTAGATAACCTAATGCAGGTTTTAAAATTCAGTGTGTCCAACAAGAGTGTTTTGTATTTATCCTTATGGCAGAGTTTTTACATTTCAGTGTTGGAAACCCAGACCCTCTTCAGTGTTTATCAAAGGAAACCCTTTGCTGAGATGCCTTTAAATGCATTTTAAAAATAAAATTAATCCCTCAGTCTTAAATAACTTGAAAACTTGAGTGCTCTCCATGCAATGCCAAAGGTGGAGATCTTCCTCCCTACCCAAATATTCTACACTTCTTGAAGGTGTTGTGAAGAACTTGCTGGTAGGAAATTGTTGTGTGACAAACTGGACACGGGCTGAGGTGTTTGTGTGTAGTCTGTGTGCACAGAATAAAGGTACAGCAACCTCTGTGCATTGCCCCACACCATTCCTGTTTGGAAGGGAGCCACCCTAGGGCTAAAGAAGACAGAAAGGATAACCCAGCAATATTTATCCATTGGGCATGTGGCTCTCTAATAGTTTTTTCTTCACTGTTTGATGTTAATATTTTTCTCTCTCCTGTTCTTCACATTCCTCCATGCTTTCTCCACCTTCATTCCAGAGTTGTCCTCGAGTTTGTCTTGAATGGTGCAAGAACCAATGTTCCACTGCCTGTTTTACATCTGTGAAGTGACCCTAAATCATTTTCCTGTTGTTCCCACAGTGCTCTTCTGCAAGGCCTCCTCATTCAGCTTCAGCTGAAAATGTTGTGCCTCCCATCTCAGGGGAGAGAGACCCTCTGTATTTCAGCTTCAAAATACTTCCACTGTGGAATTTCTACAGAGTCAGAGTTGTTCAGGCCAAAAGCAGGGCATGCAGTGAGTAACTACTCTTGGCAGCCTGTTTTGCCTGGCTCCCAAAATTCTGGAAGTCCTTTTGCTGTGGATTAATTGCACACATGTGCTCTCTTTCTCTCTGCTCAGGTGCAGCCAAGGACTTGCCAAGGTTGTCTCTATTCAGGTTGGACATAATTCCTGGGTGCAGAATTAGAGTCACTTCAGGAGGGACAAATGGTGCACAGGAGTGCTGAGTGGACTTGGTGACAGCTGCTGAAACAATCCAGCCTCAGCAAAACAGTCCTGGGTCAAAAATTACATCTCATTAAGCCTTTGTAAAAATAGATGGGTGAGGTCTCTGATAGGAGGAGGATGTTTTATATCACCTTTGCATGGCTTTGCAATAAACAAATCTTTTTTTCAATGCTGCTAAATCACCAAGTGTTCCAGGCTACAGAAGTTGAGACTCTCTTTCATTTAACTGGTAATAAAATGCATTGGGAAGAGGAGACCATTTGAAAGGGTTGAAGATTTTGTTTTTCATTTTATTTAAATTGATGATTGAGACACTTTTATAACTTGCCATTTGAGTCAACTTTTGTGGACATTTGTTTAATCTGCAGAATTCTCTTTGAGTTGTATTGTCCCAAGGCGCTGCAAGCTCTTAAAACTTCTTTTATCCTCCAGTAGAAATCCTTTACCTGACTTCTACCTTAGTGTAACCTGCTCTGACACTTCTACTTGTAAGTGCCACTGTAACCTCCAGACTGAAATCCCAGCTGTCATTCTTCATGAGGAAAACTCCAAATTGGGCCTGTCATGAATGTGTATCATTAGGTCAGGAAAAGACATGTACAAAGTTAGGAGTGTGCTGAGATCCTCTCTGCATCACAGCCTTCCTCTGACAGGATTTCAAAAAACTGCACTGAAACCTTGAGCTAAACCAGAAAATTATAGCTGTAAATCCAGTTAATACCACACTCCTTCATATCTCATTAATACACAATTAAAATAGAATTGGATTTTTTTAGAAACCTTCTTGCTAATTTGCCTTAACTGGTCACTCCTTAGCATGAGCATATGTGGGGCAGCACTTGTCACCTTCAAAGGATGCCAAGCACTGATTCCCTCCTGAAAGCATTCCTTGAAAATGAGTTTTTCCTTGGATTGTTGGGAAAACTGCTGGGGATTTCACACCCCAGTGCTGAGCACTGTTAGTTTGAGGCACTGGGCACAAATGGATGGCTGCTGCTTTTGGGTCTCACTAATTTAAGCAGCTGGAGGATGGATGAAGTTGAGGCACAAAATGGGCTCCTCAGCTTCCCTGTGTGCACAGTTTGCACATGGAATCCTTAACCTTTACCTGGCCATTAAGGTTTGGCATTTGCCCCAGGAATTGCCCTGTATAATTGGGTGAAGGGGTAGGGGGATATTCTGGAGATCAGAACTGGACCTGGTGTCACCTACAAGGAGCATCCTGGGAGAAGCTGTGCTGTTCCCAGGAGCAGATTATTTGGGTTTTGGCAGTTTCTTGACAAAAGTTTTCCACACAGATAATACAGAAGGGGTTTGTGCACAGGCTTCTGTTGTTTCTGAGCATATCCTGTTGGGATTATTTTGGGATGAATTCATTAGGCCACTGATACCACTTTGATCCCAGTTGTCCCTGTACAGATCTGGCAATGAGCTGTGTAGGCATTCTGTGCAGTCTCTTGTTTATATTAATGTATATAAAGCAGGGAGCAGGCAACAAAAATGATCTCTTGTATTTCTGAAATTGAAGCTTGTGTTGTTCCCAGGAATGAATTGGATTTTGAAACTATTTCAGACAACTACAAAAAAGCAAACAAACCCAAAATGAGTGCAGGCAGATAATTTCTAGCAAGCTGATGGGTGCTGGTGAACGCGAGGTGGATGGATTCCTCATTAGCCAGCCATTTAATTCCCGATGTGTTTGTAGGCACTCTAAGCAGTCTGTGGCTCTACACCATGGCAATTCAGTCAGCTGATGACAGACACAGATAACTGTGCTGAAGCCTTTGAGAAAACTGCTTAGGATTTTATAGCCTGTGGCATTTGAGGGAGAAAACTGATAGCTGCTGTGTGACTCAATAGAATGCTCAACAATTGGTGGCAGATTTTAGCTTTCTGCTTGGGCTGTTGATAATTGCTACCTTAATTTGATCTAGGTGACCTGGGGAGATCATAATTTCCAAAACAGGCTTTGATTTCATTGATGAAAAATGTGACCTTGGACTGCAGCTTTCTGAGTGCAAGACAGTTTCAGATGAGCTAGGGGTAATGGGGGAAATCTGTGCTCTTCTGCAAGGAAAGGAAAAAGAAAACAACAACAAAAAGCAACAATCAAACACAGAAATCCACCCCGAACCAAAACTAACAGCTGTTTCCTAATGGTGTGTGGGTTTCTGACAGGAAAGTAAACATTAATGGATCTCCACCAATAGCCTTAGAAACCAGCACATCAATTTAGCAAAACATAAATGTGCCCACTCCAGTGCAGTTATTTATTTTTCCACGAGAAATGGATGCCTCAGATAAGCTTCTGAATAAAGCTTTTATCAGATATGTAGTAGTTGGTACTGTCACTTCAAAATGGGGTCACTTCCCCATGTCTTATCTGTCCTGAGAAGTAAAAAATTTCCTATTTGGTGTTTTTAATAGAATAAGAGCTATAGGTTAGCTTCACTAACCTGGGAAGTGTTAGGGGCTGTGTGGGTGAGCAGGTCACTCCTGAAAGGGGGGATGCACAAGGAGCAGCCAATGTCCCCAGGAATCCCTGTCATTATTTCATTAGGCACTTTGCGGAGGTTGTAATTAGCACAGAGAGGGGAGGAAATAATTGATTGTCCCTTTTGCCATGGGGGGTGGTGCACAGGTGCCCTCGGGCTCTGCAGGCTGGGAGATTGGGACCGGTGGCCCATGGAAGCAGTAGGGTACCCAGCTCCTGAGTGAGAGCCCTGGCAGCTCTGCTCAGGAGCAAAACAGAACTGAGAGAGGTGGCTGTAAAGGAACTTCTGAATGTTATGAAATGCACATGCGAGGAAAGCTGATGGTTGGATTTCACAGATGGTGTTAAGGACAGCAGCTTTGGAATTACTCTTCAAATATCATGTCTTTTAGTGGAAACCTGGAAAAAGGTTCTGCTTCTTTGCTAGAATTTCACTATCTGAGTGTGGCAGTTATAGCAGTTGTGAGCATGACCCAGTCAGGATCTCCTGGGAGTTCTGATGACAAAAATGCTGTTTTGTTCAATAAGATACAGAAATGAGTGATTTTAGGAAATAATTTGCCTGGTTTTCTTTATCTGGTTCTCTAAGGAGATGAAATGAGGTGTTCCTTTGATAAGGTGTAACTCGATCTGCTTTTCTTGTCCCTGCCTGCTCCCAAAAGAATTCTGACATGTCTAACTAACAAACAGCTTCAGCTCAGGGCAGCTGAGCCAGCTGTGTCCCCAGGCTGCAGGGCTGGCTGTGTTTGGGAAGCTGCTGTGGGAAGGGAAAAGGTTTTGAGAATGCAGAGACGGCCCCAGCATCGCTGACCCTGCAGCCTCCCGGCCAGGCTGCAGGTGGCAGCTGTGGAGCTCAGCAGCAGCCAGGAGCTGCAGCTCTCACAAGCTGGCAGCACCAGCTGAGCCCTGATGGCTTTTTAATGGGTACCTCGGTAATCCTCGAGGTAGGAAAAGCGCCGTTTGTAGTCATTTAAAGACAATTTTCTGCTGACATTAAGATTCTTCTGTAATGTTGATGAATGCTTTGGTTCTTACCATTTCTTCTGTTGGAACAGTAATTAAACCAACACTGGGGTGGTTTCAGCTCAGCTCTGCCTTCCCTTGGCTCCCCATCCTCCAGGAGGGTTGCCTGGTGCATTTTGTGTTCATTCCAAGTGACAGTGACTTTATTCTCACTGGTGAGCCCCAAAGCTAACACAGTTTTCCTTATGAATGTTTTGTTTTACATGGTTTCATAGTTAGCAAGCTTCAATCAGAAATTAGCAGGAGCAGAGAAGAAATTTTATTTGCAGTAAAAAATATATTCACACACTTTGTGTTTTTTGCTGGTTTAGGAAATATCATTAAAGGTAGCTGGCCTTTATATAGAACTTCATTCAAAACTTCAGGAAATGCTTTTTTCTGTAAAAATCTAAATATAACACCTTTTGATTTTACAATAGACCAAAATTATAAACTGCCCTTGATATAAAAAAAAGCTTATGAAAAATAAATAGTATTTAAATGGTGTTCCAAACTTGTATGTCTATTTAAAAATATACTCTCTCCAGAATCACTTCTTTATGGCCTGTGATTTCATGTTTATTTCTGCCTGTAAAAGGATAACAGCAGAACCCAGTGGTGTTAAGTACTGCAAAAGTGCTTTTATAGAGATGGTGTGTGAGGAATGCATTCAGTCAGTGCTAAAATTTTCTGTGTGCTCCCAGTGCCTTCTCATCACTAACCTGTTACTGCCAGGAGATGTTTTCCCATTCTTTTGTGTCCATGTGTATCAGTCCCTTCTCAGATTCCCTGGTTTTCACTTGCCAAAAAGCCAAGGCCACCAGCTGCCCTTGGACTCAAACTTCTCTGTGTCAGTCACAACCAAACTCATGATTTATTGTTTCTCTCCTTTTGTCTGCAGAAAGAACTCCCTCAGATAGAAGCTTTTTCCACACTTTCACCTATCCCAGGATTCACAAAATGGCTCGTTGGTCTCCTCTCCTCCCAGCCAAAAGACCAGGGAAGGAATGAACTTTTTACAGAATCTGAATGGCAGGAAATCTCTGAGCTCACAGGAGACCCCAGCAGTAACACACTAAAGAAACTCCTGAACACCAACGAGTGGGTGAGGTCAGAAAAGCTGATGGAGGTGCTGCACTCCCCCCTGATGAGGCTCTGTGCCTGGTACCTGTATGGGGAGAAGCACAGGGGCTATGCCCTCAACCCCGTGGCCAACTTCCACCTGCAGAACGGCTCGGTGCTCTGGAGGATCAACTGGATGGGGGACACCAGCCCCCGGGGCATCGGGGCCTCCTGTGGCATGATGGTCAACTACAGGTATTTCCTGGAGGAGACAGCCTCCAACAGTGCCCTCTACCTGGCCTCCAAGCAGGTCAGGGCCTCTGAGCAGGTGCTGGCCTTGGTGGCCCAGTTCCAGCAGAACAGCAAGCTCTAGGGGGACATCATCACCATCACAGTGATGCTGCTGAGTGTAAAGAGCTGTGCTCACCTGCAGTGTCTTACTGCAGTCAGAATGTACCTTGGAGGACAGGTGTGCTCAGGGTCACCTGGGTCAGCAGCTCACAAGGTGTTGAATCACCTGTGGTGTGAGCAGAGTTGTGTGTAAATGGGGAGTAAAATCCTCTTCATCAGGTACAGCCCAGGGGTAACTCAGAAAAATAACTGAGCCAACATCACTCTGTTGGTAATTTATTATATCAGCTGTGCACTTCTCTGTCAAAATGCTGCTATGGATTGTTCAGAACCAAAGTACCTGGAATAAAGGTAAATTTGGGGTCAAATATATTATCAAAACAGCAATCTACAGTTTTATTTCTACAATATCTGTCTTTTGCACCCTCAGAAAAATCTCTTGTAAAATGTCCTGCTATTTCCTGTGTAAATCTAAAACTCACTGAATCTTTGCTTTGCTGGAATGTGGAAAAGCCTTGCACTAATGTTGGAAAATCAGGATCTCAGTACAGCAGGTATGTTAGGTTAGATTTGCATGTTTTGGCTGCTAAAATTTAATGAGCAATAAGGAAGTGTTCAGGTAGGAGAGGAGAACAAGGCAGACTGTTACTGGGGAATCAGGTGAGGAGTCTCGAAATATGTATATTATATGTTGGCTCTGGTAATGTTTTACGTTGACAAAGAGCTTTTTAAATAATGAGATAGGTGTGATTTATAAACCAATAAAACAAACTTTCTCAATAAATCATGGTTTGTGGATTTCAGCATCTCCCTCCTTCACTTGGTGACCCTCCTTGACAGCAGTTTCACCACACTGTGAACACACAGGACACTCCTGTTTTTAGCACTGAGCAGGGCTTGGCTCCACTCTCTTGGGCTCTCTGATCTTTCTCAAATGCCTTAGAATTCAGGTTTCAAGGTGAAATTTAGCTGCTTGTATATCACATACAAGCCATTCTTGGCTGGCAGGAATAGAGCAAGAGAACCCTCTCCTTGTTAAACTTTTTTTCCCTCAGGTTTGAGGGAACCAGGTCACTTACTTCAAGAGCCAGAGTTCTGAAAATGCAGTGGGTTTGAAAGATGGTTTTATTTTGAAGCAGGAGGAGCTATGAGGGCAATTAAATCTGCATCCTCCTGGCCATAGTTCAAAAAGAGCTAATGCTTCTGCTGTATTGCAGATGGAAATACAACATAATCCCATATTCTTAACAGCTGGACTCGAAGGATAATGAGTTTTTTCCACTTGGAGCCTCAGACAATTGTATGAGAATTGGTTCAGTGACATGAAATGATAGCAGCATATGAGGGAGGAAAAGCAAAGCTGCTAATGCTTCCTTAATGCTGCAGTTATTTCCCAGCCCTGCCTGCCTACATCTCACACAGCTCAGGGGAAGAGGGCTTCTCTCCATTCCTACCAGCCTTCAAATCAGGATGGATGCTGGCATTTGGGCATGGCAAACAAATGCCCACCTGCACCCTGTGGCTGCAGAGTCACCCTCGAGCTAAGAATGACACAAGAGCAGATGAGAGACTCCATTGCAAGAGGAGAAAAAGAGCTTTTATTACAAAGGATTCTTTGGTTTATATAGACTGATACAGCATTTTCTACTTGATTGGCTAGTTAATAAAAAACCTCTTTTTCATACATTGTCCTTGAGAAGAACAGGAAAACAAAGTGGAAAAACATTACCTGTAGATTGTTTATATTAACAAGTTACCACATTCCTACAACTCCCTAAAATTCTCACAAGCTACTGTGAGAAACAATTGCAGTTCCTCTCTCCCTGACCAGGCTGGCATCACATTGCAGGACTGGCTCCTCAGCTGCTGACCCATGTGCTCAGTCAGGGCATGTCCCAGTCAGCTCTGTCCCTGTCCCCTCGGGCAGCTGCCACCTTTCTCTGGGTGTTGAATGAACTCACCCCTGCACCAGCAGCCAGTTCCATCTGCTGGTTGTGATGTGGGACTGAGAAGGAGATTGCAAAGCTGCAGCAGCTTCTTCCTGGAGCTCCTGTGGATGGGTCCATTTGTTAGGTGACATCTGGTCTCCATCAGAACCCCAGCACCTGCAGAGTTGTTTCCTTTTCAGCAGTTGTGCTGGTTGTTCTTGTTGGTTGTGTGGTGCTTTCTGAGGTCACATCATCTGTTCCATTGATGGGTTAGCAATGTGGGGCCAGGGCTCCTGCAGGGAGCTCTGTGTCACATCTCAGCACCAACGTCAGTGCAGAAGGATCACTTGAAGATGGAGGTGGGACAGGCTGCCCATAAAAGCCATCAGCTGTTCAGTGCTATTAGTTTGCTTTCACTGGCCATTGATTTTTGTCTTTCTGTTGGATTTTCCAGCTTGCTGCTGAGGAGAGATTTTAGCATGAAAGATGCTGAGGAGAAAAAAATTAAATATTCACCATCTGTGCTACTTACCAGGACAATAACTGTCTCTGGAGAGGAGTGTGCTCTGTCCCAGGGAGTCTTCACAACACTGACAGAAGAGAGAGTGCAGTTCCTGTCTGTCCCTGTCACAGAGTGCCACTGCAGTGCCCTTTCTGAGGAGCACAGAAGGGTGTGGGGAGGAAAAAGGGGAGGCTGCTTTTGGTGCCTCTCCTCAGCGAGCACTGGGAGCTGCTCTGCTGGAAGGGGCTGCATGGAAAAGCATCTCAGTTTCCCAGCTGCATCCTGCCTTTGAGAACAAATCAATAGAAATTATGTTGTTCTGTCACTTGGGTTTGTTTAAAAAAACTCAGGCCATTTTTTGTCTCCCAGGCTGTGTTTTTTGTGTCCCAGGGCCTCTCTCAGTGCCAGTTGTGGGGGGCTGAGTGGGAGCTGTGCCCTGTGAGCACTGAGAGCCCAGACAGTGCTTGGCTGGAGCTGTTCAGTTTTCAGTTCATGCACAGGTGCTGGGCCATCACAGAACTGCTAAAAGAAGGAAGAGCTTGAAGCAGATAAACTTTCCCTGTGTATCTCTGCTGGTTTTTTACTGACTGACTGTCACAAGTTACCAAAAGTGCCCTCTGTGGCCATTCCTCCTTGGGGAAAGGGGTACAAAGGTGTTGTAAAGATAGAGTAAGGTAAGGGTAGTGTGAGTCTTCAGCCTCCTGGTGATGAAACTCCTCCAGGAAGGAGGGATCAGGGTTATGCTCAGCATGCCAGGAGCAGTTAAAACACTTTTAGAATTGTTTTCTTCAGGAAATAAGGAATTAACTATCCTATTTATTGGCTGGTATTTTTAGTGCTTCCAAAAACATTTGAATTTTTCAAGAAATTTGAATCCAAATCTTTCTCAAGCAAGGGTGTCAAGCGCTGGGTGTTGTATAAATGTTCACTGTGGAGTACAATGAACTGAAAAAAAGGCTAAATGGACCTGAAGGGATGTCATGAGCCTGTCCAGGTGTGTTCCTGCACTCACCCAACTTTCTGGCAGGTGACTGGCACTTTTCCACATTTTTTCCACATAAATCTTCCATCAAGGCATCAACCACAGGTTATGGGGAAAGCTGGATTGCCTTGGTGTGTCCCTTCCAGGTTAAATCCTTATAGCAGGGAATTACCACAGCATAACTGGGTTATATTCAAGGTCTTTTGTGATCAATCTTAAGTTTTGTGTTTTATTGGATACCTAAAACTGTTCAGAAAAAAAACCAAAATCACTTTTTGCCATTTATATCTAATAAATGAATGTATACTCATAAATCAGTAGCAGGGCTGGAGAATGCTGAAGCACAGCAAGATGTAACCAGACATGCTGGATAAGTTCTTAAACCAAAAAAGCAAACAAATAAAATCAGCTGCTGAGGCTGCAATGATCATGAGCAAATGCAGATTTCTGTGGGTTTTTTCCTGGAGATGCCATAATTGCCTGCAGGATGCATTAGCTCCCTGCAACAGCTCAGCATTGCAAACCAGAAGGTTGTATGGCATTTTTATATTATGTGTAATACTAATCACTACCCATCTCTTTATCATCTCTTAATTGTGGGCAGGATTAACAAAGATAATCTCTGGAAGGCAGCAGCTGTAGCTGAAAGAGATCAATTAAACAGTGCCTGGTCAAATGGTGAGGAAATAAAAGATATTCTGTTTCCATTTTTAAGAAATGGCAAGGAAAAAGTAATTTTTACTAAATTGTTGAAGCTAATAGGGCTTTTTGCTTTTTAAAGAATGAAAAGTAGGAAGGAAAATTAAAGTAACTCAGTCACTGAAGCAGATTTGCAAAACTCTCTGCTAAATGTGACTTTTAAACGAGACAATTCATTAACCCAGCTACTGGGGGTTGGACTGGAATTATTTACTGAATCTTAGCCAGAGCCAGAATTTGGGACTGTTCAGGGGAGTGGTGAAGAAAGAAAAAGACTGACAATTTAAATGGCACATGTTGTTTCTGCCTAATTACAAAAGGAAAGGAAATGATGCCAGAACTTTAAATAGAGGAAAAAAATCATTACATTATTACAGTCTGTATTTCAGAATGTACTTAGATAGACTTCATGTGCCAGAATGGTAGTTAAAATGCAATTTAAATATTTAAATTGTGTTTGCTTAAATTTTTAAAATAAATGTTGTTGTGGTTTTATTTCAGAGAATATTCTCCTGATGAGATGGCCTTGAAATTTCATATTTTTCCTGCAACTAAAGTTCTCCTAACGAGTTTTGTTGGAGTTAAGAGAATGCCTTTAGGCAAAGGATAAACTTTTAATTGGATTTTTGAATAATCATCTTTTGAGTCCTGCTCAAACTTCAGATTGTGTTTGAAACACATTCTGCCCCGTAGATCTTTGATGTCACACTCCAAATGTGCAGCTCTCTGCTGGATTTATGGCAAGGGGAGAGTGCTGGGGTTTGTAGGGAGGGACCTTAAAAACCACCAGCTCCAGCCCTGCCGTGGGCAGGGAGCCCTTCCACTGTCCCAGGGTGCTCCAAGCCCTGGCCTGGGACACTTCCAGGGATGCAGGGGCAGCCCCAGCTGCTCTGAGCAATAAATATTCCTGGTTATTCTGTTTGGCTCCCAGGACACCCCTGACTCTCTGATGCTCCTGCACCCCCAGATCCTTTCCTGCAGAGCTGCTCCCCAGCTTTTCTTATCCCAATCTTTAAAATCTAAATTAAATTTTAAATCAAATCTTCCATTTTATACCCCAGGAAAACTCT
Organism: Serinus canaria; assembly: GCF_022539315.1. NCBI lineage: Eukaryota > Metazoa > Chordata > Aves > Passeriformes > Fringillidae > Serinus > Serinus canaria. The sequence goes on along the minus strand of NC_066325.1, from coordinate 17,286,385 downwards.
TCCTCAGATCTGAGGCTTTCATCTCCTGTTGCTGATCTTGCCCCACCACTCTCCTTGCTGCCTTTCTCTGGTTTGGCTCCCAGCCCCTCATCCCCTTTATTCTCTTGGGAGCAGCAGCAGGACTGCTGGCACAGTTTGCTCTCACCCAGGTGAGGGTCCCAGAGCTTCACCCTGCTCTGGGGGTCAGGGACACAGCTGGAGAGGAATTCTTGCTCAGAGCCTGCAAGCCAAGCACTGGAGCATGCTGGGGACAGCTAAAAGAAGAATTCAGCTCTCTGATGGTATTTCCCCTGAGCCTGTGTGGCAGGGGAAGATTTTCAGAGGCTTCAGACCAGGAGAGATTTGTCCAGCTTTCACAAGAACCTGGTTATCTCCCATTTCCACCACCAGAGCTCTGAGGGGAGAAGGTGCTGAAGCATCTTTGTGAAGTTGCAATAACAGCAGAGCACAGTGATCCCTGATCCTCATAACTTTGTCCTCAGACACTGAGGGTTTTTCTCCCTGCTGAAAATTGGGTATGGAGGTGCACAGGAGCTTTCAAGCTGAATGGACTAAACTTTAAAATAATACCAGGCTGGTCTAACTAGAGACAGCTGTCCTGTGCTTCTGCCCCACCTCTTCCCAAGCAGCCTGTGGAAGGATTCTGGGCAGAGATCCCTTGCAGACCCACCATGGAAAAAGACAGTTTATATTTGATGGTAAGGATCTGTTCTGTGAGGCACAGCAGCACTGGTGCATTTCTGTGGTCTTTAACATGCAGCTGATTTGGATAAGATCACTCAGAGAGCCCATCAAGGCAGTGAAAGGTGGTGTTGGAAACTGCAGCTCCCCAGCTGGATCAGAAGCCTGTGCAGGGCTGGGTGAGGGAGCCTTAACACAATGAATGATGTAGGAGTGAAAGCTTTTAAAACAGAACAAGGCTCTTCTCACTGCTACACAGATTCATCATTTCTTTTCCTGAAGGAAATAATTCTGAGGATTTGAGTCTATTCAGTCTGACACAAGTGGCTGAGAAAGGAGTGTTGAAAGAGCAGGTTTTTGATATAAAATATATTGAAGTAAGATATGAAAGCACTTTCTCCCTGAAGTGCTCGCTCCTACGCTTAGGCCATTGTTAATGTGATGAAATTTATTAATTAAGAGGAATTTATTCACCATGTTGGCATCTCTTTGCTGTTTCTCTTCCTCCCTGGTACAGAGTGTGTCTCTAGCAGTCTGTATTCCATAGGCTTTGATGCATACATAAAGCAGGAGGTAAGAAAACATTCATGCTGTCATGTTTATAAAAACATTCTCCATGAGAATAAGCCAGTGTTTGAGGCAAATCCATGTTTGTTTCTGTTCCATGAAGCAATCAGGCCCTTTTCTTTCCTTAGCCCATGCTAAACACCAGGTTACAGGTTTCTATTAGGAAAATAAATATTAGAAAATGGAATGTATGAAATCTGAACTATTAACATGTTCCACTTCTTTCTTTCTTTTTTTTTCCTCCCTTCAGTGAATTCATTTATTGGCATATCAGTGAGTGCAATTCCCCATAACCAAGTTCATAAAGTGAGGGAGAAAAGAACACTAATTAGATAATCTCTGACTTTTATAGGATTAAAACCTTCCTGCCCACGGACAGACAGCTGCAATAGTGGCTCTGTTGAAACCATCATTGAAACTCCTAATGGCTTTCACAGAGGCCCTGGTGATTTGTCAGCCTCTCTGCTCATTTGGACTATCTTGATTTATCTCAGGTTTGCTCTCCCTGTGTGTGTTTATTGCTCTTGATGCAGCCTATCAAGCCATGCAGCCCCCTTTGATAGCTCTGTGGAGATATATTTAATTTGATTTGCTGCTGTCCCCAGGAGTTTATTCCCTGTCAAACAGCTGCCTGTTGCAGAGAAACCTCAATCCAGAAGCACATAATGGTTTATGGATGGAGCATTTAACACCCACCAGTGAGTGGCATATGTCTGGAAAATCTGTCCCAGACAAAGGCATGTGCAAAGAGCATTGTTCTGCAGCAGTTGTGGGGATCCAGCCACAGTGGAGAATTAGCTGACAAGTGTGTTCAGGAGTTTATAAACACCTCTGCTGTCTCAATGCCTCTGTGCTCTGCATTTTAGCCCATGACTCCTGAGCAAGGTCTTAATGGAAGGAGAAAGTCCTTCAGCATTCATTGCTGTGCTTTGGTACTCTGCCATTCTTCATCTCTCCACATCAGGGCTTGTTTCTCTCTCTTCCTCCAAAGGAAAAAAAAAAATAGATTGCTTAAATGTCTACTGGGCATGAAAAAAAAGAAAAAATCTGTGTTAACAGGGAATTAACTGAGGTTGCTAAAACAAGAGACACAGCAAGGCACATCATTTGCATGTGTTAATGGGAGTAAAGGAATGAAAAAAGAGGAATTGTGGTGCTCCATCACTGCCAGAGCAGTCACTTGGAGCCCCCCTGACACTGATCTACTGCCACTGGCCCTGTGCCAGAGTACATCCAGTCAGGGAAGCCCTGCCCTGGTGAGAGTCCTGCATATTCCTTCCAAAGGGCTTGCATTTCTGGCACTTCTTTTAATGGAGTGATGAATTTCTGTTATTCCAATGGGTGTGAGGCTTCTCACATCCTCTCAGGATCACACAGATGAGCAGAAAATCTGAAATGGAAACGCTGGGATGTCAGGTGAGAGGGACATTTTCCACTGGGGTTAAAAATGTTACCTGTAACAGTAAAGGGGTTTTGTGGGGGCTGGATGCCACATTCCCAAAGAACTGCCCTGCCCTCCTGTTGGAGCCCTGGATGCTGAGAATTTGAAACTTTCTGTGCTGAAGGGCACAGACCCACAAGAAAATTCTGTATTTGACCTGAGGCCGTGGAGAAGCTCCCAAAATGGATTGGTAGCACTGGGATTACAGGTGTGCAGTTTGATTAGAAGTGTGTAATAGCACAGGGTGGAAAACTTGGAGTTTGGGGGTTTAGAATATAGCAATATTTGTGGGGCAAGATGGAGGGTTTGGGGTGGTGGCTGATTGGTCTTCACCTTCTTCTCCATGGCTTGTCTATATTCATTTCAAAGGCTCTTCCAAAGCCAGATCAGTTTTGTAGTTAGATGTGGAAAGAAGGATTCAAGTAAAAGTAAGATTCAGATTCTGGGGCCTGAAGCCCCCAGAAGATGTCTACAGATCATTACAGAGTTTGCAGTCTATGGTAGCCCTTAAAATTCTCTCAGATCTGTAGATTTTTGCTGTGCACTGTAAAATAATGCTTTGCTGCTCTTTAGCCATTGTTTCATGCAGTCCTTCAGGCAGTAAATCCTCCTGTAAATTCAGTAAATCTTGCTGTGCACTAGGAATGCAGTGTCATTTTCTGGGAAGTTATTGGCTGTAGTTGAGTTTGGTGGGATGTAGGTGCCCCCTGAAGAACCAGACTGTGCTTTGTGTGTTTTCAGATGTGTTTGGTGCCTTTGGTGCTTCTTGGAGAGTACAGGAACTTCAGGGTATGGCAAAGAGAAGCATTTCAAAATACAAACCAAGTTATTGACAAGGAATAATAAGCAGTAGGTGATTGTAGGAGAAAACTGGATTAAAGTAAATTATCCCAGGTCTCTGCTGGGTCAGTACCAGCCTGCCCTGCATCTTCTGATGTCCTTGAAGTTTTTCTTGAGGAATTGGAAATGTTGTTTTTTCTGGGCTGAAACAAGAAATGTACTTATGTATTTTTAAACAAGGTGTGTTCTGCCTGGCTGTATTGTTCTGAGGAGAATGTTGCTGTGCATTTCCAATGGGCAGAGAATCCAATTAGAGAAGCATGAGGAGGTCTGATAAATACTGAATCCCGCTTGAAGTGGGAAATGAAAAATGTCTGGAGGCACCAACCAAGCATTCTTTTGAATGCTAACAAAAAAGACATTTAATGCTTTATGGTAGACCCATCCACACAGCCAAGATGCTGGAGAGGACATGAATACATGCTCAGGTTTTCTGTTTGTGCAGCTCATTAAGGGAGTGATCTGGGCTATGTTTTGAAGCCTTTCTTGTGAACAGAGTGCAGAGATCACAGTAAATTCAGTTTATAAAAGTACCAGCTGTAGAGTGAAAATCAGCAGAACCTTTAGAGGAATTAACTCCTTTTAGAGCCAGTGGGACCCCTCCAGCTTCACCTGGATATGGGATATAATTCCCTGAGTGCAAAAGCCACATCACAACACATGGAGGTATGAAATAAAGCAGCACCAACACGGTCTCTGCAGGTGACTGGGGGTTCCAGTTTTGTGAGAGAGAAGGAGTTTATCTTGAACCTTGTCCGAAGGGAAGGGGAGCTGCTGAGCATGGAAATCATCAGAAGGGAACAAGTAAGGCTTCAAATCCCTAACCTCCATTTTCCTCCCCAGCTTCCCCATCAGGAATCCAGGGAAGTCTGCTTCTCCACTCATTTCTGCACCGTGGTTTTGTTGGTAGCTGTGTACACTAAAAATGCTTGTTTTACCTGTTTGCAGGGGATTTACTTGTCCAGTAGTGTCTGTAATTCTTTCTAATCTACTTAAGGGATTTACCAAAGCACCACCATGAGTGAGAAGGCATATTGCTGTTACTGTGCCATGGAAGAACAGGAATGTCCTTCAATATGGGTAATGTCTGTGCTTCCATTCCTCAGCTTTTCTACATTTCACCATTTCCTGCCTTTCTGCTCTTTGTTTTCCCTTTGGAAATGTGTCAGTTCTCTCCATCCCTGTTTGTTCACATCATCAATAATTCAACACAGGTTATTTCCCAAGGAAACCCCTGACAGAGCTCAGGTGGGACCCACCACACTGCCAAGGAATTTCTCTCTCAGAATCTTCATTTCCTCAGCTGCAGTGCCACAAGTTACATGGGTTTGTGCAGAGCCTTGATCTGGGGTGCTCCCATTTCTTTCACCTAATTAGCGATGTGCCCTGATGAATGATGGCTGTGTCAGCCTGGGCATGAACTGACAGGGATCACCCCAGGGCAGGATCAGGCTGTTGGCCTGCTTAAATCCCCTTCTGAGGCAGAAAACACATTTTTGCTTCTTTTCAGTGCCTCTGCAAAAGGTTTCCTATTGTCCTTGTTTGTAGTAGACAGACTTGCCCAAAGATTCCAAGCTTTGGCTTGGCCATTGACCTTAGGCACCAACAAACTCCATCCCTCCATCCTCTGCTGAGCAGCTGGAGCAAATTCATTAAAGGGAAGCTCTGTTGTGTTTGTGGCTGTCCTGCTCCCTGGACACTGCTGCTCACTCCACATCTTCCCTGTTTCCAGCAGCCTTTCCTCTATTTACTCCTTATTTACACTTCAGTGCCTCCTGTTTGGTGAGGTGTTTGATGCCCTCCTTCATGTAATATTACCTTTGATCTAATGCCTGCTCTCCCCCCAAACACCTCCATCATTCTGGCTCCCCACTCTTTGATATTCCTGAACTACTTTTAAAATCAACACCTTTCCTTAATTGCACTCCCTCCCCTGCCCCTCTGCTTTGGAGAACTTCTGTTCTGATTCTGGCAGCCTCTTTTCCTGGCTGCTCCCTTTCCTTTGAGGTCCCAGCCTGTGCCCTGCATATTTGGATACAAATAATCTGGGTTAGTGTTATTGCTCCCCTGTGACCCAGCTGATATTTAGAAAGCCTTCATGCTCTGCTTTCCCCAGGAAAAAAAGTAAGAATCAGCTTGCATGGATATTTTACAGCTCCTTGAATAAAGAGTTCTTTCATATATTTGGACAAAATTAGGAAAAAGTGTAACTGAGCTGTTGAACGGTTCTCCTACAGCAGAGTAAGTATGGGTGCAAGTGTGCTACTAAATATATAAACATAAATAATTCTTGCTTTCTTTCTTCTTCCAGGCAACATATTTTTCCTTTATAACTCATCCCTGGAGAAAGGTTCATGAGTGAAAAATCATTGCTAACTTCATTTTTTGCCTTCACTGTGAACTTCTTTCCTGGAGCAATGATAAGAAATAATGGATGCAATGTTTTCCTTCAGAATCCATACTGTGCAACAAATTGTCTGGTTTATTTGTTGTTGCCATATTTAATTTTAGTGTCATAATTTTTCTCCTTGGCTTATATATTACATTTGAACTTCAAGGGCTCTTCCAAACCTTTCTGCAACATTATTTTAGGAGCCAGATCAGTTTTGTAGTTAGATGAGGAAAGTAAGATTCAAGTCTCGAGTCTCTCACTTCCTCCCTGCGTTGTAAAGCAAAATCAACCAGAGGCCACAACTTCAGCTGGCAAGAGAGGAGGGGTGTTTTCTTGGTGTCCCCAAAAAGCAGGGCAGCTGAGCACAGAAATCCAGTGTTTGTAGCTCTTTGTCCCTGCATGTCTCTGTTTCCCTCTCTGTAATATCCAGTTCCCAGGGAGGGAATGTTCAGTCTGTTCAAAGGTGCCAAACCTCCCCCAGCTCTCAGGGGATGGCACTTGGTGGGTGCTGAGCTAAGTGGTGATGTCTCCTGTCACCGTGGGTGGCATGGTTCTGCTCAAAACAGATTTGGAGACAACTCCTGGCTGGGTGATTCTTTGGTCAAGGAATTTCCTCAGTCACATCTTTGTGATCCTGTTTTCTTCATTAGAGGAGACATTTGGAAGAGCACAGGATGTGAATAATAACCTCGTGTTCACCTTTGGGTTTGTGGGTCCAGTTTATTTTGCCAGTTGAGGAGTGTCATTAATTAAGGATGGTAAAATGGAGATTAGGGAATTTTAACCCTGCATTGTCCGGGTCAGGCTTGCTGGCCCTGGTCAGTGCTGGTAGCTGGTGTCCACCTGGGCAGGAGGGTGGGGGCAGAGTGACTCCAGGTGTGTGAGGCAGTCCCAGAGCTGCAGCCCCCCTCATCCAGGGGTGAAGTGGCACTGGGGTGTGCCACTGATCCTTGCTCTGTGTCAGTGGCACAGGACAGCCCTCAGTGCCCTTTAGCTCCTGCTGGACACCCAAACCCATTTGTGCTGCTGGCCTCTAGGCTTAGCTGTGGCTCAGAAAACCTCAAAACACAGCAGATCTTTTATGTGTGTTAAAAAAAACCCAGATTTCTGGAAGTACAAAATTACCCTTTGAGAGCTCTCTCAGGGCTCTTAAAGGCAAAAAAAAAAAAAAAAAAACACCAAAAAACAAAACAAAAACAAAACCAAAAAATAACCAAACCAAACAAACAAAAAAAAAACCAACATGAAAATGTTGGTTTAAGTAGCCCTTCCAGTATCTCTTTAGATGTGAAGAGGAAATATCTGTTGTCATTTTCTATTCTGCTCCTTTGGGTGTTTGAAAAGATACAGCTGCTGGCTCACCCGAGGGGTAAAGGGTTTGAGGGCAGGCATTCCTGATTATGCTGCAGATAATTGAAGGCCTTTCTCCCTGCTCTGAACGGTCCAGTTTGACAGAATCTCTGTGAATACAGAATCACTGCTCAGCTGCTCCATCCAGCAAAGGGAAGCTCCCAGTTCATGGACATTTTGGGTGTCACCATCATATTTTCTGAAAAATCCCTTGGCCAGGATTTCTTCTCCTGGGAAGCTGAGAAGCCTCAGAGAAAAAGGGAAACAATAAATATCTGATTGCTTCTCCTGTCTTTTGCTGCTTTGGAATGTGGTTTGGAGATTGTTTTCCAACTGGTCATTGTTTGGTTTCATGTGAATTGTTTTGACTTAATGACCAATCACAGCTGTATTGAGGCTCTGGCAAGTCACAAGTTTTTCATTATTATCTTGTTAAGCCTTTTGGAAGGATCCTTTCTCTATTCTTTAGTATAGTTTTAGTATAATATCATAAAATGATAAATTAGCCTTCTAAGAACATGGAGTCAGATTCATCATTTCCTTCCTGCCACAGGAGACCCTAAAATCCCACAATATTGGGCAGGGAAATGCAGGTTTTGGAGCACCAGCTTGGCAGTGGTGAGTGCTGAGCCCCATGGTTTCCAGGTCTTTTCAGCTTGGCAGGGGGTGTTTGTTTCCTCAGCTTTTCCTGCCTAATATTTGCTGAGTGATTTTTCAGCAATGGTTTCATCTCTTTTGGCTGCTTTGCACAGAGGGGAGGGTTCTGGTTGCTGGGATCCTGGGACTGAAGCTGTTTGTAACTCAAACCATCCCAGTTCAGCCAAAAGTGAGGCAGCACCGTGGGCTGGGGATGGTGCTGCAGATGGAGACCCAGACTGTGCAAAGGACTTTGGCTCTGCTTTCTAGATGTAGCTGACTTGTTCAGGCCTCTTGCTGTCATATTTTCTAAAAATTCGCTTTGCTAGAATTTTTTTTTCCTTGGGAAGTTGAGAAGCCTCAGAGAAAAATGTAAATAATAATAATAATAATAATAATAATAATAATAATAATAATAATAATAATAATAATAGTAATTTGATTTGTTTCTCCTGTGTTTGGCTGCTTTGGAATTGTTTGCCAACAGGTGCATGTTTGATTGTTTCATGTGAATTGTTTTAACTCAATGACCACTCACCATCATCTGTGTCAGACTCTGAGGAGTCAGTCAGGACATTCTTGTTAAGCCTTCTGTATCATTTCTCTTTCTTCAGTACAGTTTTAATATAACATTCTTTAATATAATTTAATACCATAAAATAATAAATTGACCTTCTGAAAACAGAGACTCAAATTTACTCATCTCTCACCTCCTGAGGACCTCACAATCTCAGCACAGGCCCCAGTGGGTTGCTCCAAACCTGACAATATTCCAGTGTCTCATCCAAGCAGATTCTGAATAAAGCAGGAGGATTTGAGGCCTTTATCTGCAGCATGGTGTTTAGTACAGACAGTATTTCTTTTTAGAATAGTTAGTACTTTATTTCTTCTTCTTTAACTCCCATCCCAGATGGGAAAGCTCTGCCTTGCCAGCTTGGTTTGTCTCTCCAGGTAGCTCTCACATTACATTTGTGATGCTGGTAATTGTAGTTTATACTAAATGAGATTACTGTTATACTCTGCAATCTCTTTAATTTCTAAATATCTTCTTACAGCTGCAAATAAAAAAGACTGTCTTTCTTTTCTTGTGGGAATTTGAACATGTATTTGACTGTACTGTTATTAAATGCCACTTATGTTACTCCACTTGCTGTGAGCAAAGAACAGAGCCTTTTAAAAATAATAATAATGAAAACTAACCCTCATATCCAACCTATGTGCGATCTATCTTTATTTGTTGTGAAAATATTTGCAAGAATCTTGAATACATTTACACATCCCTCACTATTTTTTCCCTGTCACCTATAGGTATGTAAGATACTTTGAGATATTTTGTAAGGATATTTTGTGAGATATGTAAGATGTTTTGGGACTTTTAAACCAACATATCTTTGACCAACCAGCCCCCAGCTGCTCAGAGCAGGCTTGAACTGGTGATCCTGGCCTGGAGCTAACAGGGTGCTCCTCATGCACCCCAGGAACTGTAAATAAAAGACAAAGAAATGACCTGGGAATGCCATCAGGAGAGCAGAAAAGAACCTCCCTCAACAAACCAGAGACTGCATTACACAGCCATGCCTCCAAGTGCCATTAGCATGCTGGGTCTCCACTAGCTGTAATTCCCAAAATATTTAATTTGCAGCTATGAGCAATCTCTAACACACACAGAGGGAGGGCTCATGCAAAAGCAATTTGAAAGCAGCTAAATGCTCCAACTTTCAGTCTCTCTTTATGGCCTGAGATAGGACTGCTGTACCCTGGAATATATTTTTCACACTGTCATGTTCCTTATTTGCTTTGCTGTGTAACTTTGTCCTCTTCCCTCCTCCTTTTCTTTTGTTTTTAGGTCAGTAACAATCCAGGGCTGGTGAGTTGCCATGAAGGGAAAGAGTGCAGTGCCCTGTGAAGGCAGGGGCTGTCCCAGGGCAGGATGAGAGGGTTGGGGGTGAAATCAGGGGGTCCAAATCAATGAACTCATTGCAGCAGGTGGAGGTGGGACAGGATTTCCACCCAGCCTTTCATGGGCACAGCCATGAGGAGCTGATGCAGGCTGGAGTGCTTCATTCAACTTTTCATTCTTATTACTCTTTCTTTTATTACTGCTAATAAATTTTTATTTTTACCTTTTTAAAATTTTAAACCTACTTTGCTTTTCTCCTCATCCTTCCTCCCAACAGCAACAAAAAAATACATTCATAATTAACCAGCACTAAAACCCACCACACTCATTATCACAATTATCCAAAAATCTTAAAATTAGTCAGACTTCAAATGAACAAACCAAAGCCACCATCAGTGGACACCTATTGCAGATCAGGACAGTAAAATGTTATCAGAGAATTCCTGTTGGGCTAGAATATTCCAGATTTTACAAGCATATTACAGATTTTAGAAGTATTATAGATTTTACAAATAATACAGGTTTTCTCAGATTATACAAGTACCTGTGAAGCAGGGCACCCTTTGCAGGAGTGAGCAGGGATGTGTGCATGGGAAATAAAGAATTTCCTGCTGCAGCACAGGCAGGCTCTGTGATTTGGTGCAGTGACTGAGGCAGCTGGAGGTGAGAACCCTGAAAAATGAACAGGGAAAGGAGTTCCAGGCTGGCCCTGAGCTGACAGAATGTGCCTCACTGCTGCCCATATCACCTGAATTACATGGACTTCTCAAGCTGGGGATCTGATCCCAGGAACTGGAGGGAAGATTATTCCCCTTGGTGACTTAGATCCAAACCACAGCTGTGGCAGTGAGATGCTGAATTAGCCAGAGGTGATAATTCAGGAGCACTGGCCTGGAGCTCTGCTGGGGGATTAGGGAAGGAGCTCCCTGCTCCAGGGCAGCACACCAACCTTTCTGCTGGAAATAAAAGCTGTGCTGGGGGTGTTGGGTGCTTTTATCTCTCGGTACATGGATGTGAGAAAGCAAGGGAAGGGAAATGTGGAAGTGTGCTGTCAGAAAGGTTGGTCAGCCCGTGAGGTTTATAAAATGTGCTTGTAAAAATATACTGTGGGCCATGGGTTTATGTGGCAGCCCTTAGGACAGAGCCCCAGTTTTTAAATAACTGATCCTTAAGTCATAAAGAAAATTGCACGGAGATCATTTTCTCCTGCTAAAAGGACTTCAACAAATGAAGTGTTTCAGCCTCCATCAGGCAGCCTCTGATTCTGCACAGATTTATTCATCTGCTTAACCCTGGGCTCTGAATTGTCCCATTGAGAGCCCCCCTGGTGCCCTGCTTTAATATCAGAGAGTTAAGCTGAGAAACAGCAAGAAACCCTGGAGAGAGATCAGGATGCTGCTGCACAAAATGCTGCACAGGCACACAATAACAAAGACAAACTCTGCCCCACCACCTTCCAGGTAAAGCCAAGAGAAAACAGATGGGTGCAGGAAGCAGGCTCAGAGGAAGGGCCAAAATGTTATGAGCAGTCTGAAAGTCCAAAGTCTACCCAGGCCTGGCTTTGGCAAGGCTGGGCTCACAGGAGGGTTCAAAAGAAGAGGAATAAGAGGGGTGCAATAAGGGTGAAGACAAACACAAGCTCCCCTGGAAAACCCAAACCAGTGGGATGAAAATGATGCATATCCACAAATCTTTGCAAGGCTGCAGCCCTCGTGTTCAGGGTGATTTTTCATGTTTCTCCTTCTGTGTTTGGATTGTACAGTCAAACCCTATGTGATTGCATGTGGGGAAATAATTTAAGATTAATGAATATGTTCAGCACAAGAAAATTCTAATTATGAATAGGCTGAGTTCTTCAGCTGAGAAAAATGTTAAGGACACATGTATAGGACAATGTGAGAATAATTTCCATAGGATTGGTATTGCTTAAAGGCAAATATAACTTCCACTATTTATGGCTCTTCTCTCAGATGGTTGCTTCAGGAATTTTTTTGCTTTTTTTGTCTTTTTTTTAACAGTATTTCCTAATTTCTTTCCTTTCCTTCCTATTCTCTCTATGCCATGGCTGAGGAATTGCCACCATTAATATTTCATAACCTCCAGAGTATGTGCTAAAAATGTGGAAATGTAGAAACAAATCACCTTTTGGTGTTAATGCAATATTGTACAAAAAGGGATGAGACTTTTCGGGGGGAGCAGAGGGGCAGTAAAAATGTGTCTGGCAAAGCACATTGAGAGTTTTTAACCAGTTTAAACAATTTTATCACATCCTGTAGTGACTTACTAACAGTGCCTTCAACCTTTATATATTCCAATAACAACCTGATGTCTTCATCTTATCTTATGGAACTATAATTGGCTGAATCCAGGTACCAGTGCCTGGAGGCCACAGAACCTTATAGACTTTAATGGCTCATTAGGTATTTATTCACTTTAACTTAAACAGCTCAGCCATTTGTGGAAAATGAGCCCTTAAAATAGAATTAGGGTTTTTTGGTTTGGGTTTTTTTTTTTTTTTTTAGCTAAATGTAGTGCATAACTTGAACTGCCACCGAGTTTAAATTTCCAGCTCTGCCAGTTTAATTTGGCTTTGCTCTCTTCCCTTTTCAAAATGGGTTGTGGCTCTGTAATAACTCCTTCTGCTATGAACTATGAAGAACTATGCTGGTGGTGCTGAGCACTGCTTAACTTAAACAAAATGCTTCCTTTAGTTAAAAACCAAGCCAGCCCCCACTAAATGTGTGCTTAATGTCTTTTGATAACTCACAGTGACAGGTGCCATCTCTGCAGGCTCCTGCAAGCCTTTAATCATCAGAAAGCAGAGACTGGAGGGGCCCTAATTAATCTGAATTTTAGCCAGGGTGGTGGGTGGTTCTTCTTCACTGTTCAAAATAGCACGAGCTGGTGCTACACACATGGTGCACCTTGGGCTGTGTCCAAACCCAGGAGGCTGGGAGAGAGGAAAGCTGTAAAAGGTGACAGAGGATTGGGGGGATGTGGTGGTGAGTTCTTTTAATGGCTCCAGTGAAGCTTCACGTGGTGCGAGGAAAAAGGAAAAGAGGAAAACCCCAAAGGAAAAGAGGAAAACCCCATTCTCCCCTTGTGTGAGGACAAAGGAAAAGAGGAAAACCCCATTCTCCCCTTGTGTGAGGACAAAGGAAAAGAGGAAAACCCCATTCTCCTCTTGTGTGAGGACAAAGGAAAAGAGGAAAACCCCATTCTCCTCTTGTGTGAGGAAAAAGGAAAAGAGGAAAACCCCATTCTCCTCTTTCACTCACTGATCTGGAAGGCCCAGCACAGAGAAAAATGTGGGGTTTTTTTCTGAATAAAAAAAATATGTCAATGAAAATGTACCGTAACCACACTGTTGTTGAGTGGTTTTGTTGCAAATTGCTGTGCAAGGAGAATTGCTCTTGGGCTTAAAGGAAGATCATTTCTATAATGGGGTGGATCATTTCTCTGTGTGGCAGCCCCTGGTAGGTTCTCAGTGCCTGCAGGTTTTGCTGAATTTTACTCCTGTCCTTCACTGCCCAGCAGTGTGAAGTGAGCATGGGCTTGTGAAAAAGAGAATTATGTGCAGGATGCCATGGAGTTCATGGCTGCCTTTGGCTTCTTGGGCCACCAGGGTCTCTGTGGGAAGGGAGAGCTCCTGCTCCTTGGGGTGCTGGCTCAGGTAGGTCGGTGATCATGACAGGTGAATATTCTCTTCTAGAGCCAAGCTGCCCAGTTTTCCATCCTAATAAATCTATTTCTTTCCCATATCATCAGGCCCAGGCCCAGTAGCCCAATAAAAGTTTTATGTCATGAATGCATAAAAAAAATCTGGAAATTGCTTTTAAGCTGCTGTTTTTCATGTTTCCTTTTGTTCTTTTCCATTCTTTGGAATGGTATGAAAATGTCTGTATTTGCTCTATTTCACTGAACAATACACTGTGTATTTTGCTGGGGCAGGGTGGCTTTGTAAAGGGAAGAAATTATAGAGCTCTTAAAACACTCAGGAATGAAAATGGTGTCTTTAATATGGTCAGATTGTGATGGACTCTGAGTGCCAATGGGAGCTGAGGGCTAAAATAAAGCATTGTGAGAGTTGTGGTCTAAAGAATGAACAGGATGAAGCTGAGGAAAAGCAGGAGCTGCTTGTTCCTCTGTGGAGAATTGAAGGAGCAGTAAAATACTGAAAAGCTCTGTCTGTTCCAAAGGGATCGTTAAGGTGAGTTTGTTACTTTAATTCACTTAGAGTGGTGCTTAAGGACAATTTGTTCCTGATTCCCCCTGCCAGCTGAAGCAAATGGTTTTCTTTTCTTTCCCCACTATGAGACCACAGGAGGTTGTGAGAGGGAATGGCCAGAGACAGGAGCTGGCTCCTCAGCCAGATCCCCTCTCCATCATCCCCTGCTGCTTCCTGCACTGAACGGTGTCCACAGCTTCTCACACCCCATTTACATTGATTTCAAACCAGTGCCAGGGGAATGCATGAGCAGTGGGCTCTGTTTTGTGATGGGGGCTTGCCAGCCCTTTCCTTTAACTGGGGGGTTTCTCCTGCTCTGGGGATCCCTCATTGCCCAGCACCTTCAACAAATTATCTATATTGTCTAATGTCCATTATTGTCTGTGTGAAATGTCCATTACTGTCTGTGTGAAAGGTCCTTTATTGTCTATATGAAATGTTCATTATTGTCTATATGAAATGTCCTTTATTGTCTATGTGAAATGTCCATTATTGTCTATGTGAAATGTTCATTATTGTCTATATGAAATGTTTGTTATTGTCTATGGGAAATGTCCATTATTGTCTATATAAAATGTATTATTTTATATATGAAATGTGCATTATTGTCTATGTGAAATGTCCTTTATTGTCTATATGAAATGTTCATTATTGTCTATATAAAATGTACATTATTGTCCATATGAAATGTTCATTATTGTCTATGGGAAATGTCCTTTATTGTGTATCTGAAATGTCCTTTATTGTCCATGTGAAATGTTCATTATTGTCTATGGGAAATGTCCTTTATTGTGTATGTGAAATGTCCTTTATTGTCCATGTGAAATGTTCATTATTGTCTATGGGAAATGTTCATTATTGTCTATGTGAAATGTTTGAATTTTTTCCTTTGAAAAGCAATATATGTACATAATTAATGCCTGGACAGCTCTCTCACCCTCCATACCATTGTTAAATTTAGAAAAGGTGCCTTGTTGTTTAATTCCTGCAGAGTCCTGGGCTGATGGCAGTGAAGAGATGGCAGTGGGAGCAGGGTCAGGGCTGAGCTTCACCCCCATCCTGCCCCATCCCACCCGGGATCAGACAGAATGGTTCCCTCATCACACAGGGAACACAGGAACCACAGTCCCTAAACCCCCTCTCCTTCCCTTCCATTATTTCCATTCCAAGCACCATTTTTAGGAATATGGTTCTTCTGGGACAAGGCACCACTAAATCAACATTTCCTCCTAAGGAATCCTGGTGTTCCATGGAGCTCCTGAGCTGGGCCTACCTCTGCTTCGTGCACAGGAGCCGTGTTGACACAATTTATTTAGACTTGTGTAATGTGTTTGGCTCAGAGCTGCACAACATTCTGATTAAAACCAATTATCTCTGCACAAAATCGGCGTGGCACATACTAAACACTCCCCAAGTGCTGCATGGCAGCTTGCAGAGGGGAGCTCTGGCTCTGGAACCAGCACTCAGGGGAATTTTCCAGCTCCCTCCGGGGCCTCGCCGTGGGTTGGGCACAGAAGCTCCAAAACTGGTGAAAGTTTGGTGGCTGTGCTGGTTTGGGCTGGCATGGAGCTCGGTGTGGAGCTCAGAGAGGGTGCTGTGGGCAGCACTCTGGTGGGTTTGGTGGGTGCTGGCCCTAAATCCAGGAGGTCTCTGTGGCTCTGCAGTGAGGAGCTGTGGGAGGCGCCATGAGGGAGCACGGCCGGGACAGCTGGGCCCAGCACCCCGCAGCTCAGGACACCCTGCCCAGTATGGAAACTGGGGGGAACTGGTTCTGGGACAGGCTGTGCCCAGCACCCCACAGCTCAGGACACCCTGCCCAGTTTGGGAACTGGGGAACTGGTTCTGGGACAGCTGGGCCCAGCACCCCACAGCTCAGGACACCCTGCCCAGTTTGGGAACTGGGGGAACTGGGGAACTGCCCAGTATGGGAACTGGGGAACTGGTTCTGGGACAGGCTGTGCCCAGCACCCCACAGCTCAGGACACCCTGCCCAGTTTGGGAACTGGGGAACTGGTTCTGGGACAGGCTGTGCCCAGCATCCCACAGCTCAGGACATCCTGCCAGTTTGGGAACTGGGGAACTGCCAAGTATGGGAACTGGAGAACTGGTTCTGGGACAGCTGGGCCCAGCACCCCACAGCTCAGGACACCCTGCCCAGTTTGGGAACTGGGGAACTGGTTCTGGGACAGCTGGGCCCAGCACCCCACAGCTCAGGACATCCTGCCAGTATGGGAACTGGAGAACTGGTTCTGGGACAGGCTGGGCCAAACATCCCACAGCTCAGGACATCCTGCCAGTATGGGAACTGGAGAACTGGTTCTGGGACAGCTGGGCCCAACATCCCACAGCTCAGGACATCCTGCCCAGTATGGGAATTGGGGGAACTGGTTCTGGACAGCTGGGCCAAACCAGAACATCCCACACTTCAGGACATCTTGCCCAGTATGGGAATTGGGGAACTGGTTTTGGACGGTTACCCCAAAATGCTCATGGGGACATCCCACACCTCAGAACGTCCTGCCCAGTATGGGAACTGGGGTAACTGGGTCTGGGATGGGCTAAGCATCATTCAGAGGTTTGTGGGTAACTGTTTGGGCATCACTTGGTTTTGTAGGGGCTTATCTCTCTCCTTTTTACTACAATTAATCAGTAGTAGCATCACACTTTGCCTTGTTTCAATTATTAAAGTGTTTATCTGTCTTCATCTTGACCCGTGAACTTTTCCATCTCCTTTTCTCCCCCAGTTCTGCTGAGGCAAAGCATCGAGGGAGTGGCTCAAGGCCAACCCACCACTGCTTCCCTCTGAAAAGCTTCAGCACAACTTGCTGATGTGGAAAACTCAAGGTAATCATGGCATTGTCCAGTTGGAATGAAGGTTCTGATGTGCTTTGATTAAAGCCCACGTGAGGGAACAGCTTGTGTCAGGCACAGCAGACATTTCCTTAATTTAACAAGCCAAGGTAGGATGAGATCCAGTTAATTTTGCTTTAACTGTAATGACTCATTCCAATTGGAGTTATGGCCCTGGAGGTCAGTGGAAAAATAACTGCCCTGCGTTGACTTCGAGCCAAAACACAGTAACTCAGGCACTGAAGGCAGGATGGGACCTGTGACAGAAAACTGGAGCCAGCAGAAATTCCACTCAGGCTTCAGGTGCTAAAATTTCACACACAGACCTACAGAACAGTTTTAATTACTTCATTTTGTAATCCTCCTTACAACCTGTCCTCCCTCTTACCACCAAACACGCTCAGGATGTTACCAAGTGATGCATTTTGACCTGGATTCTACTGGAAGTCACACAGATTAAAGTAGTTTTCCCTTCTGGTGTAAAAATTCCATGAGGCTGAATGAGATCACAGCCTGTAATGACAGTGTTCAGTGTCTCCTAGCACCACCAGTGATTAGAAGCAGAATTATAGCGTGGTGATTTCATGTCAGAGGACAATGCTTTATTAGAGTTTGATTTACTTAGTAATTTAACTGCACTGAATCAGAGCAGGGGAAAGTGCTTCAGAAGTAATTTTTTCGTTAGCTGGGTTATTTTTGTTTTGTTCTGCCTTCATGGTGACCTTCATCAGACTGTAAGGGCTCCTGGAAAACAGGAGCAGTGGTTTTTGAGGTTATGATTCACCCAAATGTAACACTGGTGGAACAGCAATGTGCCAAGGGAAGGTCTGAGGGATGTGGAAAGAAGCTGATGACCTAAATATGAACATGGAATGGGTTCTTTTCCCATGAACATGATAAGAGCTACTCTTGATTAGCAGCTGCCCACTGCTGAGTCACGTTTAATTTCTCAAGTGGGGATTTACACCACCTGGTTTTCCCATGGATGAGGTAAAACTGGTCTGATTTAGGAATGTAGCTTCTGCAGAGAGTCCAAAGGAAGGAATTAAACATCTCCAAAGATGATTCTGCTGTCATGGGCTCCTGAGAAAGGTGAGCTGACACAACTTCTAGAAATATCAACAACTTCTACAAATACTGAGGTGCACTCTGATGCCTGGCTTTGGGACTGCAGCTGTTCAGGGCTGGTTCAGCCCTGCCCCTCTGCCTGTGGGTTCTGCTCCCCTGCTGCCCTTTCAGCAGCTCCAGCTGGCTGTGGGGCTGTGGGACAATCCCTGCCCTCACCTCTGCTCCAAGGCTGGCATGGAGGGATGGAGAGATGGATGAGGGATGGATGGATGGAGGGATGGATGATGGATGGAAGGATGGGTGGATAATGGATGGATGAAGGGGTGGACGGATGGATGGGAAGGGGTGGGAAATAATCACCAAATTCACAGAACGACCAGGTTGGAAGAGACCTTCAAGATCATGGAGTCCAACCCAGCCCCAACAGCTCAACTCACCCCTGGCACCCAGTGCCACATCCAGGCTTTGTTAAACACACCCAGGGATGGGGACTGCACCACCTCCCCAGGCAGCCATTCCAGAACTTTATCACCATTTCTGTGAGAAACTTTTTCCTAATATCCAGCTTTTATTTCCCTTGGTGCAGCTTGAGACGAGCTCAAGGTCAGAGCAGGTGAGCAGGCAGGGGAAAAAGGCAATCTTTAACTTCCCATTAAGGCTAATTTATCCTTTTTTTCCCAGGCCCAGAAATTCCCATGCAAACACATCCTCTGCTACTGTATTTTCTGTCAAATTAACCCCCCTGCACCCCACCCTGGGGTATCACTGCTGCTCCTGGGGCACTGTGACACCACCTCTCAGGGAATGCATTGCCCTTGGGACCACCAGAGCTTAGTTAGGCACTATTTCTGCATGCTTGATTACCAATTTGAGTTAATTAATGGGCTGCATGTGATCTCTATTAATTAGAGCGTGCTCAAGCCTTGATAAAGTGTGTGTCCTCTTAGCAGAGCACAATGGCTTCACAAAGCCCCTACAAACTGTGGTTAATTAGAAGTGCTTTAGGATTTCAGTGTTTAAGGGATGAGGAAAAAAAAAGATAAAAATCCTCTTTAAATGGTTCTAAGAAAAGCCTTCCATGAAGTGAAGGTAAGGATGGGGTTTTTTTAAAGATGAAATTATTTGGTAGAAACAATTTTTCCTTGATTTGACAGCTTTGCATGGACTGTGTTATCTGTGGGAAGAGCAAGCTTAGGATAGAGGAAAAAAAAGGTAGGGGGACACATTGCTTCAGTGGAGTTGTTATTTCCTTAAATTTGATAGTCAGCTCTACCTTGCTGTGTAAAATCCCAGGAGGGCTCAGCTCCCACTTCCACCAGCCCCAGCTCTGGGCAGAAATCCTTTTTTGTCCTGTAATTAACATTTCCTGGTCATTGTCCTTGGTTACAACCCATCTGATGCTGCACTTGGAGGCAAACCCTGCCCAAACCTGACAGCAGGACACCACACACTTGGAAAAAAAGGGACAACTAATTAACCTTTCACTGGTAGAGTGTGTTTTCTTATTTTGATTTACCTGCCAATAGAGCTAAGGGCAGGATTACCAGTTCAGTCTCTGCTTGTGCCCTTTTGGCTGCTGCACTCCCACAAAGTTCCTGTGATTGGTGTGGGGTCCAAGCAGCAGAGTATTTGTGTTGCATCCTCAGAAACCTCCACCTTTTTTTTTCTGTTTGTATTGACCCAAACCCTGAAGTTTTTTGCCCTTATTCTGACACAGCTGCCCTTACAGCCTACAAGAGTTTAGGTCAAGCACAGAGAAGGTCTTTGTTCCACTGGGTTCCATAAAACTCTTAAAAATAATAGCACTGAGCATTTAAGATAAAGGTTAATATATTTATTATTTACACATATGTAAATTATACATGATATTTAATAAAATCAAAATTTTATGAGCTGTGTGGAGCTGGCCATGTTTAAATGAGGGTTTTGCTCTTTCCCTCAGTTTTCTGGAGCACAGAGCCCTTCTGCACCACTGGGAATTGTGTGTTTACACTGATTCCCTGTGGCACCACTTGAACTCTTCAACTCCTCCTCTCCCAAGGATGAAATCCTGTGGCATGAAAACTCCAGTGCAATGGTGAGCTCAAATATAGATGTGAAATTAATATCAAAGCAGATTAAGGAGTATTTGCTCAGCTGTTGTCTACCCAAGTCATTTTGCAGGACACAAAAAGCAATCAGCTTCATTTTTAGCAGGGCTGTTTCACTCAGCAAGCAGCTTGATTAAGACAGATGCAAATGCAGCTCTGGCTATGTTTAAAATGGTGGCTGATGATGATTCTTTTAATCCAGGCTCTCATTTCAAATGGCTACAGGAAATGGAAGAGTTGCTGGGGAAAAAGTAGCACGTGCTCTGTGGACAAAGTATTTGCCTGGGTAGACAAACAGCTTTAAAAAAAGAAATAAAGAGGAGAAAATTAGGAAAAAAAAACCAAACAAAACCCATACAGCAAAAAGGGAGAATTAATAAAAGCTGGGCATGCTCAGCCTGGAGAAAAGGAGACTCAGGGGTGCCCCCATCACTCTCTACAGCTCCTGAAAGGTGCCTGTGCTCAGCTGGGGCTGGGCTCTGTCTCCAGCAGCACTGACACAACCAGAGCTCACAGCCTCCAGCTGTGCCAAGGGAAATACAGGCTGGATAGCAGGAAAAAAAAAATTACAGAAATGGTGATGAAGTTCTGGAATGTTCTGCCCGGGGAGGTGGTGGAGTCCCCATCCCTGGGTGTGTTTAACAAAGCCTGGATGTGGCACTGGATGCCAGGGCTGAGTTGAGCTGTTGGACTCCATGATCTTGAAGGTCTCTTCCAACCTTGTGGATTTGGTGAAAAAAACTCTGGCACCTCAGTAGCACCTAAGATCACCCAATATTTCTTCCAAAAAAGCAGGAGGAATGATTCCCAGCACTGTTGACTCAAACCATCATAAAAGACATTTTTAGTGCATTGTAAAAGCAAGATCAACTTTTCCAGCTCCCTGCAGAAACAAGGGCCAGCTCTGAAGCACAGCAAATTCCTCCTGATCTGGCTTCTTGTCCTCACACCTCCCTGCTCACAAAACTCAGGGGTGTTCAGGGGAACTCATTCCTCTGCAGACTCAGCTGGGACATGGGGATTCCTCCCTTTTCCTTGGAATAGGAGGGTGGGAAGGGCCAAGAATGGTTTGGAATTCACCTGCAGCACCAAGAGGGACAGCCAGGGCAGGTGGATGGGTAGGTGAGGATGATATTTTCTCTGGGACAACCTAAAAACAGAGGTCAGACAAAATTAAGAGGATAAAAAGCAGTTTATTTGTATTTGTTGAAGGCCCTTCAGGTACATTTAGGGCAGACAAAGCCCCCCAGGGGCTACACCCATAAATGGACAAAGGGTCACAGTTTTCACACTTTTATAAGTTTGGTCCATTTGCATGGTGGGGGTGAATCTTCCAATTCCAGCTTCAGGTAATGAAGTCATTTATCCCAAGTTTGCTGCCCCAACTCCCTTTTGTTTCCATCTCCCAGGCCTGAGGCAGTGAGGTGTCCTTGACTGCCAGGCCTGGAGTGGAATTGTTGTGTCTGACCAAACTGGGAAAGCAGCAGCTCACACTGTGTGTGGAGTCCAGAGTTATACACGAAATCATTGCAGGATCACAAACAGATGAAAAATATAACAGCTAAAATCTGAAGGCATCAAGGAGGGGTTAATTCTGGGAGCTGAGAGCAGGAGGAGGCAGGAGCACAGAGCTGCACTTCCCAGTAGATGGCTCCGTGGTATTCCAGACCTGGCTTGGCCTCCTTTAATCAAACCCTTTCACTCCAAGCAGATGCACCCAGCTCTGCCTTTTCTGTCAGGCACTGCTGGCATGCTGAGGTGTCTTTTTCTTTTTTTTTTAATTATGATTGCTGCTTTTCCCTCTGATCATAACACCAGAAATTTCCCCATTGGAATCCCAGGGCATGGAATAATCCAGCACTGGGCTGAGTGGGGACCAACAGCTGATTCAGCCCTACTGAATTATTGGCTGCCCATCTAATCAGATAAAATTTAACACAGCCAATTAAAGCCTTCAGTGGAACCCAAGGACACTTCACAAATGGTATTCCCAGATTCAGAATTTTTGTTGTTTTCTTGTTTGGATTTTTTTTTTCCTATTTCTTTTTTTTTCTTTACAAAGAGGACAATATGGGATTGATGAGTCTTGTTATTTTGCCTATAAAGAGAGGTCTTAAATGCTTACAAAAGCCTGCCAAGTGCAGCCATTCAGTTCTACACCACAGAACCAGATGAGTTTTGCTCGAGTTATAAAATGCATTAATTCAAGATTATACCCCTGCATGCTGTGGAACATATGTAGGTACAGCACAAAGCTGACAATTTGTCAGGCCCTTTTCCAAGCCCTTCTCATGAAGAATGAGGTCCCATTTGGATCAATTACAAGTGAATAGGCATTACACACTGAAAATCATGCCTTTGTTGCTTAACAGTGCAAAATATTGTTGGGATAATTATTTTTGTGCAGTCCTCTTGCCCTGTGGCACGGAGCCAAATGTGATTCCAGCTCCACCTGGCTCTAGCCCAAGACCACTCCACATCAGGCCCTCAGGATCCTAATTCTCTCATTCAACTGACTATGACCAGTGTCTGGGTGGTTTTGGTTCAACACAGTCTGGTACGTGCAGGGAAATCCAAACATTTTTCCAGTGTCAGTGTTGCTCTCCAAAAATTGGCCACGTCCCCTGTGCCATGCCAGTTCTTCATGAGTGTTGTGTTTGATGCTTCAAAGTTCTGTATTCCTGAGTGTCGTTGTGTGACACTATTTCTCCACTTTGGCCCCTGATATTTTTGAGGCTCTTTGATGATACTGATTTTAAATCTCTGATTACACACGAGCAGCCAAACTGCCCAGCTTTGCTCAGAAATAACTTGCAAGAAATGCCTCTTCTTGCTACACAACATAAACAATTGCTAAAATATGCAGATCAGGGAAACTAATGATGTGTAATGCTACAATGTTTAAAATGTCTTGATTTAGTTTATAGGCACTCCAAAAAAAAAAAAAAAAATTAAAAAAACAACCCACTTAGGGAGCCAAGCATCAATAACTTAAGTCTGCTCTAGCTGAGTAATCACCTCTCGGTGATGAATTCTTAAATATTAATTTGCTGGATGCTATTCATCATGTGCAACAGTGAAGGCAAGGCAGAATCAAGGCTCCAAAAGGAGAGAGAGGTTTTTTTCAGCCATGGTGCAGAGTTGCCGTTCTTTATGATGCCTCAGGTTTTGGCTTTCTATTTCTCACATTCTGTGCTGCTTTAGTGTGTGGGGCTGGGTTCCCATCAGGGCATGGGGAGCTCTGTGCACAGAGCAGGGAGACAAAACAATTCCTGCTCCAGCTGGGCACCAAGGACAAATGAGCCAAATCTCAGCCCAGGAGCACAAACCCCGTGGGCTGGAGAGAGAAAAACAAGGCTGGGACTGCCTGGGCTAAAGCTGGGCTGGGACAATGAACTGCAAGGTGGGAATGGAGCAGAGCTGATCCCAGGGAGAGACCCCGGGAGTGCTCGGGCATTTTGGGGACATTTTGGGTCATCTTGGGTTCATTTTGGGGCCATTTGGGTTCATCTTGGGTTCATTTTGGGACCATTTTGGGTCACCTTGGGTTCATTTTGGGACCATTTGGGTTCACCTTGGGGTCATTTTGGGACCATTTTGGTTCATCCTGGGTTTATTTTGGGGCCATTTTGGTTCATCTTGGGTTCATTTTGGGACCATTTTGGTTCACCTTGGGTGCAGCCCTGGCTGGGCTCTTGTGCTGCCCCAGGTGGATCCATTGAGGAGATCCTTTCAGTAAATCCCTGCTTTATTCTTTAGCTCTGTCCAGCCTGTGCTCTAGGGCAGCCTTCCCAAGGCATCATTCAGGCTGGCTTGTCCCCTCTTGCTGCCATCCATGGCTCTGACCCAGCTCCCAGAGGCTGTTTGCTGGCAGGAGAAAGAAGTGCAGCTCCTGTTGGAGGGGTCAGGGGATATCTCTGGAATATCTCTGCAGAACAGCTCCTCAGTGATCAGGGTGTGTTTGCAAAGTGCCCCAGATTAGAGGTTTAGACCCAGCTCAATTCAGCTGAGGGAGGTCAGACACTAAAGGGATTTCAACTGCAGCCCTGCACAACAACCCTGTCTCAAAGTCTATATGAAAAATACCCAAGCATTTAACACTGACTCCTGAAATGTCATTTTTAAAATGGATCTAAGGTGATTCCTCATGCTTTTCCTCTAGGAAAACTTCACTTCTTGGACTTCATCCCTTCCTTGTCCTACGAGAGAGGCCATCAGTACCTAAGACAGGTGAGCAGGAGGGAAAAGTGATTTATTTCATACACCCTGAAAATCAAAGGAACTGATTGGGGGAATTTTCTCCTGTGCTGAGCAGTGTTTTAAGGCACAGCTGCTTCCTGCTGCTGTGATAAAGGTTGTGTAAAACTTTTTTGGAGTTTTGCTGTGGTCACTGGGTTTGCAGGTCTCTGACTTGAAGCACAGGGAAAGGTCAGGCCTGGTGGAAATTTTTTGTTCTGCTATAAAGAAGTTTTCTACAAGTAGCCCAAAGTGCTCACTAGACAATGCCCATACACACTGGGGTGGAAAATATACAGAATTCTGCTTTTGCTACTTATTGGTGTGGGATTATTGAGAAGTGATTTGAGCCACTCAGGGCCTTAAGGGTCTAATTAAAGTGACAAATCTCCTCAGAGCCTGTGATGTTACAATACTTCGTGGCAGAAATAGGAATAAATTCACTCCCTTTTCATTGTCTTCCTGTTAAAATGTGTCATTTGACAGGAGAGAGGCATCAGGGTGGGCATTTTCACTCATTTGGAAAGCAGTGGACACCCAAAAGTGGGCAGAGAGAAGGCTCACTCCTTTTCTGCCTCTCACAAGAGTTTATCCAGCTGTAAAACAGAGATAATTCCAGCTGCAACCTCGTGGGAGTTCTGTGGAGTGCAGGACTTTTCCTGCAGAGTTTTGCATGGTTTGTAAGCCCAGCTGTGAATCCATGGGTGGGAGTGTGCAGCTCTGTGCCAGATTTTGGCTCTCCTTCCCTTTGGGCTGCTGGGAAGTTGATAACAAAACTCCAGATGAAATCTGCTGGGAAAGTTTCTCCAGCTGGGCTCAGTTTTCACATCTGTGGCCTTTTCTCAGAGCATTCCTGTCCCCCTTTGCTCGAGCTTTCCCTGCCTGCTCGTGCTTCCCACCCCCAGCAGTGAGAGCATCCAAGATTTGTGCCACAAATCCATTCCTTTATCAAGGACTTGCTGATGGAGGAGAAATCACATTCTGAATCATCAATCCCTCCAAGAGCAAAGTCTCTCAGGAACAAAGCTTGCAAAATGAGGCAGAGCTCCCACACCTTTCTGTGCTCCTTGGGCTGCTCCCCAGGGAAGCACGTTTTCCAATCCTGCATCACCCACTTGGGGAGTTGTTTGCTTTTCTTTAGCACAATTTTTTTTAAATGATACTTAATCACACCAAAGAGCTTTCTTTTCCTCAGACAAATTGTGTATTTACATACAATTCTCTAATTGCTTGCAACATGTTGTCTTCCAAGTGTAACACCTGCTTGGGGAGGCTGCTAATTTAGATATAACAAGATAAATGGTGGAGTTCTGGGTTTTGTAAGGAAGGCAGAAGAAAAGTAATTTTAAAAATATAATTAATTAAGATTACGTAATAATTGGGATTATTTCTTTTCATATTCCATGGCAGCTTTCATAGAAAATGATTTATTTTCCTACAGAAGAAAGGAAAATTTCTGTGAAAATTTGGCCTCATTATAGGACAGAAATGAGAGAGAAAAATCATGCCTTCTGTTTAAAAATTAGGAGCCTTTAAAGCCAGGCAGTTTTAGAGCCAAAGAAGGAGTTGGCATAGGAGAATCAAGGAGGAGGAGCTCTCTTCTCCCACTCTCCCTTTGCATTTCTCTCCAGCTGTGCCCACCAGAGCTGTGATGGAACTCACTGAGTTTTCCATCTCTGCTTTTTGCTTCCTTTCCCCTTCCCAGCCCTCACTGCAGAGGCCTCTCCAAATCCATTTTTCTTCCATTTGAGGCCCCCTGCGTGGGGCAGTGGGGAGTAAATGTCCTTTGAGGCTCCAGAGGCAAGGCTGGGTAATTGCTGCCAGGTAGAGCTGTGCCTGTCCTGGTGAAATCTTGCAATTTGGAGTTGCTTCCCTTATGAGCAAAAGTGGGTTTCTATTGCCCTCATTCTGCTCATCTCATTCTGCTCTGTGTGTCATAAACTAAAGGGAAGATTTGCTTCTGGTTGCAAAAATGCTGGTGGAGATGAAGCCCAGGGAAATGGCCTGGGCTGAGAAAATAACTTTGATTTTCTCTAACCACGTCTTGTGTATTGAGAGCGTTCGTAGGAAATAACTGTGGAGGGGCTTTGTGTCATTCTTTTATTTCTGCCATTCAATTTCATTTGTGGCTTTTCTTCCTCCCTAGGATGTAACTTTTCTCTTCTGAGTATCTAGATGGGATTCATAAATTGTTTTTCTCTCAAGCTTGTATGCATTTAAATGTAGTTTGTCTCCTTTTTTAAGATGGACAGAAAACAGGATTCCACTGTGTCCAGGTAGATGGGTTCTCACCTCCAAGCTTATTTTGAGTTGGAAACCCAATTTCCCATGGCTCCAGAAATGTTTTTCCCTTTTGCCTGTGGCCTCAATAACTGTTCTTCACATCCTTTATGTGGACATCCTTATCTGTTCTTCACATCCATTCCTCAGAACAGGTTCCTGGCTGTGCTGCAAATCCCCTGCCTCCCATCCTTGAACCCCCAGAGCATTCCCAGCTGTGCCCATCCCCTCCCACTCCCACACCTCACCTGAGCTGGTTTTAGAGGAAATGTGACAAAACCTGCTACCCAAACTCAGCCATCACAGAAAGGGTTTAGCTGATCTTTGGGGACTCACAAATGAGTCTGAAGAGAAATCAGATCAGATGTTTTCAGCACTTGCTGTAAAGATGGCTCTGTTCAATTCACTGCAGTGCCTTTGATAACTGTGCTGTGACAAATTGTAGTTATGCCACACAATTCAGGGCTCTGATTGTATTTAAATAATATTTACAGAATTGTGTAAAGTCACTTCATATTTATTTATGTATTTATTTGTTTGTTTGTTTCCCCTTGAGGAAGGTATTTCATTTTACATCTGGGTCAGGCTAAATCCTAAATGAATGCATATGGAAGGTGCAGGAGGGGGCTGTGGGATACCAGAGGCTTTTTCTTTGCACTTGGAGCCCATCCTGGGCTGTAAGCAAGCAAACAGCTTTGCCACCTGCTGCTATGTGCAAGCCAAAATGAAATGAGCTGATGTCCTCTGTCCTGTTCCAAGCAGCCAGGTGCCCACTGGATGGGAAGTGTTACTGCCACTGTTACAGCCCAGCACAGAGCCCAAATGGCTCTGTCTGGAAATTGCCCTTTGCTCTGCTCTAGGGTGCCAGGCTGGGCCTCATTGCCAGGGACAATTCCTGTTTGAATGCTCCTCCTTCAGCAATGAATATGATTCAAAGTTCATTAAATCCCTGAGCTCTCTTTATTGAATTCAAAACCTTTAAACAAGGTCTTGGACTCCTTTTTAGGGAAGGGACAGAGCTTCATTTGCAGGGTACCCCAGACTCCTTCCATCCTCACCCACCTTCTGGTCTCTGACAGTGTTGTTACCTACATCTTTTAGAATAATGGAGTGGTTTGGTCTGGAAGAGACTTTTAAATGTCCCAGCTCCCTGTAATCAGCTTGGAAATCTTCCACTGGATCCACTGCTCAGAGCCAACCTGACCTGGAATGTTCCCAGGGCTGAGCAGCCTGTCCCAGGGCCTCACCACCCTCACAAAAATCTTACTCCTTATATCCACTCAGTACAACCTGCTGGAATTTTGCTGTGGAAAAAAAAATGCAGCTGTTGAACTGAAAACTTTTTTTTGGGGATGTATTTCCTAGTTTTGACAGGAAACACTTCAGGTGTAAAGCTGAATTTCATTGGTGTGTTCAGCCTATTCAGAAAAAGAGGCAAGGCAGTGATCACAGGAGGTTTCCATGCTGACAGGACACAAAGTTTTATTCATTAATGATTAATTATAAACATATTCATGGACCAGAATAATCTGCCTTTCCTCCTTTTTGTTGTCTGCAAGATGCCAAATATTTTCCAATAACTTTGTGATTCCTGCCCTCTGCTTCACTCAAAAGTCTTGGACTCTTGCTACTCTTATTATATTTTTTGAAACTGGGTTAGTCACTGAATTCAGCTCTGAAAGTGAGATTTTAGAAGTCTTATAACACTTCTCATGCTGTTAATAAATCTGGAGAAAGTTGACTAGAATTGCAGCTGCTGCTCTTTTAGTTTTATTGCTGGCTTCTGAGCAGGACTGGAGAGAGGACACAGACAGAAAGCAGCAGCAGCTGAGAATCCCCTCCACCTGAAAGGTGGTCCAGGTCAGAGGTGAGGAAATTGCAGCCAGAGGCAGGGCAGCAGCAAGGGAATCAGCAAAATAACAAAGCCTGGTGGAGGCAAGAGAGAAAAAATCCAGCAGCCATGCAAATCAGGAGAGATATACAGGGGAAAAACACCCATGGAGGCCCTGGAGTGAACAGGGACTCACAAAAATCTTATTATTGGGTTGGGAACCCCATCAAATGCACCTGGCAGCAGGAATTTATTTAGATAGAGCTCCAGAAATCCCACCAAGGATCCATTGTGACACGTGAGCACTCTGCATTGTTTCCCAGCACAGAGCTGGCTTCGGGATGCCACGTGCTGTGCTGCACAGCAGGTGACTTCTCTGTCCCTCTGCCCACTGTGACTTGGACAGTGCAAAAGATCCGGGAAAAGCTGTTTGTCTGAGGCTTGTGCTGTGAAGTGAGCATTGCAAACAGAATATCTGGGTTGTTTTCATTGGTCACTCGAGGGTAGTTCAGCTGGCTTCCTGCTTTTATTCCCATAAAACCACTTTATATAATTGTGGGGACTGAGCCATGGCCAAATGAGCCACGATTCTGTTGACATCACTGCCCAGTTTTGGTCCTTGTTACCAATTTCATTAGCTCAGAATGTACAAGCACAAGTCTGGAGCAGCAATCAATGCTTCAGCAGCACTTCCTGAAGCCCCACATCAAACATTTCCATAAGTGATTAAAGCCTGTGCTGTGCTAAATCACAATGTGCACCAGCAATGCTGCACAGGGCATTTGTCAGCTCTGCCTGAACATTGCTGGGACTCAGACAGGGCTTGAGAAACTGCAGCAAAACAGAGCCACTGAGCAGGAAATCTTGCCTGCAGTGACAGGATTTTAGTCGGAGTTTCACTGGGTTTTGTTGTTGTTCTCTCTTTGTTGTTGTTTTATTTGTTTCTGCTTTTAGGGATGACAGTGATTGTGAAAACGAGCTGTGCCCATTTCCGTGAGACTCTTAGAGTTTAGTTACTCAGAACAGTTCTTTTGGAAGACCATCACTGGAATTATTTCAGTGGTTATTAAAATAATATAGTGAAATATACTAGTGTGTGTAGAAATAGTATAGTGAAATATATGAAGTATAATATATAAACTATTCTTCACTTAGTTTACAGTACATAAACTACATTTCACTATACAAAGTATAGTATATATAGTATGGTATATAGTGAAATAACTGGTCATTTCAGTGGTTATTAAAATAATATAGTGAAATATATTGGTATATTTATAGATAGAAATAATATAGTGAAATAGATGAAGTACAGTATATAGTGTAATATATAGTGAAATAACTGTGGTTATTTCAGTGGTTATTAAAATTATATAGTGAAATATATTAGTATAGATACAAATAATATAGTGAAATATATGAAGTATATTATATAAACTATACTTCACTATACTAAATGAAGCATAGTATATATAGTGTAGTATATGGTGAAATAATTCGCTATTTCAGTGCTTATTGAAATAATATAGGGAAATATATTAGTATATATAGAAATAATGTAGTGAAATATATAAAGTCTAGTATATAAACTATACTTCACTATACTAAATGAAGCATAGTATACGTAGTATAGTATATAGTGAAATAACTGGTTATTTCAGTGGTTATTGAAATAATATAGGGAAATATATGAGTATATTAGTATATATAGAAATAATATAATGAAATATATGTGGTATAGTGTATGTATAGTATAGAATATAGTGAAATAGCTGTGGTTATCTCAGTGGTTATTGAAATAATATAGGGAAATATATGAGTATATATAGAAACAACATAATGAAATATATGAAGTATAGTATGTAGAGTATAGAATATAGTGAAGCACCTTTGGTTATCTCAGTGATTTCAGCCTGTGTGGGAAGTGCCTGCTGTGCTCCTGACCCACAGAGACAGCTGGGACTCAGACTTGCCCATTTGGGATGTGATTATTGTGGCCTCGTGGTCCCATGGTTAGGGTGACACTGGGGGGATGGGTCACACAGGACATCACCAAATCCATGGAGACAGAACTGCAGCCCTTTGCACAAATTTCGGCAGGATTTGGATCAGCTCCTCAATAAGAAAAGGAGTTTTTCCATCTGCATGCAGAGTCCCCATCTCCCAAGCTGTGCAGCATCCCGTGGGGGGATTTGTAAACACTTGAGCACTTTCATTGCTATGCTGCTGCCTGTCCAGTGCTTCACAGAAATCCATTCTGATTTCCCATTTCTGCAGGGATGTTTGCTTATCTTCTTTCAGCTGTCTTGGCCTTCAGGAAATTGAAACAGAAGGGCTCAGACCCCCTGCCAGAGATTTTGTTTCACAGTGCTCTGGTGCTCTTTATGGCTGAGTGATGAATACCAATTTAATTATACTTGGGAGCCCTGGCTGAGTTTTCTTTTGTTAAGTCAGAAGTGTGGAAATGAGTTCCAGCTACAGTTAAAGAATTGTTACAGTGCTACCATAAAATACAGAATTTCCACTGTACATGGCTTGTTCTACAGCCCTTCTAAATTGAACTCAATTAAGCTGCATGTCTGCTGCACTGTCAGGGATAGAAAACTGCTCCAGTCCCGTGTGGCATGTGGCAATGCATTACATCAGGAGATTGCCAATGCCTCCACACCATGTCCTGAGGTGCCCTTTGCTGAAGCTCCTCTTAAATTAGTGTGAGTGGCTGCAGGTGTCATAAATACATCTCTATATTTCCATTTCTTATGGAAAGCAACCAAGGGTACCAACCATGATTTTGCTGCTTTAAGGCTCTTGTGCAATGTTTGTGAGCAGAGGTGGATAAATGAGTGTGATCACTGTGAAATTCCTGCTGTGGAACGGGTGAGGATCCTTTATGTGGACAGGTTATGTTTGAATTTTGTCTTTCTGTGGAAATATTACAGACAACATATGCTTCTGAAATAAGCTGGTGCATTTCCAGAGATTTCAGTGAAGTTTCATCCCCTAACGTTGGCAGAGAATTCAAACTTGTTTTGGGAAAAGAAAAACAACAGAGCAAAACATGTAAGGACCTGATGCAAAATACCTTTAAATTCTCAGTGACCTGAGGGGACTTCATGAAGCACTAACATTATTCATAATGTCTGGTTTTGAGTACTTTTCTCTCTCTTATTGCTGCTTCTTTCCCCACACCCCTTAAAATTTACAAGGCAACGCTGGTACTGAAGTGGTATTTCCTAATATATGTGTTCTGGCTGACAAAATGTCAGCAGACTGTTAAACAAAAAAACCAAAAAAGAGGAAATTTTTATTTATTTCTCCCTGCAGAAGTGGGAGGAGATGAAAAGCCCCATTGTCAGCTACCTCTCAGAGTAGGCAATTAAGGAGCAGCAGTGTACTATTCACATTCAGGGCATAATTTAATAAATACATACTGCATGCTCACAGTCCACAACTGGTAATTACACACAGATGCAATCAACAGGTCTTTTCCAACATTTTTACAAACCTCACTGAGCTGCTAAGAAACTTCAAAGGGCAGCACACCCCACCCCACACACTCTGCTCTAAATCTAACCCTAAATAAATTAATAAATAGGAAAAAATACCAGAAAAAAACTGTGGACAGAAAGGATTTATCCAAGGAGAGAATTAAAAATTCAGCATGATGTCAATTATAGGCAAGTTCCTCAGATGTCACACTTTAAAACAGTGCCCGTCACATCCCAGGGGGGTGTGGGAATGTTTGGGGTTACTCTGTGATGCTGAGGTGTGAGGTGATGCCTTGGGAAGGCTGAGCTAGGATAGAGGCTGGACAGAGCTAAAGAATAAAGCAGGGATTTTATTAGAAGGATCTCTTGAATGGATCCACCCTGGGCAGCACAAGAGCCCAGCCAGGGCTTCACCCAGGATGACCCAAAATGGTCCCAAAATGAACCCAAGGTGAACCCAAATGGTCCCGAAATGAACCCAAAGTGAACCAAAATGGTCCCAAAATGAACCCAAGGTGAACCAAAATGGCCCCAAAATGAACCCAAGGTGAAAAAAAATGGTCCCAAAATGAACCCAATGTGAACCAAAATGGCCCCAAAATGAACCCAAGGTGAAAAAAAATGGTCCCAAAATGAACCCAAGATGACCCAAAATGGCCCCAAAATGCACAGCCACTCCCGGGGTCTCTCCCTGGGATCAGCTCTGCTCCATTCCCACCTTGCAGTTCATTGTCCCAGCCCAGCTTTAGCCCAGGCAGTCCCAGCCTTGTTTTTCTCTCTCCAGCCCACGGGGTTTGTGCTCCTGGGCTGAGATTTGGCTCATTTGTCCTTGGTGCCCAGCTGGAGCAGGAATTGTTTTGTCTCCCTGCTCTGTGCACAGAGCTCACCATGCCCTGATGGGAACCCAGCCCCACACACTAAAGCAGCACAGAATGTGAAAATAGAAAAGCCAAACCCTGAGACATGAAAGGCAGAGCATCCCTGTGCCCAGGCTGCTCTGCACTCACAACACCCAGGGGACACATGCAAAAGGAGGTTTCCTTCCTCCTCTTCTTGGCTTCAAAGGTGTCACTCAGAAATGCCATTATCTGCTTGAAGTGTGGAAGCAGCAATGCCTGTGCAAACCAAAATATTATTTTTGTGCATTTTCACAGCTGTTGAAACACAACTAACCCTTGTGGTTCCAGCCACAGTTTTCCCTGTGTGCTCTCAGACAGAATCAAACACGAAATTGTGATTACAAGATGTGTTTGCTTTTTTCCTGAGTGGTGCAGAGCTCTCAAATCCCTCGTGAACAGGAGAAAATGAAAGATCTAAGAAGTCCTGGTGACTCTGAGCTGTCCATGAGGGAATGATCTGGGGGGGAATTAATGGTTTGCTGTGGTTTTCCTCCCCATAGTTCTGAAAGTTTGCAGCTTCCTTATCACTTTCTTGGTTCCAAAGAGAGCAGGGAATTTTCTCACCCTCTACCTCATTTGCTGCGAAATTGATAAAAAGTTGTAGCTAATGGGAGTCTGTGGAACACAGATGGATGAGGCACTGGGAGAGGCATCAGGAGCTCTAACACTGATTTATGGGACAAGTGGCTTGGGCTCACTTGCACTAAACCACTTGAGCATTGTTCACAATCTTTAAATTACATCCCCAAAGAATTCCAGCTGAGTGCTGGAGTCCCCAGGCTGTGCTTTCTGCTGCTCCCATTCCTCACTGAACCCCCAACCCCTCTCTGCACAAGGCCCAGCTTTAAGAGGACATTTAGAGGGTAGTACTCATTTTGTGACAGTCTTTCCTCCAATCCACATTTCCAGACCCTTCCCAGTCCCTAGGAGAGGTTTTTTTCTGGGAAAACTCCCTGAACTACATTTTTAGGAGAAAAGCCCTTGGGGTGATCAGCTGGAATGTTGATGGACATCTCATTTCTGGTGGTGCTGGGTTGGGAGTGGGAGCTGCTCCTAGGCCAGGGGCTGGAAATTTTATTTTTCCCAAACTATAGGTAAGGGTGGTTTTAGAAACTCATGGGAAGATGGGACATAATGTATCCCACAGGGAAAAGCTGGTACCAACCTAGAGCAGAACTACCACCCTCTGCAAGGCAGAGGAAAAGGAACCAGGTTGCACCAAGCTAAAAAAATTGTGCTGAATGTTGTATTTGTAATTGTGTGTAAGTTGTTCACCCTGAACTAGGAGCAAGAAATGTGTTCCTCTCAAAAAAAAAAAAAAAAAAAAAAAAGAGAGAGAGAAAAAAAGATGATTCTGCACCATATGCTATGGAATGGAATTTTCAGGTACTCAGTGGAATTATGAGTAAAAGCTGCATTACCTCTGTGAAGGATGGTCCTGAAGGACAGCAGGAGGGAGCAGGAGTGCACTTTGTGGCACTCACAGTCTGCTTCAGCTTCATTTCATAATCCCCCATAATTGGATGTCGTTTTTCCCCATGTCTTGAGTGCTCGTTTACCTTTGGAAAGGGTTTTGTGCTCAATGGGTGGAAGGTGTTTATTAAGCAGGAAATATCACTTTGTTTAGCTGCTGATTGAGCTGAGGGCCTTGCACAGGTTTATAGCAGAGCATAAACCAAGGCAGAGAGAAAGAAACAATCCTTCAGTTCAATTAGAGATGGAGAGAGGAGCAGCTTTGCTGCTGAGTCACTCGAGCTCCACAGAATGCACCTCATTTTCCACCTCTCTGCTACCAGAGCAGGACTGATGTTGTTTTCTTCACCTCTAAAACACACCAGCCTCAGAGACTACTCTAGCCTCCTTCATCCCAACCATCCTGAGGTGTTTAGAGGCTTTGTAGGGGAGTCATTCCCCGTGGGACAGATGGTGGTGATTGCTCACTGTGAGCATTCTGGGCTGTCTGAGGTGGGAGGGTGGCTCAGAATCTGTTACCCAAGGGCAAAACTGGGCTCATTGCTCAGAAGTAACAGGTCAGGACTTCTTTAGTGTTGTCTGAAGAGACCTTTGCAGGTGTGACAGGGATTTGTTTTTGGGTGATACCCACCAGACCAGCCAGAAGGGTGTGAAACTCTCCAAGGTGATTGTGGCACATGGTCTGGTTTCCAACTGGAGCACCAAGCCAGCTGTAGAGCAAGGACAATTCCCTGAATTGCTGCAGGGCAGGACCCAAATGTTTTTTCCATAAAATGTTTCTGAACTGAGCAGTGATCCTGGTCTCCTCACCCTGGCTGTGTGGCCACTGAGCCACCAGCCTTTAATTCACCAGAGCTCATCTATCCCTGCCACATCTGCACGTTCATCTCATGCCTTGTGCAGGATGACCCAGAGCAGAGGCTGGGCAGACCTACAGAATAAAGCAGGGATTTATTGAAAGGATCTCCTCAATGGATTCACCTTGGGCAGCACAAGAGCCCAGCCAGGGCTGCACCCAAGGTGAACCAAAATGAACCCAAAATGAGCCCAGGATGAACCAAAATAGTCCCAAAATGAACCCAAGATGACCCAAAATGACCCCAAAATGCCCAAGTGCTCCCGGGGTTTCTCCCTGGGATCAGCTCTGCTCCATTCCCACCTTGCAGTTCATTGTCCCAGCCCAGCTTTAGCCCAGGCAGTCCCAGCCTTGTTTGTCTCTCTCCAGCCCACGGGGTTTGTGCTCCTGGGCTGAGATTTGGCTCATTTGTCCTTGGTGCCCAGCTGGAGCAGGAATTGTTTTGTCTCCCTGCTCTGTGCACAGAGCTCACCATGCCCTGATGGGAACCCAGCCCCACACACTAAAGCAGCACAGAATATGAGAAATAGAAAAGTCAAACCCCGAGGCATCACATCCAGCAGGCTGAATCTCCTCATTTCCCTTTGTTTCCCTAAAAGCAGCCAGACCTGAGCTCCTTGGCTCTCCCAGACTCTTTAAGGAACCCCCCACTCTGCTGGCTCTATATTCAGGCACACAAGGGTCAGCAGTTTCCCACACCACCATTTCCTCCTCATCTCCTGCTCTGCTTCTTCCAGCCTGGGCCAATTTTTCATTAAGGAGAGCTCAGCAGTAGAAAGAGCACATGAGGCAGCAATAGCAGAGTGGTTTATTCCCTTTCCCACTGCCATATGATTCTTTATTTTGAAATGTAAGCCCAGCATGGGGCATGCTGTTCTTCTTGGTGACTCTCCTCTCTGTATGTTGTCACCAGCAGTCATGGATGGGGTAGAGGCAATCTCTCCAGTGCTGATCCTTCCTGGGCAAAGGTAATGGAAGCCTGAAAGATTATTCATCTCATATGGTGATTTATTTTTGTTATTAGAACACAAAAATATTTAACAGTTGCACCATCAGGAGGCTGTCTAAGCACTGCAGTTTATTTCATGCCTTTAAATCAGAGCTGCATTAATCAAAATATTTGCCTTGCAATTGAACAACCCCTTTACTGGTTAACCTGGGCTGTTCCTGGAATGCTCAGGTGTGGGTTAGATGGAAAGCAGAGCCCCAGGGTTTGATTTGGTCCTGCAGACTTGCATTCTTCCCTGTGTGGGGATGCTGAATGGTGAATGTCCCACTTGACTGGGGACATTTCTTTCCAGTAACCAAGTGCCTGATTTGCAATCCGTGGGGCTGGAGCTTGGAGAGGCTGTCGGGGCCTGGCCAGGGGATCAGAGGGAGCTGCATCCCCAGCAGGGCTGTGATGTGCAGCTGGTGGGTGGCTCTGGCTGGAGAGGCACCAGCCTGGCCTCGTGCTCCTGCTCATGCTGGGGTGCAGAGCTGAAGCTTCATTTAATGCTGGGTGTCTAACATGTCAGGTGTCACAATGCACAAAAAATGAACGACACTCACACGCTGAGATGTCCAAGGTAAAAGAGGCACGTTTATTTCCTGACTTTAATATTCATAGAATTCTAAAAGTGACCCTGGATTGGAGGATGAAATTGCCACTTCTCCAACCACTGGTCAAACCAGCAGTGCATCAGTTCTCTCCTCCTCCAGAAAGAAATGCAAAACAATCATTATTTACATGAATAGTGCATGAGAAACTCCATTACAAAAATGTAAACACCAGAAAGATGAGAAGAACTTTAGAAGAGCAGAGCAACAGTCAGGGGGGAGTTCTGGTTCTTTCCACACAGAGCAAGGGTCACTCTGGATTGTGGTGAGTGGCCACCCTCAGTCTGTGGCACCAGAGGGAGACACATCTGGAGGGGATCTACAGTGGGGTGAAGTGGGTTAATCCCATTTTGGGAAAGCACAGCTGGGAGGCAGCCCAGGGGCAGAGCCTGAAAAATCCTCATTTCAATCCAGGGATTTCAAATCACCCCTCAGACCCTTTGCTGAGGCCTCCTGGAGAACCCCCTCCCAGAAGGAGATGCTGCCATGGGAACAGCAGAAGGAGCCCTTTAATATTCTGTGCATTGAGCAGGCCTGCTATCAATATGCTTTTGGGATGGCAGCATTGCTGAGCTTAATGATTAAAGATGCAAAAGTGCAGTTCGGTTCTGTACTTCCCAATGAAAATTAGACCCTCCAGAGATTATGGATAAATGACTACATATCCCAGAAAGTAATTTGAGCAAGTTCCAGATCACTGACCAGAAGAAAATTCAACTGCTGAACACAAAGACATGTTTGCAGCCATGAACACTATCTGACAGGGTAACTAGATTATGTCAGATTCTGCTTACAGGCAACTGAAAATAAATAAACCTGAAAAATTACTTCACAGTGTGTGACTGTAGGTGGTGAAAAATACCACTCATGAATTATGATCCAAACCAGAATTACCTTTATGTTCCTAATCTGCTCTCAAGGCTTTCTTTTTGTCTTTAAAATAATAATAATAATAATAATAATGATAATAATAATAATAAAAAGGTACAACCTTAATATTTCTTACATGTCAGCTCAGACCCCCTTGGGTTAATACATTCTGCAGTCTTGTTGTTTACTTCTCATTAAGCTAAATGTTTTATGCAAATCATCTGACATAAAGCCAGACGACCAATCTAGAAAGGCTGTAATTCCATCTGATGAGTTCATTCAACTGAAATCTGTACTTAATTTCCATAATTATACTACCCTATTCTCATAATGTGAGCTGATTGCTGCAAAAACACAAAATAACTGAAATGCGTTCAGATTTAAAATATGAAAATGATATGTCCCTTTGGGCACAAGAGTTATGTTTTACAAACAGTTTCTCTATTTTCTTTATTTTCTCCAACAAAATATCTCTTTATTTAAGGCTTTGCCAGCCCCATTTAAAGACTATTAAAATGATAAGAGCTATTTCTAATGCAGCGTTGCCTTGCTCGGAAGAAAAAAAAGAAAATTAAGAATACAAAAAAAACCAGGGGGAAAGAGAAGAAAATTGAGGGGAAAAAAACCCAACACACCAGGACATTAATAATGATATTAATGCATTATGCTCAAAAGCCTGAAGATTGCTGTCTTGTCGTGGAGCTTAAACTCAGAACAAACTGGCTGTGCTCTTGCTGACAAGTCTGAGAATCTTTTTAATTATAGAGTCAGACAAATGAAGTTGCTGCTGCTCCAAGAAAAGTCTGAGTGTGGTTTGGCTTGGAGGAGCTGCCAAGGGCCCCAGCTTCTCTTGGGAAGCTCAAGTTTTCCAGAAGCCAGGCTCAAATACCTCCTTTGGTGGCTCAGAACCAGAAGGAAATCTTTGGGTTGGGTTCATGGAGGTATTTGAAGGAATCTGGTTTTTATCAGTGATAATTTTCAGCATGCCCATAAAAATTAAGTCACTAAGTCACCAGAAGACCAGGATTTGGTCTTTGATTATATCTGTTGTATACCCACAGTTGTCTTATTGACAACAACAATTGCAAAAAGTTGTACTGAAATGGAGCAACACCTGATGGGCAGGGCAGGATGCAGAAGAGGTGTTTGGAGAGGTTAAATGACATTTACCTGATGGTGTCACCAACCCCTCCCTCTCACCTCTGGAGAGGTGCTGTGATATTCAGAAATGTGAATTTCCCTGCCAAAAAAAGTGCATTTTATTATTTTTCTGTCTCTTGCATAGAACAAACCAAATATTTCCTTGGATTACTCAGAAAAGCAGAGGATATTTTTATGTAAAAGTCCCTGCCTCAGGTTGACCCAAGAATTGCAGTTTCTTTCTCCAGTGTTGTCCTGGCTTAGGGCAATTTTAGGAGAAAAGTCTCCAATAGGGTTTATTCAAGTGGCCCCTGCCCCAGCTGGTTCAGGTAAAAGATTTCCTTGGAGAAAAGTGGAAAAAACTGTTTATTTAACAGGCAAAGCATTCACCAGCACAAAAAATGAACAATATTAAATTGGAGGATTCTTGAATATATCCCAATTTGTGACCAGCCATTTGTCTGTCCTCATGGATTTGTGTTAGCAAATCAATTTTTTAATCTAGGTGCAACTTTCTCTTTAGGAAGCAGTGCTGCACCAATTCAGCTCTGCTAATTATAATTGTGACACTGCTTTGAAACCCTCCTTCCTTCTCTCTGGGGGAAAAAAGGCAAACCTGCAGCAGTTTTATTTCTATTTTATAATTTATATTTTTATATAAATTATGAAATATTTTTATAAATTATAAATAAATACAATAAAATATTTTATATAAATTATAAAATAAGTTATATTTTTATCAGTTATAATTTTCTATTTTAATTCATATTTTAATCACTTCTTCTGAGGCATTTCTGAACTTTTCTGGGTGGCAGCTGGTTTCAGGCTTTGCCTGAACTCTGTGTGCCTTTAACTTGAGAGGAGCTGAAAGATGCAGCTGGATTTTTTTAAACCTTCCAGAGGTCTGAGTGTGCAGCAGACAGTTCTGCATGGTGGGTGGTGGTGGGACCAGTGCAATGTGCCACACTGCTGCGAGCCTGGGCAATGATCCTGCTGCAGGAATTCTGTGGAATGCAGAAAATTCTGCTCTCACCATGATGACCTTTCTGGGGGAAAAATAAATAAATTAAAAAAAAAATAGCAGAATTTATAGCTTTCTAATAAAAATAAGAAGTAATCCTGTTAAATTCAAGCTCATCCAGCTAAATCACTTGAGCTTTCTCAGATCCCTGCTTTCAATATCCTCAGGTGACTTGGCTGAAATGAGGAGCACTCCTGGGTGAAGAGCAGCTGGCCCTGCTGGCTGGGGAGAGGGGTGGCAGCACCTCTGTCCCTGCTGGGAGATGCAGGATCACACTGTGGGTCAGAGAGAAGCTGCTGGGGCCCTGGAATTTGGGAATTTCTTGAAGAACTGGGGCAAAGTTGGGAGCTCTGTGAAGTTGCCTGAGTCTCCACTGCATGGTTTGCTCTGTTGGTGCATTCAGCACATTCAGCCCCTTGCTGGGGCTCTCAGAAGGAAGAGTGTCACTTGCTTAATTGCTACTCTCACTTCCTGGAGCAACTGGTTATTCTGGTGGAATGGATGCTCATTTGTTTAATTAGCTTAATGGCCTGGAAGTGTCTAAACCCAAAAAGCTCGTTCCAGCTAACTGGAAAGCTCTCTGTGCTGAAAACAAAGGTTGCTCATAGCCTCATGGATTATTAAGTTTACATTTTTTAAATCAGAACTCAGGAAAAAAAATATATTATTCCATAAGCCAAGTCCTAGGAATTTTACAGTTGAGAGAAGTCCCTTTAAGAAACTAAGTTGCATTTTGCTTTTCTGCAGGAAAGGCTAATGAGGCCAATTTAAAGGGATGTCATTTGTTCTGAAAAGCCTTGGCCACTGTAGATTCCTCCATCTCTTGGAGGGAATGACCTGATTTTACTCCAGATGAGCCTGCTTTGGATTCAGCTGTTTGGAATTTTGTGCACTGAATGGCTCTGCTTTTACTGGGCTAATTTGCATGAAGCAATCTGGATGGAGTTTGGTCATAAAAAGCCTCTTGCCTGTATTTGCCTGCAGTTTTTTAGGTCATAAAATATAGTATTTATTTCATGAGAAGCATAAGAATATTTTTTCCTTGTCAGTGGCTCCCTGGGATTTACCTGAAACCACCTCAGTATTTTATTGCAACAATGTTCACCAAATACATATTTCTGTTTCTATCTCTCCCCCCTTCCATTTCCTGCCAGTCCAAATTACAATAATTCAGATGGGTTGGGTTTCTATTACACAAAATTTCCACGGGTTGCAGCACGGATTTGCACTCCAGGTGATCAGAGTAAACCATTAATGGTGATTTTATTGTGGTCACAGGTGCTAACATTTCAATTTACCACACAAATAGCACTGCTTTTATTTTTATCTTGAATTTTCTCTTACTGAGGTATCTGTGTGCCTCACAGAGCTGTTGGTTTGTGATCTGGGGGATGGAGGGGATGAAGCTGCTGGCATCATTCTCTTGTCACCACAGCTCTTCTCCTTCCAGTCCTGTTCCCACCTGGCTGCTCTGCCTGGAAATACTTATTTCTTCTTTATTTCATGTTTATTCTTGTTTATGTAGTGTGCAAAGTGCCTATTTAAAATAATCTCCAACATAAAATAACAGAGAACGTGGTTCTTGAGTCTTATCTGCAGATCTTCTAAATATCAGGCACTGGGAGCAGAGGGAGTTAAATAATCATCAAGAAAATGCCTCAGAGGAGGATTTTCAGATTTTCACTTAGGCACATGCTTCTGCCTCTTTACAGTCCAACAGGGCTTTAAACCCATCCCTTAAAAAGGAGTTTTTAATGTTGTTTGCACCAGGTGGAACCAAAACAGTTAGGATGAGATAAAGGACTAAAGAGAGATTTGGGGGATAGAGGGGTACCATTACATAGAGGGAAAATATTTAGTAGGAAAATAATTATTTAGGAATATCTGCAAATAGTGTTGCATTTTGCATGAAGCTCCTCTGGTAACAGCTTAATGTTTTTACAGGCTAAGGGGAAAATCACTGGTAGAATCTCTGCTTTGCTGAGATCTTTCTGTGAGAAGTGGATCAGGGTGGAGAAGGAGGAGGGAAATAGAGCTGTCTCTGGGGAGGGAAAAGGGATTAAATTGAGGTGTGTGGGTGGAAATCTCCTCTGCAGTCTTACATCAATTTTACAAACCCACAAATTAATTGAAGTGGTTCAGGACAGTTTAAACCCTTGGAAGGTTTTACTCACTCCTGGTCTGAAAGGTTTCAATGAAAATTTACTCTGAATTCTGGCTCAGTAATTGGAATTCATGTACTGGCTACCAACTGAATGCCTAATCAGAATCTATTACTGCAGCTCCTCCTAACAAAAAAAATATATATGTTCTGGAGTGTAATTCCACTTGAATTATTTGCCATGTCTATAGATTCAGCCCCCCTAATCTCCAGAGAAACAATTGTGCAGAGCAAATATTGGCACATCTTGTGCACGTCAAGCTGCCACCTCCCTTGTTCTGGGTACTGCATTGAGTTTGGAAAATAAACTTCATTTTCATTTTTCTCCAAACATCCTATGATAATCCCTGCACGTTTGCTTTACAAAGACGCTGTCTAATTAGTAGAATTTTAATTAAGTTCATCTGCAAAATGGTTCTATCAGGTGCCCATTTCAAGCAGGAGAACCTTTGGCACTCGCAGAGTTTCTCATGGCCTCGGGTGACATTCCCATTTGCATGAAGCAAAGGGTGTTTTAAAGCCCTTTGAGTCCACGTGCTCCTGCCTAATGGATTTAGTAACAGATCCTGCAGTGCTGCTACAGGCTGAGCCTGGAGGAGCCTGATCAGGTTAAGCTGCCCAGATC
The DNA here is from genome assembly GCF_022539315.1 of Serinus canaria. NCBI lineage: Eukaryota > Metazoa > Chordata > Aves > Passeriformes > Fringillidae > Serinus > Serinus canaria. The sequence goes on along the minus strand of NC_066325.1, from coordinate 17,243,863 downwards.
CTTGGGATCATGCCCAGGGTCTCCATCTGGCTGCAAATTAACTGACACAACCAACCCCACACACAGGATTTGAAAGCTTTATTGTGCAGGTGAAGTCAAACACTTGTGTGAGAAAAACGATGCTCACTTCCAAGAAATTAAAAAGTTTATTAGAACCTTATCAAAAACACAACAGAAGACTGAACAGAGAAAATATTACAGTGCCAGGGGCAGAGGATTTTCCCCACCATGTGCCCACCCACACAATAGAGGCTTTGCCTTTTAGCCCTTTGGTCCCTCCCAAAGTTCTGTCCATCAAATCCTTCGTTGTCCCATGGTGGAGTTCACTTCCTTAAATCTTTTCTGGAGTGTGGCATTCACATTCTCTGAAAAAATCCCTTCCCCCAGGATTTTTCTGCTGGGAAGCTGAGAGGCCTCAGAGAAAAGAAAAACAATTCTTATCTGATTTGCTTCTCCTGTGCTGTGCTCATGTGGAATGTGTTTGGAGATTGTTCACCCACAGGTGATTGTTCCATTGCATTCTGCTGGGAGTTGTTTTCACTCTTTGGCCAATCAGGGCCAAGCTCTGTCAGGGCTCTGGAAAGAGTCACAAATTTTCATTATTATCTTTTTATCATTGTGTAAGTCTCCTCGCTGTATTCTTTAGTTAGTATAGTATAGTATTCTTTAATACAATATAGCATCATAAAGTACTAAATTAGCCCCTGAGAACACGGAGTCTGATGCATCATTCCTGCCCTCATTGGGGCATCCCTACAAATACAGTGCTGGAGGTCAGGTGCTGCCATAGTAACAATCCCACCCTCCCAAATGTCCCACACCCAGGCCACCCCTGATAGCAGCACAAGGGGGTAAAACACAGCTATAAATCTATAAAACTTCTCTTAACATATACAGGATATTTGCCCTTGAATTGAGAGAGCCAGCCATCCCATTACTCACCCATCCCACCTGCCCAAAAGTCACAGTCCTGGGCACTGTGCTGTGAGGATGAGATGGGAATCAGCAGTTCTGTTTTTCTGCTGCTGGGGCAGCACCAGGAGCAGTGCCCTGAGGTGCCTGTGCTCAGCAGAGCTGTGCTGGGATCCCTAGGGGAGATCAGCTCTGCTGACACATCCTGCTGCTGCCATCCCTGTGCTGATGCCTAATCCTGCCTGCTCACCCTTTCTCCCTGAAACACTTCCCAGCAGCTTCCCAGGTCAGAGCTGGCTCTGCCTGCACTGCCTGCAGCTGTACACGAGCCTGCATTGTGCAGAGAGAAGGAATAAACCCATTATCTGCTCAGTCCCACTGCTGACAGGATGGCCATGAATAATGAGAGCAGAATTCGGTTGTTAATCCTTCATGTGCAATTAATTTCTCTTTCAAGTACATGTTCAGGGCCTCCTTGAGCCCATGTAAATTACTGGCATCTGTAGCATCCTTTTGCAATTGTTTCCCAGCCCTGCTGTGTGTGGTGGGAGGAATTCCCTCTTTTCAGGAGTGTGGAATGTGCTCCTGGCCATTTATTCCATGTCCCTGCTTTTCCATGGATGCAGCAGTGAACAGGTAGTGAGAAGTTATTGCCTCTCCTTCCTTTCAAATCTGGCACACTTCTGTCATATCCCACCCAATGATTCTTTTCCCAGGCTGAGTAGTCCCAACTTATTCTGTTATTGCTTTTATGGAGAGCTGTTAGACAGCCTAGTTTCCACTTTCTGAGTTTTTTCCACTTGTAATATATTCCTTTTGAGATGAGAGAACCAGCCCTGTGCCCAGTATCCAAAGTCTTTCTGTGATGTGGTGCACAGGATTGTGGCTTCCCTTCCCTCAGGCCTGAGATATTCAGGTCTCTGGGATGTCCCTCTCAAGGGCTTTTAGACTTGTTTGGCTTCTAAATCATCTTTTCTATTTTTCCTTTATTTCTTTGCCTTTTGCAGGTAACCCAAGTCTATTTCAGAAATATTGTTTTTCTCTTTCCACAATTTATCTGTATGCTTTTTGTGGGGTGTGCCCTTTACCAAGTAATTATTGTCTAGAGGAATAATGAAATAATTAGAGTCAGCACTTCCCCCCTTTTGCACTTGCTGAGGAACGTGGTTACTTGGAAGCCAGTTGTGTCTCTGGAGCTTTCCTTATTCTTTTTATTCACTGAAGAGCAAAAAAACACTGAAAACATGAAATCTGAAACTTTGTTGTCAACACGAACCTTGGATCTCTCTCTATTGTTACCCAGCCCTTGCTATGGATGAAATCCAACATCCTCTGAATTCCAGCTGATCTAAATTTGCAGCAGCAGATGGGTTGGGGGAACATTCTCCTTCGTAGCTCCTGGATATTCAGCTGCCACTGGCACCCACAGTTGTGCACCAACGTGCAAAACAGAAATGATTCCCTCCTTGTGAGCTCCAGAGGGCCTCTGTGAGCCTCCCTCCCTCCCTCCCTTTGTGCAGGAATGTTCACCTGGGAGGCCACAGTGAGCACGTGCAAAGCCAGGGATATTTCACCTGGATCCTCTGAAGGCATGACAAGCTCCCTGTGTACCTGGAATGGCTTGGCCAACCAACCTCAGCAGGAGCTTATTTTCTACTTCCAGTTCATTTATAATCCATACAATATTTCACTGTTCTTCCTCTAAGGATATAGCTTCACTTTTATATCTATTTTATATGAACTTTACATTATGGCTTCTTAGATGAGAGTCTGAATGTGAGATCATGCATGCATTACCCACATGCAGATAAATTATACATGTTCATTAATTCTCCTTTTCCTTCCTCACCTCTCATGTACAAGCTGAGTGACAAAAATGTCTATTAACTGCCTGCTCAGGGTATTCCCACTTTTCTGATACATTGCTTACTTCTGTTCCTTGGTCTGGAATGGAGATAAAAATTGGAAAAGATATTTTCATAGTTTGTCTACTTAGGGAGAGAAATCAAACAGAACAAACTGATTACTGCATCAATGGAGACACAGATTTAGTGTTAGATTGCAGGAGAGACTGCTTGGGAAGGGGAATGAACTGGGCTGCTAGCTTACATTTATGATGGATTATAAACCACAGTGATTTACTCTTTAATGCAGGGGGAAGAACGGTGGCATTTCCAAGCTTTGATTCAGGGAAGGAGTGAAATATTCACAGAGTTCTCAGCACACAAGTGGCCCATGTTATTCTAATAAAAGTCCCCACAGGTTGTAAGTCAGGCACCAGCCTTGGCAGCAGGCAGGGCTTTGTAGCAACCTGACTTTTTATCAGCAGCCACTGGAGGAAGGGCTGGAGGGAATTAAGGATGCTGAGGTGAATCATCTGCTGCATAGCTGGGTAATTAAGTGCCTTGTTTCTGAACACAAAATCTTGGGGACATCAGAAGGGCTTGCTGCAAAAAGAAGAGTGGCAGAAATGGCTGGGAGCTGGGATGAGCTGTAAGCAAAATAGTGAGAATCTTGGGGTTTCCTACTGCTCAGGGAGAAAAGGAAAGAGGGAACTACCCACAGATCCCAGGTCAGCATTTCCTGCCAGAGCAATCCTCTCACAGCAACAACTGGCCATCATGGAATATGGCAGGATGATTGTCTCTCTCCCTGGAAGATGCATTTCAGGATGTTAATTAGAATTCCTTGCTGAAGTGCAGCTACACTGCAAAATATTTATCCTCTCAGTGCGTGTGCTGGGGCTTGGATCAAGTACTTTGGGGAAAATAGCATGATTCTTGGAAAATAGCATGATTTTTGAGGAAAATAGCATGATTTTTGGTAAATAGCATGATTTTGGTGCCTCACTGGGCTGTGGCTGGATGGAAAGCTGGTAGAATACTTTTCATTCTCCACTCCCACCATCCCTCTTGAGATCTTATTTAAGCTCTGAGTAGAACTTCCATCAAAATTGAGTTCAGTCCTTCTCCAGACTTCATTTCTTGCGAGTCTCCCACCAAGCAATTTTAATCACAATTGCCAACCTAAGGATAATTTTAACAGAAGGCACATTTGTAACTGTCAGTGTTCATTCCAGAAACCTTGATCTGGATGGTAAATGTGGGGAAACACAAACATACACTAAATTCCATGCATGCAGCCAAAACAATTTATATATTTGTAAGTGAACACCCAGGCAATAACTATTCAAATGAATTTATTGGAGCTGAAATAACGTCAGAAACTCAGGAGCTGTTTGTGTACAATTCAGCACAAGGAAAGAGGTGAAATAATGTACAATTGTAGCCTGAAATTTCTATACCAAGACATTCTGGCTCTCTCTCATTTTCTCTGTCTGCCTCCATTAGCAGCAGAATCCTTTCTGGAGAGGTTTTCTCAGTGCCACAGTGCTGCATGTGTGTGATAATAGGCTGAGACTTTACTCAAGAGAGATCAAAATGACTCCTTAGATCCAATTCCTCGGTGTTCCAACTGATCTGAGTTGTGTGTCTGCTAAAATAAATTCATTTTCACTCCCTCCCTCAGGAGATGGCTTGGGTCATGATGGGAGAGGAATTCCAAATGAGTGAGGGTCCCTCCTGGGTGTCTGCTAGAGCAGTGTCCATCCCTAAAGGGAGCTGCTGGTAAAGAGGTGGGCAGGGTGGAAGTTCCTGCAGGGTTAGACCTGACCTGTGCCTGCACCTGACCTCTACTGATCTAAACTTTCCAAGAAAACAAAATATCATGGATTTCCTCCACGCTGCTCTTGCTGAGGAGTGTTTTACTCAAATCCCTTCTGTGCAGACACATCCAGACTGAATCTGAAAAAAAAGTGTGTTTGACTTTTTTGGGGGGCCTCTATTCCTTTCCCTTATCTTCCTGTCTTTTATTCCACCAGATGAAATAAAAACTCGAGGACACGGCATTTTTATCTCCTCCTTCATCCTGAGACACCTCTTTTCTTTGCCATGATAAGGGAAATGGAGTGAGCCTTGAAGCACCCCATTGTAAAGCATCTGTTTGACTGTGAGAGTTTCTCTATCAGAGTGCTCAGGAGGAGATAAAAATCACATTTCTGCCCCTGCTCACATTGCCTCTGTCTATATAAAGATTTCATTAGTTCTTTTTCTTGCAGCATCATCCTGCAAACTCATCCATTCAGCTCCAAAGCCACTTGGAGCAGCAAATCTTTGTGGAGTGATTCATTTCCAGGCTGGGAATCCTCTGTGGGACTGGGACAGGCATGGCCAGCATTCCTTGTGTTTGCTGCATTTCTCTGTCTCCAAGTGTCCTTTGCTTGAATTCCCCCAATTTACCAAGCAGTTCTGTTCAGGTTTTTACCAATTTTTCTCTCAAGCAGCAGCTAGAGCAGCCACCAATTTTCTCAGTAGTGATTTTATATTTAATTCTGGATCACTGATGAAAAGATTGAATTCTAGGAGGCAGCCATGCACTAAAATTCCATTTTTCCATGACAACTTTCCTTGAAAACAGGTTTGTAAAATCTGCCATATGGCTGGTTATTGATGCACTCAATGTTTATATGAAGATGGTAAAATACTAAATTTAAACAGAATATTGTAAATTACACTGCTGTAACATTACATTTACAGGAATTTAAGGGTTTTACCTCCATAAACTGCACTTGTAATTCTACCAGGATATGAAATTAGGTTAGTCTGGCAAATCTTTCTTCCACAGAACCACAGAATCCCTCTTAATTCTCTATCAGATCAATTCCTTTTCATATTTTTGATGCTAAGCTCTGGCTGAGTCATTTCACTGAGTCACTCTTCCTGGCTCACCATTTCCACTCTTGTATTTTTCCAAAATGTTATGATGGTTTGTTTGAACAGTTGAGATATCTCCTAAGCCTGTTCTCATCAAACTCTTGCAAGATTTCTTTCTGATTTTTGATATTCTGATGGACTCTACTGAACATACTCTTGGAAAGAATTTAAGCCCTATGACTAGAAAGCACTTCCAAGTTTCTTTCACTACTGCATAAAAATCTCATAAAAATAAGATTTCAATCAAAAGCCAGTCACTTGTTGTTGAATCTCCCTTGCACTTTGTTCTCTTTCTTTTTTCCTGGCCAATTAAAGCAAAAATACTGTTTTTCAGCATTTGTTTTGCTGAAAGAACCCTTCTGTCTCTCAGGCTTTCCTCCTGCTTGTAAAGTTCTGCAATACTTGTTAAGAAAGACTTTTGGGGCATGCTAATTTCAGTAAATTCAGTTTATATCTGTAGTCTTTGAGCTGAAGTCAGCTGGGCACAGGGAATTTAAAAGAAAGCCATAGGAACAAAACAGTTTGTGAAGGAAGGGAGGAAAAAAATCTCCTTTGCAAAGCAGAGAGTTCTTTTTCTGCTTTTCCCTGGGTACATTTAATGAGAGGAAAAGGACTCTTGCAGTGACACCTAATTGCTTTTGTTCCTGTGTATTCCCCCTGCAAAATATTAGAAGCTGCAGATCTTTTACTGGATTTGAGGACACTTGTCAATCACTTTTACTGACAAAAAGACAAAGAAAGGATCACCAGCCCCCTTAGGCATCAAAAATCTTACATTTGCTGGATTTTCTGGCGTGGTATTTTTTCATATTTCTGTACACAGCCTCATTTCATAACTCACGTTCCCTCCATCCCCTGTAGGACTTGCACCACTGGGCCAAAAAATGTCACACCTTGGACATTTTTCTATTTGCACAGTTCCATTTCCAACAGGTTGAAAAATATCAAACACATGGTGCTTTTCCTTTTTACGTAGAAGGGTGATTTAGATCACAGAACTCCCCAAGCCTGGGTATTTGGGATGTGTGACCTGGTGGAGAAGATAAAATGGGAGTCAGATGTGGCAGAGGAGGGCCCTGCCTGGTGCAGAGCCCATCTCAGCTGAGCAGAGGGAGAAGCTTTGCCACAGAAAGAACAGTAAAATATTGGAATGTTCTGCCTGGGGAGGTGGTGCAGTCCCATCCCTGGGTGTGTTTAACAAAGCCTGGATGTGGCACTGGGTGCCAGGGTTGAGCTGAGCTGTTGGGGCTGGGTTGGACTCCATGATCTTAAAGGTCTCTGCCAACCTGGTGATTCAGTGATTGATCTTGCTTTTACAATGCACTAAAAATGTCATTTGTGATGGTTTGAGTCAACTGTGCTGGGAATCATTCCTCCTGCTTTTTTGGAAGAAATATTGGGTGATCTTAGGTGTTACTGACGTGCCAGGGTTTTTTTCACAGTTTTTTTTGGGTTTTTGGTTGTTTTTTTTTTTTTTTTTTTTTTGTGTTGGGTGTGCTGCAGGAACTGGGGAGTTCAGGTGGTTCTTTACCCCAGCCTGGCCTTGCCCAGCCCACTGTGCATTATTCTGCCCTGCAGGCAGGGGGGTGAGAGTGTTCTGGAATCTGGTTGCAGTTCTGTGGCTCAGTTTCAAGGATTCCACTGCTGGCTGCCCCAACCCAGCTCAGTTTAACCTGATTTACACCCAGCTCAGTTTAACCTGATTTAAACCCAGCTCAAGAAGGAGAGCAGCACTCAGTCCTTGCCCAGCCCTGGGGGTTGTAATGAACTCCTCCTTCCCTCCAGCACTCACTCCTCAGTCCCTCCCTTCCCCAAACATTCCTTTTATTTGCAGAATTGAGTTGAAATGTCAGTGCTTCCTGCTGACACGCTCCAGTCTCTGATGGATTCATTTCTCCTCTGCTTCTCTGTATTTCTTTTCATTTGCTCTGTATGAGGAAAAGGTAATAACTAAATCAGATATCCAGGGTTAACCTCTTGTGTGTAATTTATAATTTGAAGGACCTTATGTGGTGCTAAATGGGAATAACCCTTTGGGCAGTTTGAAAAGGTTCTCTCATAGAACTTTTTATGTTTCCTTTGCTTGCTGTTGGGATTTCTTAGACAATCTTTTTTTTTTTTTTTTTACATATATTAGCAAATAATACTGATGTTTTTGCTGAATCCTTTTAGTTTCCTGTTACTGAAACACATTCCCCTTTTTTTAAAAGAAGACCCAAAACTGTTAGAATAATGAGAATCAAAAATAGTCCTTTTTTTGTTTGTTTGCTTTGGCTTTTTTTTTTTTTTCTTTGTATTCTGAACTTCCTTCCAGCATCCCCACAGCTGTGCAGCCTCATTTCAATAATGGGCCTTGAAGCCATTCAGTGAAAGGTGCTCCTTTCAAAGAGGGCAAATTATAAAGAAGCTGAAATTTGCAAAGCCAACTGACACCAAGCATTAATTCACTGTGTGAAGAGTTGGGGCCTCAGCAAAATGAGATGAAGAACAATCCTCAGAAGTTTCTTTGTCCTTTTAAAGTTATCTCTCTATTCCAAAATTTATTTTCCAATAGCATCTCATGCATGTCTCAGGGTGCATTGCCAGGATCCTTTGTTTGCTGTCAGAAATTACCCGAGCTCCATTTTCCCCCCAGCTCAGTTCCTTGGAGCAGCTGTGGGAGGCATTGATTCTCTGTGATTTACAGAAGAGAAGTTTGGGGGGTTTTCAGCCAGAATTCTCCCATGCTTAATCAATAGGTAATAGCAAGGACAAAGCACTCTCATATTCCTCCAATTCCTTTCGAATTCTTCAGTTGTTCTGCCCTCCATTTCATTAAATCATTAAAACCCTGTAAATTTTAGGCATAATGGGGAGAAGAGAATATTTTTCTCATTTGCTCTGGGCCTGTCACATACAAATGATTTATTTGGGCTTGCACAGTTCCACCTCCAGCAGGGTAAAAAATATCGACCACATGACACATTTCCCTTCCAAGCAGAAGGACAATTTAGATTACACAAATCCCCAAGCTTGTATTATGGATATGTGACCTGGGGAGGAAGATAAAAGAGGAACCCAGCTCCTCCTGGAATGTGAGCTGGATCTGGGAGAACAGGTTTAGAGCTGCTCAAAGATCTTGCCAGCATTCACTCCCTCACAATCCTCTGCTTCCTCCTTCTGAGAAGGGCAAGGGACCTATTTTGGGAGCTGCTTGGCACTTGTAACCTCCTCTGTGTCCCCTGGGTTTGAAGCTGAATGGTGAAATTCACCTGTACACTGAAAGCAGCACTTCTTTTATCCTGTTTAATGGGTCTCCTGTATAGGAGTTAAAAAAAAGGCACAAAAAATGTGTCAGATTGACTTTTCAGTAATGTGTATTAGAAATACCACAAGGAAATCTGCTTACTCTTAAGGTAGAAAGACCCAATTTCAAAATATTTTTAATTTTTTTATGAGAATTCCAGCCAGGCTCAGTATCCCCAAGATTTCTGCCTAATTTATCCACAGTCTAAAGTTCTATAAAGGGTAATTATAAAGATTTCATTAAAATGATCTCATAGACTCCCTTAGCAGGGATAAAAGACAAGACTCAGGACATGACATAGAGATTCATCCTTGGGCCCAGGGGCAGTCAGGAATTCTTCATCCTTGGATCCTGGGGCAGTCAGGAATTCTTCATCCTTGGATCCAGGGGCAGTCAGGAATTCTTCATCCTTGGATCCAGAAGCAGTCAGGAATTCTTCATCCTTGGATCCAGGGGCAGTCAGGAATTCTTCATCCTTGGGCCCAGGGGCAGCCAGGAATTCTTCATCCGTAGGATCCTCCTTGGGGCCAGTCAGGAATTCTTCATCCTTGGGCCCAGGGGCAGTCAGGAATTCTTCATCCTTGGATCCAGGGGCAGTCAGGAATTCTTCATCCTTGGGCCCAGGGGCAGTCAGGAATTCTTCATCCTTGGATCCAGGGGCAGTCAGGAATTCTTCATCCTTGGATCCAGGAGCAGTCAGGAATTCTTCATCCTTGGATCCAGGGGCAGTCAGGAATTCTTCATCCTTGGATCCAGGAGCAGTCAGGAATTCTGCTCTCCTGGCAGAAAAATGCAGGGAATCTGACTGGTGGCTGCTAAAACCTGGCCCTTTCAGTATTATTTCCTGCACAAACAGAGCACAAGGATGTGCCATCTTTGCCTGCCTTGAAATTTCATTCAGACAAATTAAAAAGGTGCAAAAATGTAACCAAGGGCTGCCAACCCACAGTGAATTATTCAGGTTCTCGATTGGAAGGGGGATGTGAAGAAATAAGATTTGTTAGTGCTCCTAGTTTGTGTTGTCTTGCTGTGGCAATTATACTTTCAAATACGAAGTGCAGGGATTCTGTGCATCCCTGGCTGATTGGAGAAGCTGTGGATGAGCTGCCTGTGCTAATCTGGGGCAGGGAGAAGGTTCTGGAACAGCCCCAGGCTGGGGTGCCCATGGCTCATGTTTGGGCTGAAGGTAGATCTCCGTGCCCTCTGACAGATTTGAATTTATTTTTATCAGCTTACCCTAAGGAGCTTGTTGCTGGTATTACACCAGGGTGACTTCTTGAGGCATTTTTTAAATTATTCTTTTATTTCATGACTTGTCATGAGAGGACATTATGATAATATAATATAATAAATATAATATAATAAATATATAATGTAATATAATGTAATATAATGTAATATAATGTAATATAATGTAATATAATGTAATATAATGTAATTATATATAATATAATGATCATCTCATGTAATGATATAGTAATTAGTAATATAATATACTATACTATAATATAATATCATACTCGACTCTCATCTCATATACTCTAACTATAATCTAATATAATATAATATACTATAATCTATACTACTAACATAACTAACATACATACTAATAATATAATATCAGCCTTCTGAGAACTTGGAGTCAATTCTCATCTCTCACCTCATCCTGGGGACCCTCACAACAACACCTGATTATTTTTGCAGGGCCAAATCCAGCTCTTTCTGGAGGTGCTGCCACAGTTCCATTCACAGTCCCAAAACCAGGCAGTTTAGCCCATCGTCTCTTTCCTTAGAAACAAATCCCAGCCTGGCTCTTGCTCCTTCTTGATGGATGTATTTCCTTTTCTGGCAGGTAAGGAGCAGGATCAGGGTTTAATGAGCACAAATGGGTTTACATCCCGAGGCTGCTGGACACAGACTGACTCCTCTTTTCCACCTGGCTGCTCCAGCTGCCAGAGGGGCTGCACATGGCTGCTCTGGTTTGTGTCAGCACCTGGAACACCCATCCTGGGGCAGCAGCCACCACACTTTCAGCTTCTTGGAGAAGGTGCCTTGTCCCTTAGCATTGCCTGTTTGAGGGGATTTGGCATTTCACACTGGTTTGATTTGGTTGTTTCTTTCCCCCCTCCTCTCAAACTGTCAGGGATCCTCTTAACAGAAGTGGGAAATTAATTTCTGCTTCAGAAGTTGCTTTGAAAGAGACAACATACTGCAATTTGATTTTTGGCATAACACCTTTCCTACATCCTGAACTCATACCTCTTCAGTAATTTTGCCATTATAAAAACAATGGATAGCTCAGTATATCCACTCCCCTCCCTCCCCCTAAATCTATTTAAACCTTAGAAAATAGCCTCAGGAGTTTGTTCTTCATCCCCAGCATTCAGAATCATTAGCATCAAATATTTTAAAGGCTGGACATTATCTTGTCTTAGCATCACTTCCCAAGATATGAAGCACTGGGGGGTTAAGGAATGACTTGCCAGAGCTCATGGCCAAAGCAGTTAAATGACTCTGTTATCTCCTCCATAAAAAAGAGATTTTCATGCATTACTCCCAGCACACTGAGACACCAATGTCTGCCTGTCTACATCTTAAGGTGTCCTTGAGAAATCTCCCTGGGACAAGAACAATTTGTTCCAAGAGCTTCAAAAATTCCCTTCCAGAGAAAAAGGCAGCAGCAGGGAACACATCCCTGGCACTGAGACAGCAGGGACAGCAAACGGGGCTGGTGCTTTCAGGGGTGCTCCCTTTTCAAGGGGGTAAAGCAGAGAAGTCAGGGATGGAGAGTTTCCCTTTGGGTATCACTCCTTCAGCCCTGAGCATTCCAAAGCCAAGGCTCAGTTTCTCAGGGGAGCAGCAGGACTTGCATGTTTTAGGGGGGAACTCATAAATGGGCTCTTCCCAAGGCTCCTGAGGAGCACTTGGTGGTGTGCACAGAATCGTTCTTGGTGCTTCTCAAGCTGCAGCTGGCTCTGAGGAACTGCAAACGCCCAGGAGCACTGTGATAGCTCCTGGCACTGCTCTTCCCTTGAGACACAGGCAGGGATTTTCAGTGCTTGTGAGCAGGAGAGCCAGGAGTGGTGGGGAAAGCAAAAGGAACCCATCCAATCCAGGAGTTCACGTTCTGTAGCATCCTGGTGGTCGGGACAGAGGTGATGAAGGATGCTCTGAAATCAGAGCTGCCCTTTGGGCAGGCAGAACCAAGGCTGATTTGTAGGATTCATACCCAAAATGGGACAAATCCAAGGGGAAATCTGAATCCTGTGGGAAATTCTGTCGTGGCTGTTGTGGTGGGTGGCCCTCAGTCAAAGCAGGCAGTTCCATGCAATGCCTTGGAAAGGAATATTGTGAAAAAGAAGAGGAACACGAGAGTCAAGCAATGACATTTTTGCCTTCAGTTTTAAAAGAGGACTAGTTGAAAACCTTAACCTCAGGAAAAAAAGGAAAAATGTGGAATAAGGGAATCTTATTCAAGAGCTCAAACCTTGTAGTGGTAGAGCTAATGTCAGCATTATTCATACCTCAACGTGGAAAATTTGACAAAAGAGCACAAATGGAATTTAAATTGAAATAAAGACACAGGGGAGCATCTTCTCTGTCAGAAAGTAATAAATGTTTGGAGTGAACTGCCTGTCAAGGTGTGGGAGGTGATGACACCGAGGGCATTTTCAGGAAGCACCTGACTTTTGCTGTGTGGGAGCAAGGCATGGATATGGATGAGCTCAGGTGAGCCCAGGGGTCTCAGGTGTTTGCTGCCAGCCCCTCCTGAGCACAGAGGGACAGTGCAACATCACCCCTGACTGGCTGGAGAAGCTGTGGATGAGCTGCCTGTGCTAATCAGGGGCAGGGAGAAGGTTCTGGAACAGCCCCAGGCTGGGGTGCCCATGGCTCATGTTTGGGCTGAGGGTAGAGCTCTGTGCCCTCTGAGAGATTTGAATTTATTTTTAGCAGCTCATCCTAAGGAGCTTGTGATGGGAAGTTCTTGCTGGTATTAAACCAGGGTGACTTCTTGAGCCATTTTTTAAATTATCATTTTATTTCATGACTTGTCATGGGACAAGTCTCATGCCACTGGCATGGGCCAGGCCCTGCAGTGGAGAGAATTTCCTTGGATTTTGAGATCTTTGCTGTCATCTTTGTGAAAATGCTTTTCTCCCTGGTGTTGGACTCTTTTCCTGCCTGTAAATACACCCCAGAAATATTTGGCAGCCGAGGCAAAAACATTTAATTGTTCTTCTGTTGCCACAGAGCGAAAATAGGTAATTTGTTATTTGCTCATAAAAATGAAAAAAGAAAGGGGAGGAGAATGGTTTGGAGTCAGCTTTACAAAAAGATAATTTGCACATGAGTTTTTACCCTTTGCTTGCCCTTATTGACACCTTTTCTCACACATGAGAGTTCATCACTGGTCCCAGGTGAAATAATGCCCATATTGGCATTTGGGCCATCTCCTGAATTACCTCTTTCAAGGCTTTGCACTTCCCTGATGGATTCTCTCCTGCTTTAGATTGTTTTTATTCTCAAATTCAGGCCACTGCTGAAATTTTAGGAGCCTCAGAGAGGAGTTTAATTCCTTATAATGACATGGTGGAGGTTGTTTTGACAGCTCTTTGTAGATTCTGTACAAACACAGTTGTTCTGCAGGAATTGCAGCTTCGTTTTCTTCCATCAATTCAGTGGAAATTAAAAACAAAATTAAAAGAATCTTTAATCCACCAGCACTGCCCATTATGAGCTTCCAAGAGAAAAGGAGTGCAAGGAGGATTTTTGGGATTTAGGGACAGAAGGCCAAGCCTGGTAAAGTCAAGTGGAGTCTTTCAATCTTTTTTCATAGTCTGAGAGTAGGATTTGCTTCCATTTGGATAATTTGATCCTTTTTTTTTTTTTTCACACAGATCCAAATTAATGAAATTCCTCCTGTAAACATATCTTGATTGCAGTACTTTGAATTTCTCATTTATATTTTAGAGGACTCTTGCATACTTCAGTAAATATTTGCTCATTCACAGAAAGTTTTTTGAGAATCCCCAGAGTTTTTATTTCAGGGCAGTTGAGCCATTCACAATGGCAGGTTTTTGGCAAAAAAATAAACCCAAAATTACCCTACAAGTGGAATAGACAAGGTTGTTTCCTCAGCTGCCACGAAAATCATCATTACATCCATCTGTGAGTGTTTGTCAACAAGATTTGTTTCAAACAGGCCAATTTAGGGGCTGTTTGGGAGCCCAGACTCATCTGACACCCATCTGGTGAGGATGCACCCACACAAGCACAGCTCAGGACTGCTCAGGGCCCATTCTTCATCCTTTCCCACAAAAACCAGCCAGGAACCTGCAGATCCCAAACCCAGAATCTCCTACAGCTCCTGGAAGAAATTCAGGTGGGTTTTAGCTGGGCCATCAAGGTTGGTTTGGTTGCTCATGGTGTTGGTGGCAGCTGAATTGCAATTGTTGTGCTTTCAAATGGTGTTCTCTTATTGGGGAAATTCTCCTCGTCTCTAAATTGAGTTTTTATCCTTACAGCTTGTGTGAAATTTCCTTACTTCTATAAGCTTGGTCCTTTACTAATTCCTTTAGATTGCTCAAGAGAGCAGGAGGCAAGATTGTTTAGAAAACAACATTTTTATTATTGTTATTTCTTATTGTTGGGTAGGCAAAACGTGCAGAAGTGTAGATTCCAGATAAAACAAAATTAATCACCTATAGAAAAATAAAAATGCTGCAAAAAAGAAGCTGCAAACACAAGAGAAGAACAACTTCCTATGGCTGATTGCTTTTTTTTAGCAGATTCCTACTTTTAGTTGGCAACAATGGAACTGTCAGTTCAGCTAATGCAGTGCTTCAAATTTAATCACCTTAATTTATTCACACTGACCAGAAACAGAAATTCAACGTGTTTTTAATTAAATAACAGTCCCTCAGAATGCAGAAAAAAAAATATATATCCATAGGGGATTATTATTGCAAGATTCATGCTTTCAATAAGGACTTTAAAAACCCTCCAGAGTCACTTGTGGTCCTTTTCTATTAATGAAATGATTAATAGAATCTCATAATTACTCTTTAACAAGGCAAGACATGCTTCCCTCAGAGTCAAGGGGGAAAGTGAAACAAGGATTATCCTAAAAAGTTTGGTCAAACAACTGAGAGGTCAAGAGAGGAAAATAAAAACCAAGCAAACAAACTAAAGCAAAAATCCCACAAAACCCCAAAAGCAACCCAAAACTTGAGCCCTGTTTAACTGAAATATTGGATTCTTTAAATTCCTCCTTTGCAAATCCCACCTGAAGGCAACATCTTCATGCAACTCCTATTTCTGCAGGGTGATAAGAATTATATTGAGGAATTAAATTTGAGCATTTACTGGAAATTGAGACATTTCCCTGCTCTTTCACCTCCATTTTATTTGTTCCTTTTCTTATTAAAACCAGGCTACATAAGTGCTTAAACCTATGAATGAGCAATGAATCAGAGATTTCCAATGATGCCCAGACATCCCTGGAACAGAGTGCCAAGAGTTTGAAATCCCCTTTTCCTGGGCAGGGCAGGGCAGAGCCCGGATCCAGCCTGGCAGCTGGGCTGTGCTGGGCTCAGGGCAGCAATCAGACAAATTCCCTTTCTGACTCTCTGTGTAATTTCAGGGCAAGCCACTTAACCCCTTCTGGCTGCTCTTGTCACCTGCTGGCTGGTGGTTGATGGTGTAAAATAAAAAATTCCAGTGAAAAGGAATATTATTGAAAAGAACAAGGGCAGAGCCAGAGCCCACAAGTTTCTTGTCTCTGACTCCTGGGTGGTGCTCTCCAAAAATCCCAGGGTGTCTGCAGGAGTCACAAATTACTCCAGTTAGAATGGATTATAAATCTCAAGTAAAGCCCAGTCAATTCTACAAGTGATATATTTCTTTTATTACTGACCCTTTATTGCTTCTCTCTCTCACACACATCTGTCTTTATCTATCTTTTGTTCCTGGGCACAGGGGGTGTCGTGCTGCATTAATATTCCTCTCTGCAGCTTTTCTAGCCAGCCCCATTTTCTTTCCTTCTTGCTTCAAGAAATTTGAATTTTTAAAAAATATTTTAATTTTTTTTCTGGACCTTGCTTGGCTATGAAACAAAATATAAGGATATGAGAGTTATTTTAAAGAGCATCCTGGGGAATTTGGGTATTTAAACCCCCTCATTTATTTCCAGAATAGACGAGGTCACTTCTTCTCACTACTTATTTTTGGAGGAGGGAGGGAATAAAATATTCATTTCAGTTTAATTTGGCATCAGAAAGACAAACTTTTAGATTAGGGAACACTCATTCAATCAGTCTGGTGAAAGTTTATGAGAATGAGATGATTTGCTGCTTCCACAAAACCATTCCTAGAAAGGCAATTCCCTGACATGTTTTTCCTTTGCTGGTTTTTGTCTTGGCCCCCACTGGGGGAATGTCCAGGGCTCTTGGCTGCTCAGGGGGCTTGGAGGAGGGGTCTGGGATGGGGCCAAATCCAAACTGGGATGGGGATGGGAACTGGGATGGGGATGGGGATAGGGATGGGAACTGGGATGGGGATGGGGATGGGGATGGGGATGGGATGGGATGGGATGGGATGGGATGGGATGGGATGGGATGGGATGGGATGGGATGGGATGGGATGGGATGGGATGGGATGGGATGGGATGGGATGGGATGGGATGGGATGGGATGGGATGGGATGGGATGGGATGGGATGGGGATGGAGATGGAGACTGGGATGGGGATGGAGATGGAGACTGGGATGGGAACTGGGATGGGGATGGAGACTGGGATGGGATGGAGATGGAGATGGAGATTGGGATGGAATGAAGACTGGGATGGGAACTAGGATGGGATGGGAACTGGGATGGGATGGGGATGGGAACTGGGATGGGATGGGGATGGAGATGGGATGGGGATGGGATGGGGACTAGAATGGGAACTGGGATGGGGATGGGGACTGGGATGGGGATGGGATGGGATGAGATGGAGATGGAGACTTGGATGAGGGAAGGGAAGGGAAGGGAAGGGAAGGGAAGGGAAGGGAAGGGAAGGGAAGAGGAAGGGAAGGGAAGGGAAGGGAAGGGAAGGAGGAAGGGAAGGGAAGGGAAGGGAAGGGAAGGGAAGGGAAGGGAAGGGAAAGGGAAGGGAAGGGAAGGGAAGGGAAGGGAAGGGAAGGGAAGGGAAGGGAAGGGAAGGGAAGGGAAGGGAAGGGAAGGGAAGGGAAGGGAAGGGAAGGGAAGGGAAGGGAAGGGAAGGGAAGGGAAGGGAAGGGAAGGGAAGGGCTCTCTGGTAACTGTTCTCATGAGCAATAACCTCAGAGTTCTGCAGAGCTGCTTAAAAGCCAGGTTGGACCTTCGAGCCTGAGCAACCAGAAAATGCCAAATAAAACCCACAGGGACACTGAGAGAACGTGTGAGGTCGAGTCTGTGCCACAGAGAAACAGGAGAGACAAACCTTCCATGCCATGCTCAGGACATTGAGGGACAGCATGGATCCTTTATTTTGCACCAGAATTTCTTGGTCCATTCCTGGCAGCAGAAGAGGAAAGTTCAGATCTCCAAGGCCACACCATTGTGATTCCTGAATGTGAAAACCTCTTGGAACAAATACACAGAACGGAGAGAGACAAATCTCTCATCTACCCTCAGGGACCAAATGCAACTTACAACTGCTGAGTGAATAATTAGTGTTAATTAGCAGTAGAAATTGATGCCTTTGGAGATAGTCTGCCAAGTTTTTAAGCACTTTAATACTAATGGATTTTTTTTTTCCTGGGATAAATCTTTATAGAGGAAGCGAGTGCAAATTGATTTTTAAAGAGCCTGTCCAATGCTGAATTTATCTTACGAAAACATTGGGTTTAAAAACAATTACATTTACTTTCAGTGTATTTTAATGCTTTTTCCAGTGGATTAATTTCTCTTTAAATATTTTTGCTATCATTTTTTTGGCCTAGTTTCTTGGAAAAGGACTACGTGGAGTACATTTGCATGTTTGGAAGTTGTTAGGATAAAATATGCCACCATGTCAGGCTACTTAGTTCCTAAATCATTCTTCAATTATGAGGAAGTATTCAGCTGTAATGATAATGGCAGTCTAATGACACTTTGAATCACAAGAGTAAAGTTCACTAAGCAGAGGCAAAGACCTAAGAGTTAAGAAAATTTTCCAAGCAATTTCATGTTCTCTCTGTTCAAACAGTTGCTGAGTGAAGCCAGAATCCTTATTTAGTTTTCTGTTCACATCCTTCAAGCTCAAATCAAGTAATGGGGCCAATAGGATTCAGAGCAATGCCCTTCTGACTCAGATAGAATTTGGGATTTGGGCATTTCCATGGGGAGATCAACGTTCCCAGCAGGGATTTGGGGCTGGCTGGCACACTGACAGTGTCACATCAGTGGCACACTGACAGTGGCACTGCCCTGCTGGCTCTGGGCAGGGGTGTGACATTGTTCACAGGGGTGTGACAATGTTCACAGGGGTGTGACATTGTTCACAGGGGTGTGACATTGTTCACAGGGGTCTCAGGATGAGGGAAGAGATGAGAAAGTTGACTCCATGTTCAGAAGGCTGATTTGTTATTTTATGAGATATATTATGTTAAAACTCTACTAAAAGAATAGAAGAAAGGATTTCATCAGAAGGAAGCTAAAAATAGAAAAGGAATCAATAACAAGAGTTTGTCTGTGACCCAGACAGTCTGGACAGCTGGGCTGGGATTGGCCATTGATTAGAAACAACCACAGAGACCAATCCCAGCCCCACCTGCTGCATCCCACAGCAGCAGAGAATCATTGTTTGCAGTTTGTTCCTAAAGCCTCTCAGCTTCTCAGGAGGAAAAATCCCAAGGAAAGGGTTTTACATAGAACATGTGGGTGACACAGGGGCAGCAGAATCAGACTGAAAAGTCAAAGATAAACAAAACATCTTGATTTCCAGAAGTTTTGGTCACCTTGGTTTCTCCCTGAAGTTTCTGAGAGAGATGTTTATTCAAGACATCAAAACTCTGATGGAGAAAGCTTCGAGATGTTTGCAGGCAGTTGATATGGAAAGCTCTAAAGCAGCACAGAATAAAAGCTGTTTCTTGCATTATACTGCAGCCAGGAGTCAGAGAAGTAAATCAGTGCAGTAATTTCTTTGGTGTTATTGCCAGAAACACATCGAGGACTTTCTGGAGGAATCAGAGCTGAGAGGAAGGTTTCAAACAGATACATGTTCAATATTTAGCACATTCATTCTCATAAAAGTGTGTAACTTTTCTAACAGGTTCTGTAGCAGTTCCAGGTTCTGTGAAAAGCTTGCTGTATTTTTTTTCTAGCACTGTTCAAAATGTGCAGGAACATAAAAAGCAAATTAATTTCTTGCAGCAAGAAAGAAGGACCAGTTTAGATTTATAGGGGAAAATGTTTTGGTTGGTTTTTTTTGCCACTGCTGGAGACCTCAGAATATTTGTTCACAGAGGTACAAATATGAGAGTGACAAAATGAGCAGTGGCAGCCAAGAGCCTCTCTGCTTCTCCCTTCCTTCCACTTTTAGAATTATTTAGAATATTTTCTTATAGGTCATGATCCAAAGCCAGCTCAAATCCATGAAATAACTCCAGTGATCTCCATTTGGATGAGGCTTTATTTGAAAATCACTGGGTGCTCCACAAGAGCAGATAATTCTGTGACCCTGCAGAGAAACTCTGAGGACAGGTTGTATTTGCCTTAATGACAAATTGAAATTTTGTTCTTGATGTGCATAAAAGGGAGACAGGGCACAGAATTTATCTGGTGGATCTCAGCAGTGGTGAATTCAAACCTTGGATTCAAACCTGTCACCAAAGCCCACACACCATTTCTGCAATCCAGTTTCTAATCACACTGCATGTATAAATTGGAGAATTTTTTTTTTTGAATAAACATGTTTTTGTGTTTGTCTTCCAGATGAATATGTGGTGCGTGTGTTCTGCATGGGTTTCTGTGCCAAATTAAAGATATGTGGCCACAAAGTGCCTGTGAAGAGAGGGCAAGACGAGTGTGAGCCCTGGCAGCACAGGTGATGCAGAGCTGGCCCTGCCTCTGCGTGGTTTCACTGCTGGAAAAGCCCATGAAAGCTCAAACTTTTCTCAAGAGAAGCCTTTCCAAGATTGACAGAAAAGTCGAATTTTCAGGTAGACTGAGATTCTGTACATTTTTAAATCCTGAGACACCATAATCCTTCCAGAGAATAGGTGCTGGTTTGGGCTGTGTGTATACTTTACAGCAGCACTTGTTAAGTTTATTTCCCCTCTTAATACCAGGGACAGCAATGACTTGAGCTTAGGGTGAACAAAAAGTAATTATTACACAAGATGTTTTACCCAAATAATCCCCACAGTGGTTTGTACACAGATTTTAGTGATACAAAGCCTCTCCCCACAGCCCTTGTCCCTCCTCTGTGATTTTTAGGAGCTGTTTCAGATGCACAGCTCTGAAGATTTGCATTCATGCTTGGCTGGGCTCAGGCTCTGGGAAGTTGTTTGGCTGTGAACAGAACATGAAAGGAGACAAGCAGTGGCTATTGAATTATTTTTGTTTATACCAGCTAGCACCAGAGGCTTTGGGGATCACAAAGATGCTGTGTGGGGAAATCCTGCAGGCAGAATATTTCCAAGGCCAGCAGGATCTGACCTTGGGCAGAATGGGCTGGTGGCAGCTCCCAAGGTCACATGTGGCACCCAGAGCCCCTCCAGCCCTGCACTACTGTCTGTTCCATCCCAAAGGGAATTTTCCAGTGCCCAGCCCAGGGTGGGCTGTGCTGGAGTCACCTCTGTAACTGTGTTGGCCACGAGTTTTAACCAATATTTGTCCATCTGAGCTGAGAAGGAATTAACTTCCAGCCTTTCAAACACGATTCTGTGCCCCATTTCAAACCTTTTTTGGAATTTTGTTGGCATTCCCTCTGATACTGGGAATTTGGATAATGGAAATTGGGAATTTGGTATTGGATATTGGGAATTTGGATAATGGATATTGGGAATTTGGATAATGGATATTGGGAATTTGGATATTGGATATTGGGAATTTGGTATTGGATATTGGGAATTTGGATAATGGATATTGGGAATTTGGATAATGGATATTGGGAATTTGGATAATGGATATTGGAAATTTGAATAATGGATATTGGGAATTTGGGTATTGGATATTGGGAATTTGGATACTGGGAATTTGGATATTTGGATATTGGATATTTGGATAATGGATAATGGATATTTGGATATTAGGAATTTGGATAGTGGATATTGGATATTTGGATAATGGATAATGGATATTTGGATATTAGGAATTTGGATAGTGGATATTGGATATTTGGATAATGGATATTGGATATTTGGATATTGGGAATTTGGATATTTGGATATTGGGAATTTGGATAATGGATATTGGATATTGGGAATTTGGATATTGGGAATTTGGGTATGGATATTGGGAATTTGGATAATGGATATTGGGAATTTGGTATTGGATATTGGGAATTTGGTATTGGATACTGGGAATTTGGATAATGGATATTGGGAATTGGATTGGTTGCATTGGTATTGGATTGGATTGGATATGGGAATTTGATTGGATATTGGATTTGGATTGATTGGAATTTGAGTATTGGATATTGGGAATTTGGATACTGGGAATTTGGATATTGGATATTGGATATTTGGATAATGGATATTGGATATTTGGATATTAGGAATTTGGATAATGGATATTGGATACTGGGAATTTGGATATTGGGAATTTGGGTATTGGATATTTCTGTGCCCAGTTTTCTCTGCATTTCTCACCACCCATCTCTTTCCCCTCTTCCTTCACAATAATGTGATTATTAGTCCCAATAATGTGATTATTAGTCCCAATAATGTGATTATTAGTCCCAGTAGGGGCTGGAGCCAGTGACTGTGCTGCAGGAACTGAGGCTCAATCCATTTGTTGCTGATGAGCTGCTTTTTTTGTCTTTTTCCTTCCCAAGGCTATAAGGCAGCCATGAAACAGCATTGAGACAGCAGAAGGTCATCATTTGGGAAAGCTTTTTATTTTTAAAGAAATATTGATACAGTGGAATTGATTGTTTTGAAGATAAATGAGGTGACAGGCACTTTTTGCTTCTTTTTCTATGAATTTTCTGTCTCAGCATAATAGTGACCCTCTTTTACCTCAGAAAATAAAATAAAAAGTGACCTTTTCAGCTCGGAATTCTGTAACGGAGATGGCTTCAAATATTAAGCTGGTGTCTGTGGAAGTAAATTTTTTGAGGGGGGAGGAGACAAATGGAATCATTATGTGATGTTATTAATGAGTAGATTTGGGAAAAGGAGAGATAATTTAATTTTAAATTGGGACCATAACAAGAATTTGGCAGAGCAAGGTGGTGAACCCCAGAAAGCCCCAACATCCAGATGGATTTTAAATCCCTCCAGGAATGGTGACTCCATTCTCCTTGGGCTGCCAGTTCCAGGTGAAGAAATTTTTCCTAATTTCCAGCCTAACCCTCCCCATGCCCAGCTTGGGCTTGTTGCTGTTCTTATCCAGGATAATTCTGTGTCTCAGCACGGCTGAGCCCTGCTGAGCTGCCCTGTAAAACAGAACTGATGATTTTTTTACTCACTTGAGCATGAACAGAAGCCTTCAAGGAGCAAAACTATCAGAAGGCCACGTGGGAATTGTGGTTTTTCTCCATGGCTAAACTGGCCAACAACAGGGTGATAATTAGATGGAGAATAAGTCACACTTTAAAACCACTTGTTGCTCTCCTTAGCAAAAGAAAAAATCGTGGACACACAGTGAGAGTAAGGGATTTACTCTGATAAATATCAGATTTCCCTGATATTTATCAGGGAATAAAACCTGATAAATATCAGATTTTATTCCCCTTCAGCCACAAGGAAATGCAGCAATTGGCCAACAAACCACCTGTGTCCCCACGATTGATACAAGAAAGGCTGAAAGTCCCTAAATATTTCTTAAGAAAAGAGGGAAAAGCCATTAAATGTGTGTTCTGTGAGGCGTGCAGCCCAGGCTGGGTCACAAGCAGCTGCCACTCTCAAGTGCTGCAGCACATTAAAATCATATTTTATTGCCTTTCAATTAGAACTGTATTGCACTTTTGCCTGGCTGCCTGGTGCCCATATTGACAGAGAGATTTGTGCTTGATTGGGGAAACCATTCCTGCTCTTCCCGAATGTCCTGTGCCTTATGGCACATCACAGGAACAAAAGCACACCCACAGATGCTGCTCCTTGTTATTTTTGTGTTTTGCCTTTGGTTGGGTGTTTTTTGAGGGCTATGTGATAAAGTGATGCTCATTTTAAATTTGTTTTGGTCAATTTTTGATTGATTTTTAATGGGTTTCAATAATTACAGTGCACCATAAAAACCATCCTGGTTTTCCTCAGTGTCCTACAATGAAATACTTCATTTTAAAGTTCATTATTTCATCAGAGGTGAGTGATGCAGAAAGCCCAAATTCTTTTTTTAGGGATAGACTTTAGTGGCTCATCCAGCATTTTCTCCACCCTGTTCTCTGCTATTCCTGGGCTTTCCAGACCCAAGAAATGGGGGCAGATTCCTGAGGGCTGCCAGCCCCAGGTGACACAGAGCTGTCCCCTTTTTGCCATTCAGGACACTGCTCTCTTCTCTGTGCAGTTGCCATTTTTTAATTCATATTTCTATGAGAAATAATTGTTTTTTCTGCACATTTCTAAACCAAGCAAAGAGCACCATGCAGACCAGAAGGCTCTGTTCATCAGAGTGGAATGTGCAATGGAAAGGTGTTTGCCAGCTTTTGCTCCTGGAAAATCAGGAGCCTGACAGAATTGTGCCATAACTACAGTCTGGACAATTTCATTTCTTCTCTTTTTTATCTGTTTCATTAGGCTGCACATTATACAGACATGCAGAACAAACCAGGGAAATGGGTGAAATGAAGGTAAATGTTCTCTTTATTCTCTACAAAGACACACAAAAAAGGGAGATCTTAAAGACTGGATTTTGTTAACATCTTTTTTTCCCCTCACTTTTCCTTTGCTTCTTTGTTTCCCTTCTCGTTCTATGAAGAAATTGATTTCTTTTGTCACCATTTTTGGGGTGGTTTCTTTTGTTTGCTCGATTTTTATGTTTGAACTGGAAATATGTCTGCACACAGCTCTGAGTTCCCACACAGACAACTCCCCCCACACCTCCATAAAATCATTTTCTCCTGCCACGTGAATATTTCCTGATGCCATTTGCTGCAGTGATCAGAGTACAATAATGCTTTCCCTGTGGAATTGTTTATGGCAAACTCTATTATTGTTACAGAAACAATCACTCTCTTTTGATTCCTGTGAAATATTGACACGTTTCCTGCAGACTTTATTTTCATTTCCCTCAGATATCGTGGAAGTCAAACCAAATCAAATCAGCCCCAGTTTATTACAGCATTTAACACCACTCACTTGTTGGGAGCTGCTTTTTAAAACACAGCTCAGTCCTTTCCTCACCTCCTCCTTTGAATAAAGCAGGAACCAGGGGAAAAAACAACCCAAGGATTCCAGATAGGAGGAGAATGTGAAATTCTGCTGCCTGAAAATTGGCTGGAATTCAATTTAAATTTTATTTTAAAATTTTTTAAATTTTAATTTAATTTTTAAAATTTTAATTGCCTGAAAATTAGCAGGAATTGGAATCTTCCCAGTGCCATTGGGAGCTCTGGGTCACACCTGAACTTTGTGGAAAATGCCATTTCCAGTGAGCTGGATTTGCATGGCACAGCTTCATTTACTGCACCTGAACCATATTGTTCCTTGAGCCTGATGGTTTCCCCCCACAATTTTAAAGTGTTTGTCAGACAAAATTACAAATTAAGTTTTATCAGTCTCAAATGCCAAGACTTTTTGTGGTTTTTCTGCACATGAATCCAGAATAAAACTACTGCAGAGAGCAGGGCTGGGAGGGGAGCCAGGATTTGGGCACATTCCTGGATTAAATATATACATGTGTGTGTATAAATATATATATGAAAACATTTAATAATAACCTTTTTCCTGGCTGAGATGCTTGGCATTTTACTCTCCTCCATTTCTGAGGCTGCTGGTTTCATTCCTGACTCAGGGATTTTTTGGATTTCTCAGGCCACACAAACGTGGGCTTTTATTTGAGCTGATGAGCTGCAGGAAAATCTCTTTGCAGCTGTAGCAGGATGGCTCTGGCAGCAGCACAGGTTAGCATCCCTAAAATGACTCTAAATTAGTGGGCAGCAACCCTTTCTGCCAAGGCAGGCAGCTCAGAGACACAGAAAACTCCCTGCAAAAACAACATTTAACATTTTGCAGCCACTCATCTCCCTTGCACGCCTTGCAGCAGCACTGCAGCTCATCTGGGCTGGATTTGCAGCTGAAATTCTGATTTACTGGGGCTTTGTGCTGTGTGTGGCTGGGTGAGGGAGCTCTGGCACAGGGCTGGATGCAAAGAGGAGATCAGGTTGTTGGGTGAGAAAGTCTTTGGAGCAGAAATGATCCCATTTCCCAGGCACAGGTGGAGCAGGGAAGCTGTAAATGGAGTGAGTTAAACTGGTGAGCAGGCATTGCCCCAGCACAGGGCCAGGGTGAGGGAATTCCCAGCTCTGGGTGTGGAGTCAGAGCCTTCCCTGGAGCTGCAGGGTCAGCTGGGACAGATCTTAGCAGGATGCCAGGGCAGCCAGGCCAGCACCTGGAGCACCAATATTTTCATCTTTCTATTGCACTGCAGTTTCTGTCTTAGATACCCTGGCTGAGCTTTGCTATCCTTTAATAAAGCCAGCTAATTAATGCCACAGGGAGTTTGTGCACAGCTGTCCATCCAGCTGTGACCCTGGGCATTTGGGGACATGGTGCTGGCAGCACACAAAATTTACACCTTCAGCTTTGGAGCTGTTAAAATATTGGACAAATCCAAGCCACTCAAGGAGCTCACAGATTTATTAGGGAGCCTGAAACACTCCAGAGAAAGAAACCTCAACAATATTATTTCCTCCCTGATAAGATCCCCAAATCCCCTTGCAGTTCAAAAATTACAGGGGATTTAAAAGACTTCATGCTGCAGGTTATGAGCTGACAGGGAGGCAGGCAGAGTGAGGAGTTCTGTCTCACAGAGCCACTGTTACCTGGAGCTTTTCATTCTCTGCACCCTGAGCCTTGACAGAAATTAAACCAGAAATGTCACTTGTCCCACCTCTATCATGGCTGAGTTATTTACTTGAATGCTTCCACCCAGAGAAGGTGGAAATCAAAAGGAAATCTGTCCCGAGAGCTCAGGGAGCTGCTCCTGATCCACAGAGGGGATTCCTGAGGGACACAAACATTCTGGCTGAGGGGAAATCAGAACCAAAGGGGATTGGGGTTCTGCTGCAGTGGCACAGGCTTGGGGAAGGGCAGAGAGATATTTATTCATTTATCCATCCATCTATCCAGAAATGGGCCACACTAAGATGTGGCACTACAGGACAGCTCTGTCCAGAGCTCCTGGTGCACCTCTGACCATTAAACTTGGATATTTATTTATTTATTTATTTATTCACATATTTATTTATTTATTGGTTGGAATGCAGCCCTGCCCTGTGCTGCTGGTGGCTTTGTGAGTGCTGCTGCCAGATCTCCTGGGTGTGTTCAGGAAGGAGCAACCTAATGGGGCAAAACTGCTGAATTCTGCTTTTCTGGAGAAGGGAATGCTGATTTAATGAGTGTCAGTGTTTTGGATAACTGGCTCCCTCCGTGCTTTTATCTGCTGATATTAGTTCCACTCCAGCTGCCCTCCTGAGCTCACTCTTTTTCCATCAGGACGGGTCTCTTCACAAACATTTTGCATTTAGCTGTTCCATAAGTATAGAGAAAGCAAATACAGGCCTCCCCTGAGGAAAATAACAGAATTATTTTGTCTAAAACACTCTTTTTCCACATGGATTACTATCCACAGCAACAATTCACAGGTCCCACGCTTGGAGAAGGGTTTTCAGCACACTCCATGAGTGTAAGGGCTTTGTAGACCTTTACTAAGGCCCCAAAAAGTGTTTTTGTTTTCCCCTAAGAGACAACACCTGGGTCAGGCACCTGAGTCCAATGAATATTTTCTGGTCAGCAACAGTTCTGGGGTAGTTTAGAGGCTGCAGGTCTAACTCCAGGCTGGGAGAGCTGCAAACCTGGAAGGAAAAGGTTTGCTAAGGAGTTTTTTCTCACAAAACCACTTTTTCTGAGCAGTTTCTGTGCTCTCCTGGGACTGCACACTGCTGGTTCCTGCTGTGGAGGTGATGAAGCAGCCTGGGGTGTGGATTTCATGCCCATCTCTCAGTTAGAGGTAAAGTGTGGACTCCTAAATTTTACATATTCCCATATTTGATCACCAAAATCAGAAATTTGGGAGTGAGGAGCAAAATGCAGCTTAGTCCTTTAACTGCCTGCAGGGCTTTTTTCTTCTCATTTCCCTCTTTTTTTTTTTGTAGTTTTATTTTTTTTCCTTGAGAGTCGAGAAAATTAAGTTACTTATGGGTAATTCATCAGCTAGAGACTGAAAATTTGGATTAAATATTGAAGATTCTTTCTAAACAGTTTAATGAAATGAGCAAATACTGTACAGGTATTTTTCTTCCACATGTCAATCATTCTCAAATTCTGTTAGCTCCTTAAATTCTTTTTCCATGTTAATGACATCTCATTATTCTATTGATGGTCTGCAGCAGGATGATCTGTGTTTGTTTTCCATTAGTGCTTGTGCATCTTGGTATGCCTGAAAAAGGATGAGAAAGTCAAACTTTCCTTGGAAACCTGGGAGAAGGGAAATTTCTCACAGTATGGATATTTGAATGGTGATTTTTATTGGATTTTTTTTTTTTTGCTGTAAGATTTATTCTTTTAGTCCCCAATCCCTGAGTGGTTGAGCAGCTGGAGCCAGAGGTGCCCTGGTGTCCCTCAGCAGATTCCAGGGCAGGTTTGGGAAGTGCCCTGGGTGGATTCCCCTCCCCTGGAGCTCTGCCTGTGCTGGGTGAGGATGAGCATCCCCTGCCAGTCCTCAGGTCCTTTATGAGCTGTGTTTGTGGAGCATTTATGGCAGGAAAGGGAGGAGTGGAGTCAGTAACTTTGGCTGAGGCAGTGACAATGGAGCGTTTTTCAGTTTGGAGGTTTGGTCATTGCTACATTTGTGCTGAAGAAAGCCTGGAATTAGTTCCAGTTTAGTTTTGCCCCTTGTGATTTCCTGAGCTCGCTCCAAGCTCTGACAGGATCAAAATCTTCTGGAATTGGTCTGTGGATTTCTGGAAAGAAACAACATGTGTTTGGTGATGCAGGGTTAGATCAAGGCAAGCTGGTGGATTTTCTGGTCATGTTTGCACCCAGTCTGTGGCTAATTCACCTCCAGGAAAATGAATATTTCCTTCCCTGCTGCATTATATCAGAAAATTCTGGGGTCTGAATTTTCCTGCTAGCTTGACTTGCACCAGAGCTTTGTTGGATCTCTGATTAGAGAGACCTAATTTGGTTTGGTGGTGGCTGCTTTGAAAGCCAACTCTCCACCATCAGGTGAGGTTTTGGTGGCATTCCATGGAAATGCTGAGAGAATGGAAATGAATGGAAATAAATGTCCCTGTGGGAGGTGTCAGCTGGGCCAGAATTGACAAATCTATCTCCTGAACTGTTCCAAAATCTGCTGTTTTCCCAGGTTTGCTTCCCCCACCTGCCCACTTCCCTGTAGGTGTTCAGCTGGTGCAGCAGGAGGGTGTCAAGAATTAATCTGCATCAAAACAAATCCTCAGAAATTTAAGTGCATCAAAACAAATTCTCAGAAATTTAACTACATCAAAACAAATTCACAAAAATTTAACTACATCAAAACAAACCCTCAGAAATTCCACTGCATCAAAACAAATTCTCAAAAATTCCACTGCATCAAAACAAATTCTCAAAAATTCCACTGCATCAAAACAAATTCTCAAAAATTCCATTGCATCAAAACAAATTCTCAAAAATTCCACTGCATCAAAACAAATTCTCAAAAATTCCACTGCATCAAAACAAATTCTCAAAAATTCCATTGCATCAAAACAAATCTGCCTCAAAAAGCTGCAGAACTTTGGTTTGCTTTGAGTCAGATTTTAAAGCCACTCATTAAATGTTGATTTGTTTGCTTTCAAACTGCAAAGTGTGTCCTACAAGCAGCACCTCCTGCATCCCAGAATGGTTTCAGAGAGAGGTGGAAAACTATGAATGCACAGCCTGAGCTCTCTCTGACTGCAGTAAATCAGCAGAGGAGAAATAAATGTGTCTTTAACATAGAAATTTAAAAAATGCTTTCCTGGCTGAAAAA
This sequence comes from Serinus canaria, assembly GCF_022539315.1. Lineage (NCBI taxonomy): Eukaryota > Metazoa > Chordata > Aves > Passeriformes > Fringillidae > Serinus > Serinus canaria. The sequence continues at coordinate 17,214,558 of NC_066325.1, read as the reverse complement.
GGCTGACGCTGTCACTGTCCCCCACGTGCACCAGCTGAGTGCTGTTCCCAGGGATATCCAGGACCTGGTTTACATTTTTCCCTCTCCCAGGTGAATTTATACACCTTGCTCCCAATCCCCTTTCAGGAAACTGCTCAAAACCCCCTGGACCTGGGTTCCCCTGGTGCCACATTTGAGTGGCTTTTCTTGGCTCCAGTGGAGAACAAACCCAGATTTATTGCACGTTCCAGAAGCACTCCTCACAAAGCTTTGCAGCACTCGTTTTTTTCCCCGCATCAGCAATCAGTTGCATCACAAATTCATCCACAATTTTACCTCTCTCTTCCTCTGGCTCTGCCCTACCTCCCTGCCTTTGCTGGGAGGTGATTTTTACCCATCAGTTTGCAGAAGGTCCCACACAAGTTGTAAATAAGGAGCTGGCCAGAGGGAATTGTGGAATTATTCCAACTTTAGCTCCAGAGAAAGGAAGGCAGCCTAATTAATGACTTTGCTCCGAGTGGAGAGGGGCAGAATGGTGATTTGGAGATGGCAGAGCTGGGATTTATTGTCAGCTCAGGAGCTGTGAGTGCCAGCTCTGCAGTTCTCTCCACCTCAGCTCACAACTGGGATCAATACTGCAGCTCCACTTGTGGGTTTTATTTATGGAACACGTATCTTGAAACTTTTTCTTCCCCCTGAAGAGGTACTGACACTTTGATTGAGGCTAGCCAGAATTTATTTTGCTTTTTTTTGGAAGGTGGCACGACAGCTGCTGGTGTTTGGGGTGTGTGCACCTTTGCCTGGGTGCTCCTGGAGGCACGTGGAACCTGTCACTCTCAATTCCATCTAATTTAATTCCTCCCTCAGCCTCCCCTGGCAGTGCTTTTGTCACAAACACATCCCAACAACACGGCCAGCAGGATGGAATATTAAAAAAAAAAAAAAAGATTATATAATGACATATAAAAAATATAATGATAATTTAAAAAAACACGAAGCCTAATTCTAGAACCCGTTTGGATCTTGCATTTAGACTTGGTGTGCAAAATATTTCCATCAGAGAGCTGTTCATGTTGGCTGTGATGATTACAACATTTCTGTGCTATAAAACCACTTCTCCAGTCCCAAAGAGCATCAACTCAGTCTGAGTAACTCAGCCTTCACCAAGGGCTGCATTTCCTTTCTACACACAGGAGCTGGATATGCCTTTCTTTAAATTTCTGTATGAAATGCATCTTTATTTGTCCTCTGCTGATTTACTGCAGTCAGAGGGAGCTCAGGCTGTGCCCTCTCAGTTTGCCACCTCTCTGAAGCCATTCTGGGATGCAGGAGGTGCTGCTTGTACAAATCAAACCTTTGGTGTGTGTGGGAAAGGTGCTTTGGCCAGACCTGGAGCATGGCAGTGAGCCTGGTGAGCAGTGATGGCAGGGGTTGGTTTAACCCAGGTCACAGCCCTGAATGTCCCTTTCCCTTGGGCAGCCCCTCTGCCCAAATCTGCAGCTCAGCCCCGTGCTGGCACCCACAGCTGTGCTGGATGTTCTGCTTCCTGAGCAGGTACCAGGGAGTGAGCATTCAATGGGAATTGCTGCTTCCAGGTCCTCCACACTATTCCCTCTGTCTGGGTATATTTACAAAATATTCAGAGATAAACTTTGGGTAGATGCTGGAGGTGTCCAGGTTTATGGATCTTTTGGAGTTTTCCACTTCTCAGCCTTCATTTTGCCTTAAAAAAAAAATAATGGAAATTATGACTCTCTAATAAGCCCATTTAGAGAAGAGTTTTTTGTATTTTATGTTAGCTGGATTTCCATATTGCTTTTGTTCTGTATGCCCTGGTTATTAAGCTCTACTAAATACCTGTGAATTTTAACTCTTTCTTCTTTTCCTCCTCCTTTCTTCTTTTCCTCCACCTTTCTTCTTTTCCTCCTTCTTTTCCTGCTCCTCCATCAATAAAACTGCAATATCAGCTGGACAAAATGGAGATCAGGCAGTTACAATTTCCCTCCTTTGCACCTAAAGCATTCCCACTCTCTGGATTTTTTGGCTCTGTTCAGGCCAGTTGTGAAATCCTTAAATCTCAGGGCTTCAGGAAAAAGTTGAGCTTTAAAACAAGCTTTAATTCAATCCCTCTTTTTGCCACCAGCCATGCACTCTGCCCCCACCCCCGAGGGGTGTATTTTGATTTTCTATCCTATAAAACCCCAGCCTAACAGCTGAGCTGGTGCCTAAAATGCACCACGATGGAAGCCTGGCTGTAGCTTTGATCTATTGCAGGAAGGCTGCACTCATGAATTGTGAATAAGAGCAACAATTTCTCAGATCTATATTGTCAAAGCCATTTTCTCTCCAATAACACTGCCCATAAAATGGAACAAGTGTAATGGTTGTTTTACTCACAGTTAAAAAGTGCATACAATTGTAATAGATCAGGTGTTGTTAAAATGACAGCTGGGAATACAGGGAGATTTTTCTTGCCCTTTTTCCAGCTTCTTTACTACCAGGGTTTCCTGGTGAAGGTATTAATATTAAAGAATTGCTAGAGAGCATAGCACCTACATACTCATGTGGATATTCACATAAATATATCTATATATATTTTATATATATGTATTTGTTGAAATGGATATTATTGGCTGTTGAGTGACATAATAATTTCCCTGCAGGTCAAATAATGGAGCTCTCTGTGTGCTTTCACTCACATCTGTCAATCCAGACTGAAAAGTTGGTGGATTTGGGATGGATTGGCCCCAAAACCAACCTCAACTGCAGCAAAAGCTGCAGAGTTTCTCAGCAGTGTGGCTTTGGAATGGATTGGCCCCAAAACCAACCTCAACTGCAGCAAAAGCTGCAGTTTCACAGCAGTGTGGTTTTGGGATGGATTGGCCCCAAAAAATACCCTCAACATCAGCAGAAGATGCAGTTTCACAGCAGTGTGGATTTGGGATAGACTGAGCCCAAAGAATAAGCTCAGTCAGAAGCCTTGGTTTTGGTTTTGACACTTAATTTGCAGTACAGAATTATTTATCAATAGACTTGATTTTAACTGTTTAATAACCTTCACTCTGCTCAGCAGCTGAAAGTCACCGAGAGATTTGTGACAGACACAGATTTTTAGGAGTAAGGAAGAGTGGTTTTGTAGTTCTCTGTAGAATAATCCCAGAAAAGCACATTGCCTGGCACAGCATTTCCATTTAGGGGTGAAATAAAGCCCCAGAGAGATCTGCAGTTCTATGGTAGCCCTGTGACCACTGCCAGTATTTACAGCCCTGTGTGAGCACAGTGCTCCTGACCTGCTGGAAGGACTCAGGACCTGAATTTCTGCTTTGTTTGACCCTGCACGGAGCAGGGTTGGACTCAGGGATCCCTGTGGGTCCCCTCCCAGCTGGGATGTGGCACTCAGTGCCATGCTCTGGCTGTCAGGGTGGTGCTAGGTCATGGGTTGGTCTCAAAGGTCTTTTCTGACCCAGTTAATTCTGTGATTCTGGATGTTCTGTGACTCTCTGGTGTTGTTTGTCTAATTGGAAGCCAACAGCCCAGCTTGGTGGACTTTATCCTGAGCTTCACCCACTCTTTACTCTCCAATACAATAGATTTTATCATTTGTGGAATGAGCACAAATCTCTTATTGCAACCACATCTCAAAATGAGAAATTTCATTGTGTGATGTGGGTGTGTTGTTTCCAAATGCTGTCTCGGATGAAATTGCAAACATCGTTGAAAATGTCTCAGGCATGAGAATAATTCTGAATTCTCCTCATCCTGGCATCCTTTGAAAATTGTCTCCCCCCCCCCTTGCTGCTGTGCTGGGAATTACCTCTTGTTTAGCAGGTAAGTCGTGACCCAACAAACCGCTGGGGTCTGATTGCAGAATAAAGATTTAATCAGAGCATGGAGGCAGAAAATGAACTGTTTATGTTCCAGTTCCTTCCTGTGCCACCGTGTGAGTGCTGTTAATAGAGGGGGGACCTGAGCTGCCCAGGGTGTCTGCAGCAACGTGTCCTGCTCTGCATTTGGAGCAGGCAGTGAGAAATGCTGATTGCACCCTGACTGAATACAGCTTTGCATGTCTTGTCCAAAGGCAGAAGCTGAGTTTCTTTAGACTCACATTCTGTTATAAACAGCTCCAAGAAGGTTGGACCTGCTTGGTCCTTAATCAACAGCCCTCACACCGCTGGCTAATTAGGAATGACACCCTTGTAAACATCTTACAATGAACAGCAAGTTCAAAACACCTGCAGAATTGCCTCAATTCTTTCTTAAAATTTCCCAGGTAAGAGGAAGAGTGGATTTGTCTGTCCAAACCAGCTGTGGGCTGCTGGGAGATAAAACCAGCACTGGGAGATAAAAGGAACAACAGGGAGGCTTCCACTGATTGGTGAATGGAAAAAGAGATTTGCCTTTACAAATAAACTTTAGGTTTGCTGAGAAATGAAATTAGACATTGAAAGGTGAAAGGAAACAGCGGGGAAGAAAAACCCCTAAAATTCTGTAAGAATTAAAAATGAAAAGGGGGGGTTGTACATTAGAGGAGAATCTTTGGGATCAGGGAAATCTGAACCTCTCAAGTACCTCAGAAATGGGGAAAGAGAGAGGGAAATGTGGGAAATTGGGATAAAAAGGAGGCTGAGCCCTCCAAAATTGGAGAGACCCCAGGGGATGCCCCATGGCCTCTCCCTTATTGGAATAAAGTCAAAGGACTCCTCTGTCTCCTTTTTGGACACAAACCTCTGGTGTTTGGGGATTAATTTTCCTAACACAGGGCTTTCCCAGTTCCTTCCTGTGCCACCGTGTGAGTGCTGTTAATAGAGGGGGGACCTGAGCTGCCCAAGGTGTCTGCAGCAACGTGTCCTGCTCTGCATGTGGAACAGGCAGAGAGAAATGCTGATTGCACCCTGACTGAATACAGCTTTGCACAGGCATCAGCTTTGGCATTGTCACACAGCACAGACAGGAAAAACCCTCTGTCTTTACCTGATCTGAATGTTTTGGGCTTTTTTTTTAATTTTAAAAGCATTCCTTTCACACTGTATATTCAGCTTTGTCTGGGCATCAGCTGGGTTTGTCATTGTCACATGGGCACAGAGAGAGAAAAGCTCTCTGACTTCACCTGATTTGAATGTTTTGGGCTTTTTTAATTTTAAAAACATTCATTTCAGGCTGTAATTACAGCTTTGTCTGGGCATCAGCAGGGTTTGTCATTGTCATTCTCACAACCAGAGAAAAGCCTTTTGTCTTTACTCAATTTGAATGTTTGGGGATGTTTTTTTTTTTAACTTTAAGCATTCTGCACCAGCACTAATTTCTGGTGGAACCAAAGGATCAGAAAATGGGCAATGACCTGGCAATCAGAGGCAGAAGTGGAGTTTAATTCATTTTTCTGGAGAGCACTTTCCAACCCTGTCATGGAGAGCTCGCTGCTGCTCCAAAAGTCACTTGTGCTCATAATAATTAGAGTTCCAATGATCTGGAACTGCTGGATTCAGCTAAAGTTTTGGCAGGTGGTTGACACAAAGAAGACCATTAAAACACTGTGCTGGCCTTGAAAAAGTAATTTCAATTATTTGCATGCCTGTAATACTGTTAGAGTCATCAAAAAAAACCCCAAAACCCACCACCAAAATGATCAATCTATTAGCTATGGGTGTGTGGTTATGGTTTTCTGTCACATAAAACATGTGAGTTAGGGATTTTGGGGAATAAATGGATGGGGAAAGTTCACTTGGTTAGCTGCATTAAACGTTGTGCTAGTATAAATTAAATTGTTCCTCTCTGTATTTTGATATATGATAGCTCAAGCTCACTTGGCAATCTTAGTAAGCCTTCCTCTCTGGAACTGTGCCTGATGAGCAGGTCTAAATGTGGAATTACCCAAAAAGGCATGAAAAGTGTGTCCTTCTTCTTCCAATTAAAAAAAAATATAAAAAATCCACCTATGAAAAACTCATAATAAATGCTTTATTTCGTTTTAGAACCTGCTCAGATTTGCAAAGCCCCATAAATCAGAAAATGCCAAATTTGCCACCAGATGTCAGCTAAGATTTAAGGAGCTGCTGTTTTCCTGGACCCAAAGGTACCTGTGAGACAGTGCAGCCCAAACCAGTTCCTAACAACTGCCAATGGACTTCCAGGGCTGTTTTTAACTTCTCTTTTAGATGAAATGCCAGCTAACCCCTCCTTTACCATCACTGACCATTCAGTTACCTCTTTTGTCTCTGTGTCTGTGCAAGGCTGTCTCACACGAGCTTTGAGGGGCTGCTTGCTTGACCTTTGCAGCTTTTTTTTTTTTGCTAATTTGGTGAAAAGATGAAACAGGACTTTGTTCTTAATGTGCACCCGAGAACCCTCCTCAGAAGTTTTACCTGGGAATGTGAAATAGCCCCTGAGCAGGATGAAATCCACATTTCAGTAGAAATTTATGGACATTACCTCAGTGTCTGCTCAGAGTTCAGAGGGAGAGAGTCAGACAAACCTGCCCAGGCACTGCCCTGGGAAGTGGTGAGAAAGAATGGAGGCAATCCTGCAGTGGTGTTCTGAACTTGTTTCTTGTAAGATGTTTGCAAGGAGGGTGTAGTTCCTGATTAGCCAGTGGTGTGAGGGGGTTGATTTAGCACCAAGCAGGTCCAACCTTCTCAGAGCTGTCTATAAAAGAATATGAGTAAAAATAATGTGAGTCTAAAAAAGTCAGGTTTTGCCTTTGGGAAGACACAGGAGTCATGTCACTGAATTCACTAAACAGAGCAGTGACACATTCTAACTCTGAAGGAGAAGTCACCTATTCTCTGCCACTGCCATTCCCCCAAAGGAAGGAGATGCAAATCGAGTTTCAGTGATAAATAAGGTAGAACTTGGCCCAGGCAGGGCCAGCAATGAGGCTTGAAAATGAGGCTGGGAAAAGTGCACTGCTGGGGTGTGTGAGGTGAGATCTGTGCCCTTAGAACAGGCTCCACCTTCCATGAGCCCATTTCCCAAACAAAGCACCAGCACTTTCCAGAGGGAGGGAATGGGGCTGGGATCCTGCCTCCTGCTGGGATTCATCCCAGCCTCAGTATCCAGATGTGAGTGCACCCCAGCCTCTCTGTGCACTCAGGGGGTGCAGGCAGCTGCAGGGGAATCTCTTACAATGTTCAGCCCTTAATGTGTAACATTTAATCCTAAAATCCTCAGTTCAGCCCAACCTGTTTTGATGATGATGGAATGATTAATAAAGTGGTCTGAAATGCAGTTCAGAGCTTCTCTCTGGGGAGTCTTCCTTTGCCAATTTTGGCAAGCTGGCCTCCTGCAGCAACAGAATCAGAAATGCCAACGGTAATTGAAATTTTTAATTGCATTTCCTGCTTTATTTCAAGGGAACCATTTCTGGGTCGGTGGTGGTTTTATTTTCCTCCTCTCTGAGTGTTGCTGGTGCTGAGTGTGTACAGGCTTCCTGTGAGCCCTTGGCTTTCTGCAGATGATAAAGGAGGAGTACAAAGGCAAAAGGAGTCCCTTCCAGAGATAACCACAGCCTTTTCAAAGCCCTGCCAGGCAAGTTTGCTTAAATAAAGTCCTCAAATTTCACCTGGCACGAGAGGGAGATTTCAGAGAGTGGGATGAGCAGAGCAGCGTGCAGGGGCTCCAGCCCTCACTGCACCACCCATGCCTCAAATCCTAAAGGGTGAAAAAAGGGAAGGAGGAGACAAAACCCAATCAGGGATTTCTCAGTGAGACCATTTCTTTGCTTCCTGCAGAGGGTTAACCCTGAAGAACTCCTGCTTGGTGTTTCCACTGGCCACAGCTTTCAAACCTGAATACCTGATTTATTTCTTTTTCTTCCTTCTGGAAAGGCACAGAAAAGCTTCACTTTGTGCTGGTTTTGTCTGTTTGTGATAAAGCTGATGGCAATATTTCTCAGACACAGCAGGGTCAAATTCCTCCTTCATGTGCCTTTTTACCTCAGAGATGTTACAGCAGAAATCTCCTCCGGGCTGTGTTGTCAAAAGATCTCATCTCCTGCCTGAGAACCAAAGTTGCCCAGTTCTCAGAATATATCAGCACATCAAGGACGTTTTTGACACAGAGTTTCAGTGAAAACACCCTGAGTTTCTGAAATGTTGTTCTTTTTTTCCTCAGATACATAAATTGTAGCTGAGCTTTTCAGAAAATCTCGTCCTGGCAATGTTAAAGTCCAGGTTTGAGCATCCTAGAAATTAAGAATTAAGCTCTCTTAATGTTAATCTAACAAAAAAAATAGCTGGTTATTACATTAGAGGTTCCTGTAAATATATGCTAATTTTAAGCATCTCATTTAGAAATAGAAATCAGGAATTTCAATAAACTATTAGTGTTCTTTGGCAGGATTTCCATAATGCTATAATTTTGCATATTTTTCATTTCAAATTTAATGTTCCTATTTAATTTTTACATATCAAGAAACTATCTAAAAATTGTTTAAGATTCAGAGAGAGAACTTCAAATCCCTAATTTTCAGATCATGGGGAGAGAAAGTACAAATCCGTTTTCAAATAGAAATTCTAATATTGAGGTAAAATTGACTTTTGAGCCATTAATTTGCTTTTAACTCTGCCTGGTCTGAAAATAACTGTGGAAAAAATTAGTGCTCATTTAAGAATGAATTTGTATAACCAGTATTTTAGCAGATTATATGACAAATATGTTGATTTTTTTTTTCCTGGGGACTTGAATTGCAAAATAGTTTTGTTGGGGCTTTTTAAAATAGAACTACAGCTTTTAATTATTTAATTTATTTATTCTGCAGTGGTTTGTGCTGTGGTTTTGGCTTCATTGAGATGCCAGCTGCAGCTGAGGCCCCGGGCTGCTCTCTCTGTGTTTTGCTGGTGCTTGTTTTACAAAAACTGCCTCTTGCCCAGGGATGGTTTGGGTTCAGGCAATGGAAATTCTGTCCCTGGAGAGGTGGGCACTGTGTCCCTGAAAGACAAAAAGAAAAAGCTGACAGCAATATTTCTATTTTGAGTGTCAGAGAATTCAAGTATTGCTGCCTTGGTGTTGTTCTGGCCAGGATGTGCCATGGAAATAATTTCATCCACGCCCTGCCTGGGCTGTGCAGAGAGCATCACCCCATCCCAGATGATTTTTATTGGGTTTTCCCCAGATTTCCACAGCCCACACCTGAGGAATTCCCTGGTTCCATGTTCACTGGCCCCAGGTTTTGCAGCCCTTTGGTTTCCTGTTGGTTATGGATCCCTTCCCTTTGATATGAATTAACTCCTCGTTTTCCAGTCTCCTCTGGGTGTTCTCCCAGAGCAGGTGTCCCTGACCATGCCGGGGGGATGCTTGGAGATGATGCTCATTAGTGCTCATTAATATTCATTAATGCTCATTAATGCTCATTATCTCCTGTGTCTCTTCTGGGCCAGTCCCAGTTTGCTGAGGTGTTAAACTCCTCAGACCCCTGTGCTGAAACTGTCCTGTGAGAAGGAACTTTGATGCAAAGAAATCCTTTCTTTTATTCTTTTAGTATAGTTTTAGTATATAATTTTCTTTTATTCTTTTAGTATAGTTTTAGTATATAATTTTCTTTTAATATAATATATATCATAAAATAAGACATCAGCCTTCTGAACCGTGGAGTCAAGATTCTCATCTCTTCCTTCATCCTGGGACCCCTGTGAACACCACAGTCACTTCTTTTTAGAATTTCAAAAGTTTAATTGTAATAAAATGGTTCTAAAAATAGGAATATAATTAGAGTAATAGAAATTTGGACAATTAGGATTAGGACAATATGAGGCAATAAAACAAAGAGTTTGGGACAGTCTGGGTACCTTTACTGGGCAAAATAAGCCCAAAAAAGGATCCATGTTAACAGAGGATTAACCCTTAAAAACAACAGCCATACAGTTCATCCATGATGCACAAATTCCATTCAGACACAGGATTCTGTCTGGGCAGTGTCAGCTTCTTCCTCTGGATCCTGACAGCATCTTCAGGGCTGAGTGAGGCAGGAAGAAGTTCATTTCTCTGATAATGGAGCAATAAATTCTCTTTCTGTGAAAGATTCAGGTGTCCTGTGGCTGCTGTCTGGTGTGAGATCCTCATTCCTCTCTTTAAAAAAATATCCCACATCCATAGTTTCTGTTTTTACATTTTGTTATAACCTAAAACTACATTTAACACACTGCTTAACAAATTAACACAGCATCACTTTCCAAGATAACACGTATAATATTCATTTAATATTTGTGAAAAACCAATCACAAAATACACATTTCTCACAGCAAACAACTTCCAGCTTTCCCCTCATCACTGGGGAAAAGATTCCTGTGCTTACCACAGAGCCATGGCTTGCTTCTCTTTAAATTCCTCTTTTAAAACAAATTTCTCCTCTAAAGCTCTGTTTTCCTGCCATGCCTGCAGAGCTCCTGTGTGCCTCTGCCTTGGGATGTGGGGTCAGCACAGCCCTGCTCTTTATCTCTGCTCCTTTCTGCTCAGGACTGTCTCCTTTTTATCAGAGAAATCCTGTTGTGGAGGGTTAATTTGGTTTTTTTTATTTTGGTTGCATATGTAGGTCATCCAAAACAAGTCATAAATTAATATTGGATCTGTAAAAGTGTCTCTTGTCTTGACAGGGAAAAGGCTGAGATCAATTCTGAAAAATTGAGAGAAGATCTATTTGGACAGTTTTTAAATTTATATTTTTAAGTGACAGCTCTTGCAAGAGGTTTTCTTTTTTAAAATGCAAGTGTAACAACTGGGAAACAAAACCAAACCATATTTCAGACTGAATGGATGATGTGTGCTGGGAACTGAATGCTCTGAGTTTGGGGCTCCTTGAAGGGCAGGGGAAGCTCTTGGGCTTTTGGGAGGTGTGAGGAGAACTCTGATTAGAGTGCAAAACTTGTGGGAATTGAACACATTTGTTCCAAAATCTCTGTCTGCCAGTCCTCAAACTACTGGAGAGGGAAAACAGGATGTGTCTATGTAATTGTAGACCTTGATCAGTTTTTAAATATTCTGCTGTTCTGTATTTTTTTTCTCCATCAGGATTAAGTATATTTTATTTTATTATATTAGTATATCATATTTTCAAGTATTTTATATTTCCAGGATCTGTCAGACTCTGCAGCTTCCCAAGTCACTTTTCTACTTCTTTGCATAGTCTGGGAAGATATTTCTTGGTGCCTAATGTGATTTTTCTTGCTTCAGTTTAAATACCTTTAACAAACCCTTCCCTCCTCGATCAGGATCTGATTTTTTCCTCAGGCTTCACAGCCACATTTGTCCTCTAAGGAAAGCTGGGATGCATTTTTGAGACCTCTGAGCCTCACCAGAAGTCCCTATAAATGTTTTTTCTGGTTTTCCTTCATCTCCTGAGCTCATGTGGGTTTTCACTCTCTCTTTTCTGCTTTGAAGACATAAACACACTTGAAATAATGTGCAGCTTTACAGAAATTTCCATGTCTCCACTGAAGTCTAAAGCTTTCATGAGAAGAACAAAACAAAAGCAACAAAAAGATAAAAATTTGATTTCAATATGCAAACCCAAGGACTTTTCCAAGCCCTGCACTCCTGGCTGGGGAGGATGACAGAGGATGAGAATTCCTGCAGCAGGCACTGAATAATTAGTGAGGAATTCAATCCCTGCATGGATTCTCAGTGGGCTTTAATTACACTCTCCCATGCCTGGTCCCTCAAGCCTTGTGCAAGTGAATTTCCATTAGAGCTGAAGAGAGATTTCCATTGCCTGGGAATCAGAAATTTAGGCTGCTGGCATGTTTGGATTTGCCTGTTTATTTAGTGTGCTTTGGATGGACACCCAATACTGGACATTTTTAGCTCTGTGTTTCAAACATCTAGAGCTCTGTGGTGAAGAAGGACAAAGCTGTGCTCTGCAGAGCAGTGAGGAGGAAAGAAATAAATTCTGCTGAGCTGCTGCAGGAAAAAGAAAATCAGCTTGGAATTATATGGTTTCCTGGTTTTCCAGAAAATTCCTCTGATGGACAGAGGCAGTAAAGCAGCTGCAGGAAAATAATGGGCAAGATTCTGCAGGGGTATGGAGGCAATGAAATCCTAGCAGGAAGCTAAATCAGGGAGCAGAATGTGCACATTGCTGGAAAGTCCTGCTGGTCTTCTCCCAGGAGCCCTGGGGTGGTGTAAGACCTTGGGAAATGTTCATCCTCAGAGGGATCCCTGCCATGGATATCTGCATGGAACCTGCTGACAAAGATTCCTCTGCAGCCTCACATAAAGCTGGGGAAAAGCACTTGGAAAATATCTTTTCAGAGGTGCTGTGATAAAAACCTTGAACTCTTTGTGTTGTAGCACAGCACAGAGAATTCTTTTTTCTTTTTTTTTTTCTGTCACAATTTAAAGGTGGCTTTATTTTCTTCAAGTGCTGAAGAAAAAATATCCAAATTTCACTGAGTTCCCTCTCCCTAGTGACAAAGGGGGATATTCTGAATAATCTCTCTACAAGTAGGAAAGCTGGTGTGAGGGAGATGACATTTTTAGACTGAATTTCCAAATCCTCAGGCTCAGTGGCTTGGCTCTGGGATTGTTGCAGGGTGTGCAGTCAGGGCTGGAGGGGAAGGGTCAGGTCTGAACGAGATGTTTCTGTTTCTGGTTTCCAGTGTAGATATTTCAGACTTTTCAGCAGGAACAAACGGCATTCCAGTTTGTGCTGGCCTGGTTAGAGCTCACTGCCTGTTCTAGGGAAGGGATTGCACATCCTGCAGCCTTTGCAATGGAAATAATTTGGAAATTATTCACATAAATCATATTTGAATAATTGTGGATAATGGAATGGGTTCAGCAAGGCCGTGGTTGGAATTGGGGGATTTGGGAAGGAGGAAGGAGAGGAAGAGGGATGAAGGTTTCTCTGTGAGGTGTGTGATCCTCACCCAGCTTTTCTCATGGGAAGGAGCCCAAGAAGAAAGGGGCAGGTGTTGGCCACACCAGTCTGTGGTTCTGGATTCTGCACTGCTGGAGGAACGTGGTTCAGCCTCGGTGGGGCTTGGGAATCTCTTCTGTTCCCCCAGCTGTGAGATTGCCCCTCACTCTCTGAGAACAAAGCCTTCATGGGAGGAGGGGGCACATCTCCCGTGTTCATTTTTAATTGATTTTCAAGCTGGATCTTTGGGGACAACAGAACAAATGTTTCTTCTAGACCAAGAATAAAATGCTTTTTTGTTTTGTATCCGTTAGGTCAAACACCAAAGGAGAGGATAAAACATTGATGTTTCTTTTCTCATTATTTTTATGTTACTTCTGTGATCTTTGGGAAGGCTTTTGTGCCTCTGTCCCAGAGCTCTGACACCTCCTAGGCTGTCACTGGTGCTTGTGCTCAGAGATTTAAACCACAGGGCTCCGGGCACAAATGGACATTCCAAAGGGTGCTGGCAAGCCTGGCTTCTTCTGTGCTCCAACTACTGCTGGAAAGGACTGAAAGCAGGTGTGAAGTAGGTCCCTGGCTCTCTTGAGGGCTGTTCATCAATCCAACTCCTCTAAAATCTCAGGAGATGTTGGGCTCTGAGTGAAACCTTGTAGAGCATTTACTCATTCCTGGGAAAGGTCCTGATCCAGTGTTAGATCAGGCTGGCTCTGGCAGATCTGCTTTATTTGTGGTTCCAGCCATTGACAATTACTTTGGTAACTATAACTGCAGACTAATTAGGAAAAAGCACCATTTAAATGCTAAATAGATAAGGGAACTAGAATTCTTTTAGCTTGTCAAATTGATCCATTAAATCTCTGTGTGTTGTACCTGTAATTTCAGAGCTCCAATTATCACTTAGTGAAAGGAGTGATAACGTTTTCTGGAGCAGAAAGTGATAAGAGATAAAAGTGAAAAGTTGCCTAATAATAACTTTCACTAAAAGCTATCAACAGCAAATGCATGCCTGTGATAAGAAGCAGAAGGCAAGAACTTTAAATCCTGATAGCTGCAAGCAAACAAGTGAGGAGAGCAGAGGCTGGAGGGAAATGGGAATCCTCTGTGCTCAGACAGGATCTCAAACAAGGCCCTGAGAGCCCCACTCCTGGGAGAGGAGGAGTTTGGTGCTCCATGTCATCCAGGAGAGTCCCCTGCCAAACAAAGCCACCAGAGGATGGAGGATCTGAGCCCTGGTGCCATTCCTGGCTCTCTGTGGGCTGTTTTGGGTGTTACCATCCCTGGAGATGGCAGCAGCTCCTAGGGGTGCTCAGAGGGTGTTTGGGAAATTGTGTTGCCTCTCATCTTCTCTTGAAAATCTTGGAGGGTAGGGTGGAGAGGAGTGACCTAAATGCAGATGAAATTCAGGTGAAGGCTGGAGTTTATGTGGAGGAGAATTGGAGGTGCCTCTCTTTCTAACCCACAGTGGGGGGAAGCTGAATGGAGTCTGTCCTGCCCCTCTGCTTTGCTGTTGATCCAGTGGGAGCTGGAGAGGTCTTTAGAAAGCCTGGAATCAATTTTTGAAAGGGTTTAAAGGTGAGAGATTGTGTGAGGGACAAATAATTTGAGAAAAAGATAAAAGGAGGAGGAAGGTGGCCTCAAGAAATGGTGAGGCAGAAAGGATTGTTCTGGTCAAGCAGAACTCACAGGAAAACAATGCAGAACTGGCTGCTGTTTGTGAGAAGGGGAAAGAAAAAAACTCATTCTGTTTTGAGAACCCAAGAGGCTTTATTTCATTTTGAAACCAATTCTTTGTAACATAATGGCAAGAGAGCATATGTATTCTAAATGGCACTTCAACCCCTCTTCAAAGAGAGTCATCAGTGCTAAAACACTCATCCTGACTCTGTGCTGTTCCTGCCTTGCTTTCTTTCCCTGTTGCTGGAGGATTGAAATGCTAAGCCTAACTTCTAATTGGTGAAGTTTTGCATAGAAAGCTGCATTTTTTTCAGCTCCTGACAGCAGAGAAAAAATGAGAAACATGCAGGTAAAAGACAAGAAAAGGGTGATGTGTTTGCTTTTAGAGTCTCTTTGGAAGTTTGACTTTAAATTAAGGGATGTTTTCATTTGAATGGTTGAGATAAAGCAATTAAAAGGTTTTGTCTCTGAGAAATAAAAGTGTTTGTTCCAGGAGAGGGAATGCTGGGGCTCAGGTGGTTGAAATGCACTTTTAAAGCCTCCTTGAGCTGAAGTGTGTCCCCTGAACCAGTGGCAGCCACACGTGACCTGGGTTTGTAGGCAGGTGGCAGAGAAAGGGAGTCCTGGGGAAGGAGGAAGGAAGAATCTGTGGTGGGATTGTTGAATGTTCCAGATGTATGTAGGAATCAGCACAGGAGTCCTTCAGGTTTGGTTTTGCAGAACCTTATTCTGAAAGGGATTTATTTTATTTTATTTTATTTTATTTTATTTTATTTTATTTTATTTTATTTTATTTTATTTTTTTTATTTTATTTATTTTTTTTTTTATTTTATTTTATTTTATTTTATTTTATTTTTTTTATTTTATTTTATTTTATTTTATTTTATTTTATTTTATTTTATTTTATTTTATTTTCTTCTTTTATTTTATCTGGAGCAGTTCCCATATTGGCCTGACAGGGAGCTCTCCCCATGGAGCAATCTCTGAACAGAAATAACCAAGCAGCATCTTTAGGACTGCTGAAAGAGCACGAGGAATTTCTTTTGAGTAAATGTAAAATAAGAATTTTTGGTGTTTCCTTCCTCACTGTGGGCCTCAACACCTCAAAATTCTGAGCAATTTATCTGCACCAGGGACTCTGTGCTGCTGGTTCATGGGACCTGAGAGTGCTGGCTGCTCTTCCATCTGCAGGAAATCATTTATTTCTTTATATGTTCATAAATTCTGTGGGATATCATGCAAGAACTTCATAATAACAATAATAACAACACCTGAGAGGCCACAAGTGTCACTGGGTACTTGGATTTTTGTTAGCTAACAGGTATGAAGTGTGAATTAAAAACTAAACACTGCATCAAAGGCCTGCAGTGACACCTGCAACCAACCCTGGCAGGATACAACAATCCATCTTGAGCAATTTTAAAATTAAAGCAACTGGGATTTAATTCTCAGCCCTTTGCACTTTTTTGAGCATCACTTTATTTTTTTCCCTTTGGGATCATGGATGACATTGACCACATAAAGGGGTCTCTTGAGGGAAATCAGAGATTATTGGAAGGCCACAGAATCCCTTCTGGGAGCTGCAGGAGGAGAGCCCCAGCCCAGTGTGCCATGCTGAGTGTTCCCAGCAGGGACAGAGCCAGGAACCTGAGCTGACATGATGGATTCCCCCTTCACCTGCTGCCTCCCTCTCATTAGGCTGCAGTGATTAAAGAGTTATCAAAATTTCATATTTCAAAATGCACAGAAGCAGCCTCTCCCCACGAGGAGGTGTCATTAGGGGCTGTCACTCACCTGCACAGGATTCTCCCCACAAATCTCTTCCTCTGGGCACTCCCTCCCCCACCTGCACACTCAGCTCTTAAATTTATGAGGAAGTGGTGAAACCTTTAGCCAGCAAGAGCCACTCCTGAGGATAAATATGGGCTCTAAATTATTTCAGCCTGTCGGGCATATTGGTTATTCAACTTTGCCTGCTGCAAGGGGGCAGAGGGATGTGCTGTGTCACTGCCAGCTGTATTCATTGCATGCTAAAGATTTCCAATTATTTAGGCAGAAATATGGATTGGAATTATACCAGGATTGTTCAGGTGACCCTGACAAGCTGCAGCTTGAGAGATGTATGGAAAAATTAGGTGCAGCTTGGTCTGATCAGGCATCAACTGTTGTCCCCTTGCTGCTGGTTTCTTTTTTTTCTTTTCCATCTTTTCCATCATCTTCTTCTTCTCTTCCTTCTTCTCTTCATTTTTTTCCTTCTTCCCTTCCTTCTTCCCTTCCTTCTTCCCTTCCTTCTTCTCTTCCTTCTTCCAGCATTCCTTCTTCTCTTCCTTCTTCCCTTCCTTCTTCTTCCTTCCTCTTCTCTTCCTTCTTCCCTCCTTCCTTCTTCTCTTCCTTCTTCTCTTCCTTCTTCTTCTTCCTTCTTCTCTTCCTTCTTCTCTTCCTTCTTCTCTTCCTTCTTCTCTTCCTTCTTCTCTTCCTTCTTCTCTTCCTTCTTCTCTTCCTTCTTCTCTTCTTCTCTTCCTTCTTTCTTCCTTCTTCCCTTCCTTCTTCCCTTCCTTCTTCTCCTCCTCCCTTTCCCTTTCCCTCCTTTCCCACGCACTCCATGCACAGATGAGATCAGTCCAGAAGAACACAAGCTGGTGCCAAACCAATTAATTCCTCCCATTTTCCCTGCTTTTCCATAGATTATGTACTTCCTAAATGTTGCAGCCAGAACGTTCTCTCAGCTCTGAGTGTGTGATGTGTTCCACCACCCACCCATCACACTTTGCACCTTCCCTTCATTTTTGTCACATAAAAAGCCAAAAGAGGAACCAACCCATTTATCAAATGGTCACTGAGCCCTTCTGGGCTGTGGGCTTGCTGGAGTCAATCTCATTTTCAGGGAGGAAGGTCTAGAATACTGTTGCCCTGTTTTGAAGATTGATTCGTGATTTATCTGTAAGGCAGTTGTCCAAAAATTATCTGCTGCTTCTTTCACATTAAAGAGAGAAGTGAGTGTAATAACTGTCAGCTCAGCATGACTTTATCCTGCCTGCATTTGAGTTTTCACCTGCCCATATTTGAGTTTTCATCACCTCCAGTCTGTTATATTTAGCTTTTTTGAGCTAGGTCTATTTAGTTCTTGGAGGCTTATAACACACTTAAGATAGCTCAGCTACTCTTGGAGGCATAAAAATCAGCAGGATGGCTTCTGCTGCAGTGTTGGAAACAAAAAGGTTTAATAAAAGGCAAAAAAACAGAGAAAAGCTGATCTAGGTGCAAGAGCTTCTTCTTCTTCTTGGTAAAACACCTCACAAAATCAATTAGTTTGTTTACTTCTTTTTCTGCTAAATTGCCCAGGCAGGACTTTTTGGCTTCTGTCTAATTAGCTATCCTTAAGTTTGAGGTGAAGTCCTCTGGGTCTTATGAGGTATCTTTTCATTTAATAGAGGAGGGAAACTTCTGGGCTTCTTTCCTTGAGTGACAAAGGAGAGTTTTGTCACTCTGTCAGAAGGAGCTCACTCCTACCCCAGTCATTGCAGGAGTCTGAGAAAGCCTGGGATGGTTTGGGTGGGAAAGGACCTCTCAGATCCTCTCATCCTATCTAGCTAACCTTCCACCAGACCAGGCTGCTCCCAGCCTTGTCCAACCTGGAACGTTTCCACAGGAGTCAGTAAGGCAGGGGCAGGTTCTGAAAATGACCATAACCACAGGATTTGCTGCATTCCCTCAGGGGCTCACCCTGGCTCTTCCCCTGGGGAAACAGAAATTGCTGAAATGGAGGAGCAAACAGCTCTGTGAGTTCCTAGGAGCAGGGTTAGGGTGAGGTTATTAACATGTTGCAGTCTAGTTATCAAACGTGCTTGCAGGAGCTGGGTTGTTCTTGGCTTGCTCGTTAGCAGTGTGTGCTTTCCCTGAGCAATAATTGAGATTAAACATCCTCTGGGGAAGGAAGCAATTTATTTTGTAGTAAACTGATATCTGTTGATATTTTAACGTTTCCTTACATTATTTATCAGTAGATTTGCATCCCTGAACTGGAAAATACAATCTTTTATTGGGTAAGAAAAGTAATTTAACGTTAAAATGAAATAAAATATTAATTACATATGAAAAGGCTTATGTAGCACAGACCACGTCCTATATATTATTACAGATTGCTCATGCTGGATAAATTGCTTGGCAGAGGAACTGGGAATCCATTAGCAGAAAGCAGAGGCACTGGAAGGTGGCTGCTCACTCTCCTGGATTGGTTGGCATGGTTGAGCAGGTTGCACATGGGGATTCATCTCCTGAAGGCAGGAAAGCAGGAGGGAAGCTGGGGGATGGCACTGTCTGTCCTTGGCTTGGAAAGGCACTGTGATTCTGCAGGCTGTAATTGGTTCATGTCTCCTTTTCCTCTCCTGTTTGAGAACCTGCAGCTGGGAAATTTGGGGCTCCCACACCGCAGTTTTCCAGTCCATCAGAGCCCTAATGATTCAAGGAGCCATGTAATTGGGCAAAGAGCTGGATTAATGTTGTGACAATTAATTTAGGCCCTTAATTCATGTCAGGCAGAGGACAAGCTTGGGGAGAATGGTTCAATGGTGGTGGGGAAAACATTTCATTTCTTCCACAACATCAATATCCTCTATGAACACCAGATCTCAGAGCAGACCTGCAGCACACAATTATCCCTGGATTGTACATTAATTTCTGTGCTGAGCCTTGGCCTCATTGAGTGTTTTATGTGCTGAACCAGCTGATGTCTGAAGCAGGGAACTGCTTGCTTTTCTCACTGCCAGGACTGATGCATAATGTCCTGGCAGTGAGGGCAGCACCTCTGCAAGGTTGGTACTGTTGGAGCAATGGGCATGGTCTCAGGCTGGGAAACCTCCCTGGGTTTCACAGGGTTGAGAAAAGGTTTATCCTGAGGAAACAGCTCTTTTATCCTGAGCTGTTTCCTCAGGATAAACCTTTCCTTGGTTTATCCTGAGGAAACAGCTTCACCTGCTGCACTCTGCCCTGGCAGAGCTGCTTCCACTGCACCTGCACAGCCTCTCCTGCCAGGTCACTCTTTGTAGGAGTTGTGACAAAGATGAAAGTTCTCCCCAAGCCTTTCTCCTCAGAGCTAAATCCACCACAAAATCAGGGCTTTCAAGACTTTGTCCTAAGCACAGAAATGTTGAGCACTCAGATAAAGATCTCACTTTGTTTATTTTTTTTCCCTTGCAGCCACCTCAAAAGGCATCTGAGTTAAATTCTGCACCCATTTGGGAGTATCCTGCAACTCCCATCCCTTCTCTACAACCTCTGAGATACTCAGCTAATCTGACTCGTTTTTATCCTTATGTAAGCTGTGTGTTTCTGTGGGCTTGGTGTTGAGTGATTATTAATTAACACTTGTGTAATTTCGCCTGAATTTCTCAAAGCTCATCTTTTTTTCTTCCTTCTGATTGCTGGATTTTCAAATGCCAGCAAAATTTTGTGCACACAAATTCATTGCCATATTTCTGGAATGAGGCCTGGACACTTGGGTTGCAGCTAACTGTATTTTAATAATATAGTTATTATATGTAGTTATATTAACTCCACTGAATAATGTAAATATTCAGTGTGTGTAGCTGCCAGTGTGTGTCCATCCTTCATGTTTTCCTTATCTAAGAGAGGGCCTCTGCACCAAAGGCCCTCTCTGGTGCACGCAGTCATGCAGACATTTGAAATCACCACAGCTGGATGATTTTCCTGGCAGATTCCTTTGCAGATTTGATGATAAAATTCCAGTGTACCACTGAGCTGTGATGCAGGATGGTTCCTGCTCCCTTGTCTCCCCAAGCTATCAGTGTATTTCATCTGTGTTTCCACCTTGTGTCTCCGAGCACACAAGAGCAGTGATGAATTCCCCTCCTAAAAATGTGCAACACAGCCACAAAAAGCAGCTTTAAGTAGCCAGAACATCCAGAGTGTGAGGAGAGTGCTCAGGGCAGCTGTGCTGCAAACACCATTTGCCCTTTTACAGCTGCTGGATGGATCCTGAGCTGGAACAGCAATCCCTTCCCTCCAACAGGTGCTCTGATGAACATATTAAATTAACACACAGCCCTGAACCAGGGTGTGTGGATGTTTCCTCACAGGAATGCTGCTGGGAGTCTCTTGCCTGTCATAACATTGATGCAGGCAGTCAGCTCCAGTGGATTTGTTAAAGGGGTTTTTACACCAGCACATCAAGGCAGGGATTTATGGCTTGCCATCAGGCACACAAAGTGAGATTTCAGCTCCCTGTGGTGCACAGAGCATCACACATCAGGAATGTCACTGCTCCTTTAGCATCTATTGCTCCAACCTGCTGCTAAAATGCAATTCCAGGCTGTGCCTGGTGTGTTCCAGGAGATGGGCTGAGACAGGAAGATGGATCAGTTGCTGGGGGGTGGTGGCACAGAGGTGGTAAGGTTTCCTTCTCTGAAACTTTCTGTGGTTTTATTTCTGAAGGTGATCCTTTCTAACCCTGCTTTTGATGACCCTGACCATTCAGATGGCCACTAACAGGATGGATTAATTGAAAACACAGGAAAACCAAAGTGATGGGATTAAAAACAGCTAAATGATGAATTGTCAGTAAAATGAACTTTTCCAGGCCAACCAACTCCTCTGCAGGGTCCATTTGTGTGCAGCAGCTGATGCTAATTGCTGCTAGCAGTGCTGCTCGGGCTCTCCTCCAGTGCCTCTCTGCTGAAGGGCCTCTTGCAGCTCTGAAGAACAATTTTTGTCCCCGTGCAGCCAGCAGCAGTTCCCCTGCACGTCCTCACAGTGCTTCCAAAGCTGCTGCCAAGACTTCACAGCTTCCTTTCCATCCCCTCGTGATCTCCAGACTCAGAGCTCTCAGCAATCACCACCAGAGAGGCACACTGGGGTGAGCTTTGTCTCTAGAAATAGCTCACCCCTCTAAAACAACGATGTGCTTCACAGCAGCCACCAGCTTCCAACAACAGCAGCTGCTCCAGGTAGGATGAGGTGGAAGGGAACATTTTGGGGTCAAAGGGAACCTTTGGACTTCAAAGGGAACGTTTTGAGTCAAAAGGAACCTTTTTGAAGTGGAAGGGAACCTTTGGAGGTGGAAGAGAACCTTTTGGGGTCAAAGGGAACCTTTTGAGGTCGGAGGGAACCTTTAGAGGTGGAAGGAAACTTTTGGAGGTGGAAAAGAACCTTTTGGGGTCAAAGGAAACCTTTGGAGGTGGAAGAGAACCTTTTGGGGTCAAAGGAACCTTTTGGGGTCAAAGGGAACCTTTGGAGGTGGAAGAGAACCTTTTGGGGTCAAAGGAAACCTTTGGAGGTGGAAGAGAACTTTTTGGGGTCAAAGGAAACCTTTGGAGGTGGAAAGGAACCTTTTGGGGTCAAAGGGAACCTTTGGACTTCAAAGGGAACATTTTGAGTCAAAAGGAACCTTTTTGAGGTGGAAGGGAACCTTTGGAGGTGGAAGAGAACCTTTTGGGGTCAGAGGGAACCTTTGGAGGTCAAAGGGAACTTTTGGAGGTGGAAGGGAACTTTTCGAGGTGGGAGGGAACCTTTTGGGGTCAAAGGGAACCTTTTGGGGTCAAAGGGAACCTTCTGTTCTCTTCAGAGAGGTGCAGAGTCTACTGCTGGTGATACTTTGGTCTGACAGGCATCAACTCCCTCGTGCAGATTTTAATTACAAGTGATCTTCTTAATTACCTGTGCTTTTCTGTGAGCTGGAGCTCCAAATGTCACATGGCTGCAGCCAGCCCCTGAGCTGCCTCCTGTTTTTGCTGGGTGAATTTCAGCCTTGTTTTATTTTCATTTCATGCACCAGTGTACAAATTTCTTATCAGCTTCTTGCCAGAGTAATGTGTGTGTCCCATGCTGGGCAGCTGGATGTCAGGGCAGTGTGAAAACAAAATTGTTTTCCACTGGCTGGGCTTTGGGAATGGAGAGTGAACTGAAAAGCCAGCGACATCCCAGCCTCCATTTCATGCAGTGCTCAGGTGAACAGTGACCACAGTCCCAGAGTTGCTTGCTGGCTGCTTGGTACCTGGTGAGAGGGGGGAGAACAGCACTGACAGCTGCCAGGTGCTGAGCATTCCACAGGCAGGATCATCCCTGGAGCCTCCGTGGGGGAGGAGGGGTGTCAGTGCCCACCTGAGCTGTGATACTCACTCACTCAGCCATGCTGCTCCAGGAAAGGGCAACTCAGCCCCTCTCCCACCACTCCCACCTCAGCTTTCAGTCTCAGCTCCCTCCCTGCCCTCTGCTGGAGCTCTGGAGCAGGGGTGTGATGGTGGATGGCCGTGGGTGGTGCTGTCAGAGCTCCCTGTGCCCTCCTGCAATCGCAGAAATCTGCTCTCTCTCTCTCAGGATGCTCAGACCCATCCCTTCTCTCTCACACCCATCCCTTCTCTCTCTCTCTCTCAGACCCATCCCTTCTCTCTCTCTCTCACACCCATCCCTTCTCTCTCACACCCATCCCTTCTCTCTCACACCCATCCCTTCTCTCTCACTCACACCCATCCCTTCTCTCTCTCTCACACCCATCCCTTCTCTCTCTCTCAGACCCATCCCTTCTCTCTCTCTCAGACCCATCCCTTCTCTCTCTCTCTCACACCCATCCCTTCTCTCTCTCTCACACCCATCCCTTCTCTCTCTCTCTCTCACACCCATCCCTTCTCTCTCTCTCACACCCATCCCTTCTCTCTCTCTCTCTCTCAGACCCATCCCTTCACTCTGACAATCCAGATTTCACTGCCTTGGAGCGAGGGCTGCACTTGGTGCCCTCTCCTGGAGTGAGTTCTCTCAGTGGACAGACAGGGAAAGAGAGAAACTCCTGAGGGGATGTGCTGCCAGAGGCTGAGAGCCAGACTTCCAAAGGAGCTCACACTGCTCTTTGCAAAAGTTTGGTCCAAAACTCTAGCAGGGCCCTGCATGGGTAGAGAATGTAAGGAACCCTGACTTCCCAGGGGTTTGGATCGTGGTTCATTGATCTAGATGTCTTTCTTCTTTCATTTTAAATGCTGATCAGACATCAGGGTCTGCTTGGAGCAAATTCTTGGGGTGCTTTAGATGGTCCATTGGAGGTGAGGGAAGCTTTAAGAGCAGATGACCTGGAGTCCAAGAGAGGTCTGGCTCAGAGTCAGCCTTTCTCTCAGTGGCTAACCTTCATAACCTCTCTCTCTTTCTGCTCCTTCTTATGAAGCTTGCAGGTATTCTGTACCTCTTTTAAACTTTTCCTCCTCAGATTTGATTGAAACCTGATGGACAGGCTGAGAAGCTGATTAGTGAAAGAAAAACAAGCTGCACACTCACTCCTGTATCCTATTCCCTGATAAGATACCAGGCTGCTGGCTATAAATTATAAAAGAGCTGCCCTAAATTTCACCAGATAGGCTTTATCACGAGGAGGGAGAAAGGGAAAAAAAAAATAATTTGTTTGTTCCCTGGGTAATGTTTCAGCCATCATTATTCCTGGAACCCTGTAGCTTGCCACATCAAGCGAAGCATCAGTTTCTAGACACCCTGCTGACCACAGGAGGAAGGATGCCAAGTCCTTCCCAAGCCCAGGACAAACAGATGTGCTGCCTGCAGTGCTGAGCCACCAGGAGAAAGGTTGGATCAGTTTCGAGGAAATTAACATTATTTAGCCTTTAGCAGAGAAATCCCATCTCGGGTACTCTTCTTAATAATTTTTTCTCATTGCCTCTGTTTCATTTGCACAAATTCCCCGGGTGCCACTGGTATTTTTTTTTGGATCTGCACAGAATCCAGTGCAGGGGATCAAAGAGCAGAGGCTGGAAAAGCAAACCCATGAGCCAGGGCGATATGGCACAGGAGTGCAGCTCCTCACTCTGCTGGCTGCTGCTCCCAGCACAACAAAGAAAATTGCTTTCCAAATGCAATGTCTGTCTGAAGGCCACTCACACCAGAGCAGGACAAACCTCAGAAGGGCCCCGGGTTCTGTTTGGCTCTGATAAGCTTCACAAAGGATCCAACTGTTTTGATGATTATCAGGAAATCTTGCATCTGCCAGGCTGGGCTGCAAAACTTGTCAGAAGCTCCCCAGCTTTCTTATGGTGTTTTTTTGGTTTTATTTTGCTGCTGCCTGCTTTGAGGCAGCTGCACCTCTGGAAGGGGCTCGGTGGTGGAGATGAGTGGCACCCAGAAAGAATTCAAAGGGGCAGTCATATGCTTGCTTCAGAGCTGTGGCTGAATTAATTCTTAATATTATCAGGGTTAAAGCATCATCTTTATTTGAATGGCAAGGGAAAACCTCGGGGTTATTCTCTTTACCTACAAAAAACATCTCCAGGAATCCCAGTGCTCAGTGGGCCCCAGGTTATCCTGAGGACTCCTGAGCACAGGGGGTGATGCTGAACCTCCCATTGTGCCCTCTCCTGATGGAATTCCACTCCTTGTTATTGCTGTTGTCTGCTCTGTGGTGCTGGAAGCTGACACAGGTCTGGTCTGGAGCAACACACCAGTGCCTTGGAGGCTTTGCAGTGTAGAAATAAGAAGAATCAGATTAATGTAGAGGAAGGTGTGGAATGGTAACATGAACAAATGAACTCAGCAATTGCACTTTTAGCATTGTTAATGCTAAATCTGGCTTTTTTCTCTCTTCTTATTATTTTAGCAGTTTCAACAGGGATTTCTGTAGAAGTTAGAACAAGTACAATCCAGGAGTTGTCTGCCTGCTCACTCACAAGGCCTGTTTGTTTTTATTTTTACTCTTAACTCTACAACACACCCTTTGTCAACTCAGACTGAAATTAACTGCCAGAAATAAAAATTCTAATTCAGATTCTTAATTACCTGCCTTCAGGTGTGCTCATGGATGATCAGGGCTAAAGGAAGCTGCAGTGATTGTGTAATAATTTAGGGCTGGCAGCAGATTAAAGAGATTTATTCAGCCACAATTCTGTCCTGGGGGCAGCCCCGGTGTGTTTGTCACCCCAGGGCAGTGGGGCAGCTGCAGGGAAGATGGACACACATATCAATGTGTGTATTTATATATTTACACAGCTTGGGGGCTGTGAAAAATGCCAGTCGCTTGGTTTTAGAATTTTAAAAGTTTAGCAGTAATAAAATGGTTATAAAAATAGTAATATAACTAGAGTAATAAAAATTTGAACAGTTGGGATTAGGATAATACAAGACAATAGAAACAAAGAGTTATGGACAGTCCAGGTACCTTTTCTGGGCAAAATAAGCCCAAAAAAGGATCCATGTTAAAAGAGGATTAACCCTTAAAAGCAACAGCCTGTTGCATATTCATACACCTCATGCATGATGCAAAATTCCATTCAAACACAGGATTATGTCTGGGCAGTGTCAGCTTCTTCCTCTGGATCCTGATGGCTGAGTGAGGCAGGAAGAAGTTCATTTCTTCTGGTGAGAGAACAGTAAATTCTCTTTCTCTGAAAGATTCAGGAGTCCTGTGGCTGCTGTCTGGGGTGAGTACCTCATTCCTCACTTTAAAAAAAAATATCCCACATGCACAGTTTCTATTTTAACTACAAAACCTCATTTGCCATGCTATTAAAATGTTAATACAGCACTACTAATCAGTACAGCATAGTACACATGGTAAACATCTGTGTAGAGCCATGGAATATGCACTTTTCACAGGAGCTGTGCAGGGTGAGGCCTCCTGATCTTGCTGTGACATTGCATTGAATAATATTTCCCTTGCAAATGCTTCCCCATTGAATCACTTGGCTAAATTCAAATTAAGCCTCTGTTCGGAGTGAACGAGGATGGCAGAGCGGAGCCATCAGAGAGTTACAAAAATCCAGCACAATTTAAATTGTGCTGCCTACAACTTGCCCACTTTTCTGCAGGAAAATGAGCGTCCCTTGTCACCAAGAATAGCATGTTCTGAGATATTCCAGCTGGAGCATGTAATGTGTGAGCCAGCCTGAGCCTGCCTTTCAACCAGAATCCTCATTAAAGTCTACAAAGTGCTGCTCAGTTTCCAACAAAAACCCAAGAAATGAAACAGAGCAAAACTCTCGAGTTTTGATGAGTTCGACTTGGAATTCTGGTGGCATCTGTAGAGGTTTGGCTACAGGAAATCAGGCAAAAAATACCAAATTAATTTGAATTCAGTGATCTTAAATGTAAAAGTTTACCCAGAGGTAATTGGAGCTGCTTTTCCCAGTGGCATGTGCAGGCTGGAGTGACCAAGTGGCACAGTTTAATTTGACACATGTGATTGTTTTATCTGAGTTTAATCTGGAACATGTTTCAGTGAAGAACAAGCCAAGTTCCTTCACACATACCAAGGAGCTTTTTACCTTGTTACTCTAATGCAATATTCAATCAGAACAATGATAATAATAGCTACAGGATTAATGGGTTTGAAATTTGCTGTTATTTTGTTAGGATTATTTTTGACAGATGGACCTGATTTAGTGTAGCACTTCCTTTTCCTTGTTATAAAGATAATACTTTTTAACAGGAGGAAATTATTTGTCCTACTCAAAGTAGGACAAAACATTCAGAAATTTGCCCAGAGCAGGAGTTAACCAAACACCATCCAAAGATGAGTTTTAATGTAAGTTTGGCTGCTCTATAAACTCCACAGTGCTGTATTTCCCATTCCTGCATTTCCCATTCTTGCAGTATTTCCCATTCCTGCATTATTTCCTATTTCTGCATTTCCCATTCCTGCATTATTTCTCATTCCTGCATTATTTCCTATTTCTGCATTTCCCATTCCTGCATTTCCCACTTCTGCATTATTTCCTATTTCTACATTTCCCATTTCTGGTTTATCCTGTGGAGCTCCTGAGCACGAGGGCTGGGCTTTGATGGTGCAGCAGATAAGTGATATTTTTGTATAGGTTATCTTTTTGTATAGAGACACAAAGATCTGTGCTTTTGGAGAGGCTCAGACTTTGGGCCCCACTCCATGGAGCCAGTCTCCAAATCTGCTGAAACCAAAGGAAAAACTCCTGTTGGCTTGGCAGCCATTGAATCCACAGAACTTTCTGGAAATGGCTCAGTCCCCTTCTTCTGGAATCCAAGAAAAAACCCCAAACCTCTTCATTATTATCTGGTTTTGGGGGCTTGTTCAGCTCCCATGCAGAACAAACCCAGGAGTGAATGAGAGGCTGGTGCAGCCACCAGCACCCCCTGGCCTGTTCAGGGGCTCAGGGCTGCAATCTCCCCCTGTAGTTTTATCTTTATTTCACAGGTGCAGCTCCTTCTCTCAGCAATTTTTTGATGCCAGGTGGGCGTTTGCAGAGTTAGAACCAACACTGAGCCTTAATCCAACACAGGCCAGAACTAGAGGGTCAAATATTGATCAGCTTTTGGCATTGTGGCCGAGTTAGAGATTCCTGCAAGCAGCCTGTGAAATTAGGTGAGCTGGAGGAGGCTGAGTTCCCTTTGATGAAGTGCTTGTTTTAAAGCACAGGCATTATCTGCATTGCAACCCTGGATGCTTTGGAGTTTTGCATAATTTCCAGCAATCTCAGTGCTGGGATTCTGCCCCATTATGTATTCTGCTGGTTAATTTATGAAGTGTGAGGAATAAAGCTGGTTAAAAATAAATTTACTTTGGTGATAGTTAATCTTTCTCCACAATACGTGCCGTAATTAACATATTAATCTGTAACAAATGCTGAAAGTTTCCTCCTAATCTCTTTGCCATACATTTCATTTGACATTTCAGTTATATTTCACTGCCTTGCCCCGTGAGCAGAAAGCAATAAAAAAATTCAATGAAATTGGGCATATTCCTACTAAGAATCTGATTTTTATATAAGATTAATTTGATTTTTTTGTGAAAAGGCTCCGTGGCTGGGAAGAACGTGACTTACATGAGCAAAAATGCCATTTCCTAAATGCCAAGGGGAAGGTGGGGGATAGGATCAGAACTTAGAGATGATTATGGAACATTTTAGATGCACTCTGAGCTGTCTCAGGATAAGTTAAGTGAAAAGCATGGCAGAGGCACGTTAAGTTATGTCTTTATGGGGAATAAAAAACTTCCAAACCCTGGAAATGAAGGCAGAAATCTGCTGGCACCACAGCCAGACTCCTCCCAGCAGCCCAGCTGTGCTCAGCTTAACTTTGGGAGCAGCTGGAGGAACTTTGGGAGGTTGATGGGATGATTTGTTTTGTTGCAATGGCAGCAATATTTGGGGTTTTAATTTCTGGGAGTTAAATATGGCAGCACTGAGCTTAGTCTGGGAGGATTGTGGAAGTAAGGTGGCTACAAAAATGCCTCCTTTGGTTCCATCAGGGTGGGTGGTGTTGGGTCAGCTCTTCTCTGTAATGGCTGAGAGCTTTGGGGTAGATAAATTATTATTGTTTTTATTGGAGTAGCAGCTTAGTGGGACAGGGGACCATGAGCTGGGTCCTGCCTCAAGTGATTTATAACCTAAGAAAAGAACTCTGGAAACCTCCAGATGGAGCACTGGAATGGTATTATGGGATGGTACTCAACGTGGTACACCCAACTAAGCCAACTCATTAATCTATTTGTTAATTTTGAGCCAATTTCCCCAAAGCCTCTCTTGCAGACTCTTCAATTATTGCAAAAGGGAAAAGCCCTTTTCCTGAGATTCCAGGAGAGTGTTTCATTAAACAGGAGCAGCTGAGGGATCAGCTGGCAAATTCCCAGGGTTGCTCCTGCAGAAAAGTCCCAAACTCCGGATTCTCAGATTGCTTTGATTGTATACTGGGAGCCACCCATTGTTTTTTCACCAGGAAATGATCCATAACTGAAAATTGTGATCCTGTCAGAGCTTGGAGCTGAGGACTGCAAACTGCACCACAGGATGAATTTTATTTTGTGTGGTCCCTTCTCTTTTCCTTTCCAGAATTTCTCCTGCCCTGCTCAACTCCTGTTCTATTTGCCCCTTTGAATTTTCCTTCCAAAATTCAGCCACCAAGGTTTTTCCTTTTAACCCATTTGATAAACCTGGGGGGATTTCTCTATTTTACTAGTTCAATGGATAACCCCTTTTCCCCCAGAAGTATTCATTTACCTGCTGATTTTACATCTTTTTTACAGTTGATGCCCAGACAATCCCTGGCAGTGCCCAAGGCCAGGCTGGATGGGTTTGGGGACAGTGGGAGGTGTCCCTGCCGTGGCTGGGGTGGCACTGGGTGGGCTCCAAGGTCCCTTCAACCCAAACCATTGTGGGAGGAAACAAAGCTCCATCATTGCCCTGTGGGATGTGTTTGGCATGCTAAAATGTGTGCCAGTGAGCAGAGATGGCTCAGCAAAGAATGGCAAAGGCTTCCAGGGGCTGGGTATGGATGAGGGGGGTCAGGAAAAGCTGCTCTGCTACCAACAGGAAGGAATCTGGAAGGTGAAATGACAGGAAAGAGAGCGGGGGAGCTTTTGAGGGAGTGAGGTGCAAATTGATTGCCAAGAGGTGGAAATGAGGGGAGAACAAAGCCACCAAAAGGTGGAGCAGGGAGAGGAGGCACCAGAGATGGGGTGTGCTGCTGCAGGGCTGCCTCTGAGCACACCTGAGCCACTCAGCAGCATCACCCCGGCGTCTGGGCAGGTGGATTCCCCTCTCCCCCCAATTCCCATCCCAGAGATGCTGCAAGAAGCCCTGGGGCTGTTTGTGAGAGCACTTTGGCTGTGCTGGGGCTTGAGCCAGGGGTGGCAGCACCCTCTGAGGGTGTGGATGCACCAGGGCGATTCCAGAGGTGGGATGGGCACTTTCAGCCCAGCCCCAGCAAACTGAAGGATGCTGAAAAGCCAACAGCCACGGGAAAAAGCAGAGGAGAATGAAACAAGGAAAATCATTTTTCAGGTGATGAAGGGTTCAGGTGTGGTCCTTGAAGGATATTTTAATCCTGGGTGTTTTAAGCACAGCTCTATTTCTTTATTTCTTTGCTGTTTCTGGACAGCAAAGGCCCCTGCAAGGCAGCAATTTGTCACGTGTGTGTTTGTAGGGGAGCAGGCCACGGATTTGTGGATGACTTAATGCAGGAGAGAGTGGAAATGGAGAAAGGACAGGATTTTCTAACAGGGAATTCCATCAGCAGAATGTACTCAGCAGTGGGAAATTGGGGTTGTGTGGCACTGAGAGGTGAAGGCAGGTGAGCATCCAGAGTAATCTGACCAAGAACTGATGTGGTGATTGCAGTGCCTGATCTGTTTTGTCTTAGAGAAAGCTCTGAAATGTGAAAAGCTGATGGCTTTGGGGCAAATTCCTAGCTAGCACAGATTGCTGTAGCTCCAGTGTTTCAGAAAAGTGATGGCATCCTCTGTCAGCTGGGGAATCTGTCTAAAATGGCACTGGAAACAGCACCTGGAAAGAAAAACAAGATATCCTGGTGCACAAACACACCCAGAGCAAGGAGCTGCTATCATCAAATATTTAGAAATTTAAACTTGCTGCCAGAGTGTAACTCATTAAAACAGTGATTAAAAACCTGTTTCATGGCTGGTGCAAGACCATAAATTGATCTGATTTCTTGATTTTGTTGCCTTTTAACACTTTAAAGGAACACTTTAATTAGATTGCATTAAAAATTAAAAAGCCCACATTAATTACTCTTTTTTTTTTTCCCCAGAACAACGAAATTATTGTTATATTTGTATATTGTGACTGAAAAAAAAAATATATGTACACTCATGCATAAGCCCCAACATCCCTGCATTGTGTTAAAATTCTGGAAAAAACTTTCTGCTAACATAAAACTATTAAAGCTGTTGCCTTTTCCACAAAATATCCAAAACAGTGCTCAAGGAAAAGCCCTTTATCAAAGAGAACACATTGTGTAGCAAAGTTACAATCTCTAATTAAAACAGGAGATTTTCACTGCGCACTGAATCCCAAATTTGGAATTATCAGCGAGCAAGGTAATTAAGGATAAAGCTGCTGGAGATAAGTAACTCTTCAGCCATCTTCTGGGTGACATGGGAGAGCTTCTAAACCCTCCTGTGAGCAATTAATCTTCTACAACTCACCCCACGTGCAGATTGAGAGCAGATCCAGTCCTGGGCCAAGCAGCACGTGCTGAAATTTCATTTTTGAGCCTCACATCTCAGGTTTTGCCTCCATGAGTCCTCCATGAAAGGCTGATTCTGGAGACAAGTCAAATAATTTGTGCAGTTTAATTGTTTATTCACAGGGTGGAAGGATGATTGTTTATTGAAACAAGACCTTCAAGGGACTCTTTAATTATAAAACAACTTGATATTTTAAAGGAAATGACAGCAGCCACAGGAAGGACAATTTACTGTGGGTGGCAGGTTGGGAACAGCTCGGGGTCTGTCCACCAGGCATGCAGAACAACTGCCCCACAGAGAAACTGGAATTGCCATGCAGGAAATGCTGCTTCTGCAGGAGCATCCCAGGGAACAGGGCTGGGGGTTAAAATGGAATTAACAGTTCCATCAGGGCAGGGAGAGGAGCAAAAGCAGAGTCTGAGATTTCTTGTGTGGAGATTTGGAGATGGAAAATTCTGGCTAAGCTCTGAGGTTTCTTTTCTTTTTCTTTTTTTTTTTTTTTTTTCTTCTTTTTTTCCTCATTTCATTGAGGGTTCTGTGCTGGGGGTTTGTCAGGTAATTAGTTTTTAGGTGAATTAATCTTCAAGCAACACGAGGAGGTGGGAAGTTAATTCTCAAGCATTCCTGGTTCCTTTCTATCTAATTATTCCTGAGTTGTGGGGGCTGTGCTCTAGAGAGGCAGCTCAGCATGGAGTCAAGCAGTGCCCGAGCACAGCAAAAAGGGTGAAAAATTACCATTTTTGACAGGCCCACAGCTGCTTGGAGATTGTCATTCCCCAGTTTTCATTTCTGTCCTGTTGGTGTTGTAAATTATTAATCAAGCAGTGATTACCTGTGCAATCTGAATTTCCAGAGAGCTTCCTTAATGGGAGCTAACACACCTGTCATGTGCTCAAAGACAAGTTGTGAACTCTGAGCCAAATTTTCCCTTTTATTCTGCTGCTGCACCTTGTTTGTGAGCCGAAGAGTTTGGCACGCAGGAAGGAGCATGATTTTGCTGTGAATTCAACAGGAAAAGGAAAAACTTGTGCTACAGGTTGAAGAACAGAAGAAAATGCTGGCTGGGTGCCCATAAAAGATCTGTACAATGTCAAAATAAAGGGAAAATTCTGCAGGCACCACGGTGTAGAGGACAAAGCTGAAAGTGCATAAAAATAAAAAGGAAAGGATTCAAATAAAAGACTTGGGGTAAGCAAGGAGATATGAAGATAGCTGTGGGAAAAATACAGGCTGCAGGAATTTTATAGAGGGTAATTCTGGGGATGTTTAACACAAGGAAATGTAAGTGATGCCATCAGATCTTGAGATAAAGAGACAGGCTCAGCTGCAAGGTCTGGAGTCTGTCTGGAAAGATGCAGGATGAGGTCAGACAGGTAGGATGGGGAAAGGTTTGCATTATTTTATCTCCTTCCCGTGCAGTTGCTGGAGCTGTGTTTGATTTGCCAGGAGCAGAGGGGATAAAGCACATCAGTGATCAGGAGAAACGAGGCCCCAGCAGCACAGGCTCAGAACTCAGAGTGGGGAGGGAAAGCTGCCTCAGCACCCAATAACCTGACTGATTTGGGAAAAAATGGGGGATGTGGTTTTTTTCTTTGAGTTTTTACAGAGGAATTGTTACTTTTCTAAACCCAGACGGTCTTGGCTTAGTTTTGTTCCCCATCAGCCTTGGAAGAGTCCAAGACTGAAAGAGTAAAAAAAGCAAATGTAAAAAAATGTTTTCCCACCTTCTTCTTACCTTCTGACCTTTTCAGAGAAGAAAAGCAAAGTCTGGTGGTGGAGACACCAAAGAGAGGAGCTGAGGGAGGAAGAGGCACCAAGGTGAACAAAAGGGAGCTGAACCTCAAAAGCCAGCTTTGATCTGAAGGCAAACTGGGACATTTGAGACAGAGAAAACTCACCAGATGGATTTAAATGACAGCTCTCCCCATTTCCAGGCAGGGCCCTTGGGCCTTTCTCAGTCCTGCAAATTGCAGTGCCTCCCTTGCTTGCAGCAGGTTCCAGTTTCCAGTCCTGCTGGAAGGTTCTGGGGTTTGTGAGGGTCCCCAGGACCAGGTGAGAGAGGAGAATTGACTCCAAGTTCTCAGAAGGCTGATTGATTATTATATTATATTGTATCATAATGTAATGCAATAGTAATGTAATATAATGTAATATAATGTAATGTAATGTAATATAATATAATATAATATAATATAATATAATATAATATAATATATATCATATAATATAACTATCATATAATATAATTAATATATATATATTAATATAATATAATCATAATATAATATAATTAATATATAATGCCAATATAATGTAATGCAATATAATGTAATGCAATATAATATAATGTAATGTAATATAATGTAATGTAATACAATGTAATGTAATATTAATATCGTAATATAGTTAATATAATATAATTAATATAATATGTGATATGTGATATGAGATATATGATATGATATGATTATATGTAATGTAATATAATGTAATATAATATAATAGTAGAAACCAAACAGATGCCATCCATCTTAGGAGCATTTCATCCCGCTGTGAAACAAACACTTGGAATATTTTGTTAAAAGAAAAGGGACTAAATGAATAAATTGATGAACCTTTCTGTTCTAGCTCAGTCAGGAAGCTGTAAAAGTGAGCTGATCTACTCCATTTATTACTGTGGTGGTTTAGGAGCTCTGATTTATGCTATTTGTTTATTTTTGTGGTGGTTTAGGAGCTGTGAGGGTGCTGAGGAAAGGCCCCGTGCTGGTCACTGAGAGGCAGCAGAGGAGTTCAGCTGAAATCTCAGCGTGAGGAGCACAGGTGATGCTGGCTCTGGTGACACCTTCCAGGTGCAGAGGGAAGGTCACTGGGTTTCCCAGTGACTACAGAGGAAGAGCTGAGCCCCCAAATACAAGAAAGCAGCATTAGCTAAAATAGATGAAGAGGTAATTAACCTCCAGACTTGCCAAGAACTGCAGGCAACCCAAACAGAACCAGGTTTCTCTGGGTGGTTCTCTTGTGAACCACCCCAGGAAGATTTATTTTTCACAGGGCAAATTTTGCTGCATTCTCCTCTTGTAAAAATCAAAGCAGTGTAGCTTGCTTAGGGGGAAAAAAAAATAAAAGCAGCATAATGTCTTGGTGATTTCTTCAGAGCTCTCTTCTCACAGTTATAGGGATCTTAGAAAGGAAATTGATGCATCTTCCTTTCTTCTTGGTGTGTTCTTGGTGCCACAAGCTGTGCACAGCAGGCCTTCAATTAATTTAAACAAACTTTCCATCTGCTCCAGCAAATGCAGGATTTGAGTGAAGGACAGCATGATGGAGTGACTGGGATCTGCTGATGGGCACTAATGTGGGAGCCAGTCTGCTGTGGAAAATGGAGCATCCTCAGTGGATATTCCCTTTCTGCTCCGTGGCACAGGCTCACTGCAGTGATCAATGATTATTGTTTTCAATATTTGCCTAATCAGGATGGGAAAGGAAAGCTTTAGTGCTGGAGCTGGTGATTTACATTTTACAGAGCGTGGTAATGTGGAGAGCAGGATGTACCAGATCTATTCCTTTTTAATTGCCACTTCCATCAAGCTTTATGGTATGGAATTATTTCATTATGTTCCTGCACTTAAAACAAAACCACAGAAATGCTGAAGATGATTGGAAAGCTTTGGCTTTGCTATCAGCTTGATCAGAACACAGTGTGTGTTGCAAATATTCTGCTTTTCCCCGAGGAACTCAATTCCAACAAAGGTATTTAAATGAGAAAAGCCAAGGCCACAGTAAAACAGCGACAATGGACACGTTCAGGTAATGACACAGACTAAATTTTAGAAATGTGCACAAT